>NC_047110.1:37895701-38635701 GCF_902500255.1 Thalassophryne amazonica | reverse complement strand
TACCTTTGATCCTGACTGCTGAGCTGTGTTCCTGATTAGTGACTTTTGCTCACAGCCATATATTTTTTAATCCCATTAACATGTTCTTTGATGTCCTTATTACTCATCTTTGATCCAGTTGGCTGTACTTTGAACCTGATCACAGATCTTGAATCCTGTTTCTTGAACTTTGATCCTGATTGCTGACAACTAATCCTGATTACTGAACTTTAATCCCAATTGCTGGCTTTTGATCATGACATTGTTTCTGTTCTTTGATCCTTATTAATGACCTTTGAACAATAATGCTTACCATTGATCCTGACTGTTGACCTCTGAACCTAATTGCTAACCTTTGACTCTAATTGTTGCCTTTTGATTCTGATCACACAAGATCCTGATTACTTATCTTAGCTATACTTTGATCCTGATCACTGACCTGATCTTGAGTACTGGCTTTTGATCCTGATGGAGAGGACCTGTGAACCTGACACAGATGTTCGGCCCTGATCGTGCGTCTATACCCTTGGTGTTTCAGTTTTAATCTTCAATCCTGATTGTTCATCGCTGAATGCTTTGATCCTGCAATCAAGAATGAATATCAGCATTAATGATAAAAGTCAGGATCTACCCGTTGATCCAGATTAGCACCAAAATTGAATGGCTTCTTCTTTGGCCTATATCCCCACCTCTCCCACAAATATCAAACATATATTAATTTTGTGTATTTCTCCAAAAAACAAACAAACACATACTTGTGATCACATAACTTCCTTGAAGGAAATAATGCTGTAATACTACTAAAATCACCACTAAGTTCTACTATAGATCATTAAAATGTATTACAAACATCATAACATCATAATACGAAATGACGATTTCTAGTTTAGTCATCAACCTGACATTAACATGTTTATTTAGTGCAATTATAACAACGTGACACTGACATTATGTTACATTCTGAGAAGCAGTTACATCAGGTATCGGAAGCTTGGAAATAGTATGTTGACACGGAACACTTTGTGAATGTTGTTTTCAGGATAAAGTTCATAATGTTACATGTTGCCAGATATTGGCAGCTGTTCTGTGCTTAGCTTGGACAGGGAATTGACTTCAAAATTGCTCAATTTTCACCTCTGGAACAGCGGAAATTTCAGTGGTTGTGCAACAGCAGCATGAAGCAGAAACACTGACTTTGTGTGGTGCCTTCACAACCACGAAAGTACTACTGCAATGTACAGTTCATTACAACAACGTGTGCATTTTAACATAATATACAATATCTACAGTTTTCACTGTCCACACGTGCATTCATACTGAACATAGATTATTCATAGTTCAAAGATACTTAAAACTGAAAAGCGCCTTTTATTTACAGATATATACCATACTCTTTGTGTTGCATTTTCTGTTGGCTTTCTCTGGGTGGCATAATGGACATGGTGATGTACCCAAAGGTAGTGCAGGAAGTAATTTCAGTCTGGGATGCATGCAAAGCCCAAACACAGACAATATTGGCTCAGGATGTTAGCAAGTCAGGAAGTGTGCTGATGTCTGCATGGAATGTTCTCGCTTGTCCCAAACACTTTGAGAAAATCTGTGGGCGGGGTTTCTGGGTAGGTAGACTCCTGCAGCCATAGCCAATCCCCATACCCCCCTGCTTCCCCCCCCCCCCCCCACACACACACACATTCACAAATATCATCCCACACCCCTATTCTCCGAGCGATCCCATCTGTGTGTGCCTGATGCAAATGAAAGCCATTCCTTTTGGGAGTCACAAAAAGACAGGCTGATGAAACAAGAGACTATTTTGTTTGGGGTTTTTTTTTAAGTTTGGAAGGTCCTTGTGCTGTTAAAAATAGATAAATAAATAAATCCATTGTTTTTATGGTAGAAAACTGCCAACTGTGGTTTCCAGAATGATTCTGTAAAAAAAAAAAAAGCAATTAAAAAAAATATATATATCTTTACAGAACAACCTGTAAATACTACAGTATAGAGCTATTGTAATTTACAAAATGTACATTGTAAATGAGTAAATCCAACAGTGTTGTTCTGCTAAATCAATATTATCGCGCTGTAAGTAGAATTTAAAAGCAGTTGTTACTAATTGTACACTGAATCCCATTTGCTCCAACCCACCACAGGGGGTCTGCCATGGGATCCACATCTTGATTTGATTTTTTTTCAAACCCAGCTCTAGTTGTACAAGATGAATGGGCCTCAGGCAGCCTTGAACCTGGGATATTTTATGTGGGCAACAAGCACACTTAGTGTCTGAGCCACTGTGCTGTCACACATCAGAACAACTCTGAAAATACAATGAATTGTGTATATTATATTTTGACTGGACTTGTACAAAGTATGTTAATATGAGAAGGTCTGAAAAAATAACATCTGTTAAGGATTGAGAAGGGTATTCAATTTTGAAAGTGATCTGGATCCAGATTCTGGTTCAAGAACTCACTTTATATAGGCTTTGAATGATTATGTTTAAAAAAAACTTTACGGATTCTCACCAAATTTGCCCCATAGATAGATATTAGGCCATGCAGGACTCCACTGAATTCTGGAGGTGATCAGCATCTGGATTCTGGATCAAGATTTCATTTTATATAGGCACTGAAGGATTACGTCAAAACACCTTAATGGATTTTCACCACATTTTCACTACACATTGGTGTTAAGCCATGGAAGACTCCATTAAATTTTGGAGGTGATCTGGATCCAGATTCAGATTCTGGATCAGGATTTCACTTGGTAGACTTTTAAGGATTGTGAGAAAATTACTTCACGGATACGACATCAGGAGGATACTGTTTTGTTTCAGCTTGTGAATTAAATATCAGATTGCAACATCTTGATCAGTCGGACCATTCTGGATCAGTATGCAATTATTGCATTGTGTTGTGGAATCTGGATCCAGGTAAAGTCCGGGTCACAATATGAATCACATATCTTTTATTTTGAGTCCTTGTCAACTCTTGGCGGACATCAGAAATCTCTAATTGCACTTGTTAACTAATGTGCCTCGTTAATTCACGCCATGTGAGAGAATGGTGGCTGAAACAGTGAGTTCGCTTGTTTCCCAAACAGGATATCCCCGGTTCAAGGCTCCCTTTACCTCATTCTACTAATGAAACTGTTTTATACTGTAAAACAGAATATATTCTGTAAAGTTATTTAACCCCCTCAAGGCAGGCGCTGCAGATTTGCAGCAGCTAAATATCTGATTTTCCCTGTTACTAAAAATTAATTTGAGCCTGAGAGGGTTAAGTTATTTACATATTTTTGCTGTATTTTTTTACAGAATGATTCTGGCAAACACAGCTATTCCCCCCCACCCCCACCCCACTGCAAAAACAACATAATTTTTTTCTACAGTGTATACAATGAAACCTTTTACTGCTTCCCTGTAAAAACCCAACAGTTTTTTTTGTTGTTTTATTTTATTTTATTTTATTGGATGGAAGCAGGGTTTGTGGGCTGCAATTGATTTTTAAAATATCCACCGAAATTCTCTCGGCCTGGTTCTCCAAAATGGAAAACTAAACAAGACAACGGAGGTGACTGCTTCGGTTACTTAGAGACGTGCAGTCTGGAAGAGTCATTTTTACAACCTTCCCGACTGCCATGTAAGTTTTTATCTTTGTAAACTGGATTCTGGGCTGGATTCTGGATTCGAACTTACTAACTTCAGTAAGTTAGTTTGATGATTCTTTTTTCAGTGCATGCACTGACAGAATGTTTTGCCTGGCACTAAAGACTATTTGGAACCCTTTCCTCGTGCATATCCAGTTAATTGGCCTGGAGGAGTAATTGGTTCCACTCCCAAGATAGTATATTTCCGTTCCCACCACAGTAAACAATGTTCCCTTGCTCCCTCTCTCATTAATCAGCCTGGATGGAGGATTTAGGAGAATTGTCCAGCTCTCTCCAGTGGCCTGAACTACCCGTAGGGCTCCGATTTGTCATCTTAGTCCAAAACGTAGTCCTTCTAAAACTGCTCTCTGAGTCCTCCTTCTTAAAATCAGTATTTGTTTTATGCCTGCAGGAGAAACAGTGCACAAAATCCTGGAGGAGGTGGCCACTGAAGATCATGTATATCCAGGGGTTACAACAGCTGTTGAGACTGGCAAGAAGCGCAGACAGAGTCACCACTGCGTTCTCAGAATCTAAGAGAGAGCAGGGAAAGGATGATTAATCTGCAAAACATATGGTGTTAACATTAATATTTATCCTCTCTGAGGAAACAATCTGCCCACTTGTGAAAGAGTTACACACTTATAGTTTGAAAAAAAAATTTCTCCACGTGTGGTGCAAATTCTATCTTTTTTTCTTAAAAATGTTGATTTCATTTCCAAAGTCAGATTAAAAAAGAAAAATGAACTCGTGAGTCTGGCCTTTTTGTTGAAATTGTCAATTTCAGTGTTAAATATTTGATCATTTTTCTGTAGCTGTCACCAACATACTCCATATGTTTTATGTAAAAGTCGTGCGTAATATGGCTGTGCGCACTCGTTTTTCTTCCAGTTACGCACCGCTGATGTTTCATTTTGTTATTGTTATTTTGTGCCACTGTTGATCCATAAATCCGTAAATCTTGAATCTGTAAATCTCTAAATATAATAACGGAATGGCTTTTTTTTCCGTGTATGCGCCACTCACCGTGAAATATGGAGTTTGTATCCCACACAGACCACATCTGCACGGCGAAAAACGGCGCCCAGCACAAAATGTACGCCAAAACGATCACCAGAGTCATTTTCACGGTCCTGAGTTTGGCTCTGGATATGGTTGTGATGCTGTTCACGGAATTCTTCCCAATCACACCAATCTTGTGCGCGGCGCCCGCCGTCGTTTGCTTTTTCTTGTATTTGATATTTTTCCATATGCTGTGGCAGATGAAGCCGTAGCACGCCAACAGAATCACCACGGGCACCAGGAAGATGCCCACGGTGATCCACGTGATGTAAGCCCGGGCGCCCCACGGCTCGATAAAGTGCGCCCAGCAGTCGTAGATGCGCGAGCCGTTCTGGACCTCGCTCAGGGAGAAGATGAAGTTCTGCGGAGAACTGAGCACGAGGCTGCACACCCACGTGGAGACGATCATGATGTAGGAGCGCTGCGTGGGCTGCTGGAGAGTTTTCAGCGGGTGGCAGATGGCAATGTAACGGTCCAGGGTCATCATCACCATCATGTAAGTGGAGGCAAACATCCCCATCACCTGGAGATGCTTGACGATCCTGCACAGGAGGTCCGGGCCGTAGAAGCGATACGTGACCTTCCAGCACAGCTGCGGCAGGACCTGGAAGAAGGCGACCACGAGGTCTGCCAGGCTCAGGTGTTTGATGAACAGGTGCATCCGCGACATCTTCTTCGTGGTGTTGTACATCGCCAGCAGCACACTCACGTTCCCGATCACAGCCACTACGAAAGTGACGCTCAGGACCATGATCTCGAGCTTGGCCACGTCCTCGTTTCTCGCAAACGGATCGGATCCGTTCGGGTGGACGGTGATATTTTCGGGCGTCTCCATCGTTTTAGTCATACGAGCTCGAAAACCAGAGGGACTGTTCCGTTGCGCTCAGGATACAGCTGTGCGCATGGCACTGGTCTTCTGCGCGCCTCGCCGGGTTCAGAAGGACTGAGGAGCTCCGCGCAATATAAGGAGCAACCTGATGCTGGAAGAGGAAGGAGCTGCTCTGACTTGTGACTGCTGCGCAGGGCTTTATAAACTTGAGTACTCTTCCTTACAACGGGTGCGTAAAGGGGACGCACTGCTATATATATATACTCTTAGAAATGAAACATACACTCTTAGGCATAAAATGTTGAATTTAATTGATAAAGTTAAGGTAACTTTTTCCACATAACATTGTTCATTAAGTGCAAAACAACATTGTCATTGACATTAATTAAATCAAATGAAACATTATTACTTAAATCCCAATACTGTGTTACATTTAATTGACAAAGTTATGTGGAAAAAGTTACCTTAACTTTATCAATTAAATTCAACATTTTATTTCTTATATATATATATATATATATATATATATATATATATATATATATATATATATATATATATATATATATATATATATATATACAACCCCTGGCAAAAATTATGGAATCACCGGCCTCGGAGGATGTTCATTCAGTTGTTTAATTTTGTAGAAAAAAAGCAGATCACAGACATGCCACAAAACTAAAGTAATTTCAAATGGCAACTTTCTGGCTTTAAGAAACACTATAAGAAATCAAGAAAAAAAAGATTGTGGCAGTCAATAATGGTTACTTTTGTAGACCAAGTGTTGTGTGGGCCGCCAGAAGAGGAGGTACTGCTGGCCCACCACCAGAGGGCGCCCTGTCTGGAGTGCGGGCTCCAGGCACCAGAGGGCGCAGCCGCCTCACAGGAGCAGCCAGGGTGACAGCTGTCACGCATCATCTGCAACAGCTGTTACCAATCATCTGATGGCAGGAGTATATCAGCAGGACGAAGTCTCCACCTCTTTGCCGAGATATCGTTTCTACCGAGAAGGTAACGTACTCAGCTAACTGTTTGACAGTGATCTTTGTGACTTTGTGCATTTATCTGAGAGAACTTCCCAACGAGAGGTGGAGGTAGCTTACCTGCCGTTCGGATTCCTGGGTGCGAACGCGCCCTCCTTTAACTGTTCTTTATTCCTCGCCAGCAGTACCAGGTCCGACACGCGGAGGCAGTGGCCACCTGGGAGTTTGGGACTTGGCGGCTCCAGTATTCCCGGGGTCTGGTGGCGGAGGAAACCGTGTGGTTCCGGTCCTACTTTGGAGAGGCGTCTCCTATCTTCGAGCCTGCCCACACGACACCTGTGTGAATTTGACTTTGTCCTTTATTGTAATCTGTTGTCCTTGTTGTGCATATTCACAACAGTAAAGTGTGTTATTTGACCTATTCCATTGTCCGTTCATTTGCGCCCCCTGTTGTGGGTCCGTGTACTTACACTTTCCCAACACCAAGCAGAGGAAAAAAATATGGAATCACTCAATTCTGAGGAAAAAATTATGGAATCACCCTGCATCATATCAGATCTGCTCGTTAGTCTGCATCTAAAAAGGAGTGAACACACCTTGGAGAGCTGTTGCACCAAGTGGACTGACATGAATCATGGCTCCAACACGAGAGATGTCAATTGAAACAAAGGAGAGGATTATCAAACTCTTAAAAGAGAGTAAATCATCACGCAATGTTGCAAAAGATGTTGGTTGTTCACAGTTAGCTGTGTCTAAACTCTGGACCAAATACAAACAACATGGGAAGGTTGTTAAAGGCAAACATACTGGTAGACCAAGGAAGACATCAAAGCGTCAAGACAGAAAACTTAAAGCAATATGTCTCAAAAATCGAAAAATGTACAACAAAACAAATGAGGAACGAATGGGAGGAAACTGGAGTCAACGTCTGTGACCGAACTGTAAGAAACCGCCTAAAGGAAATGGGATTTAAATACAGAAAAGCTAAACGAAAGCCATCATTAACACCTAAACAGAAAAAAACAAGGTTACAATGGGCTAAGGAAAAGCAAATGTGGACTGTGGATGACTGGATGAAAGTCATATTCAGTGATGAATCTCGAATCTGCATTGGGCAAGGTGATGATGCTGGAACTTTTGTTTGGTGCCTTTCCAATGAGATTTATAAAGATGACTGCCTGAAGAGAACATGTAAATTTCCACAGTCATTGATGATATGGGGCTGCATGTCAGGTAAAGGCACTGGGGAGATGGCTGTCATTACATCATCAATAAATGCACAAGTTTATGTTGATATTTTGGACAATTGAAAGGATGTTTGGGGATGATGAAATCATTTTTCAAGATGATAATGCATCTTGCCATAGAGCAAAAACTGTGAAAACATTCCTTGCAAAAAGACACATAGGGTCAATGTCATGGCATAGGGTCAATGTCAATGAGCAGATCTGATTTGATGCAGGTGTTAATTTGGGGGATGAAAATTTACAGGGTGATTCCATAATTTGTTCCTCAGAATTGAGTGATTCCATATTTTTTTCCTCTGCTTGGTCTAAATAAGTAACCGTTACTGACTGCCACAATCTTTTTTTCTTGATTTCTTATAGTGTTTCTTAAAGCCAGAAAGTTGCCATTTGAAATGACTTTAGTTTTGTGTCATGTCTGTGATCTGCTTTTTTTCTACAAAATTAAACAACTGAATGAACATCCTCTGAGGCCGGTGATTCCATAATTTTTGCCAGGGGTTGTATATATATATATATATATATATAATAAAGACAAAGAGGTGTGACTGTGAATAAAGGAGGCGTTGACTACCTAAAGATCCACCCATATCTATGAAGTTGCTACACTCATTACAAACATCATTACAGGCAAACCACCCACAAATAAGTGAGACGAAATTAAAAACCAAGCATAAAATGTCCACAAAAAGATATAGTCATCCCAGACAGTTGTCCCAGACACAATATCAAAGAAAACAAGATACATTTAATTCCTCATTTAAACCTAAAGGTTCTAAAGTGTATGGATCCAAAATGCTTCCCTATACAAGAGTTAAAAAAATAATAATAATGTCATCACCCCTGGGTGGGGTTGTGATTTTCTCAGTTCCCCAGAATTTTAATGATGCTGGAGAGCCATGATTGGCCTGCTTGTAATTCCTTGCCATGGCATAAATTAAGTTCTGGGTACGAATTGCTGTCTTGTGTTCAGCTACCCTAATTTGAGTTGATGTTTTGTTTGGCCTATATATGGGCCTGTCTCCAGGGACACTTTAAAAGGTATACTACATGTGTGCTGTTGGAATTGATAAATTAATATCTAGGATATTGCTTGCTACTGCGGGGATGAGATAAGCATTTTGCATTGGTTGAACTGGAGCATTGTTTCAGAACCAGTGGTACAGAATGGCTGGACACAAATGCAGAGCTCAGACTCAGATGGGATTTGGCAAGAGGGTTTTACTGGTACACAAAGCAGGGCCTGGTACATAGAAAGGCAGTCCAAAATCAGCAACAGTGTCAGAAACATTAGGCTAGGGCATGGTCCAATAAACAGGCAGGCAGTCCAAAAACACAGCGATACAAGGCTATGAAGCGATGGCATAAAGCACAATGGTCTGGCGAATAACCACTGCAACCCGTGAATCTTATATACACCCTGGACCATCTAACCGCAATTTACATATTCCGATGGTGGCAAAACGGGATCCAAAATGATTTAAGTGCATACGAGGGAACCTCGAGATAGATCTGGCACTGCAAAGCCTGCTGGTATGACCTGTGCCACATATCATAATGTCCACCCCGAGCGCAAAGGAACTGCTGAAATTTATGTGGCACGCTTCATCACAATAATAATTATGAATTATCATGAACAGTGAATGTGAACAGCGGCCATCAAACCGAAAGCTCCTCAAATCTGAACAGGCTGTTATATCCACAACAGACCTTACAGTACAGATTTTTGTCAATCCTTCCCATGGGTGATGTAAATAATGTGAACTATTGTCTCCATCATAACACAGGCAGCTGCGCCTCTCTGTGATGCACAGTAACGCATCATTGCATGCATCAGGCTCGGAGCTGGATGTATCTCATGCTGTAATAAATGTTCACCTTCAAACTCTGGAAGAGATATGACATGGAACTTGTGCCAGGCCATTACACCATTAATAAACATGCATCTTACCTCCAACAGCGGCCCAGGAGTGTTTCACGGTGCAGACGTGAACATGAAGCCAGGACAGCAGCCTGCGGTTAGAATCCTCTCACCCAAAAGAAAAAAATTAATTCCATGTGATAATGCAACCATCGCGGTGTCCAGAGTTGTGCTGTGCTCCTGAAGTGTGCAAACAAGAAAAAAGAAAGTTCCCTGGAAAGGCGCTCCGTCTGAGGGACTGCATGGCCCAATGCCAGCAAACTTTGGAGCGAAGCTGTCCAGTGGTGCACGCTTAGTGGCCCATGTAGCATTATGCACACACAGACACACACACACACACACACACACATGGCTGAGTGATAATTACAGCCCCATGCGTGTGCATGGAGCGCGCATGAGGAAAACAGTGCTCCGGTCTGCCATCCAGACATTTGGAGATTGGGCAGTCTGCAGCGCCTTTTATGGCCATCTGACAGCGGTCTTTGTCATCTACATACACTCTGGATGCGATCTGACAGGTGTGGATGAAGCAGTCTGTCTGTGCTCCGACACTGCTGACCACATCTCTTTTCCTCCTGACTGCGTCGGATTATGGCAATATTTGCCAAATCGGGTATGCTTCCGGCACAGTCTTGCTATGTGTGACGGTGGCTTAAAATCTAAAAAGTCAGTGGATTGAAAGTTATATTCCATTGGAAAGGAAAAATTGTCTGTGGTGGAATTTACATGTCAAAAATTGATTTAGCTCATTGAGTTTGTCCTTCCATACTTTTTCTGAGATACATCAATAAATTCACAAATCATATTTTTTATGCTAGAAGTACCCTTTCGGGCACATGGGTGCATTGTTGGACTATTTTATTCCTCTCTTTCATTGTATGTTTTTTGTTGTTCTTGACCTGTGTGTACTGAATAAATTCATTCATTCATTCATTCAAGTAGGAAAAGAAAGTAGAGGCTGGCAGCATTTTTCATCATTTAGCAATTTCAAGATACCACATTTGTTATTCTTTAACCCCATAACAAAAACAGTACCCCCCCCCCCCCCACTTCCTGCAGGGTGAATAATAATGTCCTGTCTAGATTCCAGAGTGTAACACATCCAATTCACTTCTTGTCATATTTCATTTTTAGAAGGATATAGCACATCTACTTTGACCATGTCCCACTCAACTAACTGACTGAAAGTGATGATAGTGGGATTTAAATTATAAGAAGACAGGAACCCTGATTTCTTTTTAAAAGGGGTCACTTCTCTAAGAGGTTCACTAATATTGGAATCAAGGTTTCTGCTTATAGTATTACTGTTAGAAAGGATATTAGACCTAGAACAAAAACATTTCAAATTGAGCTGTCTGAAAAATTTCGAGTCCACTTTGAGAGAAAAAGAGTCAATCTGGTTGAAAGGTGCAAGCAAGAGTCCTTTCTGAAGTACCGCTTTCTCTGTACCCGTAAGGTCAAGGTTGGATGCCTCTCAATCATAAAATACACTCAACAAAAATATAAATGCAACACTTTTGGTTTTGCTCCCATTTTGTATGAGATAAAGTCAAAGATCT
Organism: Thalassophryne amazonica; assembly: GCF_902500255.1. NCBI lineage: Eukaryota > Metazoa > Chordata > Actinopteri > Batrachoidiformes > Batrachoididae > Thalassophryne > Thalassophryne amazonica. Next base: position 38,624,476 of record NC_047110.1, on the reverse strand, counting down.
AAAACTTTTTCCACATACACAATATCACCATTTCTGTTGTGGGCTGGGGTGTTTGGCTGGCTTGGTTTTTGTTTTCTGTTTCTCCCACCAGGTGGTATGCATTCAGGACTGAGTGACTGAGCATCAGGACCTCACCCTGAACACCTGAGGCTTGTTATCACGTGCAGGTCATCAGGACTCACAGCTGTGGTGTATTTTGTCTTAATCAGAGATTGCTGCATTTAAACCTTGAATGCACAGTGTGTGATTGCCAGAGACTCGACCTTGTGAGCAGACGTGTGAGATCGACGTCAGGAGAACAATCTCACCATCACGGACGCAGAGACCGCTCCAGGTTTGACGCCACAGTCTGTGAAGGAGGATTGGGTGAGGTCTCGCTCTTCAGCACACTTCCTGAGGTAATTTGGTTTTGGTGACTTTTATGAAGTAATGACAGTGGATTAGGTGTCCCTCACACCTTGTGTTAGTGAGCTGTCACGTTATGCTAATTGTCTAATCAGCTTCTGCTGCAGTGGAGATTTGAACTGAGTTGTTCCGTGCCTGCAGGGTAAGAAGCTGATATATAGATTTAAGCCAGGAAGTGTTTGCTGATTGCGTGCACCTTTGAGTTGTGTCTCTCTGTGTGGAGTTGGACTCACCTCATGTTTTCTTTCTTCACAGACTCGGTTTGTCGCGGCCACCTGGGGGGTGTCGGCGGGGTTCCTGGGTCCGAACTGCTGTGGCTCTGGACCGTTTACGCTGCTGAGAGCACGCCGTGTTTTCACCTCACCAGACCGCGGACTGTTTAGTTGTTTAGCATCACTCACTGTTATGTTTATTAAATTCTGTTATCCTTTGAACCGTGCTCTGCTTATTTTATGCTGGCTCCTTCAAACGCTGGGTCGGTGCTCCGACCGCGTCCGAAACATAACAATTTCCCTCAAATATTGTTCACAAACCAGTCTAAATCTGTGATAGTGAGCACTTCTCCTTTGCTGAGATAATCCATCCCACCTCACAGGTGTGCCATATCAAGATGCTGATTAGACACCATGATTAGTGCACAGGTGTGCCTTAGACTGCCCACTATAAAAGGCCACTCTGAAAGGTGCAGTTTTATCACACAGCACAATGCCACAGATGTCGCAAGATTTGAGGGAGCGTGCAATTGGCATGCTGACAGCAGGAATGTCAACCAGAGCTGTTGCTCGTGTATTGAATGTTCATGTCTCTACCATAAGACATCTCCAAAGGCGTTTCAGAGAATTTGGCAGTACATCCAACCAGCCTCACAACCGCAGACCACGTGTAACCACACCAGCCCAGGACCTCCACATCCAGCATGTTGACCTCCAAGATCGTCTGAGACCAGCCACTCGGACAGCTGCTGGAACAATCGGTTTGCATAACCAAAGAATTTCTGCACAAACTGTCAGAAACCGTCTCAGGGAAGCTCATCTGCATGCTCGTCGTCCTCATCGGGGTCTCGACCTGACTCCAGTTCGTCATCGTAACCGACTTGAGTGGGCAAATGCTCACATTCGCTGCCGTTTGGCACGTTGGAGAGGTGTTCTCTTCACGGATGATGCGAAGGAGATGTGTTGCACTGCATGAGGCAAATGGTGGTCACACCAGATACTGACTGGTATCCCCCCCCAATAAAACAAAACTGCACCTTTCGGAGTGGCCTTTTATTGTGGGCAGTCTAAGGCACACCTGTGCACTAATCATGGTGTCTAATCAGCATCTTGATATGGCACACCTGTGAGGTGGGATGGATTATCTCAGCAAAGGAGAAGTGCTCACTATCACAGATTTAGACTGGTTTGTGAACAATATTTGAGGGAAATGGTGATATTGTGTATGTGGAAAAGGTTTTAGATCTTTGAGTTCATCTCATACAAAATGGGAGCAAAACCAAAAGTGTTGCGTTTATATTTTTGTTGAGTATAACTGTGAAAACCTGATTAAATAAAGCTAATTTTCTTATATATTGCAGGAGACCACCGAAAATACATTTTCATTTTACCACATACTAAAATTAATGCATTTTAAAAGATGAAAATCACTTTTAACATGTTATGTATTCAAATATCAATTGTGGACAAGCTGGACATGCCCCTGACATGTCCAGCTAGTCACACGAGTGAAAAGCCACCGAAAGCCGTCTGAATCTTCCGAATGCTTGACGAGCTGGGCATGTTACAACATGTCCTGTGAGGCTTCAACACGGAGGCGCTGTTGCTGCGCCATCAGCTTTCGTGCCGATGAATTTCACCAACACTCTTTTCATGGCAAAATCTTCTTTCACAGTGGAATGTGCCGAAAAAGTGCTGATGTCCACCTCTTCCGCAATTTCTCGGATAATCACACCACAGTCTCACATCACCACAGCGTTCACTTTGGAAATGATCCAGTCGTTTCAGCGTGTTGATGCCGATCGGAGCGCGGCGCACCCTCCACCATTGTGCGGACGTCTTTAAACCGGTTATACTGCTCCTTAATCTGTGTGATGCCCAGAGGATCGTCACCGAAAGCCATCTGAATAATCCGAATGGTTTCCACCTGGCTGTCGCCCAGTTTGTGGCAAAATTTGATGCAGTCGCGCTTGCTCCAGTCGTTCTGCCATTTCCTTGCAAAGAAAAAATGACGAGAGACTACACCCATCCTCACACAAAGGCTGCTTACAAGCAAATGACGCAACCGACAGGCGTGAAAAAATCACGCATGCGCACGAAGGTTCAAGGTTGGCTCATGCAAGCACACGTGAGTCAAATTCATCAGGTTTTTGAAAAAATAAAAAGGTCGGATTCTTTTCTAACAGACCTCGTAAATTAGCACTTGTGCCTTGGCAACTAAGGCTGCAAAAGCTGTTGTATTCTGAATACTATTTCCAAGCGCGGATGCCCTGGGAGGGTCAGAAAACATATCTGGCTGGTAAAACAAGCATGCAAATTACAAATCAAATTTCCATACTGGGTCGGCTGAGAGCCAGGCTCACAGCAACTGCCGTCTGCGCTGTTTACCAGCAGGATGCTGGCAGACAGTTACTGGTACTGCAGGGCAAAGATGAAGGATAGGAGGAGGGTGTGTCCGGAGGCAGCGGGACAGGAGGAAGAGTAGAAATGTGTGGGGTAAGTTTACAGTAAAATCACCAGTGTTAAATTAACACTGCCAGTGTTAATTTAACACTGGCAATTTTACTGTGTTGGCACTATAACTGCCAAAGGAAGAGAGCTGGCTGATATTCAGGCTTTGTCTTTCGCTTTTGTAGCAAGATGGATGACCTCAATGATTTTCAGCTGGTGGGTTGAGTTTAGCCAATCAGTGCAGGAGAGTGTTTGTACAATTCCAATGAAGGTGGTATGTTGTGTAAAATGTAAATAAAAACACAATACAATGATTTGCAAATCCTCTTCAACCTATATTGAATACACCACAAAGACAAGATATTTAATGTTCAAACTGATAAACTTTATTGTTTTTGTGCAAATATTTGCTCATTTTGAAATGGATGCCTGCAACACGTTCAAAAAAGTTGGGACAGTGGTATGTTATACAAATAATGAATGTTTATAAGTTCAATGGTACAAATATTTCATGGAGGTGAAAGCTGGAACATACCATTCAACGAGGCGAAGCCGAGTTCAATGGTACTTACGCATGTGAATATACTTTGCAACCTCAAAATCTCTCATATTTGAAGAAGATGCTGGAAGATTTATATTTTCTATGAAGTACAAAATGTTCTGGAGTTATATCCTCTGTGAGTGCTGCCTTAAACACCTGCAGCAGAGACATGAACAGTATCTGATGCAGGTGAATGAATCAGCTTTGGGTAGCGGTGGACTGGGTTTCCCGCCTTATGAGGTTTATTCAGACACGTGTTTCCCACAGGCAAATATATTAAAAGACAATATGTGCTGGTATGATGATTGTTCTTCTGCATTTTCTCAAGCAGCGATGGTCTTGGTCGCTACGAGACCATGGCTTTGGAAATGAAAGAAACTGATATTTGAGATCACTTCAACCAACACGTGTCTTCAAACCCACACATATGTTGAGAGAGAAAGAAGTCTTCTTAAGCTATGTTTTTCATAAATAAAGCCTTTCTGTGGAGATGTGTGGGCTTATGACATAACTGGTGCAAAACAAATGAGCAAATAATTGTTTCTCTGATTTAGTACACTTCTGCATTGAAATGTTCTTTCTCTCATGGACCTGATTCACTGCATACCTCACTCAATTTTTTCTTTTTTCTGCAGTGGTTAAATTCAGATAAAAGCCTTTCCACAGTATTGTATGGGTGAATGACGACATTCTAGTTTTAGAATGTAATCACTGTGAAACAGTAACAAATTAATGGTTTGCTTCTCTGATTTAGTCCATTTTTCTGTGCCGAAACAGTCTGCCTGTCGCGCTGATGACCATCTTAAATCCTGTATAGGCCTTGAGTATCACTTTGTGTGGACAGAGATGTCTGGACACAAATGCAGGACTCAAGCTTACAGCTCTGAATTTTAAGATTGTTTACTGGTTGGTAATGCAGGGTCGGTACACAAAAAAGCAGTCCAATAACAGCAAACAAATCAGAAACATCAACTGATAAGGCATGGTTGAAAAACAGGCAGGTGGTCAAAAAACACAAGGTGGCCAGCAGGACTTGGAGCAAACAGGTACAGAACTGGAAGTGAAGGCATAGGGCACAATGATCTGGCAGAGAACTAGTGCAACCAGTGAAGCTTATATACACCCTGGTGATGAGCTACAGATTAGAAACAGGTGTGTGGGAAAACTCCAGAACAGGGTGTGGCCCAGACAGTGTGCTCCGCCCACCACCAAGCACCAAGGGAGACAGAAAAGAGATATAGGGAAAGACAAAGCCCAAGCAGGAAAAACCCAGGAAATCACACACAGACAAAACAAACCAAAACCAAACTAGGCAGAATAAAGCATGACACAAAAAGATCATGACGTTAAGGCCCTTTGGTGCCAATGCTCATTAAGGTTTTAAAGGATCCTCAACATTTCTTGTAGCTGGATTCCATAGTATGAAGCAGATCAACAGCTACAAGTCCCTCTGGATGGGATGTCAGTCTGAAGCAGGTTACTTCTGTTTACAGCTAACAGGCCTGTCACAACTCGATGAATCTGTATGTATATAAAAACACATGTAGTGTGCAAAATATGTTTTCTATAAAAGTAAGTAAGTAAACTATGAGGCCAGAATTTGGAATTAAGGGTGTAATTTGAGTTTAAGCACTTAATTTTAAAGGAAAGAAAAAAATAATTAAAATCAAACATATCAGTGAAAATTATGATAATATGGGTTTTAAAGGAAGGGTAAATCTCCATGCCTCAGAGTAACCTCACAAGGCCTGATGACCCAGAGTTGAATTCATAAAGCCTGAGGATCTTCCAAGAAGTGATTTCATCACACCTGTGCATTGCTTGCTTGGAAAAGATGACATCATTTTAACAGCTGTTTTCATTGGTGTAAGATTTACTAAGACGGCCCACATTGGGGTAGAGAAACTGACCCCTTAAGGCACACCTGGGCATTTTTACGGCCCTTTGGAAGACTCAAACGGCCCGCAAATACCTGGAAATTAGAAAATAAAATATTTACTTTCTAAGTTAGTGTTGTGTGCGACCTTCATCCACCTCCCAAGCCATTTGTGGCTGCATGTGCGTGTCCTCCAGAGCATAGTAGAGCCTGGCACAGAGCGATCGTCCCACGCCACACAGCTTGGCACAGCGCCATCGCAAAATGTACGCCACACAGCCTGGCACGGCGCCATCGTGAAATGCATGCCACACAGCCTGGCACGGTGCCATAACGAAATGTACGCCACACAGCCTGGCATGGCGCCATCGTGAAATGCACACCACACAGCCTGGCACAGGCCTTGACCTCAAATTAATCTAAATTTGGGGTCTTTTAGTGAAACTTAGGGCTAGCGGCCGGCGATTACCCAATTCTTCTGCTTTCCTGTTGATTTACTGCTGATGATTTATACTTTAGGTGTAGTTTTTCAGGCCAACTGATTCTGCTCTTTTTCTCTGTGTCCGAGGTATGTATAAGGTTGCTTAGGATTGCAGGAACGGCATGAAGAAGCCCGGATAACCCCTGCCTGTGGTGCAAACACCTGTGTGGACTTCACATCAAATGAACCAAATCAAATCAGCAGATCTGAATGGTTTTATCCTCATTATTTGTCCTTTTCATTTGTTGAGTTAAAAAATGATAACATTTTAGTGAGATTTTGTGTTCAACTTGGAGGGGATGAACTCTATCTATCTATCTATCTATCTATCTATCTATCTATCTATCTATCTATCTATCTATCTATCTGTCTGTCTGTCTGTCTGTCTGTCTGTCTGTCTGTCTGTCTGTCTGTCTGTCTGTCTGTCTGTCTGTCTGTCTGTCTGTCTGTCTATCTATCTATCTATCTATCTATCTATCTATCTATCTATCTATCTGAGTGAGTAATTGAGGCGGATTCAGCTTCTATTTGACACATAACAATGTAAAACGCTGCACACTGGCAGCACTTTTGAAAAATGTGCTCACTTCCAGCTTGTGTAGTGAGCAAGACAACCTGAAAGTCTTGTTCACACAGTTCAAAAAGTTCCTGCCGACAGCTTGAGATGTTTTAGTTTAGTGAACTATCTTCAGTGATCTCTACTTTAATCTATGCTAATTTACAAGTCACTTTGTCTGCTACATGACCCAGTCTGATCCTGAAAGTGCGAAAACAGCGACTGCTTCCCATTCTGCAGGATCGTACCCTCATCCCATTTTTTTCTGTCTTTTATTAAGGAGGTACACAGGAGACATTGTGTGCTGTTATTACGGCTCCAGGCTTGGTTTGTTTCAGGGACTGCTCAGCATCCTTCACTGTGGACCTCATGGTCAGACCTGGTGGTCTATCATACTGAGTCATTTCAGCAGTGCTTTACTCTTATTCACGTTGTCACATTCTACACCATTTCAACAAGCTAATCTAAGTCACTGTTGTATGGCTGGGGGTGCCTGGCTGCCTTTTGTTTCTGTCTTCTGTTCTGTCTTTTGTTTTTCCTTCCAGGTGGCTTGCGTTCAGGACTGAGTGGCTGTGTGGCTGAGCTATCAGGACCTCACCCTGATCACCTGAGGCTGGTCATGTGCAGCTCGTCAGGACTCACAGCTGTGGTGCATCTACATGGATTGGGTCATGGTGGCATTTAAGTCTGGAGTACACAGTGTGTATTTGCCAGAGACTCGACCTTGTGACCAGACGGGTGAGATCGTCGTCTCGAGAGCCATCTCATCATCATGGATGCAGAGACCGTACCAGGTTTTGATGCCATGGTCTGTGAAAGAGGAGGGGGTGAGGTCTCACGCTCGTCAGCACACTTCCTGAGGTACGTTAGGTTTTGTGACTAACATTAGTACAGTCAGTAAATGTGGTGTCCCTCACACCTTATTATATTGAGCTGTTATGTTAGTCATTTAATCAGCTTCCACTGCAGTGAAGCATGTGAACTGGGTGTTCCATGCCTGCAGGGTGGGAAGCTGATTAGTGATTAAGCCAGGAAGTGTTTGCTGTTTATGTACACCTTTGAGTGGTCTCTCTGTGTGTGGAGTGTGTACTCACATGATGGTTTCTTCTTTCACAGACTTGGTTTGTCGCGGCCACCTGGGGGGTGTCAGCGGGGTCCTTGGGTCCGAATTGTTTCTGGCTCCGGACCGTTTGTGCTGCCTGGAGCGCACCGTATTACCACCTCACCAGACCGTGCACTCATTTGTTTGTAATTATCACATCACTATTATGTTATTAAATTCAGTTATCCTTTGTACCATGCTCTGCTTATTTTATACTGGGTCCTTCAAACGCTGGTCGGTTCTCCGTCCTGCGTCCGACACATAACAGTAGTCTCTGGCCATACATCACGGACCCAGTGGTAGCAGAGATGGTACCGCGCCGGGAAGGCGGCAGCAGACTTTCAGAAGTTATCCGGATCAGTTGCGGGTGCTCTCCGCCCGGATGGTGCGTGTTGGAGAACCCATTATCGAATACTGATTTGAGCTCTCTTGCAGCCGTGTTCCTGTGTTGTGCCTTATCCGTGGGTTGTTGTGGAGTGTGAATAGCGACGGCTTCGCGTCACACTCTGACCGGATAAGAGGTTAAACGGGAGCTGCATGAGTGTGTCTGTAATGGGTGAACGCGCATGGCGGAGCTCTGTGGCACGGGTCGCTGTGCTTCCTGTGTTACAGTTGTAGCCCCGTTTCCCCGGGTGAAGATAACTACTGCGTCTGTTGTGTCAGCTCCGGCGTAATTTAGTTGAAGCACATTTTGGTTGTGTTACACATAGCTGCGCACAGGAAAAGCAGCATGAGTTGTTTTCTCTGTTACCAAAGGGGTTTTTATTTTCAGCACTTTGGCTCCCTCTGTTGGTGACTGAGTCTCATTACCGTTAATGCTCTTAAGGTGGAACAGGTGTGTTCCATTTGTTTGAGCTTAACGGTATAAGTCACTGATTAGTTTTGTGTTGGTTCATTTTTTGTGGGTGCTTTTTGAGTTGGTTTTTGGGTGAGATTTTTTACACTATTAGTGTTCTGGGGTCGTGCCCTTGCAGGCTGTCTGGAGCATGAAAAAGAACCCAGTTAACTTTATGTTAGTCTGTTAGTCTTTCTTTTTATTTCTTTTGGTTTCACCTCCCAGGGTTTGATGGGACGGTCCTCTGGGGGGTGATGGGGGGGGGGGGGTAATTGGGTTGTTTTTTCTTTTTTCTTTTTTTTTGTTTTTGTTATGCCCTCTCTTCTCCTCTGGCTCCAGCCGTGTGAGCCGTACGTGTCGGCGTTGCTGGAGTGGTGCAGTTTGGTTATGCTGGGCGTTTCCCAGGTAACCTCTGCACCTGGGAGAGGATGAGGGGGGGTTCGGGGTGTTGTTTTTTTTGTTGATTCCCTGTTCCACCTCCGGCTTCAGCGCGCTTTGAGCCGTCTGCCATCGGCGTGGCTGAGGTTTGGGGCAGTGGATTATACCCGCAGCTGGTGGCTGGTTTGGAAGTCGGAGGGGTGGCGCCGTTTTGTGCCGTCTGCCATTTCCGCTGTTCCACTCCTTCCGGTTGACTTCTGGGGTATAGTCATGGTTGGTGACGCTGGACGTGCTTCCAGTTTCCACTGCGCCGAGGGGGTGGGGTTGGGGTTGTTTTGTTTGTATGTTTTTTTTTTCCTTTTGTTTTTCCCCCCAGTTTCCGCCCTCAGGGTGTGACTGTGGTGTCCTCTGGGGGGGAAAGGGCTGTGGGTCCATCTAGCCATAGACGGCCGGGGCTGAGTCCGTTGGTCATGAGGGGGGGCGTCTCCTGGGGTTTGATGGAACGGTCCTCTGGGAGGCGCTGGGAGTCCCCGTGGGTGACTTTGGATCCCAGAGGGACCTTGGCTGTGGTTATTACTCCTGGAGCTGGCAGGATGTCCTCTGGGGGGTGTTGGTCCCTACATGTCGTCGGGGGGGGGGGGGGTGTTACCGTTTTTCTTTTGTTTGCAAGCTTAAGTTTGGGTTGTGTTTTTCTTTTCTCCTCTTGCCAGGGTTTGATGGGACGGTCCCCTGGGGAGGGGGGGGGGGGGGGGGTTTGGTTGTTTGTGTTTGTATTTTTGGTTTTATGACTATACAGACTATAAACATGGTTGGACAAAGGCTGACCGCACAGGTTCAAGAACTCCTGGCCACACCTGTGCAAATTGACTGACAGAAACAAGGGCAAAGATGCAGCCAGAGGAGAAGACGTCAACCGTTCTGTTAGATGAAGATTCTGTTGGAAGATGAATGCACATACGGTTTCCAGCCATGGTCCCTGGAGGGGGGTGTTTCTCCTGGGCCAGGTTTGTGTGGTCGCCGGGAGGCTTCCCGTGAGGGTGGGGTGCTGTTGTATGGCTGGGGGTGCCTGGCTGCCTTTTGTTTCTGTCTTCTGTTCTGTCTTTTGTTTTTCCTTCCAGGTGGCTTGCGTTCAGGACTGAGTGGCTGTGTGGCTGAGCTATCAGGACCTCACCCTGATCACCTGAGGCTGGTCATGTGCAGCTCGTCAGGACTCACAGCTGTGGTGCATCTACATGGATTGGGGCATGGTGGCATTTAAGTCTGGAGTACACAGTGTGTATTTGCCAGAGACTCGACCTTGTGACCAGACGGGTGAGATCGTCGTCTCGAGAGCCATCTCATCATCATGGATGCAGAGACCGTACCAGGTTTTGATGCCATGGTCTGTGAAAGAGGAGGGGGTGAGGTCTCACGCTCGTCAGCACACTTCCTGAGGTACGTTAGGTTTTTTATGACTAACATTAGTACAGTCAGTAAATGTGGTGTACCTCACACCTTATTATATTGAGCTGTTATGTTAGTCGTTTAATCAGCTTCCACTGCAGTGAAGCATGTGAACTGGGTGTTCCATGCCTGCAGGGTGGGAAGCTGATTAGTGATTAAGCCAGGAAGTGTTTGCTGTTTATGTACACCTTTGAGTGGTCTCTCTGTGTGTGGAGTGTGTACTCACATGATGGTTTCTTCTTTCACAGACTTGGTTTGTCGCGGCCACCTGGGGGGTGTCGGCGGGGTGCTTGGGTCCGAATTGTTTCTGGCTCCGGACCGTTTGTGCTGCCTGGAGCGCACCGTATTACCACCTCACCAGACCGCGCACTCATTTGTTTGTAATTATCACATCACTGTTATGTTATTAAATTCAGTTATCCTTTGTACCATGCTCTGCTTATTTTATACTGGGTCCTTCAAACGCTGGTCGGTTCTCCGTCCTGCTGGTCGGTTCTCCGTCCGACACATAACAGTCACATATCTTTAAAACAGAAATTCTTCTCTCTTCCTTTGGCGGGCATCACTTTGCCATGTTTTTGTAGACTGCGTAGGTGTGCAACACAGGGTGCTGGCAATGTTATTTGGTATTTCACATTGCAATACAATAAAACTCAATAAAAACAATGGATTCAGATGGACCAGCGAATTGTGTCCATTATAATCGAAATGTGTATAAAAATATGTAATGGCCCAGTCACACGGCACTTAACGAAGGGCAATGAAGCCCAAACAAAACAAGAAATCTGGACTTTTGTTGGCATTGTTTAACTTTCGCTCAGCTTCGTTCTTGCAGCAGTCGCTTTGTCAGGATTTTTAAACTGTTGAAAAATTTGAACGAAGGGCAACGAAAACCTCAATTCCTCTGTAACTAGAGCACAAAAGGTGCTAATTAAAGCAGTTGTTTAGTCACTAGCCAATAGCAGTCTGCCTCTCGGTAGGAGGGATCTGGTTAGGTTTAAAACTCCAGCTTTTGTGGCTTCTGTCATTCTTCTCTACAAGACACAAGACAGAAGTCAGACTACCAGAGCAAGAATTTTAACTGAAGAAGCTTCTGTGATTTGAAGCGAAACATCCTCTCGTCAAGCAACCCAGTCCAGTCGAAGATTCAAGCTTCTCTACTATTAAGTCCAGTGTTCATATGAACCAAATGCCCAAACAACTAAGTAAAGTACCAGGGACTCAGAGATGCAGACACACACTGCTCCAGCTGTGACTCCAGGCACATTTCATTCAAAGCGTCGAGATCAACGTCAGCTTCGGTTTCCTTTCATTTCTCTTTCATCCCTTTTGCACTCCTGATTCACAGGCTATTCGGTGATAAAGCTCTTTCGTCCACCTTTTCTCAATGAATTGTGACTTTTTTAAACTTTTTTCCCTTTGTTGAGGAATTGTCGTGTGCCGTGTGACTGGGCCATAATATTTATAAAATGGAGAAAATTTGCTATACGTATAAAATGGACAAAATCTGTTGTATGTACTATGTAACAGATTAGTTACAATTTGGAGGTGCAGAACGATCTACGGGAGATCCTCAGCACCAATTAGGCTTCTGGATTTTGTTGATTTAGCACCTGACCTTGAATCGGGACCTGTGGAGTGGTATGTTACAATCCTAAAGCCTGATTTATGCTTCTGCAGCTCTGTAAATCTGTGGCTATGCAGTGACATCGATGTGCGGGTGACTCTTTTAAAGTTCTCCATCACGTTGGTGGGAACAGTGTTTTTTCTGGATCAATTTGTCCCTCAATGAGTTCCACGTCTTTATAAAATCATCAACCTCCAAGCCAATGCTACGGTACATGTAATTTCTCTTTATGAACTGTGGGTCATTTGCGCATCTTTGTAGTTTTTCTAACTCTGTGTTATAACGTTGGTCATATTTGTGGACCTTTCTTCCAAACGTATTTCATCCATGATCGAAATGTAATCAGCAGGCGCAGTGCAAAAACCTAATATGGTGGGAGAGGAAGGAGTGAAAACATAAAAGTGACCAATAACAGCCCTTGCAGTCACCATCATTTTTACCGGGCTATGGGGAGGGTTCACAGCCATGCAGAGGACTATAATCTAAATCGGTTCTCTTTGGTTCACCACACCTAGGGATATGTGTGAAACTAAAATACCATATTACAGAGCAAGCAGTGACAGCATTTTGTTCATAAAGGCTGGCGTTGAATGAAGAATAACCTTGTGTAGGCACTGGGTCTGAGCACGGTTTGGAAAAAATAAATGCCCTGGCTTTTAATCAAGGAAATACAGTATCCACTTTCCTTGAATTGGTGAGTGTCAGTGCTGAACTTCATTTTGTACCTCTGTTACTGGGCATGTCCAGACATCACGACCAACATCTTCAGCTTTGTCTCCTGTCTTTTTATAGTGCCACCATTACTAAACTGTACAATATTGCTGTTCTCACTACTGTCTTGTAAACCTTACCCTTCACTCTTGCAGATATTTTTGGTCACAAATCACTCCTGCCACCTTTCTCCACCTACTCCACCCTGCCTGCACTCTCTTCTTCACCTCTCAACCACACTCTCCGTTATTTTGGACAGTTGACCCCAAGTATTTAAACTCATTTACTTTCACCACTTCTACTCCTAGTAACTGCATGATTCCACTGGGCTCCCTCTCATTCACACATGTACACACATGTACTCAGTCTTGCTCCTACTGACTTTCATTCCCCTGCTCTTCAGAGCACATCTCCACATTTCCAGGCTAGACTCAACCTGCCCTCTACTTTTACTACGGATTACAATGTCATATGCAAACATCATTGTCCATGGAGACTCTTGTCGGATCTCATCTGTCAACCTGTTCATCACCATCATGAATAAGAACAGACACAGGGCTCATCCTTGGTGTAATCCCATCTCCACCTTGAATGAGCATGTCATTCCTACTGCACATCTCACTGCTGTCATGCTATCCTTGTACATGTCCTGCACTACCCGCATATATTTCTTTGCCACTCCAGACTTCCTCACACAGTACCACAGCTCTTCCCTTGGCACTTTGTCATAAGCTTTCTCCAAATCCACAAACACATAATGTAAGGGAAGGATGGTGATGGTCTAGTGGTTAAGTGTTGGGCTTGAGATCAGAGCATGCTTGGTTGAAATCCCAGCATGACTGGAACATCACTAAGGGCCCTTGGGCAAGGTCCTTCATCCCCTAGTTGCTCTTGGTGTGTAGTGATTACGTCGTATGACAGCACCCTCACATCAGGGTGAATGTGAGGGTATTTGTAAAGTGCTTTGAGCATCTAATGCAGATGGAAAAGCGCGATATAAATGCAGTCCATTTACCATTTTATGTAACTCCTTCTGGCCTTCTCTATGTTTCTCCATCAGCACTCTCAGAGCAAGCATTGCATCTGTAGTGCTCCTTCTTGGCATGAAACCATATCGCAGCTCACAGATCTCCACCTAGCTTCTATTACTCTTTCCCATAACTTCATGCTGTGGCTGATCAACTTTATGCCTCTGTAGTTACTACAGCTCTGCACATCACCGTTGTTCTTAAAAATAGGCACCAGCACACTTTGTCTCCACTCCTTAGGCATCGTCTCATTTACCAAATTTTCTTCACAGCTGCCCTCACTTCATCCTTACTAATCTCTTGCACTTCCTATTTTACTTTCTCCACCTTCTCAACACACTCTCCTTACTTGTCAGCACATTACCATCTGCATCTTTTACGACGCTAACCTGCTGCACATACTTTTCAGCTCTGTCCTTTTGTCTGGCCAATTGGTACAAGCTATTTTCTCCTTCCTTGCTATTCAACTTCTTGTACCGCTTACTATATGCTTTTTCCTTAGCTTTTGCCACTTCTTTTATTGCTTTACCATCTAATCTGATCTTTCATTCTGGTTTTGCTTTCCCATTTTGTTGTGTGTTTTGACTCATACTGCGATGTCTTCCTTTTCATGAAGATGACCACTATGTTGGCAAATTCCAGATGAAGAAAGTAGACACCTGTTTACTTTCTTCATCTCTCTGACTATCGCAATTCTTTTTCGCCAACCTCTTTCTCCTCGTGCTTTCCTGGATGTCTTTGTTCCACCACCAAGTCTCCTTGTCTTCCTTTCCCTGTCTCGATGTCACTCCCAGTACCTACCTAGCTGTCTCCCTCACCACATCTGCAGTACTTTTCCAGTTGTCCAAAATTGCTTCCTCTCTTTTTATTTTAGCTTGCATCTCCTGCAAAGAATGTAGTCCAATCCAATGTATTTACCCCAGGTGGACTCCAGTGGACTCCAGACACAAGACAGAAGTCAGACTACCAGAGCAAGAATTTTAACTGAAGAAGCTTCTGCGATTTGAAGCGAAACATCCTCTCGTCAAGCAACCCAGTCCAGTCGAAGATTCAAGCTTCTCTACTATTAAGTCCAGTGTTCATATGAACCAAATGCCCAAACAACTAAGTAAAGTACCAGGGACTCAGAGATGCAGACACACACTGCTCCAGCTGTGACTCCAGGCACATTTCATTCAAAGCGTCGAGATCAACGTCAGCTTCGGTTTCCTTTCATTTGTCTTTCATCCCTTTTGCACTCCTGATTCACAGGCTATTCGGTGATAAAGCTCTTTCGTCCACCTTTTCTCAATGAATTGTGACTTTTTTTTACTTTTTTCCCTTTGTTGAGGAATTGTCGTGTGCCGTGTGACTGGGCCATAATATTTATAAAATGGAGAAAATTTGCTATACGTATAAAATGGACAAAATCTGTTGTATGTACTATGTAACAGATTAGTTACAATTTGGAGGTGCAGAACGATCTACGGGAGATCCTCAGCACCAATTAGGCTTCTGGATTTTGTTGATTTAGCACCTGACCTTGAATCGGGACCTGTGGAGTGGTATGTTACAATCCTAAAGCCTGATTTATGCTTCTGCAGCTCTGTAAATCTGTGGCTATGCAGTGACATCGATGTGCGGGTGACTCTTTTAAAGTTCTCCATCACGTTGGTGGGAACAGTGTTTTTTCTGGATCAATTTGTCCCTCAATGAGTTCCACGTCTTTATAAAATCATCAACCTCCAAGCCAATGCTACGGTACATGTAATTTCTCTTTATGAACTGTGGGTCATTTGCGCATCTTTGTAGTTTTTCTAACTCCGTGTTATAACGTTGGTCATATTTGTGGACCTTTCTTCCAAACGTATTTCATCCATGATCGAAATGTAATCAGCAGGCGCAGTGCAAAAACCTAATATGGTGGGAGAGGAAGGAGTGAAAACATAAAAGTGACCAATAACAGCCCTTGCAGTCACCATCATTTTTACCGGGCTATGGGGAGGGTTCACAGCCATGCAGAGGACTATAATCTAAATCGGTTCTCTTTGGTTCACCACACCTAGGGATATGTGTGAAACTAAAATACCATATTACAGAGCAAGCAGTGACAGCATTTTGTTCATAAAGGCTGGCGTTGAATGAAGAATAACCTTGTGTAGGCACTGGGTCTGAGCACGGTTTGGAAAAAATAAATGCCCTGGCTTTTAATCAAGGAAATACAGTATCCACTTTCCTTGAATTGGTGAGTGTCAGTGCTGAACTTCATTTTGTACCTCTGTTACTGGGCATGTCCAGACATCACGACCAACATCTTCAGCTTTGTCTCCTGTCTTTTTATAGTGCCACCATTACTAAACTGTACAATATTGCTGTTCTCACTACTGTCTTGTAAACCTTACCCTTCACTCTTGCAGATATTTTTGGTCACAAATCACTCCTGCCACCTTTCTCCACCTACTCCACCCTGCCTGCACTCTCTTCTTCACCTCTCAACCACACTCTCCGTTATTTTGGACAGTTGACCCCAAGTATTTAAACTCATCTACTTTCACCACTTCTACTCCTAGTAACTGCATGATTCCACTGGGCTCCCTCTCATTCACACATGTACACACATGTACTCAGTCTTGCTCCTACTGACTTTCATTCCTCTGCTCTTCAGAGCACATCTCCACATTTCCAGGCTAGACTCAACCTGCCCTCTACTTTTACTACGGATTACAATGTCATATGCAAACATCATTGTCCATGGAGACTCTTGTCGGATCTCATCTGTCAACCTGTTCATCACCATCATGAATAAGAACAGACACAGGGCTCATCCTTGGTGTAATCCCATCTCCACCTTGAATGAGCATGTCATTCCTACTGCACATCTCACTGCTGTCATGCTATCCTTGTACATGTCCTGCACTACCCGCATATATTTCTTTGCCACTCCAGACTTCCTCACACAGTACCACAGCTCTTCCCTTGGCACTTTGTCATAAGCTTTCTCCAAATCCACAAACACATAATGTAAGGGAGGGATGGTGATGGTCTAGTGGTTAAGTGTTGGGCTTGAGATCAGAGCATGCTTGGTTGAAATCCCAGCATGACTGGAACATCACTAAGGGCCCTTGGGCAAGGTCCTTCATCCCCTAGTTGCTCTTGGTGTGTAGTGATTACGTCGTATGACAGCACCCTCACATCAGGGTGAATGTGAGGGTATTTGTAAAGTGCTTTGAGCATCTAATGCAGATGGAAAAGCGCGATATAAATGCAGTCCATTTACCATTTTATGTAACTCCTTCTGGCCTTCTCTATGTTTCTCCATCAGCACTCTCAGAGCAAGCATTGCATCTGTAGTGCTCCTTCTTGGCATGAAACCATATCGCAGCTCACAGATCTCCACCTAGCTTCTATTACTCTTTCCCATAACTTCATGCTGTGGCTGATCAACTTTATGCCTCTGTAGTTACTACAGCTCTGCACATCACCGTTGTTCTTAAAAATAGGCACCAGCACACTTTGTCTCCACTCCTTAGGCATCGTCTCATTTACCAAATTTTCTTCACAGCTGCCCTCACTTCATCCTTACTAATCTCTTGCACTTCCTATTTTACTTTCTCCACCTTCTCAACACACTCTCCTTACTTGTCAGCACATTACCATCTGCATCTTTTACGACGCTAACCTGCTGCACATACTTTCCAGCTCTGTCCTTTTGTCTGGCCAATTGGTACAAGCTATTTTCTCCTTCCTTGCTATTCAACTTCTTGTACCGCTTACTATATGCTTTTTCCTTAGCTTTTGCCACTTCTTTTATTGCTTTACCATCTAATCTGATCTTTCATTCTGGTTTTGCTTTCCCATTTTGTTGTGTGTTTTGACTCATACTGCAATGTCTTCCTTTTCATGAAGATGACCACTATGTTGGCAAATTCCAGATGAAGAAAGTAGACACCTGTTTACTTTCTTCATCTCTCTGACTATCGCAATTCTTTTTCGCCAACCTCTTTCTCCTCGTGCTTTCCTGGATGTCTTTGTTCCACCACCAAGTCTCCTTGTCTTCCTTTCCCTGTCTCGATGTCACTCCCAGTACCTACCTAGCTGTCTCCCTCACCACATCTGCAGTACTTTTCCAGTTGTCCAAAATTGCTTCCTCTCTTTTTATTTTAGCTTGCATCTCCTGCAAAGAATGTAGTCCAATCCAATGTATTTACCCCAGGTGGACTCCAGTTAAGCTGTAGAAACATATCCAGACATTATGTGCATTAAAAAGTTTGTATTCAGTCCACTCACTCTTTTTCTAAGTTCGCTGCAGAATGGTACCTTAACCTCCTAAAGCCTGATTTATGCTTCTCCAGCTCGGTGACCATGCAATGGTGATGGCGTGTATGTGACCCTTTATGCAATTTACAGTAGGAACAATGGCCATTTCTGGATTAATTTGTCCCTCAAAGAGCTCCACTTCATTATGCAATCATCAACCTCCAAACCAATGATATGGTAAGTACAATTTCTCTCCATGAATTGTGGGTCATTTGACTGTCTTTTTCTGACTCTGTGTTGTGACATTTGTCATATTTACAGACTTGTCTGCCAAACATATTTGATCCATGATTGAAATGTAATCAACGGGCACACTGGAAAAACTATTAAAATATGACAGGAGAGGAAGGAGCGAAACTGGAAAAGTGAGAAATCACAACCCTTGGGGTCTCTGCTTTAGATCAGAGCCTCTACATCACTGCAAACCCTCGCCGTAGCCCGGTCAAAATGACAGTTTGGTTCATCACACCCAGGGATATCTATGTGAAACTTATCATATTACAGTGCAGGCAGCAAGCAGCATTTTATTAATAATCGCCAGCCTTGAATTATGGCCTGCCTCGTTTCGGCCCCATGTGTGAGCACGGTTTGCAAAGACAAAACACCCGGGCTTTTAATCATGGATATACAGTAACCACTTTCCTCAAATCTGTGCGTGTCAGTGCTGAACTTCATTTTGTACCTCTGTTACTGGACGCGTCCAGACTGCTCTGTCCAGTACATGCGAGTGTTTTTTCATGGAAATACATTGCGAATTCCTCCGCACGTCTGTCTCAATGTGCCGAAAAAGTGCTGATGTCCACGTCTTTTCACAATTCCTTTGCTAGTCAGACGACGTCCCGGATAAAACACAGCGTCCAGTTTGGAAATGAATGGCACATTCCACTGTTACAGGAGTTTTTGTCATGGAAAGAGGAGCGGAGGCTTCGCGCGTCGCGGCGGTGCCGCATGGCGCACAGCAACGCCGTGATGAAGCCTCACGGGACATGTTCTGGCATGTCCAGGCACATCCACAATTTCTCTGATAATCACTAGATGGAAAAACCACCGACAGCTGTTTGAACACCATCTCAAAGCCATCCTGTGAGACCAAAACGGAGGTGGTTTTGTCTCGCTCCAGTAGCGAATCCATCGTGACGTGCGAAGCCTCCGCTCAGCTTTCCATGACAAAATCTCCTGTTAAAAGTGAAATCTGCCAGAAAATGGTTGATGTCCAGCTCTGTGATAACCAGAGAAATGGTACATGATGGTCACAGATCCAGACAGCCATCCGTTTAGAAATGAAATGGTCGCTCAGCCTGTCGATGGCGGCTTTGGAGCGCGGCGCGCCCCACAGCCGCTGGGGGCCGTCCTTAAAGCAACAGTAACACTCCTTATTCTCTACCAAGCCTGTAACATTTTCACTGAAAGCCAGATAAATTTTTCAAATGGTTTCCAGCTGCCAGTCTCTAACACAGGGGTGGGCAACCTGTTCCAGAAAGAGCCATGAGGGTGCAGGTTTTCTTTGCAGCCACTGACTCCACCAGGTGATTTTACTGATTAATATCACTTTGAGCAGATGGAATCAGTTAATCAGTGAAATCACCTGGTGGAGTCAGTGGCTGCAAAGAAAACCTGCACCCTCATGGCTCTTTCTGGAACAGGTTGCCCACCCCTGCTCTAACAGTTTCTGAAAAAATTCTGATGGAAAAAAAAGCCCAAATCATTCCGCCATTTCCTGACAATGAAAATCCGCCGAAGGGGTGGATCACTCCTCACTCAAAGCCTGCTCACAGGCGAATGACGCAACTGACAGGCGTGGAAAAACTCACGCATGCGCACGAGAGTTCAAGCTTGTCTGACGCAATCACACGTGATTCAAATCCATATAGTAAAGTAAGTCCCTTCGGCTGCTCCCTTGTTTGCACTTGGGGTCGCCACAGCAAATCCAAGGTGGATCTGCATGTTGAATTGGCACAAGTTTTACGCCGGATGCCCTTCCTGACTCAACTCCACATTACATGTAGAAATGTGGCAGGG
Source organism: Thalassophryne amazonica (assembly GCF_902500255.1). Taxonomy (NCBI): domain Eukaryota; kingdom Metazoa; phylum Chordata; class Actinopteri; order Batrachoidiformes; family Batrachoididae; genus Thalassophryne; species Thalassophryne amazonica. The sequence goes on along the minus strand of NC_047110.1, from coordinate 38,604,515 downwards.
GTGGGATTTGAACCCGGAACCTTCTGAACTGAAACCAAGCGCATTAACCACTTGGCCACCACCCCTGCTGCGTGATTCAAATCCATATGGTTTTTGAAAAAAATAATAAGGTCGGATACTTTTCTAATAGATCTTGTATACGGTGTTTATTACATGGAAAACTACACAAAAGCAGTGGGACTTTTGCTTTTGTCTGGTGAGTGTGAATATCCGGTTTATACAATGACGGTTTAGGCAAGTTTTACTGTAGAATTATTGTTCCAGTGTGTGGCGCTGTCTTTTGTCTACAGAAAAGCAACATTGCTTGGTTAGACTTCTCCAGACTTGCTGGGCTCCCAGTAGCACTTAGCTTAGCCATCGGTTTAGCTCAGCTTAGCCAATAACTCAAAGGGCTGGAAGCTGGTCCACATCCCAGCTGTTCTGTTAAGAGCTGTCACTCTTCATCACCTTTCTGTCCAACTCCCTGATCACAAACACAGGCGGGTCCACACTTTTGGGAGAGGAAACATGGTTAATTGTCTTCTGGCCCCACTAAAGAAAAAGGATCAAATCCGTAGTTTGAACTACAACCCCTGGCAAAAATTATGGAATCACCGGCCTCGGAGGATGTTCATTCAGTTGTTTAATTTTGTAGACAAAAAGCAGATCACAGACATGACACAAAACTAAAGTCATTTCAAATGGCAACTTTCTGGCTTTAAGAAACACTATAAGAAATCAGGAAAAAAAATTGTGGCAGTCAGTAATGGTTACTTTTTTAGACCAAGCAGAGGGAAAAAATATGGAATCACTCAATTCTGAGGAAAAAATTATGGAATCATGAAAAACAAAAGAACACTCCAACACATCACTAGTATTTTGTAGCACCACCTCTGGCTTTTATAACAGCTTGCAGTCTCTGCGGCTTGGACTTAATGAGTGACAAACAGATCAGTTGCCAGATCAGCTTTGCAGGTTGGAGCCTTGTCATGGACCATTTTCTTCAACTTCCACCAAAGATTTTCAATTGGATTAAGATCCGGACTATTTGCAGGCCATGACATTGACCCTATGTGTCTTTTTGCAAGCAATGTTTTCACAGTTTTTGCTCTATGGCAAGATGCATTATCATCTTGAAAAATGATTTCATCATCCCCAAACATCCTTTCAATTGATGGGATAAGAAAAGTGTCCAAAATATCAACGTAAACTTGTGCATTTATTGATGATGTAATGACAGCCATCTCCCCAGTGCCTTTACCTGACATGCAGCCCCATATCATCAATCACTGTGGAAATTTACATGTTCTCTTCAGGCAGTCATCTTTATAAATCTCATTGGAACGGCACCAAACAAAAGTTCCAGCATCATCACCTTGCCCAATGCAGATTCGAGATTCATCGCTGAATATGACTTTCATCCATTCATCCACAGTCCACGATTGGTTTTCCTTAGCCCATTGTAGCCTTGTTTTTTTCTGTTTAGGTGTTAATGATGGCTTTCATTTACCTTTTCTGTATGTAAATCCCATTTCCTTTAGGCGGTTTCTTACAGTTCCAGTAAGAAACTCCAGTTTCCTCCCATTCGTTCCTCATTTGTTTTGCTGTGCATTTTCGATTTTTGAGACATATTGCTTTAAGTTTTCTGTCTTGACGCTTTGATGTCTTCCTTGGTCTACCAGTATGTTTGCCTTTAACAACCTTCCCATGTTGTTTGTATTTGGTCCAGAGTTTAGATACAGCTGACTGTGAACAACCAACATCTTTTGCAACATTGCGTGATGATTTACCCTCTTTTAAGAGTTTGATAATCCTCTCCTTTGTTTCAATTGACCACTTGGTGCAACAGCTCTCCAAGGTGTGATCACTCCTTTTTAGATGCATACTAACAAGCAGATCTGATTTGATGCAGGTGTTAGTTTTGGGGATGAAAATTTACAGGGTGATTCCATAATTTATTCCTCAGAATTGAGTGAGTCCATATTTTTTCCCCCTGCTTGGTCTAAAAAAGTAACCGTTACTGACTGCCACAATTATTTTTCCTGATTTCTTATAGTGTTTCTTAAAGCCAGAAAATTGCCATTTGAAATTACTTTAGTTTTGTGTCATGTCTGTGATCTGCTTTTTTTCTACAAAATTAAACAACTGAATGAACATCCTCCGAGGCTGGTGATTCCATGATTATTGCCAGGGGTTGTATGTTTTGAAGATCATTCTCACACTGTGCTGGGTTTCACTTATGCTGTTTGTTCAAGATGCACTAGAAAAAAACTTCTCACTTTCCTCCTCAAAATATTATCTTTGGAAAGTCTGTCCACCTAATAAGTACACTGTAAAACTCAATGAGTTAGTTGAACTCAAACCATTTGAGGAAACCAATTGCCTTAAACCATTTGAGTTTGCCAAGTTAAATAAAATGATTTTCAAAAATGTAATTGTTAAAGTTTTAGTAACTTAATTTATAGTTAATTAAACTTATGTAAATCTAGTTTATGTTTTTAATATAAAAGTGACAAATAAATTTCTGCCTAAAAAAATTGCATTACATTTTGAATTAGATTTTTTGATGCATTCTTTGGTTTACTTGTTGACTCTGCATTGTGTTGTTATGACTCTGCCCATTCGCTCCCCTCGGGACACGAACTCACAATCTCCGTCATGGAAGTCGGACTCTCTAACCAGAAGGCTAAAACCCAGGTCTCTGACCTTGTAACCAGAGAATTCTTTTGAGCTATTGGAAGTGAGGTGTACTAACTACATATGCACAGCGACACCTGCTGGCCTCCGTTACGTAAACTTAATTAAAATGAGTGAGTGGAATGCACTCGAACTACATCACCAACAATTAAATACCCTAAAACATTAAATGCACTTAAAGGAACTGGGTTGTGATGACAACAATTAATTTTTGAGTTATGAAGAGTTATGAAGAACTTGCTAACAGATGGTTCGTTGTTAGCTGGTAAGCTTTCAATCTGTGTTTTTTTCAATGCTCTTGAGATATTTATGGAGTATGTTCATGTCCGATATGGTTTTTCTAATGGCTCTTTTAGCTTCCTGGTTTGTAAAGAAAATACGCATCGTAGACTGATTGTCATGGAAACTGGTCTGATATGGGAAAATATCAGACTGGTAATCACCCAATCAGAGTGCCATATAATAATATGGCTTATAGCACCAAAAATAAAATAACTCTAATGCCGCGTTCACACCGGGCACGACACGCGCGACAGCAGCGACAGGTTGCCATGTAATCTCTATGTAAGGATGCGTTTTAGTGCCAAGTCACGCAGAGTGACGCGATGGACGCGAATGAAGTGACGCGAATGAAGTGAGGCGAGTGAAGCGATTGGCGCGTTTGTGGCGCGATATTGCGTCGTGTCACGTCGTGTTGCCCTCCTCCCTAAGTTGAAAAATCTGAACTTTTTCGTCTTGTCGTGCCGCGATGACCAATCAGGGACTGAATATGTAGTGACGTGGACATGTCTGGAGTTTGACTGAAGATGTGAACATGTCCTGTCTCTGGTAGCCAGCTTGTGAGCAGGACTTATGTCTCTTTTGTCCTTTATTTCACAATTATGACAGAGTTTTTGGAGCGAGTTGCAGCCCTACAGCACCGGGAGCAGAGTTTCTTTCTCTTCTTACTTTACGTGCGTGCGCGAGCGAGAGAATCGTCCGTGAAGTTTATATTACTCATTAACTACACAGATGTACAAGCAAATGGTGACTGGTTTCTAAACACAATTATGACAGAGTTTTTGGAGCGAGCAGCAGCTCCGCAGCAGGGGGGGCGGAGTTTCTTTGTCTTTTTATTTCACGTGCGCGCGCGAGCGAATCGTCCGTGGAGATTATTTTATTAATTAACTACACAGATGTATAATAAAGCAAATGGTGACTGGTTTCTAAACACAATTATGACAGAGTTTTTTGGGGAAGAGCGAGCAGCAGCCCCACAGCAAGCAGCGGAGTTTTTTTTTTGTTGTTGTCTTTGCGTGCGCGCGCAAGCGAAGCGTCTGTGGAGATTATTTTATTAATTAACTACACAGATGTATAATAAAGCAAATGGTGACTGGTTTCTAAACACAATTATGACAGAGTTTTTTGGGGAAGAGCAGCCCCACAGGAAGCAGCGGAGTTTCTTTTTCTTTTTTTTCTTTTTTACATGTGCGCACGTGAATGGGACAGGAGGTCCTCAAACTGGGTCCCACAGAGGTGGAAGGACCGCTGAAAGTGGCCGTCATCCAGACGCAGCTCCTGCAGCAAATAATGATACTTCCCGAATTGGGAACGTCTCATGACATTTGTCAGCTTTCCACAACAACTCGCTCCGTGTGATCAAGGTCCGTCATGTTAACTTGACTGACAACCTGAGTGGGTGAGCAGAATGGAACCTCCTTGTAAATGCAACATTCTTGTCTGACTTGGACTATGTTATTGTATTCATGCATTCAACCTCCCAGTGTCTTCATGCCTTGGACACTGTGTTTCATGGAGCCTTGAGATTTAAAATTTCTCACTCATCACTGTTTGCTGTACTCTTGGCTTGGTTGGTTCTCCCTCTCCATTCGGTGTTGGATTCACTGGCGTCTTTTTATTTATAAGGCAGTACTTTGACTTCTTCCTTATCTGAACACTTATATTCTCCCGAGGTCTGCAGGGACATATCACCTGCGTTCACAGGATCTGTTTTTATTGATTGTCCCTAAAGCCTGCACTGACTTTGGCAAAAAGGCTTTTAATTTTGCAGCACCTTCTGCATGGAATCAGCTTCAGAATGAATTACAGTTGAAGGAGTTGGTCTCATTTTATTCTTTTAAAGGTTTTTTTTTATTTTTTTAAAGGACCTTGCAGAAAGGCAGTCTGTCTGTCATTGTTTAAAAACTGATTTAGGACCCAGGTTTTTATGATGACGTTGTTTCACTATGTTGAGTCAAAGTGTGTCTATGCATTTATTTGTAAGTGTTTTTGTATTTATTTGCCAATTGCCAGGACACTCTTGTAAAAGACATTTTTGATCTCAATGAGTTTTTATCCTGGTTAAATAAAGTTTTGATGATGATGAAATAAAATGAAATACATCAATATTTTCATGATTCTTTATTTATTTAGAATAGTCAGCTCATTTGACATATTTAGTCATGATACGCACTTAAAGTACTTGGTGAAGCATTCGGACACAGGGAATATTTCTCCCTGTAGTTACCAGCTTGTTTGTGGACCATCAGACACATGGTATGTCCAGTGGTCAGGAGACAGAAAAAACTACATGTGAGTTTCGATCACAACTGTTCATAATTTTCAGTACTTCAGTCAGCATTTAATAACCATCCAGTAGGTGGCAGACACATCTATGGATTATTACATGTGTAAAACTAAATTGTGCTTTCAATGAGTCTTGCGTTGTTGCAAATTTATATCTTAAAATTAATCAAGTCCACATAAAATATTTTTTTGTGGCTGACTTGTGATTATTTTGTCTCCTTAACCAAATCTGTGAATCTTCAAAATCAGACAAGAAACAACCCTAACCATAACTCCAATGCACGTTTGTAAATGCAAAATGATTTGCCCATGCACTTTCAAAAGAAAATGCACAAAATATTGTGCTTAACGTGACGTATAATATCATGTGAAATGCATCGTGAGAATATTTGTCATAGCATTGTGTGCCCAGAGGGCAGCACGGTGGATTAGTGGTTAGCACTGTTGCCTCACAGTAAGAAGGTCATGGGATTGATTCCCACCTGTGGTCTTTCTTTGTGGAGTTTGCATGTTCTCCCCGTGTTTCGTCCGGGTGCTCCGGCTTCCTCCCACATTCAAAGACATGCAGCTTAGGTGAGTTGTAAACTTTAAATTGTCCGTAGGTGTGAATGTGTGTGTTTGTCTAGATGTGGCCCTGTGACAGAGAAGATGAGTGAGTGAGTGAGAGTGTGTGCTCAGATGTGCTCCACATAATTTATCTGGAAAAAGAATGATAAGGATCAAATGTCAAACAGGATCACAGGAGAAGACTTATGGCCATAAACACAGAAATAAGACAGACAGAAAATTGTGATCCTTCAAAGTCTCCTTCCCTCTTGGTACACAGACTGTTTCAGAGAACATATAATTATTGCTGAAGTAATGGGCAGAAGACAATAACCGGGACCTGAGTGAGGTATAATCTGATTCAGTTTTGTTGTTTTATAAATATAATTGTTTTGTTATGCAAGTTTTATAGGTTTGCATGTTCTTCTTTGACCTCATGGATGACGCTTATTTTATTCTTAAGTAAACATGACATTATGGTTTATAATCATATAAAACTGTACTAAGTACATACAGTATTTGTTATGGTTTGGAAACAGATCTGCAAGGACAGAAAGTACACATACAGAATCAGATGGCAAAAGAGGCACAGCACCGGAAATTGTTCTGACAGGCGGATTTTGGACATACTCACACTTTTGTAGGTCTGATTGCCTTGTGTTGTGCCCGCTGGCTTGCAATTGCGTTATACTACACGTCCTGGGACTAAGGACATTTATATCATCACAATATGACTGGTTTTGAGAAAGAGTGCTCTCTCACACCACAATAACAGAGCATATCATTTAGAGATTATGGAGTCTAGTCCTGTTTGGGTGAGATTAATTTTACATGGGGAAGTGAAGTAATATAATATTTATGGCTGATTTGCACATGATAAGAAAATTCAATATTAATGACAGAAATAGTAGTGGCTACTCAATTAAACAGATTGATGCATGGTTGCCACCTGCAGTTTTGGGTTTTGTTCTCGGCTCTGTGACAGAATGGATTTGTCTCAACAGTCGCTTTTTAATTTGTCTTGCTTCAAGTCATCTGACTTAATTTTGTTTGTTTGTTTGTTTGTTGTGGCTGTTTGAGCTCTGTGTAGAGGTGCTCTCCATGCCAAAGCAAAGCAGGTGCCCTGAACACCTCTAATACAAGCACAAAATAAATGTGTCCCTTCCCACTGGTTTTGTACTTAATGTGTAACTTTATTATTATTATTATTTTTATCAGCATCCATTGCTGTGCTCTTCATGATGCCCTCTTCGCAGCGTGTGCTGTGCATGTGCCAAAGCAGGTGATCCATAGATGCACAGTAAGGGAACGCACAGAAAGTACAGACATGAACATAATCACACATTGTGTAGCCATTGACATGTGCAAACAAATTGATATAGAAATTCTACATGAATAAATATCAAGCGTGAATGTCAAAACTCTGCTGCTTGTGGATTGCTGGTGTCCCAAATGCTTCTTTATGTGTCTCCATTCTTCAGATAAACAGCAGAAATCTGCTTTTCCAAATGAAATTACTATATATTCACATGGGATTCATACAACCTGAGAAAATTTCTATGGATTGTTTTACTGGAATCTTTACTGACACAGGAGTGCACAGTCTGTAGAAATAAGTGAAAGGGTGCATTCACGTCAGACAAAAATAATTGAGGATCTTTGAGCCGAGCGGAATGAAGAGAGAAGCAGAATGTGGCGCTTTGGGAGCTTGAAAAAAAACCCACACTTTTTGATCTTTTAACTTATCGTGGTTGGTACAGCCAACTGCAACACATGATCGTGGCATTCTCTGTGAAAACTGGTGTATATTAAGTAGAAAAAGCCGCGGCAGAATGCTGCGAGCATGATGGAAGTCAAGCAGGAAATGAGCGTGACAGCGGTTTGTTTTCAATGGCTCGCTGGTTACTATGTGCGTTGCTATGTGCGACGCATCAGGGACCCGGATGTCCGACCGTACCTGGAGCTCATCTCGACAGAACACCGGACTGACTGTTGCAGAGACACAACAGACAGGAACTAACATGTATGATTTTAGGGTTTACAAACGTTTTTGACTGTTAAACTTTACTCACTTTACCAACAAAAATAATGTTAGCTGACTGAAAGTTAGCAGAACTAAATTTACCAGAAGCTAATTGGTCTTCAAAGTTAGCTGAAAAGCTAATTTGCGAACAAAAAAGTTAGCTTTGTTAATTCATGGAACTTTGCCCACCACTGCATCACACTGCATGTTTATCATGCTCGTCTCGAGTCCAACTGAACCATGTCCCAGACCATCTCTTCAAGCAGGACCAGACATGGTTCATGTACCGTGCCTAGGCATGGTACAAAGCACTCACACTAGTCAAACAAACTGGAATTTGGTGTGAAACATCCTCAGACACCGTACGCATTGCCTGTGTGAGTACACCCTACCACATAGATGTATTAATATTGTGTCATTGAACACCGACTGTATTGCATCTGTTATTTGTGGATGAATGTTAATTGTTGACAGTCATGCTGTCAGTAACAGGTGGTATTTGTGTTTTTAAGATGGACCTCAGGCAAATTCCTGAGGGAGTGAAAGCACCAAGACGCATTGCCTGCACTTTCAGGGACAGCGATCACACAAGCACCCACACGCAAGATGCAGGGGGTCAAACGGCAGACGCACATTCGCATCCGCACACCCGAGGAGGGAAACAAAATGACACCCACTCACATGTGCACACGATGGACTCTGGGAGATGCACCCATACACAGGGCGTGCAGACAGGCGGATTTTGGACATACTCACACTTTTGTAGGTCTGATTGCCTTGTGTTGTGCCCGCTGGCTTGCAATTGCGTTATACTACACGTCCTGGGACTAAGGACATTTATATCATCACAATATGACTGGTTTTGAGAAAGAGTGCTCTCTCACACCACAATAACAGAGCATATCATTTAGAGATTATGGAGTCTAGTCCTGTTTGGGTGAGATTAATTTTACATGGGGAAGTGAAGTAATATAATATTTATGGCTGATTTGCACATGATAAGAAAATTCAATATTAATGACAGAAATAGTAGTGGCTACTCAATTAAACAGATTGATGCATGGTTGCCACCTGCAGTTTTGGGTTTTGTTCTCGGCTCTGTGACAGAATGGATTTGTCTCAACAGTCGCTTTTTAATTTGTCTTGCTTCAAGTCATCTGACTTAATTTTGTTTGTTTGTTTGTTTGTTGTGGCTGTTTGAGCTCTGTGTAGAGGTGCTCTCCATGCCAAAGCAAAGCAGGTGCCCTGAACACCTCTAATACAAGCACAAAATAAATGTGTCCCTTCCCACTGGTTTTGTACTTAATGTGTAACTTTATTATTATTATTATTTTTATCAGCATCCATTGCTGTGCTCTTCATGATGCCCTCTTCGCAGCGTGTGCTGCGAAGAGGGCAGGGGACAGGGGACACAAGACAGATATGAGGAGACACACCCACTCAAAAGAACAGAAAATAATGACAGATGAAAACACCAATAATATATAAACTCAAAAGCACGGCCAAACGGGCAGAGGGGTGGAACGGCCACAGATGAGCTATCACGCATCTCTGTGTGCAGACTGTATGTGCGTCAGCAGCCTGCCAAGTGAGGCTGTCTCATCACTAATCATCTTCTTTCAGCTCCTCCCGTTGGGGGTTGCCACAGCTGATTATCCGTCTCCATGTCGCCTGGTCATCACCATCTTTCTCTGTCACAACAATCAGCTGCATGTCCTCTCTCAACACATCCATAAACCTCTTCTTTGGCCTCCATGTTCTCTTCCTGCTTGCTCCATTCTCAGCATCTTTCTCCTTGTGCCCCTTTGGTACCTCCTCTGCACAAAAACATCTCAATCTCGCCTCTCTGACTATGTCTCCATTCCTAATCTTGACCATCGTCATCAGTAACAAAGAAAATCTTCAGTACTATCATCTCCAGCTCCACCTCCTGTCTTTTTGTTGGCACCACCACCTCTAAGCTGTACAACATAGCTGATCTTGCTATTGTCTGGTAAATTTTACATTTCATTCTCTCGCTCTGATCGCTTTCTTCGTTTTTTATGATGAAATAATTTTGAATTCATGTGAAAATGATTGTTGTACAAAAGCTTCAGATATTTGTTGCTGAGATAGATGATGACCGGAGTGCATATGTAGGAGTTACCCAATTATATTCTGTTACCCAATTATATTCTGTTACAGTAACAAAATAAATATCACATTCTTTTTCTTTGTGTTTTCTTTTGAACCACAAACCTGGTTCAGAACTTGGTGGTGGTATTTCTGGATGTTGTTGATGTATGGCTTTCACTTTGCATGGTAGAGATTTAACTTGCACTTGTAGATGTAATGACGAACTGTGTTAACTGACAACGGTTTTCTGAAGTGCTCCTAAGCCCATATGGTAAGATCCTTTACACAATGATGTCAGTTTTTAATGCAGTGCTGCCTGAGGGATCGAAGGTCACAGGCATTCAATGTTGGTTTTTGGCCTTGCCGCATACGTGTCGAAAGTTCTCCACATTCTCTGAATCTTCAGATTATATTATGGACTGTAGATGATCGAATCCCTAAATTCCTTGCAATTGAACGTTGAGAAACATTGTTCTTAAACTGTTGGATTATTTTTTTCACGCAGTTGTATACTGAGCCTTTTGGGATCCTCCTTTTATACCCAATCCTGACACACACCTGTTTCCAATTAACCTGTTCACCTGTGGAATGTTCCAAACAGGTGTTCTTTGAGTATTCATCAACTTTCCCAGTCTTTTGTTGCCCCAGTCCCAGCTTTTTTGAAATGTGTTCCAGGCATCCATTTCAAAATGAGCAAATATTTGCACAAAAACAAAAAAGTTTATCAGTTTGAACATTAAATATCTTGTCTTTGTGGTGTATTCAATTGAATATATGTTGAAGAGGATTTGCAAATCATTGTATTCTGTTTTTATTTACATTTTACACAATGTCCCAACTTCATTGAAATTGGGGTTGTAAGAGGTGCTGTTCATACTTTGGTGTATGAACAGCATTTAAAAAACCCCACTGAATTAAATGGTTTTTCCCTTAAAAATAGCCATGTCAAACCTAATTAATCCGCAATGCAGAATGAGACACAACAATGTGCTTTTGAAATCAAATCGTCACATCTGATGTTTGTTTAATGATGTACTGCTCAGAGCTCATTCTGATTCAGGCCCATGATCCTAATTAGTGGAGATCGGTGTGCTGTTACACTCACATTAACACAGGTCTTCACATTTCTCTGCACGCTGGTTTCTTCAATAACTCTGTGTCCCACAGGAGAATATCTTACTTTGAGATCCAGGAGCTGTCACCACACGAAATCAAAATTAAGCCACAATGGCAGAGATGTTTATCAGATATGCACTACAATGCACATCTGCCACATCTGTGTATCTACCCTCCAAAGCAATACCTCCCTACAAGAAATTCAGTTGATTTAAGGGAAAAAAAAAATGTTCTCCCAAAATAAACATACTCCTACATATAAGTTATCATACAGTAATAACATGATGACATTGATGTGTCAAACCTGACACACACTGCCAGATGTACAGCACTTTAGATCATCTATATTATAATAACCAAGTGCATGCGTCAGTATGGCTTAGATCATGCCGAAACCGGGGAGAGCTGACATTTGCCATTTGGTATGCTTATGTATTTTGGGTCAAGGATGAACGCTGTAAAAATGGAAAGTTGATAGGACAAGTATTTTTGGAAAAATTTGCAATTTCAGCTAATCAGTAAACAATGGATGTTGTGCTGCAATGCACCATGGGAGTTCAGGGTTTTGGGGTTTTAAATGGTGTTATTGTGGTTGATAGTTTAACAGTGTTGTTAATGTTATTGATTTATTATGTTTTTGTAGTTCAATTGGTTTAGTCAGTTGAGTTAAGTGTCATGTTGCCGTTACCATCTAAAATTAGAAGCACTTGCTTGCAGCAGAATGCAGAAAAGACAAAAAGCTCTCCGTGCGTCCATGAGTGCGTATGTAACTTTGATCAAAGAGAAACTGTGGAGAGGTGACGTGTTATTTGGTATGCTTATGTATTTTGGGTCAAGGATTCTGCTACTAACTTATTTATTTATTAATTTATATAGCACCAAATCACAACAGAGTTGCCTCAAAGCACTTCACACAGGCAAGGTCTAACCTTACCAACCCCCAGAGCAACAGTGGTAAGGAAAAACTCCATCTGAGGAAGAAACCTCAAGCAGACCAGACTGCTTTACTGATGCAGGGAGATCATTCCACAGAACAGGGGCACGATAAGAGAAAGCTGTGTGACCCGCAGACTGTTTATTCACCCTAGGGACACAAAGTAGTCCTGCACCCTGAGAACACAAAGCCCGGGCCGGTACTGTTGTGGGCTGCCTGCTTCTGGGTTCGTCGTCCATTCACGCCCGAACCGTAACAGGTACGTAGGTTTTAATTAGGTCAGCTAAGTACGGCAAAGCCATTCCGTGAACAATTTTATAAGCTAGTAGCAGAACCTTAAAATCTGATCTCACAGGGACAGGAAGCCAGTGAAGAGATGCCAGCTACAGATATTAGCTGAAAATGCTGAACAATGGATGTTGCTAACTACATTCAGGAATCACATGCCATTCCAGCATGGGAGAAGTAAGTCATCTTTATATTAAAAGCCTAAGTGAGTGAGTGCGTGCATGATTTTATTTAGTAAGTTCAATGTAAGTACATAAATATATGGATGACACAAGAAAGTGAAAACACTGATTAATCTGTCCGTCTGTCTGTCACCAGGATTACATGAAAGCTACTGCATTGATTTTGATGAAATTTCACCACAGATAGATATTAGGCCATGGAAGACACCATTATATTTTGGAGGTGATCCAGATCCATATTCTGGATCAAGATTTCATTTTATGGGTGATTCTTAGACTACGGGCACTTATGTCCTTTGATCATATTGTATGAAAAACAGAAAAAAGGGGAAATTTCACACTTTTATAGTTATCTTTACAATGAAAGTGTTTCAAGAAATTTGTTCTAGTAGTCTATGATGACTTTTTCACCTTTTTTCAGCATCATTATATGCAAATATTGCCATTTTGTGCTTGTCCCACACCCAGACTTTTGATCTTCAATGATAAAAATGAATGGTAAAAAACGTTTTTTTTCTAATGTTTTAAAATATCTCTGAATAAAATATCAATAAAATAATCAAAACATAATTGGGGTATTCAATGTCATACAACTGTTGTGATTTTTTTAAACAAAATGTAGTTGTCCCACACTATTGCCGTAATTTCCACCACAACACTGTAATGTCCCTTTAAACAGTTTGTATGAAAGATTGTTTGGGTAGTTTCTATGGAGATAAACAGTGACATCAGAGCACATGTATATAGCGCCAAATCACAACAAACAGTTGCCCCAAGGCGCTTTATATTGTAAGGCAATGGTGTGGTGGAAATTACATTTACAAGGCCAATAGTGCCCGTAGTTAAAGAATCACCCTTATATAGACTTTGAAGGATTACGTCAAAATTACTTCACAGATTCTCACCAAATTTGCACCACAGATAGATATTACTACCACACTGAAGACTCCACTCAATTTTGGAGGTGATCCGGATCCGGATTGGCGGACGTCAGAAATTTCTGATTGCTCTTGTGTTTATTTTTTTGTTTGTTTGCTTGTTTGTTTGTTTTTTAGACAAGCCCTCAGCAGCACAGGTGTCATTACAATAAGCTGCCTGGGCAACTTCACAACATATGTGTTGCTGATTATGGGGACAATAGAAAAGGAAAGGGGAAAAAAGGAAAGGAAAAAAAGGGGGTGAGGGAGAGGAAGCCGTAGAGGCGTGCATAATAATGGCACCGTCATGCATTATGGAACAACTGTGACATTATTACCTTTTCTATATTAAAATTTTGAGCTGTTGTCAGAGTCCCAAATGTCTGTTATTCTAACATAAGCCATCTCGACCATCAGTTCAGAGCTTTTGGTAGTACATCTATCATGGAAGAGCAGCCTAAAAACAAACCATTTGACAGCTGGCCTGCTCAACGAGTTTCTGCAAGTTTGTGCAGAAATTGCCTTTGGGAGTTTCTCAGTATGCATAACATACTTATCACAGCTCAAAATATACAGTATTTTTTAAATCTAGCCTTTACAAGCAGCAGTGGAATTTGTGACTCTGGAAATTGAAGCAACTGACACATAGGTGCTTTGAAGGCCCATACGGAAATGTGGATGGAAGGACACATGGCAAATGTAAATACTGGTGTTGTGAGAATACAAATAAAAATATTATATTTTACTTAAAAAAAAAAAAAAAAAGCAATATTAAAATTCCGAATCAAAACTTCAAAATAATTCACTCCTGCTTAATTTACTTTACTTACTTTTTGCTAACGTTCATTCTCTGGATATTAAATGGGACGACCTGCACGCACACTTAACCGAACAATGCTACGCACAAAACTGTTCCACACTGGGCTTATGTGAACCATAGCTTGGTGGAAATACAATGTAATGAAGGTGAGATGTTGTGTAAAATGTAAATAAAAACAGAATATAATGATTTGTAAATCCTCTTCAACCTATATTCAATTGAATACACCACAAAGACAAGATATGTAATGTTCAAACTGATAAACTTTATTGTTTTTCTGCAAATATTTGCTCATTTTGAAATGGATGCCTACAACACGTTTCAAAAAAGCTGGCACAGTGGTATGTTTACCAGTGTGTTACATCAGCTTTCCTTCTAACAACAGTCACTAAGCATTTGGGAACTGAGGACACTAATTGTGAGTGTCTAACACACCCCCACACCATTTGTGATGGTATGGGGGTGTGTTAGTGCCCATGGCATGGGCAACTTACACATCTGTGATGCCACCATCAATGCTGAAAGGCACATCCAGGTTTTGGAGCAACACATGCTGCCATCCAAGCAATGTCTTTTTCAGGGACGTCCCTGCTTATTTCAGCAAGACAATGCCAAGCCACATTCTGCACATGTTACAACAACGTGGCTTCATAGTAAAAGAGTGCGGGTACTAGACTGGCCTGCCTGCAGTCCAGACCTGTCGCCCGTTGAAAATGTGTGGCGCATTGTGAAGCACAAAATATGACAACGGTGACCCTGGATATCCACCCTGAACAACTTCAGACCAGTGGCACTTATCAGTACCCATGAAATGTCTGGAAAAGCTGGTGCTTAATCATCTCAACTCCATGATGCCGGAAACTGTTGACCCTCTTCAATTTGCCTATCGTCCAAACAGATCAGTGGGTGATGTGGTAGCCATAGTCCTCCACCACACTCTCCAATACCTGAACCACAGTGGAACCTATGTCAGGATGCTCTTCCTCGACTACACCTTTACCTTCAATGCCATCCAACCAGGAAAGCTGATGATTGGAATACCATCTGACCTGGGGGTCCTGACAGCCACTTGCGGATGGAAGGAACTGTCTCCACTGAGCTCACAATCAGCACTGGATCACCTCAGGGCTTCTGTCTCGGCCCCAGACTCTTCACCATGTACACCCATGGCTGTGTATCCAACATGGACAACACAGTCATTGTGAAATATGCTGACAACACAACCATCCTGGGTCACATCAAGGGTGGGGACGAGACGGGGTACAGGGCAGTGGCCGTTTGGGAAAGAATTCCACCTACAAAGCTTCAAATTAGTGTCCTCAGTTCCCAAACACTTATTGACTGTTGTTAGAAGGAAAGGTGATGTAACACAGTGGTAAACATACCTCTGTCCCAGCTTTTTTGAAACGTGTTGCAGGCATCCATTTCAAAATGAGCAAATATTTGCACAAAAACAATAAAGTTTATCAGTTTGAACATTAAATATCTTGTCTTTGTGGTGTATTCAGCTGAATATAGGTTGAAGAGGATTTGCAAATCATTGTATTCTGTCTTCATTTACATTTTACACAACGTCCCAACTTCATTGTAATCGGAGTTGTACATTTGTGACCGTGTTATATGAGGTTTTAGAATCTAACCACTGTTAGTTTGATAACAGAGCCACAGTTACACAATGAGAATTAATGGTTTACTCCCCTTATTTAATAAATTTTGTGGCAAAATTGTATGTCTCACTGAGTGAGGAGCACAGCTGCAACTAATCCACCATCAGCCCTCCATCCACTAACTGTTCTTCATTAGGGCCCTGTCCCACTGCCATTTAGGAGGATTTGCGCATGAAATGAGGAGACAAAAGCTGAGCGTCTGCAACAAAGGTGGGCGGAAATGACAAATGTCCCAGGGTGGATCAGCGAATACATGAGGAAGAAAAGCAGATATAACAGGGAACAGAAGCGAGGGCGACCGCGGAGGCGCACAGCGGCCGTGATGCACTCACTTCATCCGTGCCCACTCTGTCTGCATGCGTGACATACCATTTGCGACCGTGATGTGGCCGTGCTGAGCACGCGTCATATCTGTTTTGCACGCTGTCCCGGTCTGCCGCCAAGCCACGCCAACCCGTCGGTTGCGGATATCAGCGGCTGACAGGGAATATGCGGCGCGTTGGTTGTGTATGTCCTGCGTATGTCTTCAGTATGTGTTCAGGCAGTGATGCAGATCTCATCCGCAGCAGGATTTTTGAGCGGCTCAAAAATCCTGCTGCGGACATGCGTGCCTCTGCGGATGATCACGGATGTGTTCGGATGGCGGCCGACTCATACAGGAATGTTACACAGTTATTGCTGTTGTTTGGCGGATGTGGGCCACTTTTGTGCGCATTCCATCCGCAAATCCTCCTAAACGCCAGTGGGACAGGGTCCTTAAGGTTAAGCAGTTGAGCCTCATTCCTGCAACATCTCCTTCTCCTATTGAATTCAGGTCAGTTGCCAGATTATTTTCTTTAGTTCTGTATAAAACATATTTTTGAAAAGTTTTTATATTGAACATATCAGTTTAGACAAGACATAAAACTCATTTAACTGTAACGACTGTTACAGATTTTGTTAATGATTTGGGGTTTTTTCCATCAAGTTTGGACATGTCCAGCTCTCCACAATTTCACTGATACTTACTGGACTGGTAAGCATTGAAAGCCGAGATAGACATGTCCAAACTTGTCCTCTGACACGCCGAAACGGAGGTGTTCCTTTGTCTCGCTTCCAAAGTGAATCGGTCGTGACGCGCAAAGCCTCTGAGCGGCTTTTCATGACAAAATCTCTTGTTAAAAGTGAAATCTGCCGGAAAATGGCTGATGTCCAGCTCTTGTGATAACCAGAGAAAGAGCACATGACGGTCTCGTATCCACAGAGCCATCAGCTCAGAAATGGACCGGTGGCTTGTGCCGTGTCGTCGCAGCTCGGAGCGCAGTGCGCTGAGCGCGGCGCGCTGAGCGTCCTTAAAGGGGTCCTTACAGCTGTACTACCAGACCTTATTCTCTGTGAAGCTCGTAAAATTTTCACCGAAAGCCAGATAAATTTTTCGAATAATTTCCAGGTGGCAGTCTCTAACAGCTTCTGAAAAAATTCTGATGGAAAAAAAACCCCAAATCATTCCGCCATTTCCAGACAATGAAAATCCGACGACGGGGCGGGACCACTCCTTCCACAAGGCATGCTCACAGGCAAATGACTTCACCGACAGGCGTGGAAAAACGAGGGTTCAAGCATGTCTGACATAAAAACATATGAATCAAATCCATATAGTTAAAAAAAATAATAAAAAGGTACAATACTTTATGGACAGACCTCGTAAATTAGCTTCACACGGGCGTCTTCTAACTGTCACAGCACTTACAGGTAACTCCAGACTGTCTTTGATCATCCTGGAGCTGATCAGTGGGTGAGCCTTTGCCATTCTGGTTATTCTTCTATCCATTTTGATGGTTGTTTTCCATTTTCTTCCACGTGTCTCTGTTTTTTTTTTTTGTGCATTTTAAAGCATTGGAGATCATTGTAGATGAACAGCCTATAATTTTTTGCACTTGCATATAAGTTTTTCCCTCTCCAATCAACTTTTTAATCAAACTACGCTGTTCTTCTGAACAATGTCTTGAATGTCCCATTTTCCTCAGGCTTTCAAAGAGAAAAGCATGTTCAACAGGTGCTGGCTTCATCTTTAAGTAGGGGACACCTGATTCACACCTGTTTGTTCCACAAAATTGACGAACTCACTGACTGAATGCCACACTACTATTATTGTGAACACCCCCTTTTCTACTTTTTTTTACTAATAGCCCAATTTCATAGCCTTAAGAGTGTGCATATCATGAATGCTTGGTCTTGTTGGATTTGTGAGAATCTACTGAATCTACTGGTACCTTGTTTCCCATGTAACAATAAGAAATATACTCAAAACCTGGATTAATCTTTTTAGTCACATAGCACTACTATCATTCTGAACACTACTGTATGTTCGAGAACACAAATGAGAGAACTGTTGGAAAAGGATGTGAGAAAGTCACTTCCAAAATGTGCAGCAAAATAAACTTTATTTCTATGAAGATGTATTAGCTGAGTGGAAACTCTAAAGCTGAGGGTGTGTTTCCACTGCAAATGTGCATGAATTTTTGGGTGCATGTGCATTTTGGATGAAGAAATTTACAGAAGTGATCATGTGAGGCAGAAATGTGGTAAAAAAAGCTTGTTGTTGTCCATGGAAGGGACTCATTGATAAATAAAATACATAAAGAGTTCCACACTCATGCGGATAGTCTAGTGGTTAAGCGTTTGGCTTGAGACCAGAGGATCCTTGGTTCAAATCCCAGTCTGACCGGAAAATCACTAAGGGCCCTTGGGCAAGGTCCTTCATCCCCTGTTTGCTCCCGGTGTGTAGTGAGCGCCTTGTATGGCAGCACCCTGACATCGGGGTGAATGTGAGGCATTATTGTAAAGCACTTTGAGCGTCTGATGCAGATGGAAAAGCGCTATATAAATGCACATCATTTACATCCCAAAAGTAACAGAGGAATTCACTCAACATAAAGTAATCAAATACCAGTTTTATGGACAGGTGTAGTCTAAAACTGTAGGTTCTATATAGGGACATTAGTACCTGTGTTTAACTCCAGACTCCGTGAGTACATGAGACACCCTGGATGGGACATCAATCCGACACAGGTTACTTCCTCAAACAAAGATGTTACCCATTTAGAACTCAGTGGACTGAGACAATGTCGGTGAAGTGTCTTGTCTAAGAACACAGGCAGGTATCATGACAGGAATCAAACCCAGGGCTACATATTGGTAGTTCCACTTGTCATGTCACTTTCTTGTGTGATGAATGCTGGTATGGTGTCTTCTACTCACTACCTTGGGTTTTTCACCTCTTAACCACAACTGTACTAACCTTCCGGGGTTTCTAACTCAATATGGTAAATGGGCTGTCTGGAGTAGATAATGCTATTTGGGCTGGTAGACTACCTCAGATTTGCTGTGGCGACCCGAAGTGCAAAACAGCGGAACAGCCAAATGGACTTACTAGACTCTGTACCAATGAGTGCTAGAAGGCATCACTTGCATACCTAGATTACTGATGACCTACGAGCCTTTAGTCATAAATGTAAAATTCTGGAGAGCATAGATGACTTTGTTAAAGCACTGAGGTAGCCTACCTTTGATAGTGCCTTGCAAAAGTATTCATCTCTTTTCTGTTTCCCCCATTTTTTATTTCCATTACAACCTGTAATTTATGAGTTTTATTTGGATTTTATGCTGTTCCACTTCACAATGAAGCTGTATAACTGGCGATGCAACAAAAAAATGTTGGTTCTCCAGCCACAGCAGCCTACACCTCCTTCAGCGTTGTCAGAGGTGTCTCGCTGGCTTCCTTCACTAGACTCTTTCTTGTATGGTAACTCAGTTTTAAGGACTGCCTACTCCAGACAGATTTACTACACAGTATCATACTGTTTGTATTTCCTTAATAATTGTTGTCAGTGAAATCCAACACATTCATTCTTTCATTTTCTATACCCGCTTACTCCAATCAAGTGCCACTGGGGGCAGCTGGAGCCTGTCACAGCAGTCACTGGCCAAGAGGCAGGTGGCACACTGTACAGGGTGCCAGTCTATAAAGACAGACAAACACATCCACACCTATGGTCAATTTAAAGTTTCAATTTGCCTAACCCACATATCTTTGGTGGGAGGAAGCTGGAGTACCCGGAGGAAACCCATGTGAACATGTTGCTGTGCCGCAACAGGGGTCCCGTCATCTTGACAGAACACCAGCCTGCTTGATGAGGATGCACAGCACATTGTGCTGTTAAAAAAAAAAAAAAAAAAAGCATGCAAAATTGGACTAAAAAAAAAATCTGTGAAACTGTGAGGCGCTATATTTTCCAGTATTTCTTTTTCTTTCTTTTTTATTTTTATTTTTGATAACTCTCATATCCGAGGGGGCGAGGTTGATGACGTGAGGGGGCGTCGCCCCCAAACGCCCCCTCGTGGCGCCGGGTCCGCATCAAGGTGATCAAAGGTCATGTACACAGAGATGAATGTGATGATGAACTGGAATGAGGTGATTCCCTGGAGGAGTGATGAGGCTTGCTGCTTTGTGTCCCTGTCCCATTCACATCTGAATTTCTCTGGGATATCCTCCCAGTGCATACTGTGGGCAATGGACTCAAGAGCTTCAACCATATACACATAGGCTTGATAGAAGTGCCTGTAGCTCTCCTGGCGGGCAGCCCACCTGGTTTTGCACATTTGAACTAATGCCCTGCGCTGTGATTTGTGAACAGCATGCTTGCCAATGATTGCGTCCAGAAGCCCTTCACATTTTGGGCTGTTGGTGAAGAATTTTGTCACCTCTTTCATTTGACACAGAGCATTGCTTTATGGCAGCATCGGATGAAGAACGAGCAAACACCAAATTTAAATTGTGAGCAAGGCAGTGGGTATAAGCAGCATTGGGAGCAGCTCTCTGTACGATTGCCTGTACCCCAGATTGAGCTCCTGCCATACTACCCGCTCCATCATAGCTCTGGCCAACCAAGTTTGTGGGATCCAAGCCATATTGTTTGAAGCTATTCAAGATCTGGGAGGCAATGTACTGTCCACAAACCCGCTCAAGGCAAATGAATTCCAGGAACTCCTCCCTGGTGTTGTCATCAGCATCCACAAATCGTATCACCAAGGGCATCTGTTCTTTATTGTGAGACTCCACCTCATCAGCCATCACCCCAAAGAACTTAGCTTCCTTCACTTCATCAAGAATCTTGTCCCGAATTATCTCACCTATTATCTTTATGATTTCATTTTGTATGGGTGGACCCATGTACTGCCCTTTCTTTGTTTTGGGATGCAGAATATGCTGCTTGAGTACTGGATCTGTTCTGCCATTTCTTCCAGTAATGCCAGGAAATTCCCTGGATTACCCTCACCTCTGATTTGCTCATCTGTCCCCCTTAGTGGCAGGCATTGTCTCCCACAAAACAGAATAGCTCTGATCATCTGGGCCAGAATATGCCTGTTTGTCTCAATCAGTTCCTTCTTTTTGTGGTCCATCTGAAGTTCTATTCTCTGATCTGGGTTTTCTAGGAATACCTTAAGACCCTTTGCTTCTGCCATTGCCATTTTGTGGGACTCCTTTAGGTTATGCTGCTTCAGAGTTTGTGAGATCTTTGTCCACCGTGTGAATGGTTTATTCACTAGACAGCCTTTTCCAATTCTATCTTTGGCCATAATTGCACATGGTGCACAGAACACTCCATCAAGTTTAAAGCTGTAGACTAGCCAAGGGTATGTCTTCAACCAGTGGTACTTAAACCCACGATTGCCACCATTCATGTGTACAGTTGGGAAGATGTAGTCCTGGGAAGGACCTAAATGGTTGTATATGAGATCATATTTCTCCCCAGGGCTAAGCTTTTTAACCACAGTCTCCACCTCTGAATGATCCATTGTACTATTGATTATTTTACCTATATCTCTGACAGTTGGGACCTGTTGTTGACATCATCCATCAGAGGCACTGACTGGACTGGGATCTCTGGAGGATGATGGATGACTAGACTCTTTAGATGCTGGCTGACTGGAGTCCTTGGAACCAGAGGGCTGACTGGAGGATGACTGACTGGTGCCCCCGGAACCAGAGGGCTGACTGGAGGATGACTGACTGGTGCCCCCGGAACCAGAGGGCTGACTGGATTCCTCGGAAGATGTCAGTGCTACAGGACCTGTAAGACAAAAGATAAAAATCTGTGCCTTGTAGAAGTACATACAAAAAGAACCCAGTCAACACTGAAACTGAAAGGAACATATCAATTACGCGTTCTACTTTGTAAATAGGCAAAATTTGGTAGTATATTTAAGATTAGCATGACAGCCTATTAGGGTCCATAAATGTCCCTTGTGTGAATCCAAATGTTCACAGATATTAACTTATGTTCAATCTATCAATGGCACAAGAGGTATAGAGATAAAGATATAAATATGGATTAATGCTAACATACTAGTACCTGTGCTTGATGGATCAGCTCCAGGTTTCCAGCATATGTCTCTGTCCTCCTCATGCTCTGGATTCTGTCACTGATAGAGGAAAACTGCCTGTCTAGGGAGTCATCCAGGAGAAATGGGAGCTGTTGTGCTAGCTGGTGTAGCATTGGTTCCTGTTCTTGGAGCAGATCACACACCTGTTGACAAAGCACGTCCGCCTTGAGTTGCTCTTCTTCAGCCAAACATGGATCAGCTAGATATCCATCTTCACAACGCCAGCCTTCTCTCAGCTCACCGTATAGCTGGGTGACAACTGCTCTGAACAAGCATCTTCCATCTGCAATGATTGGGATGACTTGAAGTGGGGACTGTTGGTGGACTGGTCTGCTTAGACCTGCAATTAAAATTTTAAAATATGTACTGAAATAAAAAAATATTTTGAAACACATCAAGTAAAACAATATGCAGCAAATGTGTTCAAATTAAAGTTAATGTCTTTTTAAATAAGTTTTTTTATATTACCTCTGTAATATACAATTGTTTCTAAACAACATAATTTCTACATGAAAGCCAACTAACAAGTACCTTTTTTGAAGAAAGTGTCTGTTGACTGAAATCCTGGTTGCTTTCGCTTCATTCTGCTTGAACTTCAGATTATTCCAAAATCTAAAACCTTGTTTTGTCAGATTTGGTAGCAAGACCCAACTTTATGTGAGCACCTATGACAATGTGACAAGTCTTATGGGCCTTTCACACTGAATACGTCAGATGCATCAAATGCGTCAAAAATCGTTCTAAAAAACATTATTTTCAATTAGACGAGTTGCGTTTTAGATGCGTCAGATGCGTCGCATCAAAAGCCGAGCTAAACGGACGCATCTGACTGACGGGAGCGCGCACTGCCGCTTGTCGGCAGGCTGACGCGGTCAAAGTTCAAGCCAATCCAACTTTCGATGCTCTGAGCTGTGACGTACCTTTGCGTTGTCCAATAGGAACGGCGCGTCGGGCCAAAACACGGAAGACTAGTGGCAGAAACCACTGATCTCCACAAAATGGATTGGTGTTAAAAAAAAAAAAGTGGATCGGTGTTGAAACCACTGATCTCTACAAAACAAACGTGTCACAGGACTGCTCATTTATCGAGCAGTTTTCTGAAGAAAAATCCATGGAAATGTTTTTTGTTGTTTGTTACCTCAGAATTTCTGATTACTGTTTTAAAAAATGTAGAACACTTGTAATTAAAATAGCTAAATAAATCAATAAATGGTTCATTGACAGATTGGCCTGACATATTCAGTGTGAAAGGCCCATTACAAGGCACTTTTATACAAAGAACAAAATTAATTAGTACTGTAAAGGTACAAATATTCGCTGGGATTATATTTCGTGTTTTTGTTTTCAAACATATTTAGAGGTATTAATATTCGCGTTTACATTATGAATATGTACGTATATGTACGTTATGTATTAAAATAGCGGTATTTCATTTGGCGACCTTGTTTAACTCGCAAAATTCGCGTAATAAATCCCTCTCTATATGGGCATGTTATGATTTACTTATGTGTACTGTAGTTGTTAAGGCAATGGGGGTGAATACATTATGCGTGTACCACTTATCAAAATGTTGGAGGTTTTTTGTCATTTCACTTAATTGATTTGGACTATTTTGTGGAGGTTCAATGCACAGAATTCAAATAAAAATGTATTTAAAATAAGGGTTGTAATCTAAATAAACAAACACTTTTGCAGGACACTGTGGAATTAAAGTATTCACAGTGCTTCACTTATTCCACATTTTGTTATGTTACAGTCTTATTTCAAAATGGAGCAAATTCATTTTTCCATTAAAATTCTATTCACAATACCCCATAATGATAACATGAAAAAAGCTTTTTTTTTTGGCAAATTTATTAAAAACTAAGAAATCACTTGAACATAAGTATTGACTAGTCTCAGTTCCTGCTGCTGGAAAAACTTCCCACCAGCATGATGCTGCCACCACCATGCTTCACTGCGGGGATGGTGCCTGGTTTGCTCCAGACATGACGCCTGGCATTCACACCAGAAAGTTCAATCTTTGTCTCATCAGACCAGAGAATTTTGTTTCTCATGGTCAGGGTCCTTCGGGTGCACTGAAGGAAGAAAAGACGGCTGGAACAGAGGCAGGTGCAGAGACCTCTCAAACCAGATGGCAGAAAAGTAGAATCCAGACCAGACAGAACCAGGGGACTGCAGTGGAGCTGATGGAGGATGAGGATAAAACTGAGTTAGTACAAGCCAAAACCTGAAGACAGAGTTCAAGAACATAAACACAGCCTGAAAACCCTGCAGGCTAAACTGAGTTTCTGGCATCTGGCAAAATGAAGAGGTGTGGTATTTATCCAGGTGGTGATGAGTGTGAACAGGTGAATCCAATCAGCTCCAACTGCAGGCTTCAGACGTGTCCCCCTGATTAAGCCAGTACATGTCCAGGCCCGTCCAGGCCTTTCTGAAGTTTGCCAGAGAGCATATGGATGATCCAGAAGAGGATTGGGAAAATATCATGTGGTCAGATGAAACCAAAATAGAACATTTTGGTAAAAACTCAACTCATTGTGTTTGAAGGAAGAAGAATACTGAGTTGCATCCCAAGAACACCATACCTACTGTGAAGCATGGGGGTGGAAACATCATGCTTTGGGGCTGTTTTTCTGCAAAGGGGACAGGGCGACTGATCTGTGTTAAGGGAAGAATGATTAACTGATTAACTGATTCCATCTGCTCAAAGTGATATTAATCAGCAAAATTACCTGGTGGAGTCAGTGGCTGCAAAGAAAACGCGCACCCTCTTGGCCCTTTCTGGAACAAGTTGCCCACCCCTGACATAGAGGTTTGCATCCATAGAAATGAGTGAGTAAAGAGATCTTGAGGCTATACACGCATACAGTATGTGGAAACAAGGCATAAAAGTCAGGTTTGTCCGATCTGGACATAATCGCTTACACATTTTGTCAAAGGTTGTCATGGACGCCAACTGTACTACTTGTTAAAGATCTGTGGTCACTGGCATGGTTCCTCCTTGCTTTAAAGGTGGCAAAACATATTCTCAAGAAACAAGGTCTGGACCCGGAGATGCTAGAAAACTAACTTTTTTGTCAAAAATCCTTTCAAGAGTGGTCTATAAACAACTTGTATATTTATTTAAAAAAAAAAAATGTTTTGGAATCTTCACAGTCAGTATTCCGAGCTGTGTATTGCTGGAAAGATCAAAATTACTTTGGCATCTCTGGCTGAGTTCTCATGCGGGCAAAATCCAAGATTATATTTAGTTTGATTGGGGGAGAGGGGAACCGGATGTTCCATTGTTTTCAAAGAGAGGACGATGGAAAATTTGAGCTCCACTGACTCTGAAAAAGGCATTCATGTATCACCATTAAAATTAAAAACAAATTTTGCTCACCACAACTGCAAATACAAACCAGATGTTGTTTTATCTTCAATAACAGGGAATGACGGGCAGTGATAGAAGGACTATTTATGTGCAGAGATATCCAGACCACAGTAATTCATTCTTCCTACTGCATATAGGAAAAACAAATCAACCCAGACTGCATTGTTTTGTCAACATCTATGTTTTTTTTTTTTAATTTATTTCTGCCAGTCAACAGAATTTCTGGTCCCATTTGAATAGTGCTTGACATCTATACTTTATTTCTACATGCCTACAAGAAAGACGCACAAGGTTATCTGATTTTCAAGAGTGTAACCACGAAGGCTTGGAGAAGAAGTGACATCAGGTTTGTGAAAGGTACAGCTGTGGTGTTTGAAACAGAGGGCACTGCAAGCTGTTAATGATGTTTCTTGATTACCAATTTGTTCACTGTGGTTGCCCAAATGAAAGAAGCAAGAAACACGAATGTGGCAATGGTAATCACATTTTTAGTGGCCTTCATGTCAAACTTGTGAAGACTGGAAATATCAAAGCATACAAAGCCGTGTGAAGCCAGAAGCAGTAGGCCGATATTCGCCATGGCTGCTATGTGCCCCTTAAAGAGATATAAAATCAGATGTGATTGTGTTGCAAGGTATGTATTTATTATTTATTTCTTGCTTTGTCCAGTCTGATTTACATTTATTTGATGTATTTTTAATGCTGGCTGTGCCAGTTACAGCCCAAGCGGAAGAATGGTAGACTGTAAATCTTCTTAAAATGAGACAAATACAGTCTTTTGGATGTGACTACAGCACATCTGGAAAGTATTCGCAGTGCTTCACGTTTTATGTTACAGCCTTATTCCAATTTGGAATAAATTCATTTTTTCCCCCATAAAATTACCCTCATAACACCCCATAATGACAACATGAAAAAAAGTCTTTTTGAGAATTTTTGCAAATTTATTAAAAATAAAAAACTAAAATCACATGTACATAAGTATTCGCACCCTTTGCTCAATACTTTGTTGATGCACCTTTGTCAGCGATTAGTCTCAAGTCTTTTGAATATAATGCCACAAGCTTGGTGCACTTGTCTTTGGGAAGTTTTGCCCATTCCTCTTTGCAGCACATCTCAAGCTCCATCAGGTTTGATGGGGAGTGTCGGTGCACAGCCATTTTCAGATCTCTCCAGAGATGTTCAATAAATTCAGGTATGGGCTCTGGCTGGGCCACTCATTGACATTTTCTCTCCGCAGAGGAATGCTGGAGCTCTGACAGAGTTGCCATCGGGTTCTTGGTCACCTCCCTGACTAAGGTCCTTCTCCTCTGATCTCTCAGACGGGTGGCCAGCTGTAGAAAGAGTCCTAGTGGATCTGAAGTTCTTCCATTTATAGATGATTGGGGCCACTGTGCTCATTGGGACCTTCAAAGCAGCAGAAATGTTTTTGTACCCTTCCCCAGATTTGTGGCTTGAAACAATCTTGTCTCAGAGGTCTACATACAGTTCCCGTGACTTCCTTGGTTTGTGCTCTGTCATGCACTGTCAAATGTGTGAACTTATATGTAGACAGGAGTGTGTCTTTCCAAATCATGCTCGATCAACTGAATTTACCCAGGTGGGCTCCAATTAAGCTGTAGAAACATCCCCAGGATTATCTGTGGACACAGGATGAATCTGATCTCAATTTTGAGCTTCATAGCAAAGGCTGTGAATACTTATGTACAACCCCAGTTCCAATGAAGTTGGGACGTTGTGTAAAATGTAAATAAAAACAGAATACAATGATTTGCAAATCCTCTTCAACCTATATTCAATTAAATACACCACAAAGACAAGATATTTAATGTCCAAGCTGTTAAACTTTATTGTTTTTGTGTAAATAATTGCTCATTTTGAAATGGATGGCTGCAACACGTTTCAAAAAAGATGGGACAGTGGTATGTTCACCACTGTGTTACATCACCTTTCCTTCTAACAACACTCAGTAAGCATTTGGGAACTGAGGACACTAATTGTTGAAGCTTTGTAGGTGGAATTCTTTCCCATTCTTGCTTGATGTATGACTTCAGTTGTTCAACAGTCCACGTTCGCCGTTGTCGTATTTTGCACTTCATAATGCGCCACGCATTTTCAATGGGCGACAGGTCTGGACTGCAGGCAGGAAGCCACGCTGTTGTAACACATGCAGAATGTGTCTTGGCATTGTCTTGCTGAAATAAGCAGGGACGTCCCTGAAAAAGACGTTGCTTCGATGGCAGCATGTGTTGCTCCAAAACCTGGATGTACCTTTCAGCATTGATGGTGCCATCACAGATGTGTAAGTTGCACATGCCATGGGCGCTAACACACCCCCATACCATCACAGATGCTGGCTTTTGAACTTTGCGCTAGTAACAATCTGGATGGTCCTTTTCCTCTTTTGTCCGGAGGACACAACGTCCATGATTTCCAAAAATAATTTGAAACGTGGACTCATCAGACCACAGTACACTTTTCCACTTTGCGTCTGTCCATTTCAAATGAGCTCGGGCCCAAAGAAGGCGGTGGCATTTCTGGATGTTGTTGATGTATGGCTTTTGCTTTGCATGGTGGAGTTTTAACTTGCACTTGTAGATGTAATGACGAACTGTGTTAACTGACAATGGTTTTCTGAAGTGTTCCTGAGCCCACGTGGTAAGATCCTTTACAGAATGATGTCGGTTTTTAATGCAGTGCCGCCTGAGGGATCGAAGGTCACGGGCATTCAATGTTGGTTTTCGGCCTTGCTGCTTACGTGTTGAAAGTTCTCCAGATTCTCTGAATCTTCGGATTACATTATGGACTGTAGATGATGGAATCCCTAAATTCCTTGCAATTGAAGGTTGAGAAACAAAACACTGTCCTTAAACTGTTGGACTATTTTTTCACGCAGTTGTTCAGAAAGTAGTGATCCTTGCCTCATCTTTGTTTGTGAATGGCTGAGCCTTTTGGGGATGCTCCTTTTATACCCAGTCATGACACACAGTTAGTATCCTCAGTTCCCAAATGCTTATTGAGTGTTGTTAGAAGGAAAGATGATGTAACACTGTCCCAGCTTTTTTGAAACATAATGCAGGCATCCATTTCAAAATGAGCAAATACTTGCACAAAGACAATAAAGTTTATCAGTTTGAACATTAAATATCTTGTCAGTTTTTCCATTTTAATTTAATTAGTTCAAATATGCATAACATTACATTGGTACAGTATCAATGCTAATTCTGGGAAACAAATCAGCAAGCTGTACAAAGGTGTCAGCAGATGTTTAAAAATTTTTTGATAATAAGATAGTGGACATCCAAAACATGATACCTCAATGTATTGTAGTGGGATCAGGTCATCTTTGTGAATTTAGATGACTTTTGTTTCAAAATGTGCTAAAGTTTGTCACTCATGCCAAGAGTACAACTCGCTCTTTGGATCCGGTGCCATCATGGCTTGTAAAGTAGCTTTGGCTAGTATTGGGACCTTTTGTTTTGAAAACTGTGAACTTATCATTATTGTCATTATTAAGACTGCTGTGCAACTAGTTAAACCTCTTCAAACGAGGTTGGTTTTTTAAACTGAAGAAGGTGGCATGAAATCAATGCTGGAGCTGTGTTATATTTTCTCACATCCTTCTTATCTGGCAGCACTTCTGTAAATCCACACTTTGTGGTAAAATATGTGGGGAAAAAAGTGAAGCAACACAGTGCTGTTCTCCATTTTTGTGTGTTGTGTACATATCTTGCATTTTGCTCTTTGTTTATTTCTCAGTAATGTTATCTGAAACAAATCTGAATAGCACTTCACAAATGGCTTCAGCTGTGTTGTTCTCCAGAACATCAAATTAACCACTGTCTGCATTTATAGAAATGTCTACATCCTCTTTTGTGGTTTTCTTCTGTTTCATCATGTTTATTTATTCCCGCTACCACAACAGATGCTGCAGCGGAGGGTGAAAGTAGCAGTCACCTATCTGTCTTTCTGTGGCCACAAAATATCAAATTATTTCAACAACATTTTGTGCAGAGAACATTCAAAGGTCAAGAAAGAGAGCTGATTAAATTGAGTGGACCTGGCTGTTCTATTTAACAACAACAACAACAAGGATAACATAATGACAATATCAAAATTCTTCATAAAGAGAATAATCATTTAAACACTCATGACTTTTTAACATTTTGACTTGTGGATAGTCCCAGAGAACATGATTGTCCACATTATCTAGCAGGAAGTTGATGATGAGTCCATATCTGCTGGCATCTTAAAAAACAAGAAACAAAATTTTTGTTGTTTCCCATCACTTTATTTTCATAAATGACTATTAGTACTTTTTTTATCAACACTGGAAAACCTAATGAGTTTAACAGTATTTACAGTATTGATTCAAAATGCTAACACAGTCACTGGCCAAATCGGTCCATGATTTTATTGTATTCGGACACCACTATGGTTTTGGTGCTTTTAAATCTTAGTGCTGCGTGTGAGTCTGATTCTCTGAGTCTGACTCTCTACACCCAAAGCAATCAAAGGGAATAATGTGATTATTCACCATCAGATGACAAAGTAAAATCTCTTAAATCATTCTGAAGTCAGTTTTATGCAGAAATGAGGTGATAATCAGTGAATCAGTCAGACTCAGATGTGCTGCTGTGGCGCTCTGATCCCTCTCCCGTCTTTTATTATGAAATAATGCTGAATTAATGGGGAACCGTCCACAGTCCGTGAAATGTGGCCCCCACCTTTCCTCCACCATCACACTCAGCACCAGTTCCCCTCAAGGCTGTATACTGAGCCCCCTCCTGTTCACCCTTTAGATGCACGACTGCTCTCCAACCCATCCCACAAACACCATCATAAAGTTTGCGAATGACACCACTGTGATTGGGCTCATCTCAAGGGGAATGAGTCTGATTACATAGACGAGGTCAATTGACTGTCAGCGTGGTGTTCAGCTAACAACCTGCCACTGAACACCACAAAAACAAAAGAAATAATCCTGGACTTCAGGAAGGACAGGGCTGACCCAGCCCCACTCTACATGCAAGGGGACTGTGTGGAAAGGGTCAGCTCCATCAGGTTCCTCAGAGTGCAGCTCTCTGACAGCCTCTCCTGGACTGCCAACACCACAGTGGTGTGAAGAAAGTCCAGCAGCGACTCCACTTTCTCAGGGTGCTCAGGAGGAACAATCTGGAGGAGAAGCTGCTGGTGTTGTTCTATAGAGCCACCATCGAGAGCATCCTGACGTACTGCATCACAGCATGGTATGGGGGGTGCTCAGCAGCAGACAGGAGAGCGTTGCAGAGGGTGATCAAAACGGCCCAGGGGATCACTGGTTGCTCTCTGCCCAGACTGGAAGACATTGCCAGCTCTCACTACCTCAGCAGAGCTGCCAGCATCAGCAAAGACACATCCCACCCCAGCAACCACTGTTTGACCTACTACCCTCAAGCCAATGGTATAGGTCAATCAAAACTAGGACAAACAGACTCAGGGACAGCTTTCTCCCCAGAGCGATCACTGCTCTGAACAATAACAAATCACTCTGTTTCTGTGTAGGCTCTCAGTTGTCCAGGTGGTTTCCATAGTAGAGAAGCTTGAATCTTCGACTGGACAAGCAACCCAGTCCAGTCGAAGATTCAAGCTTCTCTACTATAAATCACTCTAATCCACACCTTTCAAGTTTCTTGTGCAATATCTGTAAACCATGTGCAATATTTTTCCGTGCAATATGATTCCACAGTTGTATATAATTCTCGTTTTTACATTTTACTTGGTCCACATTTTATTTTATTTTATCTTATGTTTATTTAGTTGTACATATACTCTGAACAATTTATTGTTAAATTTTATTATCTTTTATTTGGCTAAAAATTACTCGCACCACGGAAAGCACCTTTGTGGAGTTGCACTCAAATCTTGTTGCAATGCAAATTACAATGACAATAAAGGCGATTCTGATTCTGATTCTGAAATGATTGTTGTACAAAAGCTTCAGATTTCTGTCACTGAGATAGATGATGACTGGAGGGCCGTTTTAAGCAGAAACGAGGTGATAATCGGTGAATCACTACTGACATTCAGAAATGACATGTGCAGTGAAGGCAAGAGGGGACGATTTTTAGTGGGGAGCGATTTTTAGGGGAGACTGTTTTGGCCACACTGGCATCCTTGTTGATAACCCCCAACTGCTTTACATGCAACTGATTATTGGCTCCTCCCATTTCACTCACCTGTTTCTACTCCACCACTGCATTTAGATCTCTTTGTGTTGGATCTTTGCATTAAACACCCTGGTTGCTCCAGTCCACCTGTTCTTCATGTTCTATCATCTAACTCAGCTGAACTGGTGCAGAGTCTTCACCACATCGACACCTGTTGACTGCTTCCTCAGTCCTCACAACATCTGGTAGCTTTGCTTCTCTGGCCTCTATTACGCTTGCTTTCTACTCTAATTTCTCCATCCAGCCTCCAGTTGCACAGGTCTTTTCCTGGGGTTTCTGCCTGCCTGCGCCTCTATCAGATCTGCCACTTCAATCATTCATGTCTATGTGACTTCCAGACGATCTCCCCAGGCCTCTGCTTTCACTCACTATGCTCTTCTGTAGCTAAAATATTCAATTCTGTCAACGCCTAAGTGGGAGACCATCTGAGGACACTCACTTTCTGCCTTCTTCTGTTCAGTCTCAACCCCGTCTCATGTGTGTTACAAAAAGCTTGTTTATTTGGGATAAAGACGGTGCTAGTGGCAGCTAGTCATCTCTCACTGTATATTATCTACATTGCAGTGATGCTGCAACAGGATCACGGTACAAATGGTGATAAACTAGAAACTATTTGCACATTAACTATAAGGCTGTTTCCAACTGCTCCGCTCTATTGGTGTCTGTCTGTGCTTGCACTGAATGTGCGTTACCTCAGCTTTGCACCAAAATGAACACTGCAGTATTCCGGTATGTTTGTTGTAACAGAGTTTGAGCAATCTAGAATCTGCTTCACTACGACATGTGTTGCATAATTTTTACGCTTGTTAACATCAGTTTTGGGTTCGTTACTCAACATAGTAAAGCATAACACATTACTCGCTGCTTTAAAAAAATGTAATACATTACTTTTTAACTGTTTGTGGAAAGTAACTCGTTACATCACGCGTTATTATTTTTGCCTTTCTAAGAAACGGCCTATAGCCAAACCTTCAACCCACGTGCACTGCACACACATAACAAATTCCAGTTGTTATAAGGAAGTCTCTCTCTCTCTCTCTCTCTCTCTCTCTCTCTCTCTCTCTCTCTCTCTCTCTCTCTCTCTCTCTCTCTCTCTCTCTCTCTCTCTCTATATATGTCTCTCCATTTTTGCAATTTTATGTTTAAGAGGTCTGTGGCTGTTTAACTGACCACCCATAAAGCCTACAGAGTGTTTCAGTGGAGATGTGCATGTGCATTTGTGTGTACTAAGTAGCACTAAGTACACACAAACGCACACACCCACACAGACATTTATTTCTGACAGTTGTAAAAGCAAGGTACTTCAATAAAAAAGTAATTAACAGGCATTTGACTTACATGTGCAGGACAGCGTGTGAATGAACGACTCTTTAATCCAAATGTTTTATCTCCAACTTTGTATGACTTTTTTCTTTTTACAGAAGTGTGCACCATCCCTTTAACATTTCATCAGAATATACACTTACAGAGTTCTCCCATTTCTTCTCACGTGCTCCACAATCGTGAGAATAAACAAAGTTACTGCTAAGTCTGTTGAGATCTCAGGCTACTTTCAAGAAAAATTTGTAATTTTCTTGCACTGTCTTAGGAACTGTAGTGTGATTACTGAAGTTACAATAGTACACGTTACTTTACTGTGTTACAGACAATGTGATTACAGTAACATGTTACTTTGTAATGCGTTAAACCCATCACTGGTTAGCACAGATCTGCACACATGGCACACTTACCTGTCAACAAATATTTAGGGAATAACCCCGTTGTGGCTGATGATTTGCTGACGTTCATGCTGGTTATACAGTTGCAAACTGAACTTTATAATGGATATTTGCAGCCGTATAACAGCAGGAACATCCACAAATCATCAGACACCAGGGGGTTATTTCCATTCTAAACCCAATTCCATCATTTGCACAGTTTATTTTCTATACTTTCGTATGGTAGCTTAGATTCATCCATTTCTGCAGTGGCGGTGGTACACGATTTTCCCTCGCTCTCAGCTAACAGCGCTAACAGCTAGCAGTGTGTGCACCCGGTACTCTGTCATATTGTGCGTCTTGTCTCATATATCGACAGTTCCACATCCCAACAATACTGCGCATGTGTGCGCAGTTGCGCAGAGAACAGGAAT
This sequence comes from Thalassophryne amazonica, assembly GCF_902500255.1. NCBI lineage: Eukaryota > Metazoa > Chordata > Actinopteri > Batrachoidiformes > Batrachoididae > Thalassophryne > Thalassophryne amazonica. Next base: position 38,570,524 of record NC_047110.1, on the reverse strand, counting down.
GATATTCAGATCAGGGAGACAGACACCCTCTCTACTTTTAAGATTAGGCTTAAAACTTTCCTTTTTGCTAAAGCTTATAGTTAGGGCTGGATCAGGTGACCCTGAACCATCCCTTAGTTATGCTGCTATAGACGTAGACTGCTGGGGGGTTCCCATGATGCACTGTTTCTTTCTCTTTTTGTTCTGTATGCACCACTCTGCATTTAATCATTAGTGATCGATCTCTGCTCCCCTCCACAGCATGTCTTTTTCCTGGTTCTCTCCCTCAGCCCCAACCAGTCCCAGCAGAAGACTGCCCCTCCCTGAGCCTGGTTCTGCTGGAGGTTTCTTCCTGTTAAAAGGGAGTTTTTCCCTTCCCACTGTAGCCAAGTGCTTGCTCACAGGGGGTCGTTTTGACCGTTGGGGTTTTACATAATTATTGTATGGCCTTGCCTTACAATATAAAGCGCCTTGGGGCAACTGTTTGTTGTGATTTGGCGCTATATAAAAAAATTGATTGATTGATTGATTGATTCGGCAGGAATGACATCTCGTCAGAACACCGGTCAGGGTACGGAGTAATACATCCAAATGTGAAATAGTCGAATATTTTGCCACCGTTACCCCGATATTATACAGTCTGAAATCTCACAGGATTAACCAATCAGATTTCTGGAAAAAATGTAACTGGATTAAAATGTAGTTTATGCTAATTTTACACACTGGAATATTTTGATTGTAAAATAATAGCTCCATAACCACTGCAATGTAGCACCAGAAGATCCACCTCAAATACATAAAGGAATAAATAAAATGTGTAATCTCTTGAAGTAGTGTGCCCTCTACTGCCAGGTCATGAATAGGAGTGTCCAGGACTGTGATCCGCATCAACAGGATCACAACCTTATTGTTACATATGAGGTCTGTGATAAAACTAATGTACCTTTTTATTTTTTTCAAAAACTATATGGATTTGAATCATGTGCGATTACATCATACAACCTTGAACCCTCGTGCGCATGCGTGAGTTTTTTCACGCCTGTCGGTTACGTCATTCGCCTGTGGGCTGGCTTTGAGTGAGGAGTGGTCCACCCCTCCCGTCGGAATCTCTGTCTGAGAACTTCCTGAGAGACTGATGCTTTGCTTGATCAAAATTTTTTCCAAAACTGTGAGGCACATCGAAGTGGACATCATTCGAGAAATTCAGCTGGTTTTCTGTGAAAATTTTAACGGCTGATGAGAGATTATGGACTGTTGCTGTCGCTTTAAGGACTGCCCATGGAGCGGGACATCGTGACGCGCCCTGAGCCGCCGCTGTCTGCCTGTTTCGAGCTGAAAGCTTCCAAATTTAAGCCTCTGTTGACCCAGGACGTCGTGAGAGAACAGAGAACTTTCAGAAAAGGTCGGGATCAGCAGTTTATCCGGACATTCCACTGTTAAAGAAGATTTTATTAATGAAAGACGTGTGGACGGGTCCGCGCATCGGGACGCAGCCAGTGCGGTGCGGCGGCACAGGAAAAACACCTCCGTGTTGATAACCATTTGTAAAAACCAGGCGGCTTTTGATGGCTTTCAGTTGAGTGAGTATCTGAGTAATTGTTTAACAGCTGGACATGTTCCAACTTGTCCTTAAGGCTTCCAACGGAGGTGGTTTTCCTGTGGCGGCGCACGGTGCCGGCTGCGTCCCGACACGCGGACCCGTCCGCACTTTCTTTCATTACAAAATCTCCTTTAACAGTGGAATGTCCGGATAAACTGCTGATCCCGACCTCTTGTGAAAGTTCTCTGTTCTCTCACGACGTCCTGTTCTCTCACGACGTCAGAAATATGTAGAAATATGAATATATGTGAAGGAATGTGTAGAACATTCTCGATGACAAACCATTAGCAAGTGACGCAATTGCAGTGTTTAGTCGAGTTTATATAGGCAACATCAGATGACATCTCAAACGTTGAGCTCCGCCAAGCTACATTTCTGCCCCAAGGAGTGCCCTACAAATGCACCCGCTCTCTGAAGATGAAGGTCCATGCACCGGTTCATCAGTAGTATAGTAGTAAGCTGTAAATATTGCTGATAATGTTCATCATCTAAGCGTAGTTCTGGTATGAGGTGCTGATAACTGCCATATTCCGTCCTTGCAGCATGACTGGATGGACCACCAATGCTTCTTATACTTTTGAGTGGCTACAGTGATCAGTACCACTGTTAGTTTGTCCTTCAGCTCTTCCTCGTCTGTTTCATTAAGCAGCATCATTGCAATGAACTTCCATTTGTCAGCCACGCTGTGCCCAAGGCTTGAGGAGAAAATTCTTAACAAATATGCGTTTTCTCTTCCGAAAGTGTGGAATTGGTCGTGTTTGTGGTTTGCGCCACAGCATCGCGTCGCGCTATGCTAAGCCAAAATGCTACATGCATGACACCGGCCAGTCTAGCTGAGGAAGTCACTTCTATGATCACGGAGTCTGACAGAAAGGCAACAACGAGTGACCGCTTTTAACAGGACAGCCATGATGTGGACCAGCTTCAACGTTTGTGTTATTGGCCAAGCTGAGCTAACGCAATGGTTAAGCTAAGTACTATGGGGAGCACTCATGTCAGTGCAAATCTGGAGAAGGAGGCTGACGCAGAGAGCCATTTTTCTGTGGACTGAAGACACCGCCTCACAGCAGAACAGATAATTCTACATGGCTCTGTGTGTGAACACAGCAGGAGTGTAATCAGACTTCACAGCATGTAATCATCATTCAGTTTTATTGAGATGTATGCAATGTTGTTGTTTATAAGTTTTTTTCTGAATACACTGCAGGTTACAAAGAGGTGGAGAATGGTCTTCAAAACATTGATTTAACCACTGATTTTATTCTTTCCTTTTCTGTGGCCAGGAGAAAATGTGGTTTGTGCTGTGGTGTGGTGGCTGCACACCACGCTAAGCTAAGCTGCTACATGTGGGAATAGGAAGTTGCTTTTGTGACCATGGGATCAGACAGAACGTGATGGGGAGTGGCCGATCTTAATAAGAGAGCCGGACATGGACTAGCTTCAACGTTTGTGTTATTGGCTAAGCTGAACTAAACTGATAGCTAAGCTAAGCTACCTGGAGCCGGTGTCACCAACCGAACGGCTCCCCCTAAAAATCTGTCCACTTAAAATGGCCTCGTTTCTGCTTAAAATTGACTTTAGAATGATTTAAGAGGTTTTACTTTGTCATCTGATGGTTAATAATCACAATATTCTCTTTGACCACTTTGGGTGTAGAGAGTCAGACTCAGTCTCAAACATGCTGCTGTGGTCCCAAATGATGCATGCGCAGTGAAGGCAGGGCGGACCGATTTTTTTGGGGGGGGGAGGGGGTCGGTCAGTGACACCAGCTTATGGTGGAGGAACAGTGTTTCCTGTGGCTAAAAGACAGCGCCACACAGTGGGTCAATAATTCAACATGGCTCCATGTGTGAACACAGCAGGAGTGAAATCAGAGACACCACTTTCACGCTATGTAATCATTATTATTCAGTCTTATTGAGATGTATGCCATCTTTGTTTGTTTGTTTCTAAATACACCGCAAGTTACAAAGAGGCAGAAATGTACATATGTTGATTGAAAAATACAAGTATTTGATTTGAAAGCCAAATTAAAACCATATTACATTTGGAGACAAAAAAACAGCCCAGATTGACTGTGTGTACTGGAGTAAGTCATGAAGTGGACCCAGGTGGAGCGAGCTTCAGGCAGGTAATCATCAACACCTGAGGTTACCTCACTTTTATGGCTAAAAACAGCTCTAAATCTGTGTGCATTTTTCAGACACTGCATGGCTAATTTTACTTTTATCAGTTATATCAGGGCTCCCACAAACTAAACAGTTAGAAGTAATGACTCATAATCTGGTATGTAAAAGACAGTGTTGACTGTAGTGAGATGTGCCCTTTATACTGTATGCTTAAGCCATTTGAGTTGAGCCAACTCATCAGGTTTTTACAGTGAATCTGGATATATTTTCCAAGTCTCAGTTATTGTACTCAGTTTTTTTTTTTTCTCCTTTTATACGAGTTAATTTCTGAAATAATTTTTTCTTTATGATGAAACACTATTCAGTACCTCACAGATCATTTAGATTGTGATAGTGATCGGCTTAAAATGACAGACTTGAGCCGACTGTCAACACAATGGTGATTTTCCAGGTAAAGCGTATAAGTGGTGTCAGCTGTGGAGCAGCCACAGTGTTATTACTCTACCGCACGCTATAGGCTCAACTACAAAGGAAGATCACAGAATATTGCTCCTCTACAGCACTGTATAGCTGAGCCATTTCACTCAAAAGGCAGTTTCAGTGAGTGCCAATAAAGTCTGAGTAATCTCCAAGTTGCTCATCCTTTATTTTTTTTTACTGTGATTCTTAGTATGAAGGTTTCTGTGACATGTTACACTTATACTTCGCCATGACATCGTGCAAAGTTGATGAACAGAGATAAGTCACAAACTGTGTCAAATGGTTGGTTATACTGCAGGACTGTGCACACACCTGACATGAGAAAATGAATATTGCCACAACAGGAGAGTAAAAGATTGATTACAAAAGCAAAGAAAAACACTTCAGACCTTATCTATGAAGGCTGTTCTTCCTGTTTTTCTTTTCAAAGAGTGGAAAATATGCAGCTGAGTGAACCAACTCCTCAGACCTACAACGTAATAAGAAAAATAACTTTACATAAAACCTGAGGTTTAGTGAGACTTAAATGTCCTTTTTGAAGTATTACTTTTTTATTATGTGTTAAATCACCATGACAGGTACAAACTGAATAGTTTGGTTGTTTCTCCTTCATATGGTGGCTGATATACTGTGTGGACACATAATCTGAGGATTTAAGTGTGAGTGGGACTCTACGAAGACCGCAGTTTAAGAAAGCTACCAGTAACATGATCCAGCACCTTACGTTCTGGCTGTACTTTCAGTTATACATGCTTGTTTTTCCTTGTGGATTAGTGATAAACTGATCTCAAGCACTCAGTGTTTTTTGTGTCTAGTGAAACGTAAGACCTTAAAATTGCATGACTCTTGCCATGATGTCAGGATTTACCTCCAGTCCAGCTTGTTTTATGTTTGGGTGCCTTCTAACTACCTTTCAGGTAGTGTAGCTGTCTGAGTTACTTGTATGCAGTATTGTGGTTTCACCTTGGTGGAGGTACACCTTCATTTTGTTATTGTCTTGTTCATGCGCCTGTAGTCAGGTCGATATATGGAAAATACCCCCCCCCCAACCCCCCAAAAATGGCTACAAAAGGTTTCTCAACTAATTCTGGTAGGGTTTAGTGTACTTTATAACATACTAACAGTTTACCAAAGTAGGACCCCCAGAAAAGTGTTTTTTTCAAGATGGCATCCAAAATGGCCACCAAAACCTCTTAATGATCATAACTATGTAACTATCAACTCAACTGTGATGATCTTGATGTCCATCCCCAGGTTTTTGAGGGCAAGGAACACATTAAGACCATTAAAAAAGAAATTGGGCCATTTAAAATCCTGCAGGGCAGCAAGGCCCCCCTGCTCAAGCCAGCACATGTCCAGGCCCGTTTGAAGTTCACCAGTGACCATCTGGATGATCCAGAGAAGGCATGGGAGAAGGTCATGTGGTCACATGAGACCAGAATAGAGCTTTTTGGAATCAACTCCACTTACCATGTTTAGAGGATGAGAACAACCCCAAGAAAACCATGCCAACCGTGAAGCATGGGGGTGGAAATATCATACTCGGGGTGCTCTTCTGCAAAGGGGACAGGACGACTGCACCGTATTGAAGGGAGGATGGAGGGGGTCATGTATTGCAATATTTTGGCAAACAACCTCCTTCCCTCAGTAAGAGCATTGAAGATGGGTCATGGCTGGGTCTTCCAGCATGATAATGACCCCAAACACACAGCCAGGGCAACTAAGGAGGAACTCCGTAAGAAGCATTTCAAGGTTCTGGGGTGGCCTGGCCAGTCTCCAGACCTGAACTCAATAGAAAATCTTTGGAGGGAGATGAAACCCCAAACTTGAAAGATTTGGAGAAGATCTGTATGGAGGAGTGGATCGAAACAGGAAACGGTTGACCTCTGTAATTGCAAACAAAGGCTACTGTACCATATATTAACATTGATTTTCACAGGTGTTCAAATACTTATTTGCAGCAGTAACATACAAATAAATTATTAAAAAAACATACATTGTAATTTTTGGATTTTTTTTTTTTTCAGATTATGTCTCTCACAGTGGACATGCAGCTAAGATGAAAATTTCAGACCCCTCCATGATTTCTACATGGGAGAACTTGCAAAATCAGAGGGTGTTCAAATACTTATTTTCCTCACTGTATATTGTTCCACTGCTGTGTGTGTGACTTTCCACATGCTTGCACTGTGTTCATTCGCATGACCACAAGCATGAATGAAACCATCACCGTGGTATTGTGCACGCCTGTCCGACCACGCATCCCTCCCAACAGCAGGTGGAATGTTTCGCTGTTCCCCATTTTGCTTTTTGTTCACAGATTTTCTTCCTGTTTCTGCGTATTTTGCCTAATTTTGTGCTATGTGTGAAGGGGCCCAGTGTGTGTCACATACTACAAAATCATGCATTCTGCCTCAGTTAGTGGAAAATCTGAAAAGTTGAAAATTAGTTGAAAAAAATAAAGAGAATAGAAATCCATCTTCTTTGGGTTCCCTGCAGCACCTGGCACCTAAGATGTCGAGCACTCAGGTCACCCTGTGCTAACATTGTATCTGTCAGTCATGCAAAATTTGCCTTGATGTGGTACTTTTGACATGTGACTTTTTCATTGAGGGATGCATAAAAGTGGCCAGTCTGAAGGGGAGACATTCAAAGGCTTTGAAGGGTGAATTGTCACTGGTTGAATCAAATACAGGCTGCACATTGAGCTGTCATTATTTACATATGGCTGCTGATGAAAGATTGGATGCAAAAAGGAAGACACTATTAATGTACAGTACATTCAGAAAGTATTCAAAGGGCTTCACTCTTCCACATTTTGTTATGGTGCAGCCTTATTCCAAAATGGAGTAAATTTATTTTTCTCTCAAAATTCTACTCACAACACCTTATGACAACATGAAAAAGGTTTAGAATTTTTTGCAAATTTATTAAAAATAAAAAAAAACCTAAGAAATCACGTGCACATAAGTATTCACACCCTTTGCTTAGTACTTTGTTGGTGCACCTTTGACAGCAATTACAGCTTCAAGTCTTCTTGAATATGATGCCACAAGCTTGGTACACCTACATTTGGGCAGTGTTTCCCATTCCTCTTTGCAGCACCTCTCAAACTCCATCTAGATGAGGAGTGTCGGTGCACAGCCATTTTCAGATCTCTCCAGAGATGTTCAATCAGATTCAGGTCTGGGCTCTGGCTGGGCCAGCTACAATTTGCCACAAGGTACATCTGAGATGCAAGCCTAGATCTGATGTTTTGGTGAAAGAAAACCCTCTTCAACCACTTCACCATGAAGCTGTATAACTGGTGATGCAAAATGCAAAACATGCACGGTGCACAATTTTTCCAATCACAGCCAGAGAACTTCTTATGGGTTGTCTGGGTGTGTTGGTGACTTTTATCACTCTTCTCCTTCTTGCACAGTCACTCAATTTTTGAGAACTATCTACTCCACACAGATTTACCATAGAGTGCCATACTGTTTGTATTTCTTCATAACTGATGTAAATAAATTCCAAGACATATTCAGTGACTTGGAAATGTTCATGTATCCATCCCCTGACTTCTCTGATGAAAACTGCCAATAAAGCTGGTTATTTACAGGTATTAGGGGCCCATTACGTATGCAACCCATCATCTTGGCTTTCATATTTTTTTATTAATTTAAATCAAATTGTAGAGATTTGTTTTCAGTTTTGGTTTAAGGAACATAATTTTCCAAATGTTTATATTGAGAAACCTGATTTGCTTTTTGTTTTTGAAATGGCATGAATAAAATAAAATGCATGAAATACAAAGGGGCAGAATACTTTTGCAAGCGATTGTATGTTTCACATGTAGCAGGAAGGGTCACCCAGCGAAAGAAAGCATGTAGACCAAAGACATGGTGCAGTCATTGTAAGAATGACACCCATAAAGATGCCACTTGTAAACGTAAAGATAAACAAGATGGAGCGAGGAAAGTCGCGGCAACGGATCAGCAGCAGCAGCGAAGTATGCCTTCAAGGTCAAAGACACAGGCATCTGGATTCAGCAGCAGCCAGTGAAACAGCATCAAGGAGAAGCATGTGGTGGTTGACACTGGATCTACTTCCCATGTCGTTATCGATATAGCCAAGTTCAAATGTTTTAACAACACGTTCAAGTTAGAGATGCGCTGTGTGGAGTTGGCGCACGGCTCCCAGTGCAGCAGAGTTGCTCAATGTAAGGGGAATGCAGAGGTGTTCTTGGTGGACAGTATGAGACAAAGACGTAGAGCAACGCTGAGAAACATGTTGTTTATACTGCTTTTGGAGCAATGGTCACATTTAACCCTCTGGGGTCCGAGGGCATTTTCTGGACAGTTTACTCTCCTGGCATAAATGATTTATTATTGCTGTTAACAGCTCTCCCTGCATCCCACAATCAAGTTTTATGTCTCTTTTTTCAGGACAACCTGTGCTTTCAGAATATATATGCTTTTGTTGTGTTTTATAAGTGTAATAAAGGTTTACAAAAAAAAAATAAAGAAAAAAGTAAAGCGGAAAATAATTTTCCACACAAATTTATTCAAAACACACAGCAAACTATAATAACTGTTTTGACACCTTATAAAGGTAATTTGAGGTCTTGTGTGAAAGACTAAAACAAAAAGGTTCAAACAATAAACACAAATGCACATTTTGAACAATATATACAAAATATGCTTCTTTTTTTTTGTCTTCATCTCAAAGCAATTTCTGTCTGCTATTACACAAAGGTTACAACACAAACTTCTACTTCTACTCTGTTTTGGACTGTTCTGTGCTGCTCCTAAAGCACCTTTCACGTGAGATTGTCATCAGAGGCTCTCCGTCTGCTTTCACTGATTGCTGTGCGTAATGGCGCAGGGCGCACTGAGTATGTACTAATAGTATGTACTCATTGGAGCACCCAGGGGGCTATTCAAATGGGCCAACGAGTAACATATCACTCCTGAAAACGATCTTTGGCTTTTCACGTGAGGTAAATCTGCCCTACGATTGGATTTTGTAAAACCATGTGACAGTGAACCAATTCCGATTGGACACTCACATTGTGCACGTCATCACAGCTTCTATGAGGAGTACAAAGATGGCCGATGACTGGCTCGAAAGTCCGCAGAGTTAACTTTTCAGCAAAAAAAAAGTAAGTTTCTATCTCATATCATTAAAAAGTTATTTACTTGAATAATAACGGCATCGGCCTCAGAGGGTTAAACAAGGACAGGACATCTTGACATATAAAGACATTTGTTGAGAACAATGAATGCCACAAAATGTGTTAAAATGAATGAGTTATGTCTGCACTATTTTATTGTGCGTAAGGTTACATGCTGTTTCGCAGAGTGATTAAATAAAGGCGGAGCCTCCCTGCACACGAGAGACTAGTCCGGTGCAGGGCATTGTGGTTACCAACACCAAAAGTAATATGCGTCTCTTGTCATGCTTCATGTACTTGTGGTTTAAGTGATACATCTGAAAAGATGTCAACTTCACAGACTGAACGAGGAGAAGGTTCAGGTGCTCGTGAGAGACCCGCTGCTGAAGAATCAACAGGTTATGGGCCCAGGCAAGTCCCAGGTACAGCGATCCACGGACGTGGGTTGCCGCCGCGGTTCGACGGAGACGAAGAACGCTACCACATATGGGAGGCTAGGTTTTTAGCCTACTTGAAAACTATCGGACTCAAAGACGCAATCCTGGGAACCAAATTAGCTGCAGGAGCTAACGCACAAGAAGTCGTGGAGGCCGGTAGGAAAAATGAGCTTGCATATGCAGAACTATGCGGTTGTTTGGATGACAAGACGCTAACATTAATCCTGTATGAAGCACCGGATGATGGCAAAAGAAGTCTAGAAATATTGAGACGACATTTTGAGTCTGAAGAAAAGCCTAGAATTGTCGGGCTGTACACAGAGCTAACCAATGTGCTAATGGGGAAGAGCTAGCGGACTATCTAGCACGTGTGGAGAAGATAGTGGCCGCGTTAAACAGAGCTAAAGAGACCCTCAGCGATGCACTTCTGGTGGCGATGGTATTGAAAGGACTCACAGATGATTAAAACCCATTTACTGTGCACGTCACTCAGACGAGGGAAGCATTGACCTTCAGTGAGTTCAAGGCAAGACTGAGGAGCTTTGAATGCACACTGCGTTACCGCCACAGGCCCCAAACAGATGAGGTAATGGCAGCACACTACAAAGCACAGAAACCAAAGCTCAAAGACAAGAAATATTTCAATGGAGAATGCTTTATTTGTGAGAAAGTTGGACATAAAGCACAAGACTGCAGAAACAAAGATAAGAAAAATCAGCGGAGAACAACCAGTGCACAAAAGAATAATAAGGCAAGCCACCATTACAGACCACTGGACAAAACTTTTCTCCTGGAAAGAATAAATGTAAGGCTGGTGAAGGAAGAAGACAAGACATTTGTGCTCCACGTGAGTGAATGGAAGCCCCACAGCACACTACAACAAGGTCTACCAGTGGACAGTGGAGCCTCTACTCACATCATGACTGATGAAAAAGCCTTCATCAGATTCGACGAGACATTCCAGCCCAAGAAACATGTGATGCAGCTCGCAGATGGGACGAGGATCACCGGGAGTGTCCTGAAGAAAGGCGTGGCACAGATTAAGCTGACCGACTGCGATGGAAAAGTGTTCAATGTCAAACTCACAGACACTCTCCTGATTCCGGGGTACCCACAGAACATCTTGTCGGTGGATGCTGCAACTTCAAAGGGAGTGAGGTTCAACTTCGAGAGAAACAACAACAAAATGTTTCTTCCTGACGGTACAACATGTCAAATGAAGGTAAAAGACAGACTGTATTATCTAGATGTGGCAACAGAAGATGATGTAAATGGTGAGGACATTTGCAATGTTACGTTTGATCTAAAAACTTGGCATGAGATAATGGGTCATTGCAACTACGATGATCTTGTGAAACTTGAAAATGTTGTAAATGGTATGAAGATCAAAAACAAAACAGTCAAACCTGAGCAATGTGAAATTTGTCTACAAGGTAAATTTTGTCAAAGCAGAAATAAGCAAAGTGATGAAAGAGCTAAAAAAAACCCTTAGAACTGGTACACACTGACCTGGGTGGGCCTATTGCCCCAGAGTCATTAGAGGGATACAAATATGCAATCACTTTCACAGATGATTTTTCTGGTGCTGTTTATGTGTATTTCCTCAGAAACAAGAACAAAGCTGTTGAGGCAACTAAGCAGTTTTTGGCAGACACAGTGCCTTATGGTAAAGTAAAACTTCTAAGGTCAGACAATGGGACAGAGTTCGTGTCAGAAGAGTATCAGTCATTATTGCGGGATAATGCTATAAAACATGAGAGAACAGCACCTTACTCCCCCCATCAAAATGGGACGGTGGAGAGGAACTGGTGCACACTATTTGAAATGGTGCGCTGCATGCTTATTGAGTCAGGTTTACCTAAAGAACTATGGCCTTATGCAGCCAGAGCTGCCACTGTCATAAGGAACAGATGTTACTGTAAGAGGACAGGGGAAACCCCTTTATCTTTTCACTGGAAAGAGGCCAGATTTAACAAAAATTAGTAAGTTTGGGTCAGAGTGCATGGTGTATGAACAAAATAAGAAAAAGCTTGATCCAAAAGCAAAAAGGGGAATCTTTGTTGGTTTTGATCGGTACTCACCTGCTCATATAGTTTATTTTCCAGAGATAAGGAAAGTGCAGAAGCACAGACTCGTGCACTTCATTACAAAGAGCATGACTGAAAGCCACACACAGACCGACTCGAGTCAACCAGAGGACCACTACGTAGAATGGGTAACTACACCATGTCAAACTAGTGAGCCATTGTATGAACAAGGAGATCAGAAGAACTCCGATTCAGACAGAGATGCTGACCAGACTGAAACACAGACACCACGTACAACAGGCAGGGTCAGAATGAAACCAAAATACCTGCAGGATTATGAATATGCAGTACAGGACAGTGAGTTAACCATAGACTACTGTTACAGAGCTACAGTTGGGCTGCCACAGACCTATAAGGAGGCTATGACATCCCCAGCATCAGAAAAGTGGAAGAGGCAATGAAAGAGGAAATGATCTCATTTAAAGAAAACCACACCTTCTCACTTGTACCATTAACAGAGGGTAGACAGACAGTGGGGGGAAGGTGGGTGTATGCTCTTAAAGAGGATGAAAAAGGGAATGAGACATACAAAGCCCGGTATGTGGTGAAGGGATATAGTCAGGTAGAAGGACTTGACTATTCTGAAACGTTCTCTCTGACTGCAAACTTAACATCACTACGAGTACTAATGCAGCTAGCCGCACAGCACGACCTCACACTAGACCAAATGGACGTTAAAGCTGCATACTTGCATGCACCTATCGACTGCGAAATATACATGGACCAACCCGAAGGTTTTGAGGTTAAATCGGAGGGTAATGTTCAGCTTGTCTGCAAGTTAAATAAATCCATCTATGGTCTTAAACAATCCGGTCGGAACTGGAACATGATGCTACATGATTTTCTGGTCAAGAATGAGTTTGTACAGAGTCAAGCTGATCATTGTATTTACACAAAGTTGTCTGATGAAGAAAAGATAATTTTGTTAGTATGGGTAGATTATATAGTTGTGGCTGCAAGTAATGAGTTGTGTCTAAATGAGGTCAAAGACAAACTAAAAACCAAGTTTAAAATGAAAGACCTCGGAAATCTCACACATTTTATTGGGATCGATTTCACACAAAATGAGGGTATTGTCAAAATGACTCAGTCCAGATACATAAAGAAAATACTGGAAAGGTTTGGTATGTCTGAGTGTAAAGCCAGAGCAACACCTAGTGAAATCAAATGTGATCTATCTCCAGAAGGGGGCGAAACTGATCAAAGAAAATACAGAGAAATGCTGGGCAGCCTCATCTACATCATGACCTGTACTAGACCTGACATAAGTTGGATTGTGAGCAAACTGTCACAGTACATGTCAAATCCCAAAGAGAAACACATGACTGCTTTAAAACATGTATTCAGGTACTTACAAGGAACTAAAGACTATGAGTTGTGTTATAACAAGTGTGACACTAAACTAATGCTGATGGGATACTCTGATGCAGATTGGGCCAATGATACTGAGGACAGAAAAGAGCACTACAGGATATTGTTTTAGCCTAAACAAGGGCCGTGCTATTGTTTCATGGAAAACAAAGAAGCAGCAAACAGTTGCACTGTCAACATGTGAGGCGGAGTATGTTGCTCTCGCCGCTACTGTTCAGGAAACACTCTACCTAACTCAACTACTTATGGACATGGACCATAAGGAAACCACCAGGGAACCATTCACTTGGCCAAAAACCCTGTAAACCGCCAGAGGAGCAAACATGTGGACATTAAATACCACTTTATCAGATCAAATGTTTTGCAGGGCAAAGTAGAACTGGTTTACTGTCCTACTAATGATACGGTCGCAGATGTGTTCACAAAATCTGCCTCAAGGGCCAAATTTGAAAAGTTTTGTTCTTTTATTTTTGGAAACTAAATGTTATGGTAATTTTAAGTGGCATCATTGACTGGGGGTGTTGAGAACAATGAATGTCACAAAATGTGTTAAAATGAATGAGTTATGTCTGCACTGTTTTATTGTGCGTAAGGTTACATACTGTTTTGCAGAGTGATTAAATAAAGGTGGAGCCTCCCTGCACACGAGAGACTAGTCCGGTGCAGGGCAGTGTGATTACCAACACCAAAAGTAATATGCGTCTCTTGTCATGCTTCATGTACTTGTGGTTTAAGTGATACATCTGAAAAGATGTCAACTTCACAGACTGAACGAGGAGAAGGTTCAGGTGCTCGTGAGAGACCCGCTGCTGAAGAATCAACATTCATGTGTATGATAAGATGTATTATTTGCACACTGAGATTGAGGATAGTGATAAGTGTAATACTGTACTTGGTGTGACATACAAACATGGCATGAAGTATTAGGCCAATGCAACTATGAGGCTGTGCTGAGATTACAAAACGTGGTTAATGGTATGCAGATTAAGGGGAAGGCTATTAAGCCTGATGAACAGTGTGAGGTATGTTTTCAGGAAAAGTTTGTTCAAACCTGAAGTAGAGACTATCTGGAAGGGAGCTCCCTTACAGATGGTGCACACAGACCTAGCAGATCCAGCAGGCAATGAATCTATTGATGGGTACAAATATGTGCGGCCATTTACTGATGGCTGTTCAAGTGCAGTGTTTGTATACTTTCTTAAGACAAAAACTGAGACGGTGCAGCCAACTAAAAAGTACCAAACAGATACTGCTCTTTATGGAAAGGTAAAGTGCATCAGGTCAGACAATAGCTGCGGTTACATGGACCAAAAGTAACCTGATTGAACAACCAGACTGAACAATCAGATCAAAATCACGCCATGTAAACAGCTCCATCTGATTAGAATAGCCCAATCTGATTGAAATTACGATCGGGTTAGAGGAGGTGGTGTAACCCTGTTTTTAACCCGATCTCGTTCCATGTAAACGGCACGTCAGATTGTCCGCCTGTGAGGAGCCTTACTGCGCATGTCTGTTACGTCACATCACCACGTGACGCTTCTTGCTCTGTGTTCGAGGAAATGGCAATGGAAAAAAACACAGCTGGACTTTACAAGAGCCAACACTCCAACGTTTTAGAAGAATTTACAATAAGTGGAAAAGCTTGACGGACGTAAGTTGGCAGCACAGACTTGTGTCCAGAGACAGCAGGTCAGTAGAGCAAATTAAAAACCACTGGGAAGCAACGAGTGCTTTCTACAGGAGAAGCTAAACGAGCAGAAGCGGCGCGGCTCCAACCAGCTTCTCTTATTATGAATTAATGGAGTAATAATCGGAGGTCGACCCTCTCCAAGGAGGACACTGGAGGAGAAGTCGGTTTTACACCGGAGGAAAGTTCACCCAAGACACCGGAAAGCCTGGAGGTAAGTCCTGATAAAATCACGCTAACTCAATGTTACTTTTTTTATTTTTTTACGAGGTGTACTTTGAGCCAGATGTGTGGATTTAGTTCAAGTTAATGTTGGGGATTCATGTTAAGTTATCCCATAAGTTTATTCTCGGAGTAAAGTGCATAAACACAGTCTGTCATCGAGTTAACCAACACTCTTTATATGTCAGAGTTTATGTGCAAGGACTTTCAGGCCCTGTTAAGGAATAATGGTATCAAGCATGAGACAGCAGCCCCATATTCACCTCACCAAAATGGTACCGCTAAGAGGGGCTGGTGTACTCTTTTTGAAACTGCCAGGTGTATGCTAATTGAAAGTCAGCTACCCACATGCCTCTGCAAATATTCTGTTCAAATGGCCGACATAGTACGCAACAGATGCTAATCGAACAGGGAAGACTTCTTACCTGATGTTGACAGATAAAGACAAACTTGTCCAAAATCAATCAATCAATCAACTTTTTTTTTATATAGCGCGAAATCACAACAAACAGTTGCCCCAAGGCGCTTTATATTGTAAGGCAAGGCCATACAATAATTATGAAAAACCCCAACGGTCAAAACGACCCCCTGTGAGCAAGCACTTGGCTACAGTGGGAAGGAAAAACTCCCTTTTAACAGGAAGAAACCTCCAGCAGAACCAGGCTCAGGGAGGGGCAGTCTTCTGCTGAGACTGGTTGGGGCTGAGGGAAAGAACCAGGAAAAAGACATGCTGTGGAAGGGGGCAGAGATCGATCACTAATGATTAAATGCGGAGTGATGCATACAGAGCAAAAAGAGAAAGAAACAGTGCATCATGGGAACCCCCCCACAGTCTACGTCTAAAGCAGCATAACCAAGGGATAGTCCAGGGTCACCTGATCCAGCCCTAACTATAAGCCTTAGCGAAAAGGAAAGTTTTAAGCCTAATCTTAAAAGTAGAGAGGGTATCTGTCTCCCTGATCTGAATTGGGAGCTGGTTCCACAGGAGAGGAGCCTGAAAGCTGAAGGCTCTGCCTCCCATTCCACTCTTACAAACCCTAGGAACTACAAGTAAGCCTGCAGTCTGAGAGCGAAGCGCTCTAATGGGGTAATATGGTACTACGAGGTCCCTAAGATAAGATGGGACCTGATTATTCAAAACCTTATAAGTAAGAAGAAGAATTTTAAATTCTATTCTAGAATTAACAGGAAGCCAATGGAGAGAGGCCAACACGGGTGAGATATGCTCTCTCCTGCTAGTCCCCGTCAGTACTCTAGCTGCAGCATTTTGAATTAACTGAAGGCTTTTTAGGGAACTTTTAGGACAACCTGATAATAATGAATTACAATAGTCCAGCCTAGAGGAAATAAATGCATGAATTAGTTTTTCAGCATCACTCTGAGACAAGACCTTTCTGATTTTAGAGATATTGCGTAAATGCAAAAGGCAGTCCTACATATTTGTTTAATATGCGCTTTGAATGACATATCCTGATCAAAAATGACTCCAAGATTTCTCACAGTATTACTAGAGGTCAGGGTAATGCCATCCAGAGTAAAGATCTGGTTAGAGACCATGCTTCTAAGATTTGTGGGGCCAAGTACAATAACTTCAGTTTTATCTGAGTTTAAAAGCAGGAAATTAGAGGTCATCCATGTCTTTATGTCTGTAAGACAATCCTGCAGTTTAGCTAATTGGTGTGTGTCCTCTGGTTTCATGGATAGATAAAGCTGGGTATCATCTGCGTAACAATGAAAATTTAAGCAATACCGTCTAATAATACTGCCTAAGGGAAGCATGTATAAAGTGAATAAAATTGCAGAAATTTGGATCTGTATGTTACACATAGAAACAGAACAAGGGAAAGCTTGATTCCAGATGTGATCAGGGATTGTTTTTTTGTAGATGATGACAAAAACAGGCCCGCTTATTTGGTTTATGACCCTGACACTGAGAAAATTCTAAATCACAGTCTTGTTAAGTTTGTGAACAAGGTGAATGTGGATTCAGACAGTCAAGACAGAACATAACAATGATGAAGACAGAGTGAGACATCCTAGGGCTCACATAGTCACACAGGAAGTCTACACAGTAAATTTGGCAGAGTAAAATATACTCTGCCAGGATAACATTTGGTCCTTGTCTAAATAGAGTAAAATACACTCTGTTATCATGAAATCAGCTCTACCGTTTTGTCAAATCAAGTTTTCTACTCCAATAAGAGTCATTCACATCATGATGGACTTAATTTTACACTGTGATAGAGTATATTTAATTCTATTTGGACATCAACCAAATGTTATCCCAGTAGAGTATATTTTAATCTGTAAAATTTACTGTGTATGAGAACACTGAGAAGCCACAGGAGACGAGGGTGAGAGGCAAAAATCCACAATTCATACATTTGAGGAGTGTGACCAAGAAAATTCAAGGGAGACGTAAGAAGTAATGAAGCTGCTAGAGGGAGATATCCTATAGGAGAGAGGAGAAAACCAAGCCATTTAAGGGATTTTGTAACTGATGACAGCGATAGTGATGGGATTGTACACAAATGCACATACGCAAGGTGTTCGGACATAATTCGCCAAGTCAGACCATCATCGGTGGCTCACGCTATGTTAAACCTGTTCACACGTAAATGTCAGCCACTTACAATTGTTCCCTGCTTTACACATGTTGATGAGCCAAGACTTGCATGTGTTAAACCTGTTCGCACGTAAATGTCCGCCACTCAAGGTTTTACTATGCTCCTCACCTGACGTGTTAATGAGCCAAGGTGCACATCCATGTTCTATTGATTGTTGCCAAAGATGTCTCAATAATGTGTATGCAGGCTCTGATCATGCACTGCATTGTGCCAAGTGCAGACAACCGTCTGCCCCTGTCATTTAGGTAATCAGCCGGCCCGGCCCTTTGTGTTTCACTGTCAAGACCCCTGCGGGGTAAGAAGCCAGGCCGAGCCCATTTATGAAGGTGCCCTGACACGAGCATGATTTTGATTCATGCAATTGCATGACCTGTGTCGTGCTGGAGAGTAAATTCGTCTGTAACTGCTGCAGACAGGACGCCAGAGGGCCGCCGGTGCGTGCTATTGTGCACAGAGAATTTTGAAATGTTCAAAAAGTATTTCACGCACAAATGTCGTGCTATGTGACATGATCTAATCCCCAACATGATGTGCAGCTTGTCAAGTGGAGTAAAGAAGTGAACAGAGCGAGTGGTGACGTCAGCGGATCGCATCAGAGCACAGCTCGTCTGAAGGATTATAACAAGAAATTAAATCAGCTGCACAGAAGAAGGAAAGAACATGCAACTGTTTTATCAAGCCATGATAATGTAAACAAGACAAATAATTACCTTTTTAGATGGCTCTAAATGCATTCTGCAGCTTGTTACACTGGTGCACGTGTGGGCGAGTGCATGAACGGCTGTGGCTGCAGCCGCCTCTGTGACTCACGAAGTGATTAGAGCCGTTTTCAATGGGCAATTTGCAGAAATAAATTATTAACCCGCCATAAAATAATTATTTTATATACGCAGCGTCCAGTGCAGAGCACGTGACAGCTGGTAGAACAAAGAACAGCGTCCAGCTGTGAACACAGCGGGTGAGATCGTCATGACTAGGGATGGGTATCGATAAGCTTTTATCAGTATCGATACCATTATCAATTCCGCTTATCGATCCAATTCCTTATCGATTCCCTTATCAATACCTCTTGTGAATTTTTTGTGTACTAAAAGTAGGCTTTACAGGTTTTCTAAGTCAAAGGGTCAAAGAGCTTTTTCTTATCATGCACCCACTCTGTGGGATGGTCTTCCTGCGACCATGAGGCAGTCAGAGTCTGTGAACATTTTTAAGTCAAGACTTAAGGGCCCTGTCCCACTGGGGAGAGGATTAATTGCGCATGAATTGAGTATACAAATTACGGGGGTTCGTTGTCGTCCGTAACAAAAATGGCCAAAAATGACAAATGTCCCAGTACGAATTACGGATATATTAATAATATATAGCGAATATATGATGAACAATCACGGTTATATAACGCATGTAGTGAGGAAACTGATCCGACACATTGAGATTATCACGGCAGTATTACGGGTGTATTATGAATGCATCGCGCACGTGTTGCGCGTGCACAGCATCTGCATTGCGGTCACAAAAATAAGCTCACTCGCTCCTTTCGGCATCACTATTCACACCAATACAATACCAATACAGCCTCTGGAGCAAGTACTGGACTTAGATAAGTTGATCACAGAGTTATTGTTCATTTTGTAGTGCGAGGGTTAACTGTTCATGAGTTTGGGGAGCGGGAGGGGGGAAGCCGCTCGGGGTGTGAGACAGTATTTTTTTTTTTTTTTTTTTTGAGAGTGTCACAGAAAACAGACTTCAGCGTGAGTTGTGGCTAAACAGCACCTCTTCCTTTTGTTGGCGTTAAATAAAAGTCCGGGAGGAGACCCGACTGCAGCAGCTATTACATCTTTGTGGATCTACACAGCCGGACTGGCACTGACTGGCAGGTATGTCGCTTTCTGCCACATATAGTACTTTGGGTTTATGTGACGTGTTATGCACACGTCACATAAACCACAGATTCTCCGCAAATCAGCTGCAAAGCAGATGTAATAAAAAATCTTTATTCGTGGCCAATCTGTATGCAGTCGCTACAACTTATTTTAGTTTGTGATGTGGACGTGTTAGGCAAGATATATATCTGTTTTACACACTGTCCCAGTCCGCTATCAAGCCGCAAATCCCCGTCAGTTGCGGATATCAGCGGTTAACAGCAGATATACAGCACATAGAGTGAGTATGTATTGTATATGTACTGAGTATGTATTGAGTATGTAAGGCGGATGTCATCTGCATCCAGATTTTTGACCTACTCAAAAATCCTGGCTGCGGATATGCGTGCCTCTGCGGATGATCACGGGCATGTTCAGATGACAGCCGATTCATACAGGCATGTTACACGGACAATTTTGTGCGCAATCCATACGCAAATCCTCCTAAACGCCAGTGGGACAGGGCCCTAAAGCCTATTTTTATTCTCTTCCTTATGAATAGTTTTTATTTTTATCTGTTTTATTCTTTTACTTCTGTTTTTAATTATGTATTTGAATTTTTTTGATTTATTTATTTTAATTTTTTATGTTGAACTGTTCTATGTGAGGCGCCTTGAGATGGCTTTTGTTGTGATTTGACACTTTATAAGCTGATTAAATTGAAATTGAACAGCATTTTATTGAGTCTTAAAGTAAATAAATATGAAATTGGTCACTGGATCCTTAAACTTTGGACATAATAAACTCTACATGATGGATCCTTGATCTCTGGACATAAATTCGTTTTGGACGAACACCCGCTCGTTTTGGTTGCTACTGGCCTCTACTGGTGGTTGGCTCTCACTGCGGTATTGTATCACTTCCTGTTCCGGAGCACAGCGGTGTTTTGCTGTATCTGTTAGCTGTTTAATCTGCATAGTTAGATTGATCTAGATAACTAGATAATGATTTATTTCACAGTGTAATCTTCACGTGCCTTAATTAAAGCACTGTCTTTGCTGAATCACCTCTAAATTATTCACACATTATTCACTTTGTGTGTTTTAGGAATCCACTAGCTTAGCGCAGCTATTAGCTATTAGCCGGTTTAGCATGGCGGCTTCTCCTGTCTCTCCCCCACTTTTCTGCGCTGGGTGTGAAATGTTTAGTTATTCCTCTGCCTCCTTTAGCAGTAACGGTACTTGTAATAAGTGTAGCTTGTTTGTAGCTTTGGAGGCCAGGCTGGGCGAATTGGAGACTCGGCTCCGCACCTTGGAAAATCCTACAGCTAGGCAGGCCCCTGTAGTTGGTGCGGACCAAGGTAGCTTAGCCGCCGTTAGCTGTCCCCCAGCAGATCCCGAGCAGCCGGGAAAGCAGGCCGCCTGGATGACTGTGAGGAAGAAGCATAGTTCTAAACAGAAGCCCCCTGTACACCACCAACCCGTTCACATCTCTAACCGTTTTTCCCCACTCGGCGACACACCCGCCGAGGATCAAACTCTGGTTATTGGTGATTCTGTTTTGAGAAATGTGAAGTTAGCGACACCAGCAACCATAGTCAAATGTCTTCCGGGGGCCAGAGCAGGCGACATTGAAGGAAATTTGAAACTGCTGGCTAAGGCTAAGCATAAATTTGGTAAGATTGTAATTCACGTCGGCAGTAATGACACCCAGTTACGCCAGTTGGAGGTCACTAAAATTAATATTGAATCGGTGTGTAACTTTGCAAAAACAATATCGGACTCTGTAGTTTTCTCTGGGCCCCTCCGCAATTGGACCGGGAGTGACATGTTTAGCCGCATGTTCTCCTTGAATTGCTGGCTGTCTGAGTGGTGTCCAAAAAATGAGGTGGGCTTCGTAGATAATTGGCAAAGTTTCTGGGGAAAACCTGGTCTTGTTAGGAGAGACGGCATCCATCCCACTTTGGATGGAGCAGCTCTCATCTTGAGAAATCTGGCCAGTTTTATTAAACCCTTAATTAAAATCGTGACTATCCAGGGTTGGGACCAGGAAGTAGAGTTGTAGTCTTACACACCTCTCTGCAGCTTCTCTCCCCCTGCCATCCCCTCATTACCCCCTCCCCGTAGAGACGGTGCCTGCTCCTAGACCACCAATAACCAGTAAAAATCTATTTAAGCATAAAAATTCAAAAAGAAAAAATAATATAGCACCTTCAACTGCACCACAGACTAAAACAGTTAAATGTGGTCTATTAAACATTAGGTCTCTCTCTTCTAAGTTCCTGTTAGTAAATTATATAATAATTGATCAACATATTGATTTATTCTGCCTTACAGAAACCTGGTTACAGCAGGATTAGTATGTTAGTTTAAATGAGTCAACACCCCCGACTCACACTAACTGTCAGAATGCTCGAAGCACGGGTCGAGGAGGAGGATTAGGAGCAATCTTCCACTCCAGCTTATTAATTAATCAAAGATCCAGACAGAGCTTTAATTCATTTGAAAGCTTGACTCTTAGTCTTGTCCATCCAAATTGGAAGTCTCAAAAACCAGTTTTATTTGTTATTATCTATCGTCCACCTGGTCGTTACTGTGACTTTCTCTGTGAATTTTCAGACCATTTGTCTGACTTAGTGCTTCGCTCAGATAAGATAATTATAGTGGGTGATTTTAACATCCACATAGATGCTGAGAATGACAACCTCAGCACTGCATTTAATCTATTATTAGATTCAGTTGGCTTTGCTCAAAATTTAAATGAGCCCTCCGACCATTTTAACCGCACTTTAGATGTTATTCTGACATATGGCATAGAAATTGAAGACTTAACAGTATTCCCTGAAAACCCCCTGTTGTCTGATCATTTCTTAATAACATTTATATTTACTTAAGTTTCATTACAGTAGACGTCTTTCTGAAAGCGCTGTAGCTAGGTTTAAGGATATAATTCCTTCTTTGTTATGTTCTTCAATGCCATATACCAACACAGTGCAGAGTAGCTACCTAAACTCTGTGCATGAGATAGATTATTGCATCAATAGCTTTACATCCTCATTGAGCACAACTTTGGATGCTGTAGCTCCTCTGAAAAAGAGA
Organism: Thalassophryne amazonica; assembly: GCF_902500255.1. NCBI lineage: Eukaryota > Metazoa > Chordata > Actinopteri > Batrachoidiformes > Batrachoididae > Thalassophryne > Thalassophryne amazonica. The sequence continues at coordinate 38,547,787 of NC_047110.1, read as the reverse complement.
GCCTTAAATCAGAAATGCTTGACGCCGTGGTATAACCCACAAACTTGCAGCTTAAAGCAGATAACCTGTAAGCTGGAGAGGAAATGGTGTCTCACTAATTTAGAAGATCTTCATTTAGCCTGGAAAAAGAGTCTGTTGCTCTATAAAAAAAAAGCCCTCCGTAAAGCTAGGACATCTTACTATTCATCACTAATTGAAGAAAATAAGAACAACCCCAGGTTTCTTTTCAGCACTGTAGCCAGGCTGACAAAGAGTCAGAGCTCTATTGAGCCGAGTATTCCTTTAACTTTAACTAGTAATGACTTCATGACTTTCTTTGCAAATAAAATTTTAACTATTAGAGAAAAAATTATTCATAACCATCCCAAAGACATATCTTTATGTTCGGCTGCCTTCAGTAATGCTGGTATTTGGCTAGACTCTTTTTCTCCGATTGTTCTGTCTGAGTTATTTTCATTAGTTACTTCCTCCAAATCATCAACATGTCTATTAGACCCCATTCCTACCAGGCTGCTCAAGGAAGCCCTACCATTAGTTAATGCTTCGATCTTAAATATGATCAATCTATCTTTATTAGTTGGCTATGTACCACAGGCTTTTAAGGTGGCAGTAATTAAACCATTACTTAAAAAGCCATCACTTGACCCAGCTATCTTAGCTAATTATAGGCCAATCTCCGACCTTCCTTTGTTGACCATAAAATTTTATTACAGAGATTAGAGCATGCCATAGGTATTAAAGGCACTGCGCTGCAGTGGTTTGAATCACATTTATCTAATAGATTACAATTTGTTCATGTAAATGGGGAGTCTTTTTCACAGACTAAGGTTAATTATGGAGTTCCACAAGGTTCTGTGCTAGGACCAATTTTATTCACTTTATACATGCTTCCCTTGGGCAGTATTATTAGAAAGCATTGCTTAAATTTTCATTGTTACGCAGATGATACCCAGCTTTATCTATCCATGAAGCCAGAGGACACACACCAATTAGTTAAACTGCAGGAATGTCTTTCAGACATAAAAACATGGATGACCTCTAATTTCCTGCTTTTAAATTCAGATAAAACTGAAGTTATTGTACTTGGCCCCACAAATCTTAGAAACATGGTGTCTAACCAGATCCTTACTCTGGATGGCATTACCCTCCAGTAATACTGTGAGAAATCTTTGAGTCATTTCTGATCAGGATATGTCCTTCAATGCACATATTAAGCAAATATGTAGGACTGCTTTTTTGCATTTATTTCTTCTAGGCTGGACTACTGTAATTCATTATTATCAGGTTGTCCTAAAAGTTCCCTGAAACGCTTTTAGTTAATTCAAAATGCTGCAGCTAGAGTGCTGACAGGGACTAGAAGGAGAGAACATATTTCACCCATATTGGCCTCTCTTCATTGGCTCCCTGTTAATTCCAGAATAGAATTTAAAATTCTTCTTCTTACTTATAAGGTTTTGAATAATCAGGTCCCATCTTATCTTAGGGACCTTTTAGTACCATATCACCCCAATAGAGCTCTTCGCTGTCAGACTGCAGGCTTACTTGTAGTTCCTAGGGTTTGTAAGAGTAGAATGGGAGGCAGAGCCTTCAGCTTTCAGGCTTCTCTCCTGTGGAACCAGCTCCCAATTCAGATTAGGGAGACAGACACCCTCTCTACTTTTAAGATTAATCTTAAAACTTTCCTTTTTGAAAAAGCTTATAGTTAGGACTGGATCAGGTGACCCTGAACCATCCCTTAGTTATGCTGCTATAGACTTAGACTGCTGGGGGGTTTCCCATGATGCACCCAGTGTTTCTTTTTATTCACCTCTATTTGCTCTGTATGCACCACTCTGCTTTTAATCTTTGGTGATTGATCTCTGCTCTCTTCCACAGAATGTCTTTTTCCTGATTCTCTCCCCTCAGCCCCAACCAGTCCCAGCAGAAGACTGCCCCTCCCTGAGCCTGGTTCTGCTGGAGGTTTCTTCCAGGTAAAAGGGAGTTTTTCCTTCCCACTGTCGCCAAGTGCTTGCTCATAGGGGGTCGTTTTCACCGTTGGGGTTTTTCTGTAATTATTGTATGGCTTTTGCCTTACAATATAAAGCACCTTGGGGCAACTGTTTGTTGTGATTTGGCGCTATATAAATAAAATTGATTTGATTTGATAAATAGAAACAAACAAAATCTGTAGTTATTGTCAAAAGCATTTCCTTTCAGACATTATTTGCATGAATATCTTTCCATACATCTGAGCTGAACACTTGCAGCTGTGCTGTACTGCACGTCAGGATGTAATTCATAAAGAACGCAGCACATCTCATTTTTGGAGGAAAAAAAACGTTTTAGTTGATTGTAGTCTCTTGTCTGTATTACAACATTTGTATGCGGTGCCATTTTATTCAAAGCTGCGATTCATTTTGAAGTTATTAATTCCGACCGGACTCTGTCTCGGCAGACAGCCACGCAGCATTTGGAGCTGTGCCAACGGAACGGAGGATGATTCTCATTTCTTGACTGCAACAAGACAAGAGTCCCAGTTAGTGACTTTAATACACACGAAAGTGACTCATGATATTTTAATGGCTTTGAGAGGGGTCAAGAAGCGGACTTACCGTTTCTGAAGCGCAGCGAATCAAAGAACCATGAGCCAGTGGATCGAAACATTGTTTCATTGGTTCACGCTTCAAAGTGGTGTCGCACTGCAGAAATAGTTGATTACAGAACCGCTGCAGGGTCTCCAATCAGCGTAGCAGAATGATCATTTTCCCGGCAAACACCCTCAAAAACAACGGCTGCTCTGAAGGGCTGATAAGGGAATCGTTATGCAAAAAGGCTATTGATGTTGGTGGATCAAATCATTTCTTAACGGCACTCAAAAAGAACTGGTTCTCGATACCCAATCCTAGTCATGACATGCTATTACGTGAGCCACAGGCATGCTCATGTCAGGGCACCTTAAGTCTGTGTGCATTGAAGGTTTCGCAGTGTGTGCTTTTGTGTGAATAAAGTGACACGCCATGCATTGTTGAGGCATACTGACACAAGCATGACTTTGATTCATGCACTTGCACGACCTGTGTTGTGCAGGAGAGTAAACGCATCTTTAACGGGTGCAGACTGAACATGAGAGGGGTGCCAGCATGTGCAATTGCACAAAGAAAATTGTGAAATGTTCAAAAAAAACCTTCATGCACAAATGTTGTGCTACGTGGCACGATCTGCTCACCAACATGACGTGCAGCTCGTCAAGTGGAGTACAGAAGAAATGAACAGAGCGAGTGGTTGCGTCAGCGGAATGCATCAGAGCGCAGCTCGTCTGAACAATTATAACGAGACGTTGAATCTGTCATAAACATACTTTTACAGCTGCAGACAAGAACGAAAGAAAATGCAACTGTTTTACCAAGCCATTACAAAATAAACATGACAAATAATTACCCTTTTAAATGGCTCCAAATGCGTTCTCCAGCTCATTCAGATTGCACGCATGAACAGTGATGCTGGAGCAGTCCTCTGTGATTCAGGAAGAGATTACAGCCGTTTTCAACAGACAACTTGCAGAGAAAATGATTAATCCACTACCAAATAATTATTTTATATTCGAAACGTCCAGCATAGAGCGCATGACAGGCGGTGGAACAAAGCTCGGTATCCAGCTGGGAACACAGCGGGTGGGATCATCACAACATCGTGCGTGCAAGTGCGTGAATCAAAGTCATGCTCCTGTCAGTGGGCCTTTAGAATGCAGACATAGTCTCTCTTTCTTTCATCCAACTCAGTTTCTACAGGATACATATTTCCATTGATTACTGTTACTGCGATGTTCCACATACTGTACATATAAGGAAGCTATGGAGTCATCTAACTTAAAATAGTGGATTAAAGCAATAGACAAAGAAATCCAGTCATTAAAAGAACTCAACACATTTACTCTGACTACTGTGCCAAAGGGCAAGAAAACAGTTGGGGGTAAATGGGTTTATTCTGTTAAGAGTGACATTGAGGGTAAAGACAAGTACGAAGCGAGGTTTGTAGCAAAGGGTTACAAACTTTCTCCCCAACAGCAAATTTGTAGAGCGTAAGAGTATTGTGACAAAAAGCAGCACAGGAAAACCTGCTGATCCACCAAATGGACATAAAAACTGCTTATTTACACCCACCCATTGATAATGACATCTACACAGATCACCCAGAAGGTTATGAAGAAGGGGAAGGTCTGGTGTGTAAGATGAAGTCCTTGTGTGGTGTCAAGCAATCAGGCTGAAACTGGAATAGAATTTTTCATACAAAATACAGCAGACTGTCGATGCCAGAGACAAAACATGGAAAAGCAATCATAATAATCTGGGTGGATGATTTGATAATTGAAGCCAGCAATGAAAAAATAATGATGGATGTGAAAGAGGTGCGTTCAAAAAAAAAATTAAGATGAAAGATTTAGTGAGGCTTAAGCATTTCTTTGGTATAGCTTTCAGTCAGATGGATGTGTGGAGATGTCACAGGAAACTTATGTCAGCAAGATATTGGAAAGGTTTAACATGCAAAATCGCAAACCCAGGGAAACTCTTTGTGATGGAAAACTGTGTTACACAGAAGATGCTGTCAAGATATGTGGTGTTAAAATGGACAGAGAGGTTGTCAGCAGTCTTATATATTTAACAATATGTGCATGTCCAGACTTAAGCTTTGTGGTGCCACAATATTTTTGTGATGCAACATAAGAACAGTTAGTAACTGTGAAGCATGTTTTAAGGTACCTCAGAGGCACTGCAAACAGAGCTGTGTTTCAGAAGAAATGAGAGTGAAGAGTTGGGCCTAGTAGCCTATTGTGATGCAGACTGAGCGTCTGAAACCACTGACAGATGCAGCACCACAGGCTACTGTACAAGCAAGTAAGTAAGTTCTTTAGATTCATGGAAAACTAAAACAACCTACAGTAGAGCTGTCAACCTGTGAGGCAGAATATATGGCCCTGGTCTGTACTCTGTAAGAGTGCATATACTTGGAGCAGCTATTGGAAAGTACTGATGAATATGGACATTATGGATGATGTCAGTCACCCTCTGCACACCGTCATCAGCAATCAGAGTAGCCTCTTCAGCCACAGACTGCTCCTTCCCAAGTACAGGACCAAAAGACTGAAAAACTCCATTGCCCCGCAGGCCATCAAACTGTACAGCTCCTTGCTCAGTGGGAACAGGGGTAACAGGAAGACAGAGGATGGGAAGGAGAGGAACAGTAGTAGATAGTAAGCCAGTATTGAGCAGTATTTCTGGTAATTATATTTGCATTTACATTTTGTAAATTACTGGACTTCTGTGCTAGTCACGGATTGTCCATAATGAACACCATGTTCAAACATAAGGATGCTCATAAGTGTACATGGTACCAGAGCACCCTAGGCCGAAGATCAATGATTGATTTTGTGATCGTATCATCTGATCTGAGGCTGCATGTTCTGGACACTCGGGTGAAGAGAGGGGCAGAGCTGTTAATTGATCACCATCTGGTGGTGAGTTGGATCAGAGGGTGAGGGAGGATTTTGGACAGACCTGGTAAGCCCAAACAGATAGTACGGGTGAACTGGGAACGTCTGGAGGAGCTCACTGTTTGACAGATCTTCAACTCACACCTCCAGCAGAGCTTTTCTAGCATCCCTGTTGAGGTTGGGGTCATTGAACCAGAATGGGCAATGTTCAAAGCTTTCATTGCTGAAGCTGCAGTGGGGAGGTCTTAGGTGCCTCAGTGGGCGGCAACCCTCAAACACCGTGGTGGACACTGGTGGTCAGGGAAGCCATCCGAATGAAGAAGGAATCCTTCTGGGATATGTTATCTCGGAACAACCAACCAGCTCTTCACTCTCACAAGGATCCTGGAAGGTGCCTGGGAGTATGTTCATCCAGTCTCCATGTGTTTTGTGGAATTGGAGAAGGTGTATGATCGGGTACCCCAGGAGATACATCGGAGGTGCTGCGGGAGTATGGAGTGAGGGAGTCCCGTCTCAGGGCCATCCAATTTTTGTACTGACAAAGCGAGAGCTGTGTTCGGGTCTTTTCCAGTGGGGGTTGGCCTCCGCCAGGGCTGCGCCTTGTCACCAATACTGTTTGTATGTAAGTGTATCCTGTGTAAAAAAAATGTAGAATGATTCTGTTCTGCATGATTCCTCAAAAGGTCCGTGCAACTATCATAACAGAGACCAGGAGCTTCATGTAGAAAAATGCATAGAATAATGACTAAAACATATGCAGAAATGTGCATATGCAGTGTTCTCACAAGAGTTACAATGCTGTGTGTGTGTACCCATGGTTCCCTTGGTACATGCCAATCATCATGAAATTGTGCACACATGCCTGTTGGGCACTCCCATCTTCAGCCATGATTGGATGTAGACACCCCCTTTAAGTAATCATATAGATGTAAAAAATACCACATACCACAAGTTATTGGAAATGGAAATGAGAAAAAAAAAAAAAACAACAAAGAAGTGTGCAATGTAAGAAATGGATCCAACATTAAGCATGTGTGAGATCTTAGTGAGGTGATCTTGCATATCATGTTTCACCTTGACATACAGAGTCTTTGCCAAGAAACTACATACAAAAGGTTCATAAGACTCAGTCACATCATCCACAAGGGGCAATAAATAAAAACAAAATGTGCCCAATGTGGAACTTGTCCAAAGTCCATGAGGAAACGTGTATAAAGTTTGATATTGATAGGCAGAGTCCAAATATTGTGAACTCGTTGGCCACACAGATGCATGCACACACAGACAGATATAAGCGCAGAAGGTTCAGAGTTCCAAGATCTGCTCTGCCTTCAAACTGTGTGCTTGAAAACTGATAGTATGTGCATTAAATAAAATTTGTCCCAGATTTTTGCTCAATTCATGCACATGGCACAATACATAATAATATTTACATAGAGCAGCAGTGGCAGCACTGACTTTGGCTACATGATGATGAACTCATAAGTGGATAAAGAAGTGGAACTTGAGTGATTCAGTGTGTGACGAAAGAAGCTTCAATAGTCCCCTATCTTTGAGACTGAACCACCTAAGCTAACAGGCTAAGCTCAGTTTGGGAGTTGGTTCAATTATGTTTTTTGGGGGGGACTGCGCAGTAGTTCTCATAACAGTTTGCTTTGGTGTGCTCATAAAAAGTTAGCAGATCGGGCTTCAGCAGCTGTTACTCAGAGCGACCACACCCCCAATCATGCATAAATTTATGGCTTAAAACATCTTAAATTAAGAAGTTAGAAAATAATTCACCCTCCCTACAGTTGTCATTGAGGGAAAATTAGCTATAGAGAGCAAAACTGTTTTTGTACCAGGCTGTAAACATGTTTATTTCTGCTCTAAAGTTGGACATTTTAACATGGACTCGATTGGTGGCAAGTGGCCAATTGAGGAACTGCAACCTTTTTTTTTGTCTTCCAGGTGGGCTTCATCTGAGATCATCAAAGCTTACGGCTTGTACAAAAGCACTATCCACAGAAGGAGAAAAGCTGGGCAGAGGATCTTCAGTTTGTGAACAGATGCATAAGAAAATGATTGACATGTTTAAAGACAATGTTCCTTAAAGAACGACTGGAAGGGATTTGTGTATTTCTCCCTCTACAGGGCATATCATTAAAAATTCAAGGAAATGGCATGTGTTTCTTGGATTTACCATACGGCCCAACTTTTTCTGATTTGGGGTTTTGTGTATATATCAGGGCCGTATACAGGAATATGAAAGGGGGGGTTCAAATCCTTGAGTTGGGGGTCTAGTGGGCCGCAGGGCCCCCGGTAGGGTCGAGGGGCAACACCCTCGTGGGGGGCTCAGGGGGGTGAAGCCCCCTGAAGCAGAAGCTTTTTGAGGATTTCGAGGGGTAAAAAGCTACATAAATTTCATTTGAAACCCAAAATGTATCATTTTAGGAAAAAACATTTTTATATACAAATAGTCCTTGCTTGGGATTGGATCAGTTGCCATAAGAACCACCCAGGAAGAACCAAGATAACATTAATGCAAACTTTATACCTGCCTGTCGGTTGCGAATGACGAAAAAACTCACGCATGCGCACGAAGGTTCAAGCTTGGCTGATGCAAGCGCACATGATTCAAATCCATATAGTTTTTGCAAAAAATAAAAAGGTCGGATAGTTTTCTAACAGACCTCGTATTTAGCGGTATTAATATTCACATTTACATTATGAATATGTACGTATATGTACGTTCTGTATTAAAATAGTGGTATTTAATTTGGCGACCTTGTTTAACTCGCAAAATTCGCATAATAAATCCCACGCGAATATTTGCACCTTTACAGCATTTGCAACTGGAAGGAGAAGCTCCCTTTATTTCTCAGCTTATACATACAAACATGTTTTTACAAACCAGACAAGTGTAATTGTGTGTCTACATGGGTATTTACAAGCCTATTAATCTGTTTGATATCAGAGGAGGATAGAGACCAGGGAGCAAAAATTCTCAACCCCCATGGGAAAAGTTTATCTAGCAGTTTCCCCTTTCATCAAATTGAAACTTGAGGGTGTGTGATAATAGCTGTGTAACAGTTAGTGCTTGTTGCTTATTATCAATGAAAAGAAAATACATAACGTTGATATCCAGATCAGAAAAAAATCAGCAGAATTCTCGGGGGGGTTTTGGTTGAACCCCCTGAACCCCCTCTATATACGGGCATATATATATATATCTATATATATATATATATATATATATATATATATATCTATATATATATATATATATATACACTCAACAAAAATATAAACGCAACACTTTTGGTTTTGCTCCCATTTTGTATGAGATGAACTCAAAGATCTAAAACTTTTTCCACATACACAATATCACCATTTCCCTCAAATATTGTTCACAAACCAGTCTAAATCTGTGTTAGTGAGCACTTCTCCTTTGCTGAGATAATCCATCCCACCTCACAGGTGTGCCATACCAAGATGCTGATTAGACACCATGATTAGTGCACAGGTGTGCCTTAGACTGCCCTCAATAAAAGGCCACTCTGAAAGGTGCAGTTTTATCACACAGCGCAATGCCACAGATGTCGCAAGATTTGAGGGAGCGTGCAATTGGCATGCTGACAGCAGGAATGTCAACCAGAGCTGTTGCTCGTGTATTGAATGTTCATTTCTCTACCATAAACCGTCTCCAAAGGCGTTTCAGAGAATTTGGCAGTACATCCAACCAGCCTCACAACCACAGACCACGTGTAACCACACCAGCCCAGGACCTCCACATCCAGCATGTTCACCTCCAAGATCGTCTGAGACCAGCCACTCGGACAGCTGCTGAAACAATCGGTTTGCATAACCAAAGAATTTCTGCACAAACTGTCAGAAACCGTCTCAGGGAAGCTCATCTGCATGCTCGTCGTCCTCATCGGGGTCTCGACCTGACTCCAGTTCGTCGTCGTAACCGACTTGAGTGGGCAAATGCTCACATTCGCTGGCGTTTGGCACGTTGGAGAGGTGTTCTCTTCACGGATGAATCCCGGTTCACACTGTCCAGGGCAGATGGCAGACAGCGTGTGTGGCGTCGTGTGGGTGAGCGGTTTTCTGATGTCAATGTTGTGAATCGAGTGGCCTATGGTGGCGGTGGGGTTATGGTATGGGCAGGCGTCTGTTATGGACGAAGAACACAGGTGCATTTTATTGATGGCATTTTGAATGCACAGAGATACCGTGACGAGATCCTGAGGCCCATTGTTGTGCCATACATCGAAGAACATCACCTCATGTTGCAGCAGGATAATGCACGGCCCCATGTTGCAAGGATCTGTACACAATTCTTGGAAGCTGAAAATGTCCCAGTTCTTGCATGGCCGGCATACTCACCGGACATGTCACCCATTGAGCATGTTTGGGATGCTCTGGACCGGCGTATACGACAGCGTGTACCAGTTCCTGCCAATATCCAGCAACTTCGCACAGCCATTGAAGGGGAGTGGACCAACATTCCACAGGCCACAATTGACAACCTGATCAACTCTATGCAAAGGAGATGTGTTGCACTGCATGAGACAAAGGTGGTCACACCAGATACTGACTGGTATCCCCCCCCCAATAAAACAAAACTGCACCTTTCAGAGTGGCCTTTTATTGTGGACAGTCTAAGGCACACCTGTGCACTAATCATGGTGTCTAATCAGCATCTTGATATGGCACACCTGTGAGGTGGGATGGATTATCTCAGCAAAGGAGAAGTGCTCACTATCACAGATTTAGAATGGTTTGTGAACAATATTTGAGGGAAATGGTGATATTGTGTATGTGGAAAAAGTTTTAGATCTTTGAGTTCATCTCATACAAAATGGGAGCAAAACCAAAAGTGTTGCGTTTATATTTTTACACACACAGTGAGGAAAATAAGCATTTGAACACTCTGCGATTTTGCAAGTTCTCCCACTTAGAAATCATGGAGGGCTCTGAAATTTTCATCTTAGGTGCACATCCACTGTGAGAGACATAATCTAAAAAAAAAAAAAAAAAAAATCCGTAAATCACAATGTATAATTTTTTTAATAATTTATTTGCATGTTATTGCTGCAAATAAGTATTTGAACACATACTAACCAGCAAGAGTTGTGGCTCATATAGGCCTGTTAATATTTCTTTAAGAAGCCCTCTTATTCTGCACCCTTTACCTGAATTAACTGCACCTGTTTGAACTTGTTACCTGTATAAAAGACACCTGTTCACACACTCAATCAATCACACTCCAACCTGTCCACCATAGCCAAGACCAAAGAGCTGTCTAAGGACACCAGGGACAAAACTGTAGACCTGCACAAGGCTGGGATGGACTACAGGACAACAGGCAAGCAGCTTGGTAGAAGACAACAACTGTTATGATTATTTATTAGAAAGTGGAAGAAACACAAAATGACTGTCAATCTCCCTCGGTCTGGGATTCCATGCAAGATCTCACTTTGTGGGGTAAGGATGATTCAGAGAAAGCTCAGAACTACACAGGTGCTCAAATACTTATTTGCAGCAGTAACATACAAATAAATTATTAAAAAAAATCATACATTGTGATTTCCGGATTAATTTTTTTTAGATTATGTCTCTCACAGTGGACATGCACCTAAGATGAAAATTTCAGACCCCTTCATGATTTCTAAGTGGGAGAACTTGCAAAACCGCAAGGTGTTCAAATACTTATTTTCCTCACTGTATATATACAGTACAGGACAAAAGTTTGGACACACCTTCCAGTCAATGCGTTTTCTTTATTTTCATGACTATTTACATTGTAGATTCTAACACAAGAAACAAATCCACTACGCTGTAAGCCGTCTGGAGGCATGAAGAGCTGTTAGGATGAAGTTGGGATGAAAAACTGGACAAATTTCTGATGCAATTTTTCGCTGGACTGAGCATGCAGCAGTTTGGACACGAGGTCACTGAATGGCATCACGGACAACATCGCCGGAAATGTTTTTGAAGTATCTGACTGTTTTTGCAAGTTGACTGAGAACAATTTTCGACTCCCATTTCATTTTAATTAATTTAATTTAAATTATTTTCATTTATATAGTACCAAATCACAACAAAGTTGCCTCAAGGTGCTTCACACAAGTAAGGTCTAACCTTACCAACCCCTAGAGCAAGCACACAGGCAACAGTGGTAAGAAAAAACTCCCTCTGATGATTTGAGGAAGAAACCTCAAGCAGACCAGATTCAAAGGGGCGATCCTGTGTTTGGGCCATGCAACCGACACAATCGACAAAACAATTTACAAAATGAGAGTAAAGGAAATTTTGCCGGTGCACAGGATGGGAGGGTTTGTTTATATATATATATATATATATATATATATATATATATATATATATATATATATATATATATGTGTGTGTGTGTGTATATAAAGCAGGTGTCAAATGTAAGTAGCTCACTCAGAGGCTTCATGATCATAACAATATTCCAATAACTACGTTTGTTTAATTAAAGTAAACTTGCCTGTTAAAGAAAACCAAATCTCTGACAGCCATGTTAAACAAATGAAAATGTAATGAAACCTTTTTTCTCAAGACGTAGGATGGACCATGTGGATGTGACTGGAATGTTGGAAACAGGAATTGAATGACAAGCATCAATTTGTAACCTCCTTAAATTCATTCTGTTACCTTTCTATTCTAAACAGGTATAAATTTGATATTAAAATATAATGAAGAAATAAAGGCAAATTAACTTTGAGTTTGACATTTTCAAGTGACCCCATTTTTCATCTGCTGTTTTTCTTTCATTTGTCATCAGTCATTCAGCTGAGCCTTATGGCGGAATGTTTTAATAAAACCTTTAATATTCAGAAGAGTGAGAAAGAGGCTGTTTTGAGAGTTAATTTAAAAATGTATTGTGCTTTCAGGAAATGGTTATCGTATGTGAAGGACAGGGACTCATCCCATATAATATCAAACATAAGACAATCTTTAACTCTTCTAGTTAGACAGACTTTTGGCACATTTTGAAAATACTGTATCTTTAGTTTGGAACAAAAATTGATGCAACATTCACTTATCATGTGACAAACACCGCATGCATGTTTTAACCCTCTGGGGTCCGAGGGCATTTTTTGGACAGTTCACTCCCCTGGCATAAATCTTTTATTATTGCTGTTAACAGCTCTCCCTGCATCCCACAATCAAGTTTTATGTCTCTTTTTTTCAGGACAACCTGTGCTTTCAGAATGTATATGTTTTTGTTGTGTTTTATAAGTGTAATTAAAGGTTTCCAATCAAAAATAGCGAAAAATAATTTTCCACACATTTATTCAAAACACACAGCAAACTATAATAAACAACTGTTTTGACACTTTATAAAGGTAATTTGAGGTCTTGTGTGAAAGACTGTACAACAAAAAGGTTCAAACAATAAACACAAATGCACATTTTGAACAGTATATACAAAATGGTCTATGCGTTTTGTTATTTTGATATGGTAAACAGTGCTTTACACAGAGAAAGTAACAGAGTTATCCAGTAACATTCACATGCAAAGGAGTGGAGCAATCCTGATAGTTACACGCTCTTTGTTTGAGCACGTGAGATTGTCATCAGAGGCCCTCTGTCTGCTCACTTTCACTGATCGCTGTGCGTATTGGTGCATGGTGCATTGGAATAGTATGTACTCATTGAAGCACCCAGGGGGCTATTCAAACGGGCCAACTAGTAACATATCACTCCTGAAAACGATCTTTGGCTTTTCACGTGAGGTAAGTCTGCCCTACAATTGGATTTTGGAAAACCATGTGACGATGAACCAATTCCGATTGGACACTACAATTGCGCACGTCATCACACAGCTTCTATGAGGAGTAGAAAAATGGCCAATGGCTGGCTTGAAAGTCCATGGAGTTAACTTTTCAGCAAAAAAAAAAAAGTATGTTTCTATCTCATATCATTAAAAAGTTATTTATAATTTAGTAAAGCTTGGTTTTAGCCGTCGTATACGACGGCATTGGCCCCAGAGGGTTAATAATGGGATCTGACTGAAAAGCTCATGTACAGACATGTATGCAGTATTGTCTGATAGGTGCCACCTCGAATGAAGCTCGCAAGTAGGGGAGGTCCTGTCAGGTTTCTTGTCCCAATCCTGATTTGAGTCCCTTATTATTGATTATATGCCAATTTCAAGTCTGAATCCAATACTTGTATAGTCCTTGATCCAAGCTTTCCAAACTAGGGTGTGTGTTGTGTGGGCCGCTGAAGAGGAGGTACTGCTGGCCCACCACCACCAGAGGGCGCCCTGCCTGGAGTGCGGGCTCCAGGCACCAGAGGGCGCTGCCGCCTGACAGGAGCAGCCAAGGTGACAGCTGTCACCAATCAACTGAGACAGCTGTCATCCATCAGCGGAGGTGTATATCAGCTGGATGGCATCTCCACCTCATTGCCGAGATATCGCTCAATCAAAGAGGTAACGAACTCAGCCAGTTGTTTCATTCAGAGACGTAATACTTTGTTGCTTGTGCTTAGGACACTGAAGACCCTTTTGGACGTGTTTGGATAAGTACACATATTCCTACACTTCAGTGTTGTTTTGTGATTTGAGGTGGAGGTGGTATTTCCACCTCACGTGTTGCTGGGTGCAGCCGCGCCCACACCTGACTGTTTCTGTTCCTCGCCAGCAGTACCGGATCCGACGAGCGGAGGCAGTGGCCACCTGGGAGTTCGGGACTTGGCGGCTCCAGTATTCCCGGGGTTCGGTGGCAGAGGAAATCGGGTTGGTTCCGGTTCGACTTGGACAGACGTCTCCTATCGTCGAGCCTGCCCACACGACACCGCTGTAATTGGACTCAATCTCGAGATTGTAATCTGTTGTGTTTGTTGTGCCTGTTTCACAACAGTAAAAGCAGTGTTATTTGACTCCTCCATTGTCCGTTCATTTGCGCCCCCTGTTGTGGGTCCGTGTTCCTACACTTTCACAACAGGATATCTCGGCCATCGTCATGGATCCCGAGGGGCGTCAACCGGCTGTTGAACGGCCAATGGAAGAACAGGGCGCGCAGGCGTCTGCGGGAGGGGTGATCGGTGAGTTGCAGCGGATCCTCACCGCTTTCACGACTCGGTTAGATTTGATGACCAAGCAGAACGTCCTCCTGAACCGCAGGGTGGAGGCTCTCGCCGCTCCGGGCGCCGCTGCGGCTCTCCCTCCCGTCGACCCTGTGCGTAACAGCGACGTTCCACAGGTCGTTCAACGACCCCTCCCACCTTCCCCTGAAGCTTACATAAGCCCCCCAGAGCCGTACGGAGGCTGTGTGGAGACGTGCGCGGATTTCCTTATGCAGTGTTCGCTCGTCTTCACACAGCGTCCCGTCATGTACGCGACTGATGCTAGCAAAGTAGCTTATGTAATAAACCTGCTTCGCGGTGAGGCACGCGCTTGGGCTACAGCGCTCTGGGAGCAGAATTCACGGCTCCTTCTGACGTATGATGGGTTTGTAAGGGAGCTCAGAACCGTGTTCGATCACCCCAATAGAGGAGAAACCGCTTCAACCGTGCTACTGTCAATGAGACAGGGGCGTCGGAGCGCAGCTGCCTATGCAGTCAACTTCCGCATCGCGGCTGCGAGGTCCGGCTGGAATAGCACTGCCCTCCGCGCCGCCTTTGTAAACGGACTGTCTTTGGTTCTTAAGGAGCACCTGGTGGCTAAGGACGAACCGCTGGATTTAGATGGGCTCATGGATCTTGTCATACGGTTAGACAACCGGTTAGAAGAATGTCGGCGGGAACGAGACGAAGGGCGTGGCCGGGCACGCGCCGTCCCTCTCCCTTCCGGGTCCGACCGCGCTCCGCCTTCCCCACGCTCCACGGCCCCTGCGCTCCGTGGGGCCACAGCTCCCCCTGCTGACGAAGCTATGGACACGAGTAGGGCAACATTTAGGGCACCAGATGCACAGAGGAGACGGGCCCACGGAGCTTGTTTTGCTTGTGGCTCGAGAGAGCACCAAGAGAGAGACTGCCCCGAGCGGTTAAACACTAAACGCCCGCCCCTAGAGATTGGGCTAGGGGTGGGTCGAGACATTCACGTGGGACACACCCACATTGCCACACGACTCCCAGTCACGATCCTTTATGAGGATTTAACCCTGAAGGCCCCAGCACTGGTGGACACGGGCTCTGAGGGGAATCTGTTGGACAGCAGATGGGCCAGGGAGATAGGGCTCCCCCTGGTGGCGCTTACCTCGCCTGTTTAGGTTCGGGCACTAGATGGCTCCCTACTCCCTCCAATCACGCATAAGACACCACCTGTAACTCTGGTGGTGTCAGGAAATCACCGGGAGGTGATCGAGTTTTTTGTGACTCAGGCCACCTCCCGTGTGGTTTTAGGATTTCCCTGGATGTTGAAGCACAATCCCCGGATTGATTGGCCGTCCGGGGTAGTGGTTCAGTGGAGCGAGACCTGCCATCGGGTGTGTCTAGGTTCCTCGGTTCCTCCCGGCTCCCAAGCTAAGGAGGAGGTCAGAGTCCCGCCCAATCTAGGGACGGTGCCGGTGGAGTACCACGACCTTGTCGACGTGTTCAACAAGGATCTGGCCCTCACTCTTCCCCCCCACCGTCCGTACGATTGTGCCATTGATTTGGTTCCGGGCAGTGAGTTCCCGTCCAGTAGGCTGTACAACCTCTCACGGCCTGAGCGCGAATCAATGGAGACCTACATCCGGGACTCGTTAGCTGCCGGGTTGATCCGGAATTCCACCTCCCCGATGGGCGCAGGTTTCTTTTTTGTGGGTAAAAAAGACGGCGGACTTCGTCCATGCATTGATTATAGGGGGCTGAACGAGATCACGGTTCGCAACCGATACCCGTTGCCCCTGTTGGATTCAGTGTTCACACCCCTGCATGGAGCCCAAATTTTCACCAAGCTCGATCTTAGAAACGCGTACCACCTGGTTCGGATCCGGAAGGGAGACGAGTGGAAGACGGCATTTAACACCCCCTTAGGTCACTTTGAGTACCTGGTCATGCCGTTCGGTCTCACAAACGCTCCCGCGACATTCCAAGCGTTGGTTAATGATGTCTTGCGGGATTTCCTGCACCGGTTCGTCTTCGTATATCTAGACGATATACTCATCTTTTCTCCGGACCCTGAGACCCATGTCCAGCATGTACGTCAGGTCCTGCAGCGGTTGTTGGAGAACCGGCTGTTTGTGAAGGGCGAGAAGTGTGAGTTTCACCGCACTTCTTTGTCCTTCTTGGGGTTCATTATCTCTTCCAACTCCATCGCTCCTGATCCGGCCAAGGTTACGGCGGTGAGAGACTGGCCCCAACCCACAAGCCGTAGGAAGTTGCAACAGTTCCTAGGCTTTGCTAATTTCTACAGGAGGTTCATTAAGGGCTATAGCCAGGTAGTTAGCCCCCTGACAGCCCTGACCTCACCAAAAGTCCCCTTCACCTGGTCGGATCGTTGCGAAGCCGCGTTCAGGGAGTTGAAACGGCGCTTCTCGTCTGCACCTGTTTTGGTGCAGCCCGATCCTAGTCGCCAGTTAGTGGTTGAAGTGGACGCCTCGGACTCAGGGATAGGAGCCGTGCTGTCCCAGAGCGGGAAGACCGATAAGGTCCTTCACCCGTGTGCCTATTTTTCCCGCAGGTTGACCCCAGCCGAACGGAACTATGACGTCGGCAATCGAGAGCTCCTTGCGGTGAAAGAGGCTCTTGAGGAGTGGAGACATCTGTTGGAGGGAACGTCCGTGCCATTCACGGTTTTCACTGACCACCGGAACCTGGAGTATATCAGGACCGCCAAGCGACTGAATCCCAGGCAAGCCCGCTGGTCACTGTTCTTCGGCCGTTTTGACTTCCGGATCACCTACCGTCCCGGGACCAAGAATCAAAGATCGGATGCTTTGTCCCGGGTACATGAAGATGAGGTCAAAACGGAGTCGTCGGATCCCCCAGATCCCATCATCCCGGAGTCCGCTATCGTGGCCGCCCTCACCTGGGACGTGGAGAAGACCGTCCGGGAGGCCCTGACACGAGACCCGGACCCCGGAACCGGACCGAAGAACAAACTCTACGTCCCACCAGAGGCTAGGGCTGCCGTCCTGGACTTCTGTC
Organism: Thalassophryne amazonica; assembly: GCF_902500255.1. Lineage (NCBI taxonomy): Eukaryota > Metazoa > Chordata > Actinopteri > Batrachoidiformes > Batrachoididae > Thalassophryne > Thalassophryne amazonica. Next base: position 38,530,224 of record NC_047110.1, on the reverse strand, counting down.
ACGGTTCTAGGCTCTCCTGCCATCCTGGGGTGCGTAGGACCGTGGCAGTCGTCCGGCAGCGCTTCTGGTGGGTGTCCCTAGAGGCCGACGTCCGGGGTTACATCCAGGCCTGTACCACCTGCGCCAGGGGCAAGGCCAATCACCGCAAGACCTCGGGTTTGCTACAGCCGCTGCCCGTCCCTCATCGCCCCTGGTCCCACATCGGCCTGGATTTTGTCACGGGTCTCCCGCCGTCCCAGGGAAACACCGTCATCCTCACGATAGTGGACCGATTCTCCAAGGCGGCCCACTTCGTGGCCCTCCGGAAGCTACCAACGGCCCAGGAGACAGCGGACCTCCTAGTCCACCACGTCGTCCGTCTGCATGGGATACCATCAGACATCATCTCCGATCGCGGTCCCCAGTTCTCCTCGCACGTTTGGAGGAGCTTTTGCCGGGAACTGGGGGCCACGGTCAGTCTCTCGTCCGGGTATCACCCCCAGACCAACGGACAAGCAGAACGGGCCAATCAAGAGATGGAGCAGACCTTACGTTGTGTGACAGCTGCGCACCCGGCGGCCTGGAGTACTCATCTGGCCTGGATCGAGTACGCCCACAACAGTCAAGTGTCGTCAGCCACCGGCCTCTCCCCTTTTGAGGTGTGTTTGGGGTATCAGCCCCCATTGTTTCCGGTGGTTGAGGGAGAGGTCGGTGTGCCCTCAGTCCAGGCCCACCTGCGGAAGTGCCGTCGGGTGTGGCATGCCGCCCGTTCTGCTTTGTTGAAGGCCCGGATGAGGGTCGAAGACCCATGCAGACCGGCGGCGGACCCCGGCCCCAACGTATCGCCCCGGGCAGGAGGTGTGGTTGTCCACAAAGGACATCCCCCTACAAGTGGCCTCCCCGAAACTGAAGGAACGATACATAGGACCCTACAAGATCCTCAAAGTCATCAATCCCGCCGCAGTGAGGCTCCAGCTTCCGGCCTCACTGCGGATCCATCCCGTGTACCACGTCTCAAAGCTCAAACCATATCACACCTCGCCCCTCTGTACTCCCGGTCCGGCACCACCTCCTGCCCGGATCATCGATGGCGAGCCGGCTTGGACGGTGCGCCGGCTTTTGGATGTCCGACGGATGGGCCGGGGTTTTCAATACCTGGTGGACTGGGAGGGGTACGGCCCCGAAGAACGCTCCTGGGTGAAGAAGAGCTTCATCCTGGACCCGGCCCTCCTGGCCGACTTTTACCGCCGCCACCCGGACAAGCCCGGTCGGGCGCCAGGAGGCGCCCGTTGAGGGGGGGGTCCTGTTGTGTGGGCCGCTGAAGAGGAGGTACTGCTGGCAAACCACCACCAGAGGGCGCCCTGCCTGGAGTGCGGGCTCCAGGCACCAGAGGGCGCTGCCGCCTGACAGGAGCAGCCAAGGTGACAGCTGTCACCAATCAACTGAGACAGCTGTCATCCATCAGCGGAGGGGTATATCAGCTGGATGGCATCTCCACCTCATTGCCGAGATATCGCTCAATCAAAGAGGTAACGAACTCAGCCAGTTGTTTCATTCAGAGACGTAATACTTTGTTGCTTGTGCTTAGGACACTGAAGACCCTTTTGGACGTGTTTGGATAAGTACACATATTCCTACACTTCAGTGTTGTTTTGTGATTTGAGGTGGAGGTGGTATTTCCACCTCACGTGTTGCTGGGTGCAGCCGCGCCCACACCTGACTGTTTCTGTTCCTTGCCAGCAGTACCGGATCCGACGAGCGGAGGCAGTGGCCACCTGGGAGTTCGGGACTTGGCGGCTCCAGTATTCCCGGGGTTCGGTGGCAGAGGAAATCGGGTTGGTTCCGGTTCGACTTGGACAGACGTCTCCTATCGTCGAGCCTGCCCACACGACACCGCTGTAATTGGACTCAATCTCGAGATTGTAATCTGTTGTGTTTGTTGTGCCTGTTTCACAACAGTAAAAGCAGTGTTATTTGACTCCTCCATTGTCTGTTCATTTGCGCCCCCTGTTGTGGGTCCGTGTTCCTACACTTTCACAACAGTGTGTGCACTACTGGGGGTGCACATATTGCTGCTTTGGGGTGAGCAAGAGAAAATTTGAGAAGTGGAAATAAAAATATGTCTAAAAACTCTAAAGGCATTTTCACAGATAAAAGTCCGGAACAAAGTCAAAGGTTCATATATGCTCTGGGAGCATACTGGGAGGAGCCTTGTCACATCGCCAACTTTAGAAAATTCAAAATCCAGGCACGACACTGGCAACACCCTGTGAGTGAAGCAAGGGAAGAGCACCAATCAACGAACGCTCTCACAATTGCCACCGTTCACAGGCTGTCACAGCCAAGTGAGATAGGTCCCTAAGGGGGATGTATGGATACAACCCCAATTCCAATGAAGTTTGGACGTTGTGTAAAATGTAAATAAAAACAGAATACAATGATTTGAAAATACTCTTCAACCTATATTCAATTGAATACACCACAAAAACAAAATATTTAATGTTCAAACTGATAAACTTTGTTGTTTTTGTGCAAATACTTGCTCATTTTGAAATGGATGCCTGCAACACGTTTCAAAAAAGTTGGGACAAAACACTGGGAAAGTTGATGAATGCTCAAAGAACACCTGTTTGGAACATTCCACAGGTGAACAGGTTAATTGGAAACAGGTGAGTGTCATGATTGGGTATAAAAGAAGCATCCCCAAAAGGCTTAGCCGTTCCCAAGCAAAGATGAACAACTGCATGAAAAAAGTACAACAGTTTAAGAACAATGTTTCTCAATGTTCAATTGCAAGGAATTGAGGGATTCCATCATGTACAGTCCATAATATAATCAGAAGATTCAGAGAATCTGGAGATCTTTGCAGCAAGGCCGAAAACCAATCCCTCAGGTGGCATTACATTAAAAACCGACATCATTGTGCAAAGGACCTTACCATGTGGGCTCAGGAACACTTCAGAAAACCATTGTCAGTTAACACAGTTCGCCGTTACATCTACAATTGCAAGTTAAAACTCTACCATACAAAGCGAAAGCCATACATCAACAACATCCAGAAACACCAGTGCCTTCTCTGGGCCCGAGCTCATTTGACATGGACAGACGCAAAGTGAAAAAGTGTGCTGTGATCTAATGAGTCCACATTTCAAATTGTTTTTGGACATTATGTCCTCTGGACAAAAGAGGCAAAAGACCATCCAGATTGTTACCAGCGCAAAGTTCAAAAGCCAGCATCTGTGATGGTATGGGGGGTGTGTTAGTGCCCATGGCATGGGTAACTTACACATCTGTGATGGCACCATCAATGCTGAAAGGTACAACCAGGTTTTGGAGCAACACATGCTGCCATCCAAGCAACGTCTTTTTCAGGGACATCCCAGCATATTTCAGCAAGACAATGTCAAGCCACATTCTGCACGTGTTACAACAGCGTGGCTTCGTAGTAAAAAGAGTACGGGTACTAGACTGGCCTGCCTGAAGTCCAGACCTGTCACCCATTGAAAATGTGTGGTGCATTATGAAGCGCAAAATACGACAACGGAGACCCCAGACTGTTGAACAACTGAAGTCGTACATCAAGCAAGAATGGTAAAGAATTACACCTACAAAGCTTCAACAATTAGTGTCCTCAGTTGGGAGTGTACAATAAAATAATAAATCAGACCACAGACTGAAAGAATGTTGAACTGTTGGCGTATTTATAGTTGAAAAGAAGAATGAAAAACATATATACAATATTTACAATTTGCCAGTCAACTTAGTTCTTCAATTTATCTCAGATAAGCCTATTTAAATTTTACTTCCCCTGCTAAATTGGTCAATATCTCATTATTGTCTAGATCAGGGGTGGGCAACTTGTTCCAGAAAGGACCAAGAGGGTGCAGGTTTTCTTTGCGGCCACTGACTTCACCAGGTGATTCCACTGATTAATATCACTTTGAGCAGATGGAATCCGTTAATCAGTGAAATCACCTAGTCCAGGGGTGGCAAAGTTCGGTCCTCGAGAGTACCTTCCTGACACTCTTAGTTGTCTCCCTGCTCCAACACACCTGAATCCAATGAAAGACTCGTTAGCAGACTTTTAATGAGCCTTTTATTGAATTCAGGTGTGTTGGAGCAGGGAGTTAGATAGTTAGGGAGTAAGTTACAGTTAATCAAGATCAAAACAGTTCCTCATATCCCAGTTGCAGTTAATCAAGATCAAAACAGTTCCATGTATCCAAGTTTCAGTTAATCAAGATCAAAACACTTCCACATATCCAAGTTACAGTTAATCAAGATCAAAACAGTTCCTCATATCCCAGTTACAGTTAATCAAGATCAAAACAGTTCCACATATCCAAGTTACAGTGTCTGTGTGTGTGTGTGTGTGTGTGTGTGTTAGTATTCTGAGGTAAAATTAAAGGATCTGCACTGAAAAAGAACCAACTTAAAACATTGTTTCAGTTGGTAAAATCTGAATGAATTAAGTTGTTTGAACTTAAGTTAATATGTTAGATCAACTCTAAGTTCAAACAACTTATTTAATTTCGATGTTACCAGCTGAAACAATTCATTTATGATGGTTCAACTATTCTCTTTTTTCAGTGTGGTTTATTTCTGTTAAATATGTCTCAGAGGTGTTAAACAAGCTGGGACAGAAATTCATCTTAAATCAAGAGAATATCTGTGAAAACACTTATAGAATTGTGGGACTTCAGAGATGTTATGTAAATGTGTTTTTTTTTTTTTTACAATATGACAAGTATTAAATATACAATATTTAATAATTATCATATCGGATCCAAGACCATTTAATTTTTACATCTGTCCACTGATCATTAAAATCTGGATGAGAAACAGCGTGAACGAAACATTTTTTAACTGTTGTAACCTTGTTCATGTGACCTGAGGCATTACTGAGAGCCCCTTCACACATAACATGAAAGACGCAGAAATCAGAAGACAATCGGTGAACCAAAAATGAAATGGGGAACCACGAAACATTCCACCTGCTGTCGTGAGGGATGCACGGTCGGACAGGCGTGCACAAACCATCGTTCGCACGCACAAACACAGTGCGAGCATGTGGAAGGTCGATCACAGCGGAGGAAAAAAATTTTAAAAACACGACAATTTATAATACTTAATTCCTGTCATAAAGAGCGGATTTAGCCTCCGCCAGATGTACACCAAGAAGTAAAGAAATGACGTGGACTACTGTCCTCTCTTTTATGTTTCTTACATGAATTACCTGATGCGCTCGAGGCGGCCAGTGTCACCGACCGACTGGTCTCCCTAAAAATCGGTCCCCCGAAAAATCGGCCCCCTGATGATGCAGTTCATGGATTAACACCTCATTTCTGCTTCAAACTGCACACCACTCATCATCTATCTCAGCGAAAGATACCTGAAGCTTAAGTACAATCATTTCCACATACAACCCCAATTCCACTGAAATTGGGACGTTGCCTAAAATGTAAATAAAAACAAAATACAATGATTTGCAAATCCTCTTCAACCTATATTCAATTGAATACACCACAAAGACAAGATATTTAATGTTCAAACTGATAAACGTTGTTTTTGTGCAAATATTTGCTCATTTTGAAATGAATGCCTGCAACACATTTCAAAAAAGTCGGGACGGGGCAACAAATGACTGGGAAAGTTGAAGAATGCTCAAAGAACACCTGTTTGGAAACAGGTGAGTGTCATGATTGGGTATAAAAGGAGCATCCCCAAAAGGCTCAGCCATTCACAAGCAAAGATGGGGCGAGGATCACCACTTTGTGAACAACTGTATGAAAAAAATAGTCCAACAGTTTAAGAACAATGTTTTGTCAACATTCAATTGCAAGGAATTTAGGGATTCCATCATCTACAGTCCATAATATAATCAGAAGATTCAGAAAATCTGGAGAACGTTCTACACGTAAGCGGCAAGGCCAAAAACCAAGACTGAATGCCCGTGACCTTCGATCCCTCAGGTGGCACTGCATTAAAAACCGACATCATTGTGTAAAGGATCTTACCGTGTGGGCTCAGGAACACGTCAGAAAACTATTGTCAGTTAACACCGTTTGTCGATACATCTACAAGTGCAAGTTAAAACTCTACCATGCAAAGCGAAAGCCATACATCAACAACATCCAGAAACGCTGGTGCCTTCTCTGGGCCCGAGCTCATTTGAAATGAACAGACGCAAAGTGGAAAAGTGTGCTGTGGTCTGATGAGTCCACGTTTCAAATTGTTTATAGAAATCATGGACGTCATGTCCTCTGGACAAAAGAGGAAAAAGACCATCCAGATTGTTACCAGTGCAAAGTTCAAAAGCCAGCCTCTGTGATGGTATGGGGGTGTGTTAGTGCCCATGGCATGAGCAACTTACACATCTATGATGGCACCAACAATTCTGAAAGGTACATTAAGGTTTTGGAGCAACACATGCTGCCATCCAAGCAATGTCTTTTTTAGGGACATCCCTGCTTATTTCAGCAAGACAATGCCAAGCCACATTCTGCACGTGTTACTACAGCGTGGCTTCGTAGTAAAAGAGTGCGGGTACTAGACTGGCCTGCCTGCAGTCCAGACCTGTCACCCATTGAAAATGTGTGCCGCATTATGAAGCACAAAATACAACAACTGAGACCCCGGACTGTTGAACAACTGAAGTCGTACATCAAGCAAGAATTGGAAAGAATTCCACCTACAAAGCTATAACAATTAGTGTCCTCAGTTCCCAAACACTTATTGAGTGTTGTTAGAAGGAAGATTTTTTTGAAACATGCTGCAGGCATCCATTTCAAAATGAGCAAATATTTGCATAAAAACAACAAAGTTTATCAGTTTGAACATTAAATATCTTGCCTTTGTGGTGTATTCAGTAGAATATAGGTTGAAGAGTATTTGAAAATCATTGTAGTCTGTTTTTATTTACATTTTACACAACGTCCCAACTTCATGGGAATTGGGATTGTAAATTCAGCATTAATTCATCATAAAAGGCGACGGAAGCGATCACAGCACCATGGCTAAATGAGCTGCTAGCTGATGCGTTTACTGTGCATCGGACATTTCAAAGCGTCATGGAATTTTGCCTCATTTCTGCTTAAAACGGCCTTGTTTCTGCTTAAAACTGACTTTAAAATGATTTAAGAGGGTTTACCTTTATCATCTGATGGTTAATAATCCCATTAATCCATTTGATTGCTTTGGGTGAAGAGACTCCATCTCAGACATGCTGCTGTGGTTTAAAATGACGCATGCGCAGATGCAAAAGGCGAACCAATTTTTAGGGGCGGACTGTCATGAAGAGTCAGCGCTCGCATCATGAAAATATCAGGAGTGAGCTGCTGCAAATGTGATCTGTGCTTTATTATTACAATGTGGGGAAATCCTGCAGTGACACGTGCCTCGCGGCGGTGTCCTGTGGCCATCCTGTGGGGTGATTTCCTGCATTGCACGATATTCAGCAGCTTTGCAGTGTGCTGATGCGCCGTCAGCTGACACACTATATTTTAATTTATTCCCATCTTTATTCCCAGCTGTATAATATGTGAAACTCACTGGGTTGATCTCAATAATAAATAAAAGGGGACGCAATACAGAACCCTGCGGTTAAGTAACCCTGGTTAATTAAAAAAATACATGCCACTCTCGGGATCTGAGCCTGCAATTTACAAAAGCTCAGATTACCAAACAGAAACTTTACCACTGTGCTACAATCACTGTCTTAAAACAGGGCCTAAAATGCCTCAACAAGGAGAATAATGTATTTTGTTTAAAAAAGAGGAAAAAGCGCCATAATAACTGACAAACACCGTTTTGTCAGTTTTTACGTAAAAGTATGTAAAGCTGCACTGACACTTGCATGACTTTGATGCATGCACTTGCACACCCTGTATCGTGCAAGAGAGTAAAGTCGTCTTTAGCCGGTGTAGACTGAATGTGAGAGGGGCACAGTGCGTGCAATTGCGCAAAGAGAATTTTGCAATGTTCAAAAAAGACTGAACGGCTCTGCTGGAGTGCTGCTCTGTTATTCAGGAAACGATTACAGCAGTTTTCAGCAGCCAATTTGCAGAGAAAATGATAAATCCACCACAAAATAATTACTTTATTAACACAGCATCCAGCGCAGAGCACGTGACAGGTGATGGAACAAAGCATGGCATCCAACTGAGAACACAGCAGGTGGGATCTTCACGACGACGTGCGTGCATCAAAGTCATGCAAGTGTCAGGGCACCTTAACTTGCTCAAAGAAAGGCGGACAAAATCCCTTAAATGTGTCCTAAATGTGACACCCAGAACACTTCTCACACTCATCTTCAACTGCTTAGTCCAATTAAGGGTCGCGGTGGGCTGGAGCCTATCCCAGCAGTCATAGAGCGTGAGGGGGGTACACCCTGGACAGGATGCCCGTCTGTTGCAGGGACATTCAAAACATTGAGATAATATTTAATAGATAACATTGGCGCCATCAGCTGTATCCTGTACGCACTGGGTGTACATTTTTATCACTGCTTTATTCATAGAAATCATTCAGTATTACAACAGTAAAAGTAGCCCCCCATGCTGATGGCGGAGCTGGGAGCTCATGCTTAAGGTGCCTTGACACTTGCATAAATTTGATCCGCGCACTGCCATGCAGGAGAGTAAATCTGTTGTAAACTCATTGTAAATCATTATAAACTGTGCCCGCTTTGTGCAAGTGCGCAAAGAAAATTTTGAAATGTTCAAAATGGGATGCTCAAGACATTGTTCAGAAGAACAGCGTAGTTTGATTAAAAAGTTGATTGGAGAGGGGAAAACGTATACGCAGGTGCAAAAAAATTATAGGCTGTTCATCTACAATGATTTCCAATGCTTTAAAATGGACAAAAAAAAACAGAGATGCATGGAAGAAAACGGAAAACAACCATCAAAATGTTTAGAAGAATAACCAGAATGGCAAAGGCTCACCCACTGATCAGCTCCAGGATGATCAAAGACAGTCTGGAGTTACCTGTAAGTGCTGTGACAGTTAGAAGATGCCTGTGTGAAGCTAATTTATTTGCAAGAATCCCCCACAAAGTCCCTCTGTTAAATAAAAGACATGTGCAGAAGAGGTTACAATTTGCCAAAGAACATATCAACTGGCCTAAAGAGAAATGGAGGAATATTTTGTGGACTGATGAGAGTAAAATGTTTCTTTTTGGGTCCAAAGGCCACAGACAGTTTGTGAGACGACCCCCAAACTCTGAATTCAAGCCACAGTTCACAGTGAAGACAGTGAAGCATGGTGGTGCAAGCGTCATGATATGGGCATGTTTCTCCTACTATGGTGTTGGGCCTATATATCGCATACCAGGTATCATGGATCAGTTTGGATATGTCAAAATACTTGAAGAGGTCATGTTGCCTTATGCTGAAGAGGACATGCACTTGAAATGGGGGTTTCAACAAGACAATGACCCCAAGCACACTAGTATACCAGAAAAATCTTGGTTCCAAACCAACAAAATTAATGCCTCGCAGATGTGAAGAAATCATGAAAAACTGTGGTTATACAACTAAATACTAGTTTAGTGATTCACAGGATTGCTAAAAAAGCAGTTTGAACATAATAGTTTTGAGTTTGTAGCGTCAACAGCAGACGCTACTATTATTGTGAACACCCCCTTTTCTACTTTTTTTTTTTTTTTTTACTAATAGCCCAATTTCATAGCCTTAAGAGTGTGCATATCATGAATGCTTGGTCTTGTTGGATTTGTGAGAATCTACTGAATCTACTGGTACCTTGTTTCCCATGTAACAATAAGAAATATACTCAAAACCTGGATTAATCTTTTTAGTCACATAGCACTACTATTATTCTGAACACTACTGTACATAATGATTCTTCGGCATCAGTCACATCACATGCACACGTAATCTGGTTATATGATTACGCTACATTTCTCCAGCATATTTCATGGCATGTACTTATAGTTATTACACATTTCAATCTCTCAGGCTGAGTGACAATGTGATTTGCACAGCGTGACCCAGACGTCACCCCCGTAATGTCCAGTCCAAGTCTGCTTGATATTTCCAGCCGTGCTTTTTTACTACTTGTTCAGATTTGTTGCTCCCATCCCCTCAGGCGACAGTGTCTTGTCTCTGCTTCATATCCTCAATCCTGTTACTGAAAGTTATAAACGAGAGCAAATATTGATCCTTTTGCGATGGTACAGGGTGGTGCACTGGAAACAGGTTGCTTTTGTGCATAAAGTGACATCAGAGGCACCACTCTGATTCGTTATTATATTCAGACTACAAACATGAATTAACATGATAAACCAAAGCAGTATTTTCTAACACGTAAAGTGAACTGGGATATGCCACGAACTGACTAGATCCTTTGTGCAAGCCCATTTTGTGTCGGCTGATAACCCTCTGATTCCACAGACTTGCCAGCATGTCCACATAAATGTTTCTTTTATTGTTAATGGACCCATAAGGGTTGAATTAGGGGAATTAAGTGTGTTGTCCAAAGACAAAAAAAAATCAGTGTTAACGTGACTCAAGCTCGGGTCTACATATTGGTAGTCCATCCATCCCCACTCCCACTGAACTATCCTCTCTACTCTCAGTAAATAGGTAAAGGGTTTTTTTTGGGGGGGGGGGTTCTTCAAGTTAACCCTCTGGTGTCCAGAAACATACAAAACATTGATGTGGATTTGCCGGCGAGTCCATGGACTTACTGAACATCACTACTCCCACTCTCCCCTGCTAAGCTGCTCCGAGACATACTGGCAGAAACATACCCCTCTGTCCATGTGTCCAGGGGAGCTGGATTGGGGAAAGGGAAAATGTCTTTTGGACAGACAGCAGGCGTAACCTGATGAGAAGAAGACCAGAGCTCTTTGAAACATCTCTTCAGCACAGGACTGTCCAGGAAATGTTTCAGCAAACTCCTTCCTACAACCATCAAGTGCCACATAGACCAGATAGAGTTTTGAATTTGATTGGCAGCCCATTAGTACCTTCTCCTCCGAAAGGATTGTGTTTGCCTGACCAACAGTTTTCTGCATTTCCCTCACAATGTCCTTCTTGTCATTTCGCATCCACAGAACAATGTGGATTAATAGTCCAAGTGGAACCGAGGAAAAAGTTATCACTGAGACGATCAGATAGCCAAACTGCCCGGTTATAATATATGGTGTGTAAAAGAGGAATATGCATACAAATAGAGGTATGAACCCTGCAAAAAGTAATATGAAAAAAAAGTAGGTCAGTACTCTAACCCAGAGTGGGCGCAGCCAAACTTTACTTTTAGAAACGTCATTGATCATTCTTACAGCTGTTCTGAACTGTTCTTGATCTTCAATGATTAAGCGTAGTTGGTCTGGCAGCTCCATTTCACTGAAGTGACCAGAATCCCAAGTATTAAGTTCCTCATCATTGACAGCAGTCAAAGGCTGAAGCGCTTTCCCATTGTAAATGGTTGGAGGTTGGAAGGGCACCACAGTGGACCCATGAAGATGCTGGTTGGGGGTGCAGAGCACTTTTAGCAGCTTACTCATAAAATCAGGGTCCTTGGCATCCAGATACGTGAGGTGGCAGAGGTGGAGGGGGACGGTGACTCCAGGCTCCAGCATTAGTGGCACTATGGGTTTCCTCTCCAAGCAGTCTCTGAACAGAGACATGTTGGCCTCCAAGAGGCACCAGCGACTACGCACAAACTCTGGACTGAGAACCAACAGAACCTTCTGGCTTTCCTCAATGCAGTCGGACATGTTTTCCAGTACAGTGCGTCCAGGAATGAAATCACGCTCATGGTAGCACACCTTAAGACCACAAGACTCCAGCTGATGAATGAGGCAGTGGGTCCAGTGGTAGTCAGTATTACTGTAGCTCACAAAGACATGGTAATGATCTCTGTCTCTCAGTATGGGAGGGACACAAACATCAGGAGACAGAGGAACAGCAGTCTTCACCTCAGAATCAGCACTGTTATTGATTGACTCCATTTTCTCAGAAAAAACTGAAACAAGAAGATTAAATGTTATTTTAAAACACTGATATGGTATATGTGACATTTACTGTCATAGTGATTGCAGCGTTCATTAAGAATTACAGTGATGTGGTCATTTTATAGTTTGGTGGTCAATTAGAGTTCACAGCATTGTATATTATATTTATATCTTTATTATTAAACTCATGGTGCTTTGATATCTATGAGAAGGGTTCACAAAGTTCACAGCCTGACCATGACTCCATGTTTGGGGCCAGGGGTCACCAAGTGGGAGTACCACCTCACAGACACCATGAACATGTTTAAAGGATTGTGGGGGGTTGTTTCTATTGATTCGACAAACAACTTCACTCCTTCAGTCGGGCTGCAAATGTTTTGAATTCCACTTTTCTCTGCCTGTTAGCAAGATTACGTCAAAACTACTGCACAGATTTTAAAGAAATTTTCACCACAGATAGATATTAGACCATGGAAGACTCCATCAAATTTTGGAGGTGATTCGGTTCTGGATCTGGATTCTGGATTAAGTTTAATTTTGTACAGGCTTTGAAGGATTACCGTTACCAGGATTACGTCAAAACTACTGCACGGATTCTCACAAATTTGCACCACAGATAGATAAAGGGCATGGAAGACTCCACTGAATTTTGGAGGTGATCTGGAGCCAGAGCTGGATTCTGGATCAACATTTCCCTTTATGTAGTTTTTGAGGGATTACTTCAAAACTACTTCACAGATTCTCACCAAATTTGCAACAGAGGTAGATATTAGAGCATGGAAGACTCCACTGAATTTTGGAGGTGATCTGGTTCTGGATTGGCGGATGTCAGAAATCTCTGATTGCTCTTGATTTTTTTGTAATTCATTTAGACTGTGGCATGTTTATTCAGATGTATGCCAACAGTAATGTTGGGAAAGTGTAGTGACATGGACCCACAACAGGGGGCGTAAATGAACGGACAATAGAGGGAGTTAAATTAGAACACTTTACTGTTGTGAATGTCACAACCACACACAGCAGATTACGGAATGAATACAAGTCAATTAATGAAGGTGTCGTGTGGGCAGGCTCGACGATAGGAGACGCCCGTCTGGAGATGAACCGGAACCACACGATTTCCACCGCCACCAAACCCGAAGGATACTGGAGCCGCCAAGTCCCGAAGTCCCCAGGTGGCCACTGTCTCAGCGTGTCGGATCTGGTACTGCTGGCGGAGAACAAAGACAGTCAAGTGTGGGTGTGTGTACACCCCGTAACAATAATGGTGGGAATTCCACCTCCACCTCTAACACACACTCGTGCAGCGTCTGTGTAACCACTTATCTGACGAGACGAAGGACGAAACAGTCGCGACCCACGCCGGTCCTCTGGTTGACAGCTGCAACACAAGAGCTCTTGAAACACTGAATGCTGGCAGAGAATATTACCTCTCACAGAAGTCGATATCTCGGCGATGTGGTGGAGGTGTCATCCTGCTTTTATCCCGGGTGAGATGCAGATGATCGGTGACAGCTGTCATAGTTGATGAGTGACAGCTGTCACCTCGGCTGTTCCTGTAGGTGGCAGCGCCCTCTCGTGCCTGAAGCCCGCACTTCAGGCAGGGCGCCCTCTGGTGGTGGGCCAGCAGTACCTCCTCTTCTGGTGGCCCACACAACAAGTAAACTCTGATGGCCTCACATGAAGAAGAAAAAGTTGTAGTTCCTTGACTGGCTGCTTGAGGCTGTCTCCAAAACACAGCACATTCCCATAGAATTCCATATTAAAATGTCCAACTTTGTAGAACTTTAGTGGAAAATTAAACATATTTACAGCCTACTACAAAAATGGTTTTGATCTCTATAGATAATTTCCTCCTCCATGACAAGTGTCTCATAGCATCTTTAGCTCAGAGGCTACTCAAGGCGGCCAAAGAGAACCAAGTACCAAGAGATAACACTCCAATGCACTTTAGACAATAGCTACTGGCGGTGCTGTGGAAGTGCTGCTACCATCTTGGACTGCTGATGATAACATCAGCATTCATGACAGTGTAATTTAACATACTTTTTGGTTTGATGGCTCATTATTGTTTATCTTCATCGTGAGCAGAATACTGAAGACCCGATGGATAGCCGCGGTGAACACTGGGACTGCTGTCACCAATAAAATAATTCTAGAAATGACGTTCAGCTCTTAAAATAAGTGATTTATTTTCTGCTTATTGGAAGCTGAGAAACACACCTGGAGCAAACACAGAGGAATGTCTTGAAAAACGCTGCAGTTATTCACATGCAATTCCACACTAAGGAATTAAAGTACTTCCAGATGTCTAATGTGGATAAGTTTTTGTCAAGATGTGATTTTTAACTTGGAGAGAAACAACACCAACAGGTTAGATTAAAAAACTTAATTTAGTCTGTGTGCTGCCAATATGTCTGCTTCATATGATGTAAACTTTGTTTTTGTTCATTTAAAAAAAATTAAAAGCCAGGATCTAACAGCAATTATTCCTGTTTGCTGGCCGTGGATTTGTTTAGGATGAAAACAGAGACGTTAACAGTGTCAAGTTCGTACAAAATATTAACCGCAGTTCAGAAAATCCACACTCTAGTAACCAACGCGAAGCAACGCAAATAGAAAGTGAAGAGGAATATTCTAATGTCAGCTTTGATTTTTGAGGAAGATTCACAATGCTGTCAACACATCACATCTGTTGTGGTTCGGGGTCCGGACTGGACTGGACCGTTATAGGCGATGGACTCAAATGCTGGGAGCAAGGGTGAGAACGGGTTGTAAACAAAAGGAGATTTATTTCCAATAATGAATAACTGAGGAATTAAAGTGCTGAGCTGGAAATGGTGCCTGCAGACCCGAGACAGGGCCTGCTTGCAGCGGTGGAAATCCGGGAGCTGCAGTTGGAATCCTGGATATTGGGACTGGAACTGGAGTCAGGTGGAACGCACAGAGCCAACATTCTAGGAGGACGAGGAGAACAAAGGTGAGTGAATGCATTCATAACCCTGGAAGGCTTTAACAACAGAATATTCAGAGTAGGCTTAATACAGGAATGTTGACAGTTCTGGAATTATAACTCAGGAATTGTTCACTGTTCAGGAATTGTTCACAGAGGTCAGAGGTCAGCAGCAGCACATCTTATGACGCATTTCAATTAAGCTGGACTTGGCTTCAGAATCAACTTGAAGTTCTTAGTAATTCTGCATAACAGTTCATACAGTTCTTGGTAATGCACAGTCACAAACAGGAGTAAGGTGAGAGGCAGAATCTCATTAACTCAGAGTCGGCAGGAACTTAGCTGAAGGGAGCAGAGCAGCATGCTCTGAGGCATAGCAGAGAGTTCCAAAGTGACGTAGTGCTGGTAGTGGCGTGGGAGCCAGGAGCAGTGTAGCATGGAAGCCACGCAGGAAGGTGTCTGGAAACACCAAATCTTCAAAGAGCTCTACTGCAGAAAATAGAGGTGCCAGGTTACCTTGAGATGAGCTGCAGGAAGCTCAGATGTCAAAGAGCATGGAAGCGACAGCATAGACAAGGTCATGGATCAAAGTCGTGGATTAATGTGAAGGTCCATGTCCACGTGGATTCTGGCAGGTAGGCAAGGCCACGGAAGAATCTGGCAAAGACTGAGCTCAAAGCCGGGGTTTATGTAACCCACTCCTGATCAGGACCTCATGAGCGTCAGGTGCGAGGAGATGATGAGTTGCAGGTGTTCCTCGGCTCTGCAGCACGCCATCTGGAAGGAAAACAGACAACACAAAAGAGGAGAGAAAGGGAGAGGAGAGAGGCAAACGAAAGGCTGACCACCACAGTACCCCCCCCCCCCCCCACCTCCACCACCAGCCTCCCGGTGACCTGCAGTAGATCCGAGCAGGAGGAGGCGAGGGTCTACACGGACAGAGATCACTTGTGTGTTCAGGCTGGAGTCGGGACACACAGAAAGCAGGAATGCTCCATAGGGACAGAGGCAGGCTGGAGGCAAAATCTAAACCATATGGGAACATGGGTGTCCCGGAACAGAATGGGGCGGGAGGAGTCCGACGAGAGGATGATGCGGAGTCTTGCATCAGGCACAGGTTGTACAGGCTTGTATATATTCTCATACATCAGCTTGACTGGAGGGCCACCAGAAGCACAGGCGGACGAGGTCCAAGGTCCTGTGGACTCCAGGATGACAGGCTAGCTGGGACGCATGGAAAAACTGGATTACTGAGGACCGGGCTTCTGGTGGGACAAAGGTTTGTCCAGGAGGTCCAACGCTGGGATCAGGATGGCAAGCCAAAGCTTCTTGAACAGTCTTCTCAACCTCCCATGTTAGGGCCATCACAACCGTGGACCGAGGGAGAATGAGGTCCAGGGTCTCAAAGGAGGCTGGTGAGTGGAAATTCCTGGAAAGGGTGTCGGGTTTCCCATTCCTTTTCCCTGGGGGACAAGTAATGGAAAACTAGAAGGACCAAAGAATAGCGCCCACCTGGCTTGCTGGGAGTTGAGACGTCTTGCTGATCTGATATACTCAAGATTTTTATGGGCAGTCCACACCACAAATGGCACTGCAGCTCCCTCCAGCCAGTGTCTCCACTCTGACAGGGCTTCTTTTATTGCCAACAGTTCCCGGTTGCCCACATCATAGTTTCTCTCAGCTGGTATTAAGTGCCAAGAGTAGAAGGCACACGGGTGCATATGAATGTCCCCCTCAGCTCTTTGAGATAGAACTGCACCAACACGTAGATCTGAAGCATCCACCTCCACTATGAATTGTCTTTCAGGATCAGGCTGGGTGAGGATGGGTGCTGAGGAGAAGCGCTGCTTTAGGAGACAGAAAGTGGTGTCAGCTTGTGGTGATCATTGAAAGGGGACTTTAGAGGATGTGAGTGCAGTAAGTGATGCGGAAGAAGACTGCACTGCGCACAGGACAAGAAGTGGAAAAATCAAGAAAGAATACATTTTAGCATAGTGACGCAGTGTATAGACAGAAACTCAGATAGTATATAGGAGTTCAGCAAGGGGTAGACAGGGTTCCTGCTCAGAGCCTGATTGCTAGAGCAAACTAAGCGTGAACCTAGAGACTCTGTTGTTGTTACTTTGGCTCATTCTCTGAATTAATGGCGCAGTCAATCAGAGAACTGGACTGAGTCCTGGTCATCTTTCTCTGCCTCATCAATGGACGCGCGGGGTGTGACTGAGGTAAATTGTTAAACAATTTCATGTTGATGTTTTGGGTTTACAGTTGTGAGACTGTTGTAAAAGGTTCCACTCCAACACCTTCCCTTTTGAAGGATCTGGTTCGATATGGTTTGGAGAGACTATGAACCTGAGAAAGGACACTGTTGTGTCACAAATGAATTCCCACTTCCCAGCCTTGACAAAGAGACGGTTTTCGAGGAGTCACTGGAGGACTAACCGGATGCGCCGAGTGTGCAAAACCGGCTTCAGAATCGACTTGGAAGTTCTTAGTAATTGAACTGCATAACAGTTCATACAGTTCTTGGTAACAGTTCTTGGAAATGCACAGTCACAAACAGGAGCAGGGTGAGAGGCGGAATCTCACTAACTCAGAGTCGGCAGGAACTTAGCTGAACGGAGCAGAGCAGCATGCTCTGAGACTGCGTGCAGATGAGCAGCGGCACAGCAGCGAGTGCCAAAGTGACGTAGTGCTGATAGTGGCATGGGAGCCAGGAGCAGTGCAGTGTGGAAGCCGCGCAGGAAGGCATCTGGAAACACCAAAAGGTCAAAGAGCTCTATTACAGAAAATAGAGGTGGCAGGGTACCTTGAGATGAGCTGCGGGAAACGCAGACATCAAAGCACATGGAAGCGACAGCATAGACAAGCTCATGGATCAAAGTCATGGATCAATGTTAAGTCCATGTCCATGTGGACTTTGGCAGGTAGGCAAGGTCATAGAAAAACTGGCAAAAACTGAGGTCAAAGCCGGGGTTTAAGTAACTCGCTCCTGATCAGGAGCTCATGAGCGTCAGGTGCGAGGAGATGATGAGTTGCAGGTGTTCCTCGGCTCTGCAGCGTGCCACCTGGAGGGAAAACAGACAAACAAACAACACACAACAGGAGCGAAAGGGAGGGAGAGAGGAAGACAAAAGGCTGACCACAGCAGTCTTTTGTCTTCTTCTATGTGGACTTTATGGATGTGTACAGTTTGCATGAACTGTTTGGTTTAACTGTGGTGTATAATCAGAATCAGAATCAGAATCAGAAGAAGTTTATTGCCATTGCCAATGAACAGGATTCACAGACTAGGAACTTGCTTCGATATAATGGTGCAACATTAAACAGAGAGCAATATAAAATGCTAAGATAAAATATACAATATGTGCCAAAAT
Source organism: Thalassophryne amazonica (assembly GCF_902500255.1). Classification (NCBI taxonomy): domain Eukaryota; kingdom Metazoa; phylum Chordata; class Actinopteri; order Batrachoidiformes; family Batrachoididae; genus Thalassophryne; species Thalassophryne amazonica. The sequence goes on along the minus strand of NC_047110.1, from coordinate 38,511,935 downwards.
AAGACAAAATATAAGATAAAAAATGACATATGAAATATGAAAGGCTGTGTGCAACAAAAAAACAGAAAGAAAGAGGAACAGAAAAAAAACAGTGCAGTGGGAGGAGTGCAATTAAAACCAAAGTACATTGTCTAAAGTGACCCGTGATAAAATGATAAAGTGACAGAGTTAAGGTTAAGGTGACTGAGTTATGAGGAGTTCATGAGTCTAACGGCAGAGGGGAAGAAACTGTTCTTATGGCGGGAGGTTCTGGTCCGGATGGACCGTAGCCTCCTGCCAGAGGGGAGTGGTTTGAATAGACTGTGTGCAGGGTGAGAAGGGTCAGCTGTGATCCGACCTGCTCGGCCCAGAGTCCTGGAGACGTGCAGGTCGTGGAGAGATGGAAGGCTACAGCCGATCACCTTCTCAGCAGAGGCCACAATGCGCTGCAGTCTGTGTCTGTCCCTGGCTGTGGCCCCGGCGTACCACACCGTGATGGAGGAGCAGAGGATGGACTCGATGATGGCAGAGGATGGACTCGATGATGGCCGTGTAGAACTAAGTAATAAGTAATGTGCTTTGCATTTGTTATGTCAAATTATATTATTCTGATACATCAGGGCCCCTTTACACATAGTGCGCATTTGGTTGAATTGCGCATTAAGTGCACATGAAGCAGGAATCGTATGCAAACCGTGTAATTTCGTAGCTGCTTCCAACATCTCGTACACCTGTTGCTAAAACTATTTGCGCACACCAGCGGCTGACAGACAGAGTGTGCGCTGTGTGAGCCCATTGAACCCTTTTGTGGCAGGTGTTGGCCAAATTCCAGGTGACACGCACAAACATCTAACACTGCTCGCACGGCACTTAGAATATGTGTGGCCATTTGCATTCTTGGCATGACAACAATCTGCAGACAATCATTGTTGTAGTGGCAGTGAAATTTGTGTAAGTGTCCCACAAGTGTGGCTTTGGTGTGTGCACTAAAAACTGACAGGAGGTGTGGCCGCCCACTGAAGCAGCTGTGGAGATCTGTCTTTCTGGACATCCCAGCTTGACAGTACTGTGTTTGGATGGACATGGACTAACAACTGACCACTATGTCGCGCGTGTGTGTGTCTGTTTGCTGTTATCAAGTGAACATAAATAAAAACATACAGTAGTGTTCAGAATAATAGTAGTGCTATGTGACTAAAAAGATTAATCCAGGTTTTGAGTATATTTCTTATTGTTACATGAGAAACAAGGTACCAGAGTAGATTCAGTAGAATCTCACAAATCCAACAAGACCAAGCATTCATGATATGCACACTCTTAAGGCTATGAAATTGGGCTATTAGTAAAAAAATAGTACAAAAGGGGGTGTTCAGTCAGTGAGTTCGTTAATTTTGTGGAACAAGCAGGTGTGAATCAGGTGTCCCCTATGTAAGGATGAAGCCAGCACCTGTTGAACATGCTTTTCTCTTTGAAAGCCTAAGGAAAATTGGATGTTCAAGACACTGTTCAGAAGAACAGTGTAGTTTGATTAAAAAGTTGATTGGAGAGGGGGAAACCTATATGCAGGTGCAAAAAATTATAGGCTGTCCATCTACAATGATCTCCAATGCTTTAAAATGGACAGAAAAACAGAGACGCGTGGAAGAAAACAGAAAACAACCATCCAAATGGATAGAAGAATAACCAAAATGGCAAAGGCTCACCCATTGATCAGCTCCAGGATGATCAAAGACAGTCTGGAGATACCTGTAAGTGCTGTGACAGTTAGAAGACACCTGTGTGAAGCTAATTTATTTGCAAGAATTCCCCGCAAAGTCCCTCTGTTAAATAAAAGACATGTGCAAAAGAGGTTACAATTTGCCAAAGAACACATCAACTGGCCTAAAGAGAAATGGAAGAATATTTTGTGGACTGATGAGAGTAAAATTGTTCTTTTTGGGTCCAAGGGCCGCAGACAGTTTGTGAGACGACCCCAAACTCTGAATTCAAGCCACAGTTCACAGTGAAGACAGTGAAGCATGGTGGTGCAAGCATCATGATATAGGCATGTTTCTCCTACTATGGTGTTGGGCCTATATATTGCATACCAGGTATCATGGATCAGTTTGGATATGTCAAAATACTTGAAGAGGTCATGTTGCCTTATGCTGAAGAGGACATGCCCTTGAAATGGGGGTTTCAACAAGACAATGACCCCAAGCACACTACTAAAGGAGCAAAATCTTGGTTCCAAACCAACAAAATTAATGCCTCGCAGATGTGAAAAAATCATTAAATACTGTGGTTATACAACTAAATACTAGTTTAGTGATTCACCGGATTGCTAAAAAAGCAGTTTGAACATAATAGTTTTGAGTTTGTAGTGTCAACAGCAGATGCTACTATTATTGTGAACACCCCCTTTTCTACTTTTTTTTTTACTAATAGCCCAATTTCATTGCCTTAAGAGTGTGCATATCATGAATGCTTGGTCTTGTTGGATTTGTGACAATCTACTGAATCTACTGGTACCTTGTTTCCCATGTACTAATAAGAAATATACTCAAAATCTGGATTAATCTTTTTAGTCACATAGCACTACTATTATTCTGAACACTACTGTATATCACTGTGGTGACGGGCTGCAGTGAGCACATGTGCATGGCACACACATGGACAGACTGCCCCCAGGTTGAAATGGACCATCAGATCATAACACGCAGCAGGCTATGTGACCGTTACATCACCCACGTGAGCTCAGGTGACGCATGCAGGCCAGCAGGACACGTGCCAGCAGATGTGGACATGAATGAGATGAGCGAACTGCTTCTCATTCATGTCATTACAAGACTGTGCATCAGTGACCATGGGTCATCTACAGAGAATCAGGTGATCATATTTGCATTGACTGCTTGATGAGAGGGATTTAATACAGTGCGATGATTTTATATGGTGCGTCATTTTTGTTCTTTTTTAAATACGTCCACATGCTTCTTGATATGAGGCAGTTTCCAGCACCTGTCACAGGATAGTGATGGTAGTTCACTGGCAAAGTTTCCAACTGGTAATCAGAGCTTTTGGAAGGGGTGGGTTCAAATCCCGTGGGTGACGTATATTTTTATTTTTTTTATTTTCTGCTGAAAGATGAACCGTCGCCTCAGTCTGAGGTCAAGCGTGGTCTGTGGTCTGTTTTTTCTTCACCCTTGTGATCTGTCCACTGTCTGTATCTCTCTGTGTTTATTGCCATTATTGTCTTCATCGTGTGTTCTTCTGTTCAACATGTTAGTTTTCCTGGTTTGCACTTTGTACACTTTTGAATCCCATGTTTTGTTTTTGCCTTTGTGTCCTTGGTTTTGTATTTGGTTTTGTTATTTCCCTTTTAGGTTGTGTATTGTCTCTATGTTGTGGTTCTACTCACCCGGGTTTTCTGTTAAGCTTTGAGTCACCTTTTTGTTTGTCAAGTTCAACATGTGTGTTTTGACCTGGTCCCCCAAATTTCCCACACCTGTCACTTGTTTGTCATTAGTTTCCCTGTGTATTTAAGCCTGTACCTTTTCCCTGTTTAGTTCCCAGGTCCTTCCCATTGGTTTCTCCCTACGTTGTTTGGTTGTAAGTATTTTGAGAATTTTTGTCATCTCCTGTTTGTAGCAGAGTTCTTGTTTTGTGTTTGGATCATTTCTTTGATACCATCTTGTTGGATTCCATTCTGTGTTAGTTTGGACTTTTTTCACCCACGTTACTCTCACATTGTTGTTGGACTGGATTTACATGTTTTATGAACATTAAATCACCTTGTTTTTCACCTTAACAATTGTTTGATTGCTGCCTGCATTTCTGGATTCATTTCGCTATAGCCAAACAGAACAGATGCCTGGTTTCCTCCAAAAATGACACCTGGCATTCACACAACCGAGTCTCATGGCAGTTCATGGGACTGGGTTATGAAAAGTACATTAATCTATGGGTTAGTGACAGGGGTGCGAAAATGGGCCATTTTTTGTATTGTTTTGGTTTTTTTTAACAGGGTCACAAATTCATTTCGTGATGGGCACAAAATCTGCGGTGAAGGGAGGGTCTGGGGCGTCATGGTTAACATTTAGGGAGAGTACACACTTACGCTATGGTCAGTGGTGGGCACAGCTAACCAAAAAGTTAGCTTTGATAACGTTAAGCCGCTAACTGAAAAGCTAACTTTTGCAAAGCTAAACTGATAAACCCCTACAGATTTTAGCCAAAGTTACAGCTAAAAGCTAAATCAATAACTTTTAGCATTGACTCCAGTACACTGGCAGCTACTGATACTTCTGAGTAAATTCAAAGACAGTCACAAACAACAACAAGCCAGTGCTTCTGTCTAAGATCAGCCTTCTCTCAGCAAAAGAGACCTGGTGACCAGAGAGGAGAAAAAAGGGGAGAAGAAAAAAAAAATCATTTATTTTCACAGCCATACAGTCTTGCAGACATGTCACAGGAGACATGCACAGTAAGGCAGTTTTGACTTATGGTTAAAATTTTAAATGAACGAATTCCGGACAAGTTATCAAAATTAACATCACCTCTGTCATTTTTACAAAGTAGAAATATCAGCTACAGTTGTATGCAAAAGTTTGGGGCTCCCTGATCATTTCCATGATTTTCCTTTATAAATCATTGGTTGTTTGGATCATCAATTTCAGTTAAATATATCATATAGCAGACAGGTGCATACATTTGGGCACCCCAACAGAAAAAATACATCAATATTTAGTCAATCTTCCTTTTGCAGAAATAACAGACTCTAAATGCTTCCTATAGCTTCCAATGAGAGTCTGGATTCTGGTTGAAGGTATTTTGGACCATCTGTCTTTACCAAACATCTCCAGTTCAGTCAGGTTTGTTGGTTTCCAAGCATGGACAGCCCGCTTAAAATCACACCACAGATTTTCAATAATATTCAGGTCTGGGGACTGAGATGGCCATTCCACAACGTTATAACATGTTCCTCTGCATGAATGCCTTAGTAGATTTTGAGCAGTGTTTACAGTCATTGTGGTGTTGAAAAATCCAGCCCCGGTGCAACTTCAACTTTGTCACTGAGTCTTGAACATTGAATCTGCTGATATTAACTGGTGACCCTCAACTTTAACAAGATTCCTGGTACCTGCACTGGCCACGCAGCCCTACAGCATGATGGAACCACCTCCAAATTTTACTGTAGGTAACAAGCGTTTTTCTTTGAATGCTGTTGTCTTTTTCAGCCATGCATACTGCCCCTTGTTATGTCCAAATAACGCAATTATACTTTCATCACTCCATAGCAACTTATTCCAAAATTAAGCTGGCTTGTCCAAATGTGCTTTAGCATACCTCAGGCGACTCTGTTTGTGGTGTGTATGCAGAAAAGGCTTCCTCTGCATTACAGCATCATACAGCATCTCTTTGTGCAAAGTGTGCTATATAGTTGAATTGTTCAACTATACAGCACAGAGACACTATCTGAGGCAAGATCATGTTGTAGGTCTTTGGAGCAGGTCTGTGGCTTGAATATGACTGTTCCCACCATCCTTCACTTCAGCTTATCTGAGATATTTCTTGGCCTGCCACTTCGGGCCTTGACTAGTACTGTGGTTGAGGTCTTCTATTTCCTAACTATGTTCCTTCACAGTGGAAACCAACAGCTGAAATCTCTGAGATAGCTTTTTGTATCCTTACCCTACCATGATATTGAACAATCTTTGCTTTCAGGTCATTTGAGAGTTGTTTAGAGGCTCCCATGTTACCACTCATTAGAAGAGATGCAAAGAGGAGATTTTTTACATATATATATATAAATATATATATATATATATATATATATATATATATATATATATATATATATATAAATTTTAAATTTGGTTTGTGTTTATGAAGTTTAAGGTTAAATGTAGCAGACATGGAATGTTTGGAATATTTGTTTTAGCAAGTTTGCTGGGTCTCATGCAGCAGTCTCTTAAAAATTATATGAAAGGCAAAAAATATATATTTTGGTCATATAATGTTCATTTGCAATTGTCTTCATGTAGTTTCTCAGTGTTATTTTGACTGCAGCAACTCTCTGGTGCGCAAGGGATTATGGGATATCTCAGTGGGGTGAATTGTGGCATTTTGTGATATACTGTCGTGAAACTGAAATAATGGTTTTTACAGTGTGTGTGATCAGTGATCCACTTAAATTGAGGCATTCTGAATATGTAGGGCTATTTACACTCCCATCCAGTAGATGGCAGTGTTCTCTGCATTTTGACGGGGGGGGGGGAGGGGGGGGAAGTGATGAGAGCAGCTTATTTGAATTTTCCCATAATGCCTTTTGGCACGTGTCTGTTTAATGTTCAAACCTCCAGGAATTAGTGCATTACATTAAAAAAATTTGAGCAACATCATATTTTCACTTTGTAAAAATGACAGTTCCCATTAATTTTGCTCAACTGTCCGTATTTAGTTGGTTTTAAATTAAACCATGAGTGAAAGACGCTTTGCGCTTCATGTCTCCTGCCTACTCTGTGAGTTTCAGCATGCTGAAAGTAAATGATTTTTTTTTTTCTTCTTTGAAACAGTAGCTGGTCCACCCACTTTTACTGGAGGAGGACTGAGCTTCTCACAGCAGTCTGTGTATTGCAAAGCACATGACGGGAATTAACATGTAGCATGTTAGGTTTTATAAATGTTTCTGACTGTTCAGCTTTATCTATGCCAGCAAAAAAATAAAAAAATGTTAGCGGACTGAAAGTTATCAGAACTAAATTTAAGGGAAGCTAATTGGTCCACTGATGGTTTTCAACGTTAGATGAAAATCTAATCTGCTAACAGAAATGTTAGCTTCGCTAATTAGTGGTTAGCAGATTAGCGGAACTCTGCTCACCAGTGGCTATGGTTAGAGTTAGGAGAAGGGGAAGATTATAAATAGTAAAATTAAAAACCATGTCACAAAAAGAACATGAGACTGGGCTGCATTCATGCCAAAGAGTTCGATCTTTATCTCATAACACCAGAGAATTTTGTTTCTCGGGGTCTGAGAGTCCTTCAGGTGCCTTTTAGCAAACTCCAGGTGGGCTACCATGTACCTTTTACGAAGGAGTGGCTTCCGTCTGGCCACTCTACCATACAGGCCTGATTGGTGGATTGCTGCAGAAATGATTGTCCTCCTTCTGGAAGATTCTCCTCTCTCCACAGAGGAATGCTGGAGCTCTGACAGAGTGACCATCAGTTTCTTGGTCACCACTATAACTAAGGTTCTTCTCCCATGATCACTCAGTTTAGACACACAGCCAGCCCTAGGAAGAGTCCTGGTGGATCCGAATTTCTTCCATTTTCGAATGATGGAGGTCACTGTGCTCACTGGGACCTTCAAAGCAGCAGAAATGTTTCTGTTCACTTCCCCAGATTTGTGCCTCGAGACCATTCTGTCTCGGAGGTCTACAGACGGAAGTGGACAGATGAGTCAAGGCAGGAGTTACAGGCCTGTTTTGACTACACATGTCTTTGAAGCTGCATCCACAGACATTCATGGACTTTGTGACACTGTGACATTTTACATCAATTTTTGTGAGTACTTGTGTGTGCAGACCAAAACTTTCTGCACATACAGCAACAACAAACCTTGGCTCCGCCTGGCCAAGGTGGAGGCCTACAGCAGGCTCCTGTACAAGATGGCTAGAAACACACTGACAAAGATCAGAGCAAGGAGGAGCTACTCTAACAGGTTTCAAAAAACAATTCTCAGCGAACTTGCTACAGTGTGGAGAGGTCTTCAGCATGCCACCAACTACTGAGGAGCTGAACCTGTTTTAAAACAGCTTTGAAAGACACCCTATCACACCCCTCACCCACCCCAACAACAATGGACTACCTGCCCCCCGAACACTTCTTTCCTGTTGGGAAGGTGTCGTAACACGGACCCGCAACAGGGGGCGCAAATGAACGGACAATGGATAAGACAAAGAGTAACAATTTAATGTTGTGAAACGCACAACTGGATACAGACAAAAATATATAATGCCAATTAAACACAAGGTGACGTGCGGGCAGGCTCGAAGATAGGAGACCTCTGGCGATCGAAGAGCCGGGACCCACACAGCTTCCACCATCAACGGCCTGAAGAACACCGGAGCCGCCAAGTCCTGAGTCCCCAGGTGGTCACCGTCTTCTGTTGCAGACCCTGGTACTGCTGGCAGAAGATGAAAACAGTTAATGGTGAGTGTGTATCCACACACCCAGTAATCCTTCACCCACAGGTCTTCAGGGAGGGAAAACCTCCACCTCCGATACAGAATCACCCGTGCAGCTCCTGACAGTTGCTCCTTGGATGGAGTGAGAGGCGAAGACGTCGCAGACTCTCACTGCACGCCAATCCAATTATTACAGACTTCAGGAATACGGCTGCACACAGAACAATAATTAGTCTCAGAAAGTATGAATTGCAGAGAATTACCTTAACGGTAGCTGATTTCTCGGCGAGGAGGTGGAGTAATAATCCGGCTTTTGTAGGGAAGGTGGTGATTGGTGGTGAAATGAGTGACAGCTGTCACTCTCTGTTGTCTCGGCGCCCTCTCATGCTTGAAGCCCGCACTCCAAGCAGGGCGCCGACTGGTGGTGGTGGGCCAGCAGTACCTCCTCTTCAGCGACCCACACAACACTTTCCCCGTCTCCTCTGCAACCCCACCCACACTAACGATCTCTGAAGAGGATGTGTGCCAGCAGTTTTGCAGGCAAAAGATCAAGAAGGCTCCAGGACCTGACTGTGTCTCTCCCTCATGTTTGAGAGCATGCACTGATCAGCTGGCCCCCATCTTTAGCCAGATTTTCAACAGATATCTGGAGCTGTGCAGTCTTGTCCTGTTTTAAATATGCCACTATTATCTCAGTCCCAAAGAAAGCCTCCAGAACAAGACTATATGACTACAGGCCCATCGCCTTGACATCTGTAGTCATGAAGTCTATTGACTGGCGGATGTCGAGCCACCTGAAGGGCATCGCAGAACCCCTGCTGGACCCCCTTGCAGTTTGCCTACTGAGCCAACAGGTCAGTTGAGGATGTAATCAACATGGGACTGCATTACATCTTGCAGCACCTGGACTTCAGCTGGGTGTTCAACACCATCATCCCCGACATTCTCCACCAAAAACTCTCCAACCACTCCGTGCCAGCTCCCACCGGTCAGTGGATCTCCAACTTCCTGACAGACAGGACACAACAGGTGAGGCTGGGGAGCATCACATCCAGCACATGGACAAGCAGCACTGGTGCCCCTGAGGGGTGTGGGTTCTCCCCACTCCTCTTCTCCCTCTACACAAATGACTGGACCTCAGGGGAACCCTCTGTTAAACTCCTCATGGATAGCGATGAAGTGGAGCAGTTGGTCCTCTGGTGTGGTCAGAACAACTTGGAGCTGAACCTGCTCAAGGGTGTGGAGATGATAGTGGACTTCAGGAGAAACCCCCCCCCCCCAACTCCATGCTCAAAAACACTACAGTGGACACTTTCCATTTCCTGGGATCCACCATCTCTCGGGATCTGAAGTGGACCTCTCACATAGACTCCATCAGGAAAAAGGCACAGCAGAGGATGTACTTCCTCAGGCAGCTCAGGAAGTTCAATATGCCCCAGGAACTGCTCATCATCTTTTACACATCCATCGTCCAGTCTGTCCTGTGCATCTCCATCTCTGTTTGGTTTCCCTCTGCCTCCAAACATGAAGAGGCACTGACTTCAACGAACATCTCTGCAGACCCCTCACACCCTGGACACACACTGTTTAAACTCCTCCCCTCTGGCCAGCAAGAGACACAGGAACAGTTTAACCTGCCAAAAAACTCACTAATTCATAAACCTCATGTACAACTTAAATCTGTTTGTCTGTTTCTCCTGTGCACACATTTTTATTGCACATTCTTATTTGCACACGTTTCATTATGAATTATTTATTTGTTTATTTAAACATGCTTGTGCAGAGAGTACAATTCAAACCGGAGTCAAATTCCTTGTGTTCTTTGAAGATACTTGGTGAAAAAAGGTTATTCTGATTCTGATTCTATTCTGATTCTACAGACAATTCCTTTGACTTCATGCTTGGTTTGTGCTCTGACATGCACTGTCAGCTATGGGACCTTATATGTAGACAGGGCAACTGAATTTACCCAAGTTGACTCCAATTAAGCTGTAGAAACATCTCAAGGATGAACAGTGGAAACAGGATGCACCTGAGCTCAATTTTAAGCTTCATGGCAAAGGCTGTGAATACTTAGGTACATGATTTTTTTTTTTTTTTTTTTTTTTTTTTTTTTTTTACTTTTAATAAATTTGCAAAAATCTAAAAAAAAAAAAAACTTTTTTCACATTGTCATTATGGGGTATTGTGTGTAGAATTTTGAAGAAAAAAATAATTTCATCCATTTTGGAATAAGACTGTAACATAAAATGTGGAAAAAGTGAAGTGTTGTAAATACTTTCTGGATGCACTGCATATACCCAATTTATGACTGCAACCCAAACAAGTGAACCATGGTTCAACTGAAAATGAGATTTAAATTATAATGATACAGTTCACTTATGATATCAACTGTGAATTACACAGAAAGTATATTGTTTTCTGTTATTTAAAAAAAGAGCCCAGTCTCACTTTTTTGCTGTTGTTTTTTGTGATACTGTGACAAAATGTATTACATTTTCATAACGTGGTACATTTTCATAAAGTGGCCACCCGTCACTCGCTAAGGTATCACAAAATAATAGATTAAATCAATTTTTGTGACTCCATCACAAATTTGCCGTGAAAGCTGGTTGAAATAGACACTGCAGAATGAACCACATGCTGATGTCAAGTACAGATGGGTCGCAGCACCTCTTTATTTTGCAGTTAGTAATAACTGTACCCAGAAGGGGAAAAAAATCCAGTGAATTATTTCGAGATTTTTTTAAAAATGATATTGACCAGTCTCTAGTAAAGATCAGACTAAGATAAATGAATTCATTTTATGAAAATAAAATAACACCTTGTTGTGTAAAAATTATTATATAATAGCTCTGATGTGAGCATCTCAATTAACAGGTTCTACAAGTGTCACTGTGATGTAACAGAAGGACATAAACACAGCATTTCTGACAATGAAAAGACTTTGTTCTGTTTATCTGTTGTTTTGGACCACTTAGAAATACTTCCATATGAATGCAAACCAAACCACAAAAAACTGACATGATCCTTCCTCATCTCAGACCAAAAACATGAACTAAAGCTGTGAAAGCACCCCTCATCAAAATTAGAATGCAACAGAGGCTGCCTGAGTTTCGTATACTTCCTCCTGTTGCGTAAAGATTTGCACAGTACCGCAATGCATTCTGGGGAAAAGGTTGCCATGTCCTGCTATATGTGATAGTATGCAAATAGTGACAATGCAACAACGTGTCACTTTATTTCTCTCTTTTCATACAATTCACAGACTTTTTTATAACAGCTCAGCCCCGCCCATTAACGTCACAGGGGTCCTGACAGGAAAAACACCACAGGGGCCAAGACACCTTGTCATACGTATAGCAGGAATAAACACTGTCAATTACCCACATAGGGGCAGAGACAGGAAACATCAATATGCACACCTCTCTGAACGCTATTGACACCATTTTTTCCTACAAGAAGATCAGGGCCGGGGGCATTTTGTCTCTCACAATTGAAGTGTACCAGACCTCTCTCATCTTTCTAAGTAGGAGAACTTGCTCAATCAGGGACTGACTAAATACTTTTTTACCCCACTGTACAAAGAGTCACAGGATATTCTAAAATACACAAAGTGGTACATGTGGAGGGAGTAAGAGAGAGCTTCTTAAATTATATAAATCATGATGTTACAGCAATACTGGATTAAAAATGGCAATGGTTAGTGGGACCGTCACCATGTCTGTTAGATTTCCAGTACTGCTTTGTCAGCATTCTGAAAGTATAACCAAATTTTGGTGTCAATCGGTAATGGAAACCCAGCTTGTGATACCTCATCCATGAACTAGTTACACACATCAGTCGCATCACACTGATCTTTTCACATAACATTTGTATCAGTACTGACTCCACTACCTAGTAAAACAGTTTATATGTTTTAGATATTAGCCTGCAAACTCTTAGCATCATAGTGGAGTACAGCAGCGAAGGATATTCTTTCACTAAAACAGATCAAATCCAGGCTTGCATCTCAGATGTACCTTCTGGCAATTTGTAGCTAAACGTTAAGGTCTTTTTTTTTTTTTTAAGAAAATCATGCTCTATACCACTTCATCATGACGATGTATAACTGGCAATACAAAATGCTGAGCTTGCCCTGTGCACAATTTCTACAGTCACAGCCACATAATAAGCCTGTAACTTCTGGGTTGCGTGTCTTGGTGGCTTTCCTCACTCGTCTCCTTCCTGTAACAGTCAGTTTTTGAGAACTGTCTACTCCATGCAGATTTATCATCGAGTGCCATACTGTTTGTATTTCTTCATAACTGATGTAAATAAAGTCTGAAACATATTCAGTGGCAGCTTTACCATCAGAGAAGCTCGTCCACAACTACCACAAAAGACTCCAAGCTGTCATTGATGTTAAAGGGGGCAATACACAGTATTAAGAACAGGGCTATGTAAACTTTGGATCAGGATCATTTGGGTAGTTTCTGTTGTCATTATGATTTAAAAAGATTAAACACAGTTGTTTGACAATAACTGGCTTCACCCAAGCACTAACCTTTAGTGAACAAAAAAGTTTTTGTTATCATTCATATTCTCTGAAAAATTGTCAAAAAAAATCTACAATTCTACCAATGAATGTAAACTTTTGCGTACATCTGTATGTAATTAAGTTTTCATATTTTAATTTTGTATATTACACAACAGTTTCAGTTAAAACATCACTTATACGACACAGCAACTGATAAGTATACTCCATATTTTACTTCTACTACTGCTGCCCTTATTGTCATTATACAAAATGTACAACGAGATTGGGCAGCTCCTCCAATCTCTTCAGTGCAAACAGATAACTAAATGAAAGACAAAAGTAAAGTATAAAATAGTGGAACTATTCATACCTGTTCATAATAAGCAAACACAAATTCAATGGAGCCTGATCCTGCAGTGTTGCTGAGGACGGACTGAAAGCCAAACCAAAAAGAGGAAATAAAAAATTCCAGCTAGTTCTTCCTGGTTTGAGTTGGTCAGAGTTACACCTCTGTTCAGTGAAAAAGTAATATGAAAAAATAGCTTATTACTCAACTGGTTGTTCATCTCTCCTCTCTCTCTCTGTCTTTATACACACACACACATATATATATATATGTATATATATATATATATATATATATATATATATATATATACGAGGTCTGTCCGTAAAGTATAGGTCCTTTTAATTTTTTTCAAAAACTATATGGATTTCATTCATATGTTTTTACGTCAGACATGCTTGAACCCTCGTGCGCATGTGTGAGTTTTTCCACGCCTGTCGGTGACGTCATTCGCCTGTGAGCACTCCTTGTGGGAGGAGTCATCCAGCCCCTCGTCGGAATTCCTTTGTCTGAGAAGTTGCTGAGAGACTGGCGCTTTGTTTGATCAAAATTTTTTCTAAACCTGTGAGACACATCGAAGTGGACATGGTTCGAAAAATTAAGCTGGTTTTCAGTAAAAATTTTAACAGCTGATGAGAGATTTTGAGGTGAGACTGTCGCTTTAAGGACTTTTCACGGTGCGAGACGTCGCGCAACGCTCTCAGGCGGCGTCATCAGCCTGTTCAAGCTGAAAACCTCCACATTTCAGGCTCTATTGATCCAGGACGTCGTGAGAGAACAGAGAAGTTTCCGAAGAAGTTGGTTTCAGCATTTTATCTGGATATTCCACTGTTAAAGGAGATTTTTTTAATGAAAGATGTGCGGACGGGTCCGCGCATCGGGACGCAGCCGGTGCGGTGCGGCGGCACAGGAAAAACACCTCCGTGTTGATAACCACTTGTAAAATCCAGGCGGCTTTTGATGGCTTTCAGTGGAGTGAGTATATGAGAAATTGTTTAACAGCTGGACATGTCCAACTTGTCCTTAAGGCTTCCAACAGAGGTGTTTTTCCTGTGGCGGAGCGTCGCGGCGGCTGCGAGCCGACGCTGCAATCCGCCTGCACGTCTTTCATTAAAAAAATCTCCTTTAACAGTGGAATATCCGGATAAAATGCTGAAACCGACTTCTTCTGAAACTTCTCTGTTCTCTCACGACGTCCTGGATCAATAGAGCCTGAAATGTGGAGGTTTTAAGCTTGAAACAGGCTGATGACGCTGCCTGAGAGCGCGGCGCGACGTCTCGCAAATATTGTTCACAAACCAGTCTAAATCTGTGATAGTGAGCACTTCTCCTTTGCTGAGATAATCCATCCCACCTCACAGGTGTGCCATATCAAGATGCTGATTAGACACCATGATTAGTGCACAGGTGTGCCTTAGACAGTCCACAATAAAAGGCCACTCTGAAAGGTGCAGTTTTATCACACAGCACAATGCCACAGATGTCGCAAGATTTGAGGGAGCGTGCAATTGGCATGCTGACAGCAGGAATGTTAACCAGAACTGTTGCTCATGTATTGAATGTTCATTTCTCTACCATAAGCCGTCTCCAAAGGTGTTTCAGAGAATTTGGCAGTACATCCAACCAGCCTCAGGGAAGCTCATCTGCATGCTCGTCGTCCTCATCGGGGTCTCGACCTGACTCCAGTTCGTCGTCGTATCCGACTTGAGTGGGCAAATGCTCACATTCGCTGGCATTTGGCACATTGGAGAGGTGTTCTCTTCACAGATGAATCACGGTTCACACTGTGCAGGGCAGATGGCAGACAGCGTGTGCGGCGTCGTGTGAGTGAGCGGTTTTTGTCAATGTTGTGGATCGAGTGGCCCATCGTGGCGGTGGGGTTATGGTATGGGCAGGTGTCTGTTATGGACGAAGAACACAGGTGCATTTTATTGATGGCATTTTGAATGCACAGAGATACCGTGACGAGATCCTGAGGCCCATTGTTGTGCCATACATCCAAGAACATCACCTCATGTTGCAGCAGGATAATGCACGGCCCCATGTTGCAAGGATCTGTACACAATTCTTGGAAGCTGAAAATGTCCCAGTTCTTGCATGGCCGGCATACTCACCGGACATGTCACCCATTGAGCATGTTTGGGATGCTCTGGACCGGCGTATACGACAGCGTGTACCAGTTCCTGCCAATATCCAGCAACTTCACACAGCCATTGAAGAGGAGTGGACCAACATTCCACAGGCCACAATTGACAACCTGATCAACTCTATGCGAAGGAGATGTGTTGCACTGCATGAGGCAAATGGTGGTCACACCAGATACTGACTGGTATCCCCCCAATAAAACAAAACTGCACCTTTCAGAGTGGCCTTTTATTGTGGGCAGTCTAAGGCACAACACCTGTGCACTAATCATGGTGTCTAATCAGCATCTTGATATGGCACACCTGTGAGGTGGGATGGATTATTTCAGCAAAGGAGAAGTGCTCACTATCACAGATTTAGACTGATTTGTGAACAATATTTGAGGGAAATGGTGATATTGCGTATGTGGAAAAAGTTTTAGATCTTTGAGTTCATCTCATACAAAATGGGAGCAAAACCAAAAGTGTTGCGTTTATATTTTTGTTGAGTGTATAAAGCCTGAATTTTTGTTTTGTTTTGTGAACACTTTTTCACACCAATGTATATATGAATATAAAAGAATAAGGATGTTCCAGGTTTATCATCCCCCTATAACTTGTGCCACTCCCCAAATATATCATACATATATCGTGCACTGCTCACACATACATGCACACATGTACATTTATGCAACCCACGTGTGCTAAAAGAGTCACTGCTTATACAATTTCTGTTATCATCGTAAACACCTCCTCCATAAGGTGTTGTGTGGGCCGCTGAAGAGGAGGTACTGCTGGCCCACCACCACCAGAGGGCGCCCTGCCTGGAGTGCGGGCTCCAGGCACCAGAGGGCGCTGCCGCCGACGAAGGCTGCCAGGGTGACAGCTGTCACCCATTACTGGACACAGCTGACTGCACTCAGGACGGAGGTATATCAGCAGGACAGCGTCTCCACCTCAGTGCCGAGATATCGCCTTGAGATTAAGGTAACCTTCTCTGCAAGCTCCTATTGAAGACTCTGATAAACCTTGGTAAACCTTTTCAGGACAGCTGACTACAGAAAGCTACTTGCTTGGATAAGTACTCACCTTTCCTGCTTCATTGTAACAAGAGGTGGAGGCGGCTTCTCCCCTCTCTGTCTACTGGGTGCTGTCGCACCCATACCTGTGTGTTTGTGCTCTTTCCCGCCAGCAGTACCGGATCCGACGAGTGGAGGCAGTGGCCACCTGGGAATTCGGGACTTGGCGGTTCCAGTACTTCTGGGGTTCGGTGGCAGAGGAAATCTGGGTGGTTCCGGTTCGACTAGGACGGACGCCTCCTACCTTCGAGCCTGCCCACACGACACCAGCAGATTTCGGCTTCAAACTCCAAATTATTAATTGTTGTATTGGTTGTGCTCTTTTCACAACAGTAAAACTTGTTATTCACCTTTCTCCATTGTCCGTTCATTGCGCCCCCTGTTGTGGGTCCGTGTACCTACACTTTCACAACATAAGGGGCCCTTCACACAGTGCAAATTTGGTCAATTTGCGCATAAAGCAAAACGTGTAGAATCGTAGCTTCCTCGAACACCTCAAACAAAGTGTGCACTGTGTGAGCCCATCGAACCCTCTCTTGGCAGGTGTCGGCCAAATTCCAGGTGACATGATGAACATCTAACACCGCTCGCATGGCACTTAGAAAATGTGTGGCCATTCGTACTATCATCACGAAAACAGGCTGCAGACAATCACTGGATGTGAAATTTGTCTAAGTGCCCCATGACTGTGAAGATTCCGAGTGAACATGTGACATGCCAGAGTTGGCTCCCCCCCGCAACATGTGCGCGTGTTTCGCGCACTCCCCCCGCCCTGCTCTGTCCCCCCAACATGTGTGTGTGGTTTACGCTCCGCCATGAACCACACACACACTACAAAATAAAGAGTGAAATACACTCTATTATAGAGTGAAATCAGGTCTACCGCCTTGTCAAATCAAGTGTTTCTACTCCAATAAGAGTTGATTTCGCACTGTGATAAAGTTGATTTCGCACTGTGATAAAGAATATCAGCCCAGTCTCACGTTTTTTTTTTTTTTTTTCATGCTCCCGTGACGAAATGAGTCAAATATTCGTGAAAGGAGCCAGCTGGGGTGCTTCGGGCATCTGGTAAGGATGCATCCTGGGTGCTTCCCTAGGGAGGTGAAGACCCAGGACTAGGTGGAGAGATTATATCTCCACACTGGCCTGGGACTGCCTTGGGATCCCCCAGTCAGATATGGTCAATGTAGCAAAGGAAAAGGAAGTCTGGGGTCCCCTGCTAGAGCTGTTGCCCCTGCGACCTGATCCCGGATAAGCAGTTGAAGATGAGTGAGTGAGTGAGTGATGAGTGGGGCACTGGAGCCTATCTCAGCATTCAAAGGGTGTGAGGCAGGGTATACCCTGGTCTGGACAGGATGCCAATCTATCGCATTCACACCTATGGTCAATTTATTTAAATTTCCAATTCACCTAACCTGCATGTCTTTGGATGTGAGAAAAAAAAACCAAATATATATATATATATATATATATATATATATATATATATATATATATATATATATATATATATATATATATATATATATATATATATATATATATATATATATATATATATATATATATATGCATTAACTTGTCCAGCCATATATATATATATATATATATGGCTGGACAAGTTAATGCATTATTATCATGTTAAGGCATTAATTAACGCTGACAAATTTTTTTATCGCACATTAACGCAGTTGTTTCTTTATTGTAAGGCTTTTGTTTTGCAAGACGCACCATAAAGGAGAGGACTGCAAAAGCCACAACTTTACAACGTGCACCGCTGTCGCTTTCACTGGGGACTACTGGACATCACTCGGTAACCATAATTTATTTTTATTTAACTGCAACTGCATAAACAAAATGCTGTTGTTAAGTGTTTGCAGAACAAACGCTATGGCACTTTTGTTCATATGGCAGAACATTTAAAATAAAATTGTGCTATACACTACTTTTGAATTCATTTTTGGATTTTGCGTATAACAGTGCGATTAATCGCAGTTAATCATTGAAATCATGCGGTTAATCATGATTAAAATTTTTAATCGTTGCCCAGCTCTAATATATATATATATATATATATATATATATATATATATATATATATATATGTGTGTGTGTGTGTGTGTGTGTGTGTGTACAGTGAGGCAAATAAGTATTTGTGTCAGGATTGTGCGTTTTGTTAGGGATTTTTATTTGTTTGTTATGTATTGTTTGTTGTTTGTTTATGTATATGATTTGCATCACTGTGGTCTTGTCTGTTACTTTTTGCTTGGGGTTGGTGTTACTACTTGCTCTTGTTTGTCACTTGGGTCTTTGGTGGTGGGCGGTTCGTCCCCTGTTTTCCATGCCCTGCTCTGGAGCTTTCCTGCACACCTGTTTTCAATCAACTACTCATCACACCTTGTATTTAGACCTCTTGTTTCTCTCACTTCCCCGCCAGATCGTTGTGCTTTACAACTTCGCTTCCAGCCCTGTTCTTTGCTCTGTTTCTCGACCTGTTTTTGCCTTGCTGTGTTTTCATGACTACCTGCTCATTTTTTGGACCACGGTTTAGCCTTATGTTTTTGATACGATTGCTGATTTTGGACTTCCTTACCATGTTCCATTTTTTGCTTGTTAACCCAGTAAAACCTTTTGACTGAATCCCTTCCGTGTCTGAGTTCAGCATTTGCATCCAGCCATTCCTTGTTTCCAGTCCTGAGAGAATGATCTGGCCAATTGTGGATGCAGCAAGCCCAGACCCATTTCAGCTGGTGGCACGCACCACGGGCCAACAGCTAGCTCAGCAAGAAGACAAGTTAGCCACGCTATGCGTCAGATTCAGCAAACTCTCCAAATGCCAAGACACTTTGATGACTTCTCTGAGTTCACAGATCAGTCAGTTGTTAAACAGACAGGATCCACCGACACGGTCAGCAATGCAGTCAGAAACCACCATTGATCCGTTTCTGGGTCCGCCAGTAGCCTTGCAACCAGCTCTCCTACCCGGAGTGCTTCTCTGGAGAATCAGGAGATGTCAAACCATTTATTACTCAGTGTGAATTACATTTTGAACTAGTGCCATCAATGTTTCTGTCTGACAGGACAAAGATAGCCTTCATGATTTCACACCTTACCGGACGGGTGGCGTCCTGGGCTACAGCCAAGTGAAGCAGGCAGTCATCATCATGTCAGTCCCTCCAGTTGTTCACTGATTCCTTCCAGTAAGTATTCCAACACACATTCCCGGGTCAAGAGGCGTCGCAGTTCATTCTGAAGCTCAAACAGGGCTCTCACAAAGTATCCGATTATGCCATCGACTTCCGCATTCTGGCGGCCAAGAGTGAATAGAATCCTGCAGCTTTGATTGACATGTTTTTCATGGACCTACCGGTCACATCCAAGATCAGCTCGTCACCACGGAGGTCCCAGAGGATCTGGACGCACTTATTGCCCAGGCAATCAAGGTCAATCAGAGACTCACTGACAGATCCCAGAGGGAGACCTGCCCATCTGCACAGCCGGTACGGCCCATTGTTCCAGGACGGTTTGACTCTCAGCCCATCCAGAAGCAGTTCTGAGGAATGCTGGGATGCACCCGACTCACAGAGGAGGAGCGCTGTCATCATTGAGAGAACCGACTGTGTTTCTACTGTGGTCAGCATAGTCACCTGATCTCCAGTTGTCAGGTCAGAGGTGCCTCCACGCAGATTAAGCTGTCAATGAGCTGAGTGAGTCAAAATTCGGTTGTTTCTTCTGTAGCTCAGAATATGATTAGAGCTAAGCTGATTTCTGAACATTCCTCAGTATCAATGCCTGTTTTTGTGGATTTGGGCTCTGACGTTAATTTAATGCACTCTCCTCTTGCCAGGAATCTGCACCTTAAAACATATCACCTCCCAAGCCCTCTGGTGGTTAGGGCTGTGAACGGCAGTCCTTTGGGTCAGATTTCCCTCCGGTCTCAGTCAGTTCAGTTGATGGTGCCTGAGTCTGAGAACCATTCAGAATCTATTAGTTTTAACATATTTGGTAATACGACTCACCCGGTAATTTTGGGACACCCCTGGCTGAAGCAGCACAACCCAAATTTCAATTGGACTGATGGAAATTAGCTCCTGGGGTCTTATGTGTGCTAACTCATGTTTGATTCAGAGTCTGGATTCCCCTGCCTCGATTAATACTGATCTCACTGGCGTACCGGCATGTTACCACAACCTCACTCTTGTATTTAGCAAAGCTAAAGCCAAATCTCTACCTCCTCATCATGACTATGAGTGCACTATCGACCTCCTCCCGGGTACCAGTCCCCATAGGGGTAAATTGTTTTCCCTGTCAGCGCCGGAATGACAAACTATGTCTGAGTATGTTCAGGAATTGCTTGCTGCTGGGCTTATCCACCCGTCTTCCTCTCCTGCTGGGGCCAGTTTCTTTGTTGTAGAAAAGAAAGATAAGACGTTACAGCCATGCATAGATTCTTGGGGCCTCAATGACATCACGATCAAAAACCGGTACCCGCTCCCTCTCACTGTGTTTGAACTGTTAGAGGGGGCCAGGATTTTCACGAAATTAGATTTTCATAACACTTATCATTTGGTGAGTATAAGGGAGGGGGACGGGTGGAAAGCAGTGTTTAATACACCTACTGGACATTATGTGTATGTAGTCATACACTTTGGCTTAACAAACACTCCCACGGTTTTCCAGAATGTGGTCAATGACGTTCTCTGTGAGTTCCTGAATAAGTTTGTATTTGTGTGTTTAGATCATATCTTAATCTTCCCCCCGATGAGAAATCCCACTCACAAAATGTCTGAGCAGTACTACAGAGACAGCTCCAGAATCAGTTGTATGTCAAGGCTGAAAAGGGTGAGTTTCACAAGCGTTTTCTGTGGTTTGTGTTGGCTGAGGGGGAGATCAGCATAGATCCCAAAAAAATCGCGGCTGTAGCTGAGTGGGCTGTACCCCGCTCCCGAAAGGAGGTTAAAAGGTTCGTGGGTTTTGCTCATTTCTATAGAAAATTCACCAGAAACTTTACCTCCATAGCCTCACCTCTGTATGAGCTTACCTCCACTCGCAGACTGCAGAGAAGCATTTCAGGTACTAAAACAATGTTTTACGGCGGCCCCCATGTTACTCCTCCTGACCCCGCTTGACAGTTCGTGGTGGAGGTCAATGCCTCTAACATTGGCATCGGGGCTGTTCTGTCTCAGGTTAACAAGAGATTGCACCCTTGTGTTTATCTGTCCAAGAAATTATCGCCTGCAGAATGCAGTTATGATATTAGGGACCATAAACTGTTGGTGGTTAAGGTGGCCTTGGAGGAGTGGCACCACTGGTTGGAGGGGGCACAGATGCTATTCCAGGTCTGGATGGATCACAAGAATCTAGAGCAGGCTTCTAGCTAGGGTGGATGGCACCGGGCAGCCCCACCCAGTACTGCAAATTTAAACCCGGCTCTCGGGTTCAAATTGGCTTTTCCACCCAGCACAGAATTTCTGAAAAATGAACTGAAATGTTGCTGAAAATGTACCATTTTGATCATATTTCAAGCTTATAGAGTCATTGGTTTGCAATTTTAAACCAATAATTAAAGTAATAAATCTATTTCTCATTTTCTTCGTATCAAATCGCAAACAGCAGAGATCAGAGAGTCAGCGGGTTCTGTGGCCAAAGTGCTGTGAAGGGCAGAAGCTGAAAACAGCATCTCTGCAATTCTCTGAGCTCAAGAAAAAAAGACGCGCCATGAAAATCTTGCATTAATCCAGATGTCCTTCTGTGTCTGTATGTGATGATATATTCAGAAAGGTCCAGTTTATTTTACAGTTGAAAGGCTTCATGTTTCCAAAAAGCTCAGAGTTTGAAAAACAGCAAATGGCGCGATCAGCGAAGGAAGGGGAGGGAGAGAAACAGAGATAGAGAGAGAGAAAGAGAGAGAGAGAGAGAGAGGGGGGAGGAGAGATGGAGAGGAGGAGGGGCACAGCGTCAGTGAAAGAGGAAAGTGGAAAACTGATTCAGAAAGTTTTTCATTTAAAAGAGCAGGTGACAAATCAGTCCAGGTTCAGCTCTTGTTCAAACAAGGCATTTTAGTGTTATATTGTTTAAAAAGAGAAAGTAATGCAATCCCATTAAAAAAAACTGTAAGGATGAGAGAAAAACTGCCTGCTTCAATTGATAAAAAACTACTAAGTGTCATTGCTGAAGAAGAGAGTAAATGCTATGTCCACTAAATATTAATGTTTTTAGATTTTTAATGTTATTTAATGTATTAACTTAGACATTGACAGAAACATACAAAAAAGAACTTTGATCTTACAAATATTACAACATAAATATATATATATATTTTTTATTCTTGCTTTCAATCCATCTAAAACCACCCAAAATTAGTAAAAATAGGGCTTGCCATTAATGTTTTAGTGGTATAAAAACCCCTATATCTTCTAGGATTAGGGTTTTCTATGAGCAGCATCACATAATTTGCCCGGCACTAAAATGGTCCTAACTAGAACCCTGATCTAGAGTACGAACGACCAAAAAACTAAATGTCAGACAGGCGCATTGAACTATATTTTCAGCCTCTCTCTCATTTTGTTCTTACGTATTGCCCTGGTTCCAAGAATGGGCAGTCTGTGGCGCAGCTGTGCGCTGCAGCCTTCCACTGCGATCTCCATCCGCCACTCCTGCCTTGCAATTTTAATGTACACACCTTACTTCTACACGTTTAGTAAACACCTTCACCAATTTAGAGTAATGGTCACTAGGCGGTGGTGGGTTTGCAGGGCAGGCTGTGGCACAGCGGTGTACCGTGGCCACCCACGGCAGTCTGCCACCTGCCATCTCTTGCCCTGCTTTTAATGCAACACTTTATCTTTGTACACTTAGGGGGTCGTACACAGCAAGGGAGATTAATTGTAACAACTATGGTGGGGTTGGTAGGTAGGTGAGTGTGGCGCGTGGGGTTGACCCCGGGTGGCTGTGGATGTCTGGGTCTCTGAGGTAGGGGGTCTGCCTCGCCAGTTCTGCCGTGGTCCCATGGCCCTGCTCTGGGTCTGTGGGGCCTGGGGTGCCACGGCCCAATGTGGGGGTGGGTGGTGGCAGTGGGGCACGGGTGTTGCTGGCTGCGCTTGGGGGTCTGGCTGTCGGGGGGCATTGTGCTCTTCCTGGCCCCGTGGTCGGGCCTCGCCTCTTGTCTGGGGGCTGGGCCCCGCCCTCGTGTGGCTCAGTGGTCCCTACCTTGTGCTTTGGATTTGCTTGCGGTGGCTCCTTTGCTCCCTATCCTTGCCGCCGCTTGCTCCCGCCCTCGGGGGCCGTGGCCCAGGTGGCGTGGTTCTGGGGCTCCTCCTATTGGTGGGCCCATGCTGGCATCCTGTGTGCTTCCCTCAGGTTTGGGGCGGCTCCCTGTGACCCTGTGGGGGGGGTGTTGTCGGGGTGCGTTCTGGTGCTGTCGGGCCGCTCCCCTGTTGGTTTGCTGTGCTGCCCAGTGGCTACGGGGGCTACCTTTCCTGGCCCCCGTGCCCTTCCGCTGCCCGTTTTCTCCTGGTTCCCCCGGGGCCCTGCGTCCTGGACCCACTTCTGTCACCGCTCGCTGCCGGCCGCGTGGCTTCTGACGTGCTGGAGTGGTCTTGTCTTGGCCCAACACACCAGCCACAGTAGTGATTGGATATTTAGGTGTGATCTGGGTCTCTGTGTGTGGATGGTCGCGTGTTTGAGGCCATCACCACAATTCGGTTTTTGGGTGTTCTTAAGAAGATTAACACTATGGTGTTCTGGATTAGGGTATGACTGCTCACTAATTTGACAACAGACTGTTGCTGTCACTGTTTGTTCATGTGTGGTTGTTTGTCGTGGTATGTCATATGGTTGGGGCCCCGTCTCCTCGGTGTCTCACATCACAGTTATTTCACCACTTGTCTCTCGTTCTTGTCTGTCTTTGTGTTGTTTTGGTGGTCGTCCCTTCTTGATAGAATCTGTCAGTTGGCTCTGAGTAGGATGTTGTAGGCTGATCGGGAAGGGCGGATGGGGATCACACACACACCACATTCACTCATGCACTACATACCTTCTGTCTTGCAAGAATAAATTGCATATATGCGTATTAATGTTCATAAATGGTTCTGCCAGTGTGGCACTTACCATTACTATATATGCAGACAGGGGGAAGAAAAAAAAGGTAAACCTGACGTGCTGTCACGTAATTCAACCCTTCCGATTCACCCCCTAACACCTCTACTATTTTGCCAGTGTCATGCTTTGTGTTGGCACTCACTTGGGACATGGAAACTCAGGTTAAGGCAGCCATTGAACAACAACCCATTCCCCCTGAGTGTCCTTGTGGGAAACTACCGGTGACAGACTCCCTTCGAGGGGAAGCGATTAGGTGGGGCATGATAGCCATTTTTCTTGTCATCCTGGCATAAAGAAAACCTCGTTCATTATCCAACAAAGGTTTTGGTGGCTGCGCATCACTAATTATGTTCATGCCTGCCAGACCTGTGCCATGAATAAATCCTCCACACAGTCCGTCGGGGAAATTACACCCTCTTCTCATCCCTAAGCTTCCGTGGTCGCATATTTCGGTAGACTTTATGACAGCTCTTCCAGTTTCTAGGGGTAATATGGCGCTGCTTACTGTAGTGGATCGACTCTTGAAAATGGCTCACTTTATCCCATTGTCTAAACTTCCCTTGGCCAAAGAAATGGGCGAGGTGATGCTATTGAACGTGTTCAAGTTACAAGGTTTCCCACAGGACATTGCACTCTACCACGACAGTTCATTTCACGGTTTTGGAGTGAGTTCTGCAAGCTCCTTGTTACCTCCGCAAGTCTCACGTCAGGATATCACCCCAGTCAAAAAAAAAAAAAAAATCTAAAAATCTAAATCTAAGAAAAATTGAGAAAATCACATTGTATCATTTTTAAATAATTCATTTGCATTTTATTGCATGAAATAATTATTTGGTACAATAGAAAAACAGACCTTAACTTTTGGTACAGAAACCTTTGTTTGGAATTACAGAGGTGAGACATTTCCTGTAGTTTTTGACCAAGTTTGCACACTGCAGCAGGGATTTTGGTCCACTCCTCCATACAGCTCTTCTCCAGATCTTTCAGGTTTCGAGTTTGAGCTCCCTCCAAAGATTTTCTATTGAGTTCAGGTCTGGAGACTTGCTAGGCCACTCCAGGATCATGAAATGCTTCTTATGGAGCCCCTCCTTAGTTGCTCTGGCTGTGTGTTTTGGGTCATTGTCATGCTGGAAGACCCAACCATGACTCATCTTCAGTCCTCTTACTGAGGGAAGGAGGTTGCCAAAATCTCACAATACATGACCCCATCCATCCTCCCTTCAATACGGTGCAGTCGCCCTGTCCCTTTTGCAGAAAAGCACCCACAAAAAATGATGTTTCCACCCCAATGTTTCACGTTTTGGGACGGTGTTCTTGGGGTTGTTCTCATCCTCCAAACACGGCGAGTGGAGTTGATACCAAAAAAAGTTCTGGGCCTTCTCAGAATCATACTTACCCCATGAGGTGAGATCTTGCATGGAGTCCCTAGGCTATGGAAGGTTGACAGTCATCTTGTGTTTCTTCCATTTTCTAATAATTACACCAGCAGTTGTTGCCTTCTCACCAAGCTGCTTGCCTATCATCCTGTAGCGCATCCCAGCCTTGTGCAGGTCTACAATATTGTTCCTGGTGTCCTTAGACAGCTCTTTGGTCTTGGCCTTGGAGTGTGATTGACTGAGTGTGTGGACAGGTGTATTTTATACAGGTAAAAAGTTCAAACAGATGCAGTTAATAAAGGTAAAGAGTGCAGAATAGGAGGGTTTCTTAAAGATAAACTAACAGGTCTGAGAGAGCCAGAATTCTTGCTGGATGGTAGATGATCAAATACTTATTTCACACTATAAAATGCAAATTAATCATTTAAAAATCATACAATGTGATTTTCGGATTTTGTTTTTAGATTCTGTCTCACACAGTTGAAGTGTACCTGTGATAAAAATTACAGACCTCTCCATTCTTTGTAGGTGGGAAAACTTGCAAAATCGACAGTGGATCAATTACTTATTTGCCTCACTGTATATATGAAGAGTTCAGGCGCAAAACCCTGTAAATGCCACGCCCACGGAAAATGAGATAACCATTGCAAGTGAAAGCTTACCAAGGCTCGTATCCGACAACAAAATCAATTCTGCTGCAACACCCCATAAATCCTATGGTAAATGCAAGTCAAGATGCAGTTTGTATGCAGAACCTCGTAAGCGCCATCCCAGATTGTGTGCAAAACCACATAGTGAACAGCACACCACTCACTGGCATGTATCTCGGTCACATGACGCAAAGATTGCGGCACCCACGAGAGCTTCTCTGATGCTGCATTTACACATAACGATGGAACGTCACGAATGCCACGAAGTATACATTCTTGGCTGTTGATCACGAATGTGATGATTTGAGGCAGAGGCGTCAGTTGTCCTCAGGAACTGCTGCAACCTGTTAGCATGCGTTATGATTAATGTAACGTGTTGGTGGAGCATTATCAGGAACCATTAAACACGGTCAAGAATAATGTTCCACACTGTTGCGCTCTATTGCGCGTAACAGTGCATGGTTAAGTTCTGTCACGTAGTGAATGAGGCAAATTGTCTCCACACACACTCATTTTCATCCATCAGCTGATGAACAATTCAGATCGCTCCAGTTTTGTTGTGTGGGCCGCCGAAGAGGAGGTACTGCTGGCCCACCACCACAAGATGGCGCCCTGCTTGAAGTGCGGGGTTCAAGCACGAGAGGGCGTCGGAGCGACCAGGAGTAACAGCTGTCACACATCATCCGTACCAGCTGTCACTCATCCACTACTCATCACCACCACCATAAAGGCCGGACTGCAACTCCACCTCCCCGCCGAGAAATCAGCTACCATTCAGGTAATTTTCTCTGCTGACTCAAAACATTGAGTATTAATCTGAACTTCTTTGCAGCCGTTTTCCTGGTGTGTCCTTATCTGTGGGATTGGCATTTGGTGTGATCAGCGACGGCTTCGCCTCACATCCCAAACCAGATAAGTGGTGAAACAGGAGCTGCACGAGTGTGTGATTGGAGGTGGAGGTGCTCCCTCCTAACTAAACACTGACTGTGGGATTACTGAGTGTGCGAACTCACACTCATCAGGACTGTCTGTTCTCTGCCAGCAGTACCGGGTCTGACTGCTGAAGACAGCGGCCACCTGGGGCGCAGGCCTTGGCGGCTCCGGTGTTCTTCAGCTCCGTTGGTGGTGGAAGCTGTGTGGGGATCCGGCTCTTCTCTCGCCAGGCGTCTTCTATCGTCAAGCCTGCCCACACGTCACCTGGTGTATGATTGACAGTCCACCGTATTGTTATTGTCTGTACGTCGTTGTGCGATTCACAACATTAAATTGTTACTTTTGGCTTATCCATTGTCCGTTCATTAACGCCCCCTGTTGTGGGTCCGTGTCACGACACTTTCACAACAAGTTTGCTCCTTTAAATCCACACCAGAAGAACTTTGTGACTGCATGCTTAGTTGGGCTCTGTGCCATGGAGTGGTGCAGAGAGGAGGAGGAGATGGAGAGAGCCAGATGTGTGGCTCCATGCGGCTCTCGTCTCGCTTGTTTCCCCAAACATCAGGCGCAGCAGCAGGTGGAACACCTGCAGGAGTGCGCTGAGGAGCATTACAACAAAACTTTTAGTGAACCATGGCGTCTCTGTCCTTCTTCGGCATACTGCAGCAATGAAACTGAATGCAGTGCAGCAGGGTTTAATTGTGCGCACGTCAGAGAAGAATGCTGTCACGCTCTATTAGGGGATCATCACTAATCAAGACGGATCAACACGCTCAGTTGTGACCTCCATGACATGAGGCCAAATGATGGTGGTGCGTGACATTCGTGGAAGATTTTTTTGACAGCCAAAAACATGCTCCACGAAAATCACGAATATCATGCACCAACATGCACTATTAAGAAACCTATTCAGATGTGTTGTCACATTAAGAATGTCAGGAATGTGCCAGGAATGACACAAATATGACATTCATAACGTGTACTGCCTAACGTGTACTGCTTAACGCAGCATTAGCGTACATAGCAGACTTACTGAGTTTTGCAAACAAACTGAAGGTGGAGATACCAGGTTTTGCAGCCAAATCTATTAAAGGTTGCTAATTAACACATTTCTGAATAAAGGTTGATTTTTGAGATTCTGCTATTTTGTTCAGTGCACCATAACCATTTCATAACAAGAAAGAATGATTCATGGAGATGTACATGAATCATTTTTTGGAAACAGTCAGCTGTCACAAGCTCTCACAAAGATGCACAATAATTTTCAATAGTTTACAATGTACCAGTTTAGAGCACCTTCTGCAACCACTTTCAACAAATATTTTGATTGTCTTATATTTTTCCTGTCAATCTTTGCAATAATAATGCAGAGATAATATTAAAAGCCTTTGTACTACTAAGGGTTAATACATCTTTGTCATTTGCTAACTCAGTGCTCATGGGCCACTTTTATGTCGTGGATGACAAATGGGATTATTAAATACCAGAACATTAATTTTAAAAAAAAGCAAACACATGCCAAAGGAACATGCCAAGTTTATCAAACAAACAACAAAAGCCCTTCATGACTCACATATTTTAGACACAACCTCTGGAATCTTCAAAAACATGACCCAATAAATATCAGTAAAGTCCAACTCAGCGACATGCAGCTATTTTAATATAGCTGAGATGGTGGAAATCACAGAGAATTTCATCGAACCCACTCTGTGTCCCTGCTGACATTAAAGAACAATTTGGAGGAGATTAGATTAAACTGAGTGCTCTCTTCTGTGATGTTTGTTCAGAAATTGGGCTCTCCAAATCAATACACCACGACAAAAAGGAAAATATAAAGGCTGTTGACCCGAGGGCAATAGTGTTGTCTCCCTTTCTGCTCAGCACCGCATGTTTTGTACTTCAGAAGACGTACAGAAGAATCAGCAGGCTGCAAGTGTCTGCTGGTGACAGAATTGAAAATGAGCCTCAAGGGGAAAGGGTAACAGCCCTAACAATGTAATGCAGCTGTAATCTAGTAGAACATCTTCTGGGTTGCTGATGGAAGAGTGCAGTGCAAACAGGATGCTGACCACTTTAAAGGCACCAGCATATATCATCTGTTAAAGCTCATAGGAGCACTGTTGAACAAGAGCCTTTGTTAGTTTAGCTCTTTCAATGGCCTGCACATGAAGATGGAACAATGCCCTGTGCTCACAGAAACCTGTCCTCCACAAGGATACTGGCCATCAAGGTTGGCAATTTTCACCTAGATACTGGCCATTTTTGCTTTTGCTCTTGTTGTCTTGTGCACATATGCAGAGGATATACTACATAGGTTTTGTTTGGGATACATACCGACTCGTGCCGAGAGATGGTCACATTTTTCCTGTCAATATTTTTGGTGGTCTACACTTTCTTCTACACTAATCAGCCATAATGTGATCACTGACAGGCAACGTGAATAATATTTATAATCTCAGTAATTGATTTAGAAGTATTTCAAAAGTATTTAGATTACATTGTAAGTAATCCCCAAGGATTCTGATTGTATGTATTTTGTGTTCAGTAAGTGATTACATTTCAAAGTAATCCAATCCAGCTCTGCAAGTAGTACATCTAATCGAAGTACCCATTTGCAGCAACCCTCAACACCATTTGACCCAAAGTCATTCCGCAAGCTTGACCCTAGGATCTTCAGGAGACACAGTGTATGAAAGACATCAAAGTATCACCTGAGTTTATTGGTGTCACAACCACACAGTAAGACAGCAAGTACCAAGGCCCTAAAGACTTGGCTCATCAATAGTAAGACATGCCACCATTAACAAACATTAATATATCTGTTTGTGTGCCCTGTCACATCAATAGTCTTATACCTTGTCCTGACCTTGTCATCTAGTGGAGCAGATAACTGTAACAATTGTTCATTTCTGGAAACAAGCACCAAAATTGGTGCACATACTCCTTAGACATTACTCTTTTGAAAAAAAAAACCTGATTGTCCACTTGAATTTTCAATAGGCAGCCAGTTGATGTCAATTGAGAATTACACAGGGTTCAAAAAGTTTGGACTATCTGTGACTGAATGTCATGGGTTATGGGGTAAAATCAGCAAGAACTGTGACAAAGTTCAATTTCAGATTGTACAGGGGTCAAAAGTTAAACCCGTCACACTTGGACCTGAATGCCACCCGAATGAAAATTTGACTGCAATTTGGGCAATGTTGAGGCATATTCAAACCCCTCAGTTTGCGAAACACTTGGCACATTCATGGGGCTAGCCCGAATGTGGAGCATGCACCCAACTCTCGAGGTGCATTCGAGGTGGTAAAAAGGCTCAAACTATGGTCAAAGAGCAGTCTGATCACAGTCTCACTGAGTTCTAAATGTTCTAATGCCGTCAAAACAGCATTCAAAACAGTCTGATCGTGTTTGGGTAATTCGCCATGGCCAGACACGTCCAATCCTGCCAGCACGTCCCAAGAGCACAACCAGGTGTGGGTTAGATAATGTATTGTGACATATCATGATCATCATAGCTGTAACACCAGGTGCAGAAGTGCCACACTGTGTTGGCGCCCCATGGCTCGTCAGTGTTTTTGAGAGACTTGGCATGGCACAGCACAGCACAGCTGATCAGGGTGTCACAGCTGTAATACACATATAATGACATACACACCATGTCAATCTGTAGGAGGACTGATGGTGCAACTGTTTCGCCAGGCCTCACAACGTAAATAAAATAAAAACTCTCCCTTGCAATGCTCCCAGATGCATCTCACAGTGCAGGGCAACACCAGCCAGGAGCTGCAGCCTGTGATGAACTCCCTCTCATACTAGCTGCTCCATGAGCTGGCAACATCCGCTGACAAATGCTTCGTCCACCCAAAATATATATCCCATATGAGGCACCATCCCATGGCACAATGTGCGCTGTCCAGCTGACACAGCGCTGGCCACACCCTCCCCTCACTGTGTTTCCCGTCCAGACTTGTAGACATCAGGTGGCAATCAACCGCATTCGTCCAGCAGTCGGTGTGCTATATTTGTGATCTTAGTGCATTCTTACAGCATTCTGTGTCCTTGTACTCTTTTCCAACTACGTTTGGAATGCAATGGTGCGCATACGCATGGGTGTTCACGAATCAGTCGAGGTGGGATCCGCCCCATTCTATGTGGTCGTATTTAGACAGCCACTCATACATGGCAGTCTGAATGTCTGTCCCTCCCGACTGCGTCTCAGTGTTTGGCTCTTTCTCCCATTCTACCTGATATCGCTTCATTTGTGCTGATTCTTGCTAAGTGTGACCGGGCCCTTAAAGTTGTTCCAATTTTGGTAAAAAGTAATGCAAATTAGTGGTTGAATTTAACCCCCTACCACCTGCCTCATTTTGACTTGTCAGTATCTACCATGGATATACAGGCTTAAAGGGTTTTAAAAAGGATTAATTTGCACCATGTGTCATGCTTAGTTATCACATTACAGGGTAACATATGTCACATGTCACAGAATCCAATGGACGTCGACATTGTTTGACCTGTACCTTGCAGACCAAGAACTCAACACAGTCAAAACTATTCAATTTATTAATACCAAGGGTTGACGAGGACTCAAAATAAAAGATATGTGATTCACATTGTGACCCGGACTTTACCTGGATCCTGATTCCACAACACAATGCAATAATTGCATACTGATCCAGATTGCTCCAACTGATCAAGATGTTGCAATCTGATATTTAATTCACAAGCACAAACAAAATAGTGTCTTCCTGATCTGATTTACATCATGATGTTGTATCTGTGAAGTAGTTTTGACGTAATCCATAAAGGTCTACAAAGTGAAATCCTGATCCAGAATCCAGATCCATATCATCTCCAAATTCAGTGGAGTGTTCCATGCTGTAATATCCATCTGTGATGGAAATTTGGTGAGAATTTGTTAAGTAGTTTTGACGTAATCCTCAAAATCCAACAAAGTGAAATGTACAAATTAAAATCCTGATCCAGAATCCAGATCCAGATCACCTCCAAAATTCAGTGGAGTTTTCCATGCCTAATATCTATCCGTGGTGCAAATTTGGTGAGAATCTGTGAAGTAGTTTGACATAATCCTTAAAAACCTATATAAAGTGATATCTTGATCCAGAATCCGGATCTGGGTCACCTTCAAAATTTAATGGGATCTTCTATGGCCTAATATCTATGTGTAGTGAAAATTTCATCAAAATCCGTGCAGTAGTTTTGAGGTAATTGTTATGGTCTACACCCGAAAGGATGGCTGTGTTGTCTGGGCCGCTGAGAGGGGTACTGCTGGCCCACCACCACAAGATGGCGCCCTGCTTGAAGTGCGGGCTTCAAGCACGAGAGGGCGTCGGCTTTACTGGAGGTGACAGCTGTCAACAATCACACAAGCTGTCACCCATCATCACCACTACAAAGACCGGACTGCAACTCCACCTCCTCGCCGAGAAATCAACTACCATTCAGGTAATTTCTCTGCTGCCTGACACTGTGTGTTAACCTGAACTTTATTTGCAGCCGTTTTCCTGGAGTGTTTCCTTATCTGGAGGATTGGCGCTTGGTGTGACAGCAATGGCTTCGCCTCACACCCCAACTCAGATAAGTGGTTGACCAGGAGCTGCACGAGTGTGTGTGATTGGAGGTGGAGGTTTTCCCTCCTTTACTTAAGACAGACTGTGGATTACTGAGTGTGCGAACTCACACTCATCTGGACTGTCTTTGTTCTCTGCCAGCAGTACCGGGTCTGACTGCTGAAGACAGCAGCCACCTGGGGCGCAGGGCTTGGCGGCTCCGGTGTTCTTCAGCTCCGTTGGTGGTGGAAGCTGTGTGGGGATGCTTCTCTCTCCAGGCGTCTTCTATCGTCGAGCCTGCCCACACGTCACCTGGTGTATGATTGACAGTCACCATATTGTTATTGTCTGTACGTTGTTGTGCGATTCACAACATTAAATTGTTACTTTTTGGCTTATCCATTGTCCGTTCATTAACGCCCCCTGTTGTGGGTCCGTGTCACGTCACTTTCACAACAGGATTTCTCGGCCAGCGTCATGGATCCCGAGGGGCGTCAACCATCGCTTGAACAGCCAATGGGAGAGCGAGGTGCACAGGCAGGAGCCGTGTTGGATGAGCTGCAGCACATCTTAACCGCCTTCGCCGCTCGGTTGGACTTAGTTACCGAGCAGAGCAGTGTTCTCAATCGCAGGATGGAGGCTCTCACCGCCCAGGTGGAAGCGCATGCTCAGGGCGCTGCTGCAGCACCTCCTCCTGCTGACCGTGTGCCAGAAACAGACATTCCGCTGGTCGTTCAATGACCCCCCCCCCCACCTTCCCCTGAAGCATACATAAGCCCTCCGGAGCCGTACGGAGGCTGTGTGGAGATGTGTGCGGACTTCTTGATGCAGTGCTCGTCTTTTCACAGCGTCCCGTCATGTACGCAGCAGACGCTAGCCGGGTGGCTTACGTTATAAATTTGCTTCGAGGAGAGGCACGCGCCTGGGCTACGGCGCTTTGGGAGCAGAATTCACGGCTCCTAATGGTTTATACTGAGTTTGTGAGGGAGTTCAGACAGGTGTTCGATCACCCTCATAGAGGCGAGACCGCTTCAAGCGTGCTGCTGTCGATACGGCAGGGGCGTCAGAGCGCAGCGAAGTATGCAGTCGACTTCCGCATCGCGGCAGCGCGAGCCGGCTGGAATGCTGTTGCGCTCCGCGCCGCCTTTGTAAACGGACTGTCTCTGGTTCTTAAGGAGCACCTGGTGGCGAAGGACGAGCCACGGGATTTAGACGGGCTTATCGACGGGTTATACGGTTAGACAACCGATTAACAGAACACCGACGGGAGCGAGACGAAGGGCGTGGTCAGGCACAAGCCGTCCCTCTTCCTCGGGTCTGAAAGGGAGCCGACTTCCCCACGCTCCACTGCCAGGGCTCTCCACGTGACAACAGATCCCCCTGCTGACGTTGCTATGGAAACGAGCAGGGCCAAAAAACGATCAGATCAAAAACAAAGGAGGCTGATCCGTGGAGAGTGTTTTCTCTGCAGCTCTACTGACACACAGAGAGAATGCCCCAAACGATCAAAACAGCAGCACTCATCCTTAGAGACTGGGCTAAGGGTGGGTCACAATACCCACGCTGGGAGACCCCGTAAATCTGCACGAATCCCAGTCCTGAGTGAGGATTTAACCCTTCACGCCCCAGCACTGGTGGACACGGGGTCGGAGGGAAATCTGCTGGATAGCAGATGGGCAAAGGAGGTTGGGCTCCCTCTAGTGGCCTTACCGTCACCATTGTCGGTGCGGGCACTAGATGGCACCCTTCTTCCACTAATCACACCAGACTCAGCCAGTGACATTGGTGGTGTCTGGGAATCACAGGGAGGAGATTGTGTTTTATGTAACACCTTCTACCTCCCGAGTGATTTTGGGTTTTCCATGGGTGTTAAAACACAATCCCCGGATTGATTGGCCGTCTGGGGTTGTGGTTCAGTGGAGCGAAACCTGCCACCGGGAGTGTTTAGGATCCTCGGTTCCACCCGGTGTGACAGCTAAGGAGGAGGTTTTAGTCTCCCCCAATCTGGCGGCGGTGCCAGCCGAGTACCACGACCTTGCTGACGTCTTCAGCAAGGATCTGGCACTCACGCTGCTCCCGCACCGTCCGTACGATTGTGCCATTGATTTGATACCGGGCACTGAGTACCCGTCCAGCAGGCTGCACAACATCTCATGTCTGGAACGCGAATCAATGGAGACCTACTGTTAAGGATTTTGTATATATGTTATCACTGTTAAAACATTTGTACATTTGTCTTCCTTTCTCATGAGAAACGGTGTTGTGCTGTTTGCACTTCACCCTGAGAATGTACGTGTTATTCAACCTTGTTTTAGCTTTGTCTTCTTTCTCATGAGAACGGAGATGTGCTGTTTTGCACCTGTCTTAATGCAATCCTGAGAATTCAATTTTGTTTAGCACTCTGGGGTCAATCTGAGCTGGGCATGAAGGGCTGGATGTACTTATTATTATAATATAACTTTGTTTTCGCAGCCTCTAACGACTGGGAGTAAGAGAACGTTTTGACTATTGTGATGTGGTGTTTAGTGTGAAGGAGTGTGGAAGACAGGACACTTCAGGCAGATGCAGAACAGCTGATACCTGCAACAGACAACGAGATGTGCTGACCTGAAAGTGTTCTTCCTTACAGCTGCACTTATTGACGTATGCGTTTATGTTATGGGAAGAAACTTGTCTTGCGTCATCACCCCCACCCTTAGGACAAGTTTCTTGTTTATGTGATGAGGGCGTCTCTTAATAAAAAGAGCGGAAAAGCAGGCCAGACTTTAGTGTAGCTTTGGTGTACAGCCTGGCCGCACTCCGCGCGTGATTATATGACTTTCTGTCTCACTGGTGTTTCTTGATCTGTTTGTCTTATCAAGGTTTTAAGACTGTTTGGAGGAGAAAATACCCAACATTGACTGGGGGCTACGTCCGGGATCTCAACAACACCGGAGGTGTCCAGCGGAGGTCGCCAAGTCCAGACGAAAATCCTTGGCCAAGGTCCGATCGATTGATCGTGTCTGCAATTGTCGACCACCGTTGGCATCGTCTGGTTGACGAGATTTTCCCGAAGAAGACAGACAGGAAGTCGAGTCAGTGAGTAAAATTTCTTTGTAAACAGTACTGAGTGAGTGGTGATCAGATCACATAAAACAGTTAAATTCCGCAAGCGATGATACAGAATCGCCTGTTAATGCAAAGCAGTTAAACTCTGTAAGGAGGGTGCGGACTCCTCTGTTTATATACGCGTACCGGTAGGGGATAAAAGTGATCACATAAAACAGTTAAACTCCGTAAGCGATGATACAGAATCGTCTGTTAATGGAACACAGTTAAACTCTGTAAGGAGGGCGGACTCCTCTACGGTTGCGAGGGACGCCCGTAGTTAAATTCCGGAAGGAGGATACGGACTCCTCTGTTTTAATACGTAAAGGAAATCCCGGGTAGGAATATGTGCACTGTAAAAAAGCAGTTAAATCTGGCAGGGACGGCGGAGTCCCCTAAAGCAGGACATTAGTTAAATTTCACGGGAGGGCGAGCTCCCTCACATAAGAATACGCGTACGTTATTAGGAGTGTTTCTATGTGTAAATAGTGTTTTGCGCAAGTGTAATAACTGTGTGAAAGTGTAATACTTTGGACAACGTTAGTGACAACCGTGTGTGTGGAAGCAGCAGGCAAGTGATTCCGCTTCCTACGGGGAGGTGAAAGGAATCAACCACACGACGGCAAATTAATTGTCACGTCCAAAGAAAGTGTGAAAACTTCAGATTTAGAACACCCTAGGTGTGCCCCCGTCTGAAGTCCAAATTATAACAAGGGATAAAAAATATATAAAAATGGGGGGTAAGACGTCTAAAAATAAGGAAAATTTATCAACTGACGACTGGAAATTTATGGAGGCAAAAAATCCAAAGCAACAAAGAAATTGGAGACCTGGATAAATAAACATGACTTTGACGGACGACTGAACCTGATCAGCATACAAAGCTGAAGAAGGAGTTAGAACGGGAACATAAAGGTGATGAGAAAAAGATGCAGAAAGTAGGGGCAGATTTAGTGGCATTTTGGGGAGGAAGCAGAGAACAGACAGAAAGGAGCAGAGAAGCGACGATTAGAGAAAGCGAGGAAAAAGAAAGCTGTAGGTAAGGCAGAAGAAGATGTGATAATTCAGCACAGAGAGCCAGAACAGTCTCAACAACCACCGCCGGCTGGATCGTCGGTGACAAAGAGACCTTTATCTCCTCTACCAGAGGATGACGATGTACCGCCACCACAGTATGATTTGGCAGTAAAACCTAAGGTAAAAAGAGAAAAACCAGAAAAACCACAAACACGCAGTCAAGCGAAAGTGCCTACAGCCCCTCCCATGGTGGAACATAGTGATCAGGGAGGTGCCTATCCTATGATAGAAGTACCAAATCCTCGTGCAGGAACAGCGGACAGCTACCAACCATGCTCGTTTATCGGACATGGAATGCTGATGATATCAAAGCAGCAGTCGACATGATACCATCGCCACATGTCGATATTGAGGGCTTTATGCAGGATATAGAAAACATTAGAACATCTTACCACCTTAGTGGACCTGAAGTCCAACAGGTGTGGATGAAAGCATGTGGCCCTAAATGGAGTCAGGTACGGGAGACTGGAATCCTGCAGATCAACAAGGCGTACCACTGACACATGATGATCTAGTCTTGAAAACAAGAGTGGAAGCTATGATTATACGTGCGAAAGGAGTGTTAGGACCAAAGATAAATTATACTGAAATTACCAGGACAACTCAGAAAGAAGGAGAGCCATGG
This sequence comes from Thalassophryne amazonica, assembly GCF_902500255.1. Classification (NCBI taxonomy): domain Eukaryota; kingdom Metazoa; phylum Chordata; class Actinopteri; order Batrachoidiformes; family Batrachoididae; genus Thalassophryne; species Thalassophryne amazonica. The sequence goes on along the minus strand of NC_047110.1, from coordinate 38,474,303 downwards.
ACAGAGTTTAGGTGCAGATTTGAGAATGTGTTTAGGGTCCATAGTGGCATATTGCCAGAAACACCTGTGTATGAACAACAATTGAAAACGCTGATCACACATTCCAATAAGGATATAAAAGCTTGGATACAGAAACATTGGATTGGATTGCCTACAGGCACATTGGAAGAAACACATACACACTGCTGTCATGCAGAAGAAGTCTTAAAGCAGAAAAAGACAAGAAACAGCGACAAAGGAGTGTATGTAGCACATGGAGATGATGAAATATATTACCAGCAGGGTAACTTAAGACAGCAGAAGCAGTGCAAACGCCCCAAAAAGCCATGGCAAAATAGACAAGGGGACAGCCACAACGTCAAGGACCATGGCAACCACAACAGCAGCACAGACAGGGAGGGCCACCACATGGTCCCCTGATTTGTTGGAACTGTGGAAGAGAGGGACATATGTATAGAAATTGTCCGATTCCACCTACTGAGGGAGCAGCAGGGAGAATTCCACAACGGAATAATCCTCCGCAGCCACAGTATCCACAATGACTAGAATCCATAATCCATGATTCCACATCAGATAGGCAGTCTGATTGTGATATGGATCTGTGTGCCTTGCTGGGAAATCTGGTACCAAAACCAGAAGTGACTTTGTTGGTAAATGGACGACCAGTGACATTCCTTTGTGATACAGGAGCATGTAGAACCACATGTAATGACAACATACCTGTCCATCAATTAAGCAACGACAAACATAGACGTCCCTATCACCAAACCCAAACGTTGACAGATCCATTTGGCCTGACGTGTACTATGTCAGTGTTGAGCATGCCACAATGTCCAGTTAACCTCCTAGGACGAGACGGATTGACTGCATTGGGCTTGTCCATAATTGTGGAACAAGGGAAATTAGTTGTTGAACGCACAGGAGGCGTTAACATGGTAAGAGAAGAAAGCGCTGACCCCACATTCCACTATTACTATACATTTGACATCTCAGAAGAAGATGCTGCAGGATGGGGTAAAGATGTCGTCTTGCAAGCGACAGCCCTACTAAACCGGATGGTGACTATGAAACTAAATTGAAAATGTTTCACCTGTGAAACTGACAATGACCGATTTGATTCATGATGGCAACTCAACAGCTGTCATAACAGTAACAGGGCCACTGAAGATGTATCAAAATTGAGATTCACAGGTATGCCATTACATATGTCACTTTGTAAGCCATATTTGACAGAATGGCAAGAATTGGGACTGACAGTCATAACAGCTTTGTCAGCCTCTGATTGGAGCAGAGTTGGACCACGAACGGAGTTCAGTCCATCAACTAAATTGTATAAAGTGCCAGTTAATGTCTCATTGGTGCTGACAGCTGGAACACACATTGATGTGTCCACTTCACAATCCTGAGTGTTTCAGTTGAGTGAGAAGAGGATCTTCTCACTTCTGTACCATCAGGATTGTGGACAACAGGTCCTTCAGACGTAGGACTGATAAAAATGCACAACCTGTAGTTATAAGACCAAAAACAGAATACAGACCATGTGTAAGACAGTATCCATTGAAACCTGATGCAATTGACGGAATCAGGCCAGTAATAGAGGATTTATTAACAGCAGGAGTAATAGTGCCATGTCCAGATTCACCATGTAACACACCCATATTTCCTGTAAAAAGGCTCCGCCCTCAGGGGGTGGAGAATGATTCAAGATCTGCAGGCAGTAAATGCTGCTGTGATTAAAAGAGCACCATGCGTCCCAGATCCACACACCTGTTAAATTCGCTGAGACCAAATTCTAATAGTTTCTCAGTAATTGACATAAGTAATGCATTTTTCTCTGTGCCAGTACATCCAGATAGTCAATCTGGTTTGCTTTTACCTTTAAAGGACAACGATATACATTCACCAGATTACCGCAGGGTTACGCAGAGAGCCCAACTATTTATTCTCAAGTCATGTCAGCATGTTTAGCCAATTTCGTTCCACCGGCAGATAGCCAACTAGTGTATGTTGATGACATTTTGATTGCCTCTGACACACGAGAAAACTGCATAACTGACACAGTAGCATTATTATGTTTCTTATTTGACAATGGCCACAGAGTGAGTAGAAACAAAGTTCAGTTGGTGGGATAAAGTAAAATATTTAGGACATGAGTTATCAGCCACAGGGCGCACGATCCTGTCTGACAGGAAGGAAGCAATTTTGCACGCTCCAAAACCACAAACCAAAAGCAGATGATGTCATTTCTTGGATTGACAAATTACTGCAGGGCATGGATTCCTTGCTCTGCAGAGTTGACTAGTCCACTTTCTGATTTGATGTACAAAGATGATATTTCAATGTCAACCGTGTTGGAATGGTACGGCTGTAACAATTTAAAACAAATGTGGATAGCTAAAGGAGCTACGTATGCAAATGATTTGTACGTATGACCACAAAAGAAGCCCATATTGCCAAAAATATGTTTAAATGGGCAGCTATTATGAGCCATGGTGTGGCGCATGTCTCATCAGGGGGTATGATATCGCAATTGCAATCTATTTTTGTCTTTATGGGTTCGATGCATATGCAAAACAGCATTGTAGAGCATGCATGATATGTGCAAAACACAACTCACAAGGCAATTTGAGACCCCAAAGAGGTAAATTTCCAACACCACAATATCCCTTTCAAGTGATTCATATGGATTATATACAGCTGAGTAAACATGAAGGGAAGGAATTTTGTTTAGTCATAATTGATGCCTTCTCAAAATGGGTAGAATTGTTCCCTACAAAACATGCAGATTCACTTACAGTGGCTAAGCATTATGCAAAGACATCATCCCACGATTTGGAATACCAGAAACAGTCTATTCAGATAATGGAGCGCATTTTGTTAATACAATAGTGCAATACGTAGGAGAAGCACTACAGGTTAATCTCAAAAATCATTGTTCTTATCATCCACGAAGTGCCGGATTAGTGGAAAGGATATGGAACAGTAAAAAACAGACTTAGAAAGACAATGGAGGAAACAGCAGACCATGGACGCATTGTGTAGATTTGGTAAAAATGTATATAAACATAACTAGTACCATGGGGTTGACACCGTATGAAACATTGTTTGGCAGAAAATATCGATTGCCATATTATGGACAAATTTGGGATGTACCTGAGGAAGCAAATTTGGCGGATTACATGAGAAAAATGTTAGAAGGACAACGAGGGAGAGTTCCAACACTGAGATCCATTTCTCCACAGGAGGACCCTAAAGTGGTACCTGGAGACTGGGTGTTGATAAGAAGCATCAAGAGAAAACACTGGCATTCACCTAAATGGGAAGGGCCCTATCAAGTACTACTCACAACCCACAGCTTTGAAAATTGGGGAAAGAAGTACAGGGATCATTTGGGTAAATTGTTTTCCCTGTCAGCGCCGGAATGACAAACTATGTCTGAGTATGTTCAGGAATTGCTTGCTGCTGGGCTTATCCACCCGTCTTCCTCTCCTGCTGGGGCCAGTTTCTTTGTTGTAGAAAAGAAAGATAAGACGTTACAGCCATGCATAGATTCTTGGGGCCTCAATGACATCACGATCAAAAACCGGTACCCGCCCCTCTCACTGTGTTTGAACTGTTAGAGGGGGCCAGGATTTTCACGAAATTAGATTTTCATAACACTTATCATTTGGTGAGTATAAGGGAGGGGGACGGGTGGAAAGCAGTGTTTAATACACCTACTGGACATTATGTGTATGTAGTCATACACTTTGGCTTAACAAACACTCCCACGGTTTTCCAGAATGTGGTCAATGACGTTCTCTGTGAGTTCCTGAATAAGTTTGTATTTGTGTGTTTAGATCATATCTTAATCTTCCCCCCGATGAGAAATCCCACTCACAAAATGTCTGAGCAGTACTACAGAGACAGCTCCAGAATCAGTTGTATGTCAAGGCTGAAAAGGGTGAGTTTCACAAGCGTTTTCTGTGGTTTGTGTTGGCTGAGGGGGAGATCAGCATAGATCCCAAAAAAATCGCGGCTGTAGCTGAGTGGGCTGTACCCCGCTCCCGAAAGGAGGTTAAAAGGTTCGTGGGTTTTGCTTTTCTATAGAAAATTCACCAGAAACTTTACCTCCATAGCCTCACCTCTGTATGAGCTTACCTCCACTCGCAGACTGCAGAGAAGCATTTCAGGTACTAAACAATGTTTTACGGCGGCCCCCATGTTATCCTCCTGACCCCGCTTGACAGTTCGTGGTGGAGGTCAATGCCTCTAACATTGGCATCGGGGCTGTTCTGTCTCAGGTTAACAAGAGATTGCACCCTTGTGTTTATCTGTCCAAGAAATTATCGCCTGCAGAATGCAGTTATGATATTAGGGACCATAAACTGTTGGTGGTTAAGGTGGCCTTGGAGGAGTGGCACCACTGGTTGGAGGGGGCACAGATGCTATTCCAGGTCTGGATGGATCACAAGAATCTAGAGCAGGCTTCTAGCTAGGGTGGATGGCACCGGGCAGCCCCACCCGGTACTGTAAATTTCTACCCGGCTCTCGGGTTCAAATTGGCTGTGCCACCCAGCACAGAATTTCTGAAAAATGAACTGAAATGTTGCTGAAAAAGTACCATTTCGATTGTCTTTCAAGCTTATACAGTCATAGTTTTGCAATTTCAAACCAATAATTAAAGTAATAAGAAGTATATTTCTCATCAGAGATCAAAGAGTCAGCGCATTCTGTGGCCACAACGCTGTGAACGGCAGCAGCTGAAAACACCGTCTCTGCTCTGAGCTGAAGAAAGAAAAAAAAAAACCACCATGAAAATTCTAGATTAAATAATCCAGAGGTCCTTCGGTGTCTGTATGTGATGATATATTCAGGAATTTACAGGCTTCATGTTTCCAAAAGGCTCAGAGTTTGAAAAACAGCAGACGAAGTGATCAGCGAAGGAGAGAGAGAGAGAGAGAGAGAGAGAGAGAGAGAAAGAGGTGGACGGGTGGAGAGGAGGAAGGGCACAGCATCAGTGAAAGAGGAAAGTGAGACTGATTCACAAAGTTTTTCATTTAAAAGAGCAGGTTTGACAAATCAGTCCAGGTTCAGCTCTTGTTCAAACAAGGCAATTAGGTGTTATATTGTTTAAAAAGGAAAAGTAACGTAATCACACTCAAAAATGTAAAAAAACACACAAAAAAAAAAAACACCAAACTATCAGGATGACAGAAAAACTGCCTGCATCACGGGATTAAAAACTACCGTGTGTCAAGTAAATGCTATATCCATTAAATATTAATGTGCTTTTAACATTTTCAATGTTATTTAATTTATGAACTTAGACTTTGACAGAAACATGCAAAAAAGAGAGATGATCTTACAAATACTACAACAAATATAATTTTTTTGTTTATTATTCTCACTTTCAATGCATCTAAAACCACTCAAAATTAGTTAAAATAGGGCTTGCCAATAATGTTTTAGTGGTATAAAACCCCTACATCTAAGTTATGAGCCGCAATCACATAATTTGCCCGGCACTTACAATGATCCTAGCTAGAATCCTGGTCTAGAGTACGAACGACCAAAAAACTAAATGTCAGACAGGCGCATTGAACTATATTTTCAGCCTCTCTTCATTTTGTTCTTACGTATTGCCCTGGTTCCAAGAATGGGCAGTCTGTGGCGCAGCTGTGCGCTGCAGCCTTCCACTGCGATCTCCATCCGCCACTCCTGCCTTGCAATTTTAATGTACACACCTTACTTCTACACGTTTAGTAAACACCTTCACCAATTTAGAGTAATGGTCACTAGGCGGTGGTGGGTTTGCAGGGCAGGCTGTGGCACAGCGGTGTACCGTGGCCACCCACGGCAGTCTGCCACCTGCCATCTCTTGCCCTGCTTTTAATGCAACACTTTATCTTTGTACACTTAGGGGGTCGTACACAGCAAGGGAGATTAATTGTAACAACTATGGTGGGGTTGGTAGGTAGGTGAGTGTGGCGCGTGGGGTTGACCCCGGGTGGCTGTGGATGTCTGGGTCTCTGAGGTAGGGGGTCTGCCTCGCCAGTTCTGCCGTGGTCCCATGGCCCTGCTCTGGGTCTGTGGGGCCTGGGGTGCCACGGCCCAATGTGGGGTGGGTGGTGGCAGTGGGGCACGGGTGTTGCTGGCTGCGCTTGGGGGCCTGGCTGTCGGGGGGGCATTTTGCTCTTCCTGGCCCCGTGGTCGGGCCTCGCCTCTTGTCTGGGGGCTGGGCCCCGCCCTCGTGTGGCTCAGTGGTCCCTACCTTGTGCTTTGGATTTGCTTGCGGTGGCTCCTTTGCTCCCTATCCTTGCCGCCGCTTGCTCCCGCCCTCGGGGGCCGTGGCCCAGGTGGCGTGGTTCTGGGGCTCCTATTGGTGGGCCCATGCTGGCATCCTGTGTGCTTCCCTCAGGTTTGGGGCGGCTCCCTGTGACCCTGTGGGGGGGGTGTTGTCGGGGTGCGTTCTGGTGCTGTCGGGCCGCTCCCCTGTTGGTTTGCTGTGCTGCCCAGTGGCTACGGGGGCTACCTTTCCTGGCCCCCGTGCCCTTCCGCTGCCCTTTTCTCCTGGTTCCCCCGGGGCCCTGCGTCCTGGACCCACTTCTGTCACCGCTCGCGGCCGCGTGGCTTCTGACGTGCTGGAGTGGTCTTGTCTTGGCCCAACACACCAGCCACAGTAGTGATTGGATATTTAGGTGTGATCTGGGTCTCTGTGTGTGGATGGTCGCGTGTTTGAGGCCATCACCACAATTCGGTTTTTGGGTGTTCTTAAGAAGATTAACACTATGGTGTTCTGGATTAGGGTATGACTGCTCACTAATTTGACAACAGACTGTTGCTGTCACTGTTTGTTCATGTGTGGTTGTTTGTCGTGGTATGTCATATGGTTGGGGCCCGTCTCCTCGGTGTCTCACATCACAGTTATTTCACCACTTGTCTCTCGTTCTTGTCTGTCTTTGTGTTGTTTTGGTGGTCGTCCCTTCTTGATAGAATCTGTCAGTTGGCTCTGAGTAGGATGTTGTAGGCTGATCGGGAAGGGTGGATGGGGATCACACACACCACATTCACTCATGCACTACATACCTTCTGTCTTGCAAGAATAAATTGCATATATGCGTATTAATGTTCATAAATGGTTCTGCCAGTGTGGCACTTACCATTACTATATATGCAGACAGGGGGAAGAAAAAAAGGTAAACCTGACGTGCTGTCACGTAATTCAACCCTTCCGATTCACCCCCTAACACCTCTACTATTTTGCCAGTGTCATGCTTTGTGTTGGCACTCACTTGGGACATGGAAACTCAGGTTAAGGCAGCCATTGAACAACAACCCATTCCCCCTGAGTGTCCTTGTGGGAAACTACCGGTGACAGACTCCCTTCGAGGGGAAGCGATTAGGTGGGGCATGATAGCCATTTTTCTTGTCATCCTGGCATAAAGAAAACCTCGTTCATTATCCAACAAAGGTTTTGGTGGCTGCGCATCACTAATTATGTTCATGCCTGCCAGACCTGTGCCATGAATAAATCCTCCACACAGTCCGTCGGGGAAATTACACCCTCTCTCATCCCTAAGCTTCCGTGGTCGCATATTTCGGTAGACTTTATGACAGCTCTTCCAGTTTCTAGGGGTAATATGGCGCTGCTTACTGTAGTGGATCGACTCTTGAAAATGGCTCACTTTATCCCATTGTCTAAACTTCCCTTGGCCAAAGAAATGGGCGAGGTGATGCTATTGAACGTGTTCAAGTTACAAGGTTTCCCACAGGACATTGCACTCTACCACGACAGTTCATTTCACGGTTTTGGAGTGAGTTCTGCAAGCTCCTTGTTACCTCCGCAAGTCTCACGTCAGGATATCACCCCAGTCAAAAAAAAAAAAAAAATCTAAAAATCTAAATCTAAGAAAAATTGAGAAAATCACATTGTATCATTTTTAAATAATTCATTTGCATTTTATTGCATGAAATAATTATTTGGTACAATAGAAACACAGACCTTAACTTTTGGTACAGAAACCTTTGTTTGGAATTACAGAGGTGAGACATTTCCTGTAGTTTTTGACCAAGTTTGCACACTGCAGCAGGGATTTTGGTTCCACTCCTCCATACAGCTCTTCTCCAGATCTTTCAGGTTTCGAGTTTGAGCTCCCTCCAAAGATTTTCTATTGAGTTCAGGTCTGGAGACTTGCTAGGCCACTTCCAGGATCATGAAATGCTTCTTATGGAGCCCCTCCTTAGTTGCTCTGGCTGGTGTGTTTTGGGTCATTGTCATGCTGGAAGACCCAACCATGACTCATCTTCAGTCCTCTTACTGAGGGAAGGAGGTTGCCAAAATCTCACAATACATGACCCCATCCATCCTCCCTTCAATACGGTGCAGTCGCCCCTGTCCCTTTGCAGAAAAGCACCCACAAAAAATGATGTTTCCACCCCAATGTTTCACGTTTTGGGACGGTGTTCTTGGGGTTGTTCTCATCCTCCAAACACGGCGAGTGGAGTTGATACCAAAAAAAGTTCTGGCCTTCTCAGAATCATACTTACCCCATGAGGTGAGATCTTGCATGGAGTCCCTAGGCTATGGAAGGTTGACAGTCATCTTGTGTTTCTTCCATTTTCTAATAATTACAACCAGCAGTTGTTGCCTTCTCACCAAGCTGCTTGCCTATCATCCTGTAGCGCATCCCAGCCTTGTGCAGGTCTACAATATTGTTCCTGGTGTCCTTAGACAAGCTCTTTGGTCTTGGCCTTGGAGTGTGATTGACTGAGTGTGTGGACAGGTGTATTTTATACAGGTAAAAAGTTCAAACAGATGCAGTTAATAAAGGTAAGAGTGCAGAATAGGAGGGTTTCTTAAAGATAAACTAACAGGTCTGAGAGAGCCAGAATTCTTGCTGGATGGTAGATGATCAAATACTTATTTCACACTATAAAATGCAAATTAATCATTTAAAAATCATACAATGTGATTTTCGGATTTTGTTTTTAGATTCTGTCTCACCAGTTGAAGTGTACCTGTGATAAAAATTACAGACCTCTCCATTCTTTGTAGGTGGGAAAACTTGCAAAATCGACAGTGGATCAATTACTTATTTGCCTCACTGTATATATGAAGAGTTTCAGGCGCAAAACCCTGTAAATGCCACGCCCACGGAAAATGAGATAACCATTGCAAGTGAAAGCTTACCAAGGCTCGTATCCGACAACAAAATCAATTCTGCTGCAAACACCCCATAAATCCTATGGTAAATGCAAGTCAAGATGCAGTTTGTATGCAGAACCTCGTAAGCGCCATCCCAGATTGTGTGCAAAACCACATAGTGAACAGCACACCACTCACTGGCATGTTTCTCGGTCACATGACGCAAAGATTGCGGCACCCACGAGAGCTTCTCTGATGCTGCATTTACACATAACGATGGAACGTCACGAATGCCACGAAGTATACATTCTTGGCTGTTGATCACGAATGTGATGATTTGAGGGCAAGAGGCGTCAGTTGTCCTCAGGAACTGCTGCAACCTGTTAGCATGCGTTATGATTAATGTAACGTGTTGGTGGAGCATTATCAGGAACCATTAAACACGGTCAAGAATATGTTCCACACTGTTGCGCTCTATTGCGCGTAACAGTGCATGGTTAAGTTCTGTCACGTAGTGAATGAGGCAAATTGTCTCCACACACACTCATTTCATCCATCAGCTGATTGAACAATTCAGATCGCTCCAGTTTTGTTGTGTGGGCCCGCCGAAGAGAGGGTACTGCTGGCCCACCACCACAAGATGGCGCCCTGCTTGAAGTGCGGGGGTTCAAGCACGAGAGGGCGTCGGAAGCGACCAGGAGTAACAGCTGTCACACATCATCCGTACCAGCTGTCACTCATCCACTACTCATCACCACCACCATAAAGGCCGGACTGCAACTCCACCTCCCCGCCGAGAAATCAGCTACCATTCAGGTAATTTTCTCTGCTGACTCAAACATTGAGTATTAATCTGAACTTCTTTGCAGCCGTTTCCTGGTGTGTCCTTATCTGTGGGATTGGCATTTGGTGTGATCAGCGACGGCTTCGCCTCACATCCCAAACCAGATAAGTGGTGAAACAGGAGCTGCACGAGTGTGTGATTGGAGGTGGAGGGTGCTCCCTCCTAACTAAACACTGACTGTGGGATTACTGAGTGTGCGAACTCACACTCATCAGGACTGTCTGTTCTCTGCCAGCAGTACCGGGTCTGACTGCTGAAGACAGCGGCCACCTGGGGCGCAGGCCTTGGCGGCCTCCGGTGTTCTTCAGCTCCGTTGGTGGTGGAAGCTGTGTGGGGATCCGGCTCTTCTCTCGCCAGGCGTCTTCTATCGTCAAGCCTGCCCACACGTCACCTGGTGTATGATTGACAGTCCACCGTATTGTTATTGTCTGTACGTCGTTGTGCGATTCACAACATTAAATTGTTACTTTTGGCTTATCCATTGTCCGTTCATTAACGCCCCCTGTTGTGGGTCCGTGTCACGACACTTTCACAACAAGTTTGCTCCTTTAAATCCACACCAGAAGAACTTTGTGACTGCATGCTTAGTTGGGCTCTGTGCCATGGAGTGGTGCAGAGAGGAGGAGGAGATGGAGAGAGCCAGATGTGTGGCTCCATGCGGCTCTCGTCTCGCTTGTTTCCCCAAACATCAGGCGCAGCAGCAGGTGGAACACCTGCAGGAGTGCGCTGAGGAGCATTACAACAAAACTTTTAGTGAACCATGGCGTCTCTGTCCTTCTTCGGCATACTGCAGCAATGAAACTGAATGCAGTGCAGCAGGGTTTAATTGTGCGCACGTCAGAGAAGAATGCTGTCACGCTCTATTAGGGGATCATCACTAATCAAGACGGATCAACACGCTCAGTTGTGACCTCCATGACATGAGGCCAAATGATGGTGGTGCGTGACATTCGTGGAAGATTTTTTGACAGCCAAAAACATGCTCCACGAAAATCACGAATATCATGCACCAACATGCACTATTAAGAAACCTATTCAGATGTGTTGTCACATTAAGAATGTCAGGAATGTGCCAGGAATGACACAAATATGACATTCATAACGTGTACTGCCTAACGTGTACTGCTTAACGCAGCATTAGCGTACATAGCAGACTTACTGAGTTTTGCAAACAAACTGAAGGTGGAGATACCAGGTTTGCAGCCAAATCTATTAAAGGTTGCTAATTAACACATTTCTGAATAAAGGTTGATTTTTGAGATTCTGCTATTTTGTTCAGTGCACCATAACCATTTCATAACAAGAAAGAATGATTCATGGAGATGTACATGAATCATTTTTTGGAAACAGTCAGCTGTCACAAGCTCTCACAAAGATGCACAATAATTTTCAATAGTTTACAATGTACCAGTTTAGAGCACCTTCTGCAACCACTTTCAACAATATTTTGATTGTCTTATATTTTTCCTGTCAATCTTTGCAATAATAATGCAGAGATAATATTAAAGCCTTTGTACTACTAAGGGTTAATACATCTTTGTCATTTGCTAACTCAGTGCTCATGGGCCACTTTTATGTCGTGGATGACAAATGGGATTATTAAATACCAGAACATTAATTTTAAAAAAAAGCAAACACATGCCAAAGGAACATGCCAAGTTTATCAAACAAACAACAAAAGCCCTTCATGACTCACATATTTTAGACACAACCTCTGGAATCTTCAAAAACATGACCCAATAAATATCAGTAAAGTCCAACTCAGCGACATGCAGCTATTTTAATATAGCTGAGATGGTGGAAATCACAGAGAATTTCATCGAACCCACTCTGTGTCCCTGCTGACATTAAAGAACAATTTGGAGGAGATTAGATTAAACTGAGTGCTCTCTTCTGTGATGTTTGTTCAGAAATTGGGCTCTCCAAATCAATACACCACGACAAAAAGGAAAATATAAAGGCTGTTGACCCGAGGCAATAGTGTTGTCTCCCTTTCTGCTCAGCACCGGCATGTTTTTGTACTTCAGAAGACGTACAGAAGAATCAGCAGGCTGCAAGTGTCTGCTGGTGACAGAATTGAAAATGAGCCTCAAGGGGAAAAGGGTAACAGCCCTAACAATGTAATGCAGCTGTAATCTAGTAGAACATCTTCTGGGTTGCTGATGGAAGAGTGCAGTGCAAACAGGATGCTGACCACTTTAAAGGCACCAGCATATATCATCTGTTAAAGCTCATAGGAGCACTGTTGAACAAGAGCCTTTGTTAGTTTAGCTCTTTCAATGGCCTGCACATGAAGATGGAACAATGCCCTGTGCTCACAGAAACTGTCCTCCACAAGGATACTGGCCATCAAGGTTGGCAATTTTCACCTAGATACTGGCCATTTTTGCTTTTGCTCTTGTTGTCTTGTGCACATATGCAGAGGATATACTACATAGGTTTTGTTTGGGATACATACCGACTCGTGCCGAGAGATGGTCACATTTTTCCTGTCAATATTTTTGGTGGTCTACACTTTCTTCTACACTAATCAGCCATAATGTGATCACTGACAGGCAACGTGAATAATATTTATAATCTCAGTAATTGATTTAGAAGTATTTCAAAAGTATTTAGATTACATTGTAAGTAATCCACAAGGATTCTGATTGTATTGTATTTTGTGTTCAGTAAGTGATTACATTTCAAAGTAATCCAATCCAGCTCTGCAAGTAGTACATCTAATCGAAGTACCCATTTGCAGCAACCCTCAACAACCATTTGACCCAAAGTCATTCCGCAAGCTTGACCCTAGGATCTTCAGGAGACACAGTGTATGAAAGACATCAAAGTATCACCTGAGTTTATTGGTGTCACAACCACACAGTAAGACAGCAAGTACCAAGGCCCTAAAGACTTGGCTCATCAATAGTAAGACATGCCACCATTAACAAACATTAATATTATCTGTTTGTGTGCCCTGTCACATCAATAGTCTTATACCTTGTCCTGACCTTGTCATCTAGTGGAGCAGATAAACTGTAACAATTGTTCATTTCTGGAAACAAGCACCAAAATTGGTGCACATACTCCTTAGACATTACTCTTTTGAAAAAAAAACCTGATTGTCCACTTGAATTTTCAATAGGCAGCCAGTTGATGTCAATTGAAGAATTACACAGGGTTCAAAAAGTTTGGACTATCTGTGACTGAATGTCATGGAGTTATGGGGTAAAATCAGCAAGAACTGTGACAAAGTTCAATTTCAGATTGTACAGGGGTCAAAAGTTAAACCCGTCACACTTGGACCTGAATGCCACCCGAATGAAAATTTGACTGCAATTTGGGCAATGTTGAGGCATATTCAAACCCCTCAGTTTGCGAAACACTTGGGCACATTCATGGGGCTAGCCCGAATGTGGAGCATGCACCCAACTCTCGAGGTGCATTCGAGGTGTAAAAAGCTCAAACTATGGTCAAAGAGCAGTCTGATCACAGTCTCACTGAGTTCTAAATGTTCTAATGCCGTCAAAACAGCATTCAAAACAGTCTGATCGTGTTTGAGGGTAATTCGCCATGGCCAGACACGTCAAATCCTGCCAGCACGTCCCAAGAGCACACCAGGTGTGGGTTAGATAATGTATGTGACATATCATGATCATCATAGCTGTAACACCAGGTGCAGAAGTGCCACACTGTGTTGGCGCCCCATGGCGCGTCAGTGTTTTTGAGAGACTTGGCATGGCACAGCACAGCACAGCTGATCAGGGTGTCACAGCTGTAATACACATATAATGACATACACACCATGTCAATCTGTAGGAGGACTGATGGTGCAACTGTTTCGCCAGGCCATCACAACGTAAATAAAAATAAAAACTCTCCCTTGCAATGCTCCAGATGCATCTCACAGTGCAGGGCAACACCAGCCAGGAGCTGCAGCCTGTGATGAACTCCCTCTCATACTAGCTGCTCCATGAGCTGGCAACATCCGCTGACAAATGCTTCGTCCACCACAAAATATATATCCCATATGAGGCACCATCCCATGGCACAATGTGCGCTGTCCAGCTGGACACAGCGCTGGCCACACCCTCCCCTCACTGTGTTTCCCGTCCAGACTTGTAGACATCAGGTGGCAATCAACCGCATTCGTCCAGCAGTCGGTGTGCTATATTTGTGATCTTAGTGCATTCTTACAGCATTCTGTGTCCTTGTACTCTTTTCCAACTACGTTTGGAATGCAATGGTGCGCATACGCATGGGTGTTCACGAATCAGTCGAGGTGGGATCCGCCCACATTCTATGTGGTCGTATTTAGACAGCCACTCATACATGGCAGTCTGAATGTCTGTCCCTCCCGACTGCGTCTCAGTGTTTGGCTCTTTCTCCCATTCTACCTGATATCGCTTCATTTGTGCTGATTCTTGCTAAGTGTGACCGGGCCCTTAAAGTTGTTCCAATTTTGGTAAAAAGTAATGCAAATTAGTGGTTGAATTTAACCCCCTACCACCTGCCTCATTTTGACTTGTCAGTATCTACCATGGATATACAGGCTTAAAGGGTTTTAAAAAGGATTAATTTGCACCATGTGTCATGCTTAGTTATCACATTACAGGGTAACATATGTCACATGTCACAGAATCCAATGGACGTCGACATTGTTTGACCTGTACCTTGCAGACCAAGAACTCAACACAGTCAAAACTATTCAATTTATTAATACCAAGGGTTGACGAGGACTCAAAATAAAAGATATGTGATTCACATTGTGACCCGGACTTTACCTGGATCCTGATTCCACAACACAATGCAATAATTGCATACTGATCCAGATTGCTCCAACTGATCAAGATGTTGCAATCTGATATTTAATTCACAAGCACAAACAAAATAGTGTCTTCCTGATCTTGATTTTACATCATGATGTTGTATCTGTGAAGTAGTTTTGACGTAATCCATAAAGGTCTACAAAGTGAAATCCTGATCCAGAATCCAGATCCATATCATCTCCAAAATTCAGTGGAGTGTTCCATGCTGTAATATCCATCTGTGATGGAAATTTGGTGAGAATTTGTTAAGTAGTTTTGACGTAATCCTCAAAATCCAACAAAGTGAAATGTACAAATTAAAATCCTGATCCAGAATCCAGATCCAGATCACCTCCAAAATTCAGTGGAGTTTTCCATGCCCTAATATCTATCCGTGGTGCAAATTTGGTGAGAATCTGTGAAGTAGTTTTGACATAATCCTTAAAAACCTATATAAAGTGATATCTTGATCCAGAATCCGGATCTGGGTCACCTTCAAAATTTAATGGGATCTTCTATGGCCTAATATCTATGTGTAGTGAAAATTTCATCAAAATCCGTGCAGTAGTTTTGAGGTAATTGTTATGGTCTACACCCGAAAGGATGGCTGTGTTGTCTGGGCCGCTGAAGAGGAGGTACTGCTGGCCCACCACCACAAGATGGCGCCCTGCTTGAAGTGCGGGCTTCAAGCACGAGAGGGCGTCGGCTTTACTGGAGGTGACAGCTGTCAACAATCAACACAAGCTGTCACCCATCATCACCACTACAAAGACCGGACTGCAACTCCACCTCCTCGCCGAGAAATCAACTACCATTCAGGTAATTTCTCTGCTGCCTGACACTGTGTGTTTAACCTGAACTTCTATTTGCAGCCGTTTTCCTGGAGTGTTTCCTTATCTGGAGGATTGGCGCTTGGTGTGACAGCAATGGCTTCGCCTCACACCCCAACTCAGATAAGTGGTTGACCAGGAGCTGCACGAGTGTGTGTGATTGGAGGTGGAGGTTTTCCCTCCTTTACTTAAGACAGACTGTGGATTACTGAGTGTGCGAACTCACACTCATCTGGACTGTCTTTGTTCTCTGCCAGCAGTACCGGGTCTGACTGCTGAAGACAGCAGCCACCTGGGGCGCAGGGCTTGGCGGCTCCGGTGTTCTTCAGCTCCGTTGGTGGTGGAAGCTGTGTGGGGATCCAGCTCTTCTCTCTCCAGGCGTCTTCTATCGTCGAGCCTGCCCACACGTCACCTGGTGTATGATTGACAGTCACCATATTGTTATTGTCTGTACGTTGTTGTGCGATTCACAACATTAAATTGTTACTTTTTGGCTTATCCATTGTCCGTTCATTAACGCCCCCTGTTGTGGGTCCGTGTCACGTCACTTTCACAACAGGATTTCTCGGCCAGCGTCATGGATCCCGAGGGGCGTCAACCATCGCTTGAACAGCCAATGGGAGAGCGAGGTGCACAGGCAGGAGCCGTGTTGGATGAGCTGCAGCACATCTTAACCGCCTTCGCCGCTCGGTTGGACTTAGTTACCGAGCAGAGCAGTGTTCTCAATCGCAGGATGGAGGCTCTCACCGCCCAGGTGGAAGCGCATGCTCAGGGCGCTGCTGCAGCACCTCCTCCTGCTGACCGTGTGCCAGAAACAGACATTCCGCTGGTCGTTCAATGACCCCCCCCCCCCACCTTCCCCTGAAGCATACATAAGCCCTCCGGAGCCGTACGGAGGCTGTGTGGAGATGTGTGCGGACTTCTTGATGCAGTGCTCGCTCGTCTTTTCACAGCGTCCCGTCATGTACGCAGCAGACGCTAGCCGGGTGGCTTACGTTATAAATTTGCTTCGAGGAGAGGCACGCGCCTGGGCTACGGCGCTTTGGGAGCAGAATTCACGGCTCCTAATGGTTTATACTGAGTTTGTGAGGGAGTTCAGACAGGTGTTCGATCACCCTCATAGAGGCGAGACCGCTTCAAGCGTGCTGCTGTCGATACGGCAGGGGCGTCAGAGCGCAGCGAAGTATGCAGTCGACTTCCGCATCGCGGCAGCGCGAGCCGGCTGGAATGCTGTTGCGCTCCGCGCCGCCTTTGTAAACGGACTGTCTCTGGTTCTTAAGGAGCACCTGGTGGCGAAGGACGAGCCACGGGATTTAGACGGGCTTATCGACCGGGTTATACGGTTAGACAACCGATTAACAGAACACCGACGGGAGCGAGACGAAGGGCGTGGTCAGGCACAAGCCGTCCCTCTTCCTCCCGGGTCTGAAAGGGAGCCGACTTCCCCACGCTCCACTGCCAGGGCTCTCCACGTGACAACAGATCCCCCTGCTGACGTTGCTATGGAAACGAGCAGGGCCAAAAAACGATCAGATCAAAAACAAAGGAGGCTGATCCGTGGAGAGTGTTTTCTCTGCAGCTCTACTGAGCACACACAGAGAGAATGCCCCAAACGATCAAAACAGCAGCACTCATCCTTAGAGACTGGGCTAAGGGTGGGTCACAATACCCACGCTGGGAGACCCCGTAAATCTGCACGAATCCCAGTCCTGAGTGAGGATTTAACCCTTCACGCCCCAGCACTGGTGGACACGGGGTCGGAGGGAAATCTGCTGGATAGCAGATGGGCAAAGGAGGTTGGGCTCCCTCTAGTGGCCTTACCGTCACCATTGTCGGTGCGGGCACTAGATGGCACCCTTCTTCCACTAATCACACACCAGACTCAGCCAGTGACATTGGTGGTGTCTGGGAATCACAGGGAGGAGATTGTGTTTTATGTAACACCTTCTACCTCCCGAGTGATTTTGGGTTTTCCATGGGTGTTAAAACACAATCCCCGGATTGATTGGCCGTCTGGGGTTGTGGTTCAGTGGAGCGAAACCTGCCACCGGGAGTGTTTAGGATCCTCGGTTCCACCCGGTGTGACAGCTAAGGAGGAGGTTTTAGTCTCCCCCAATCTGGCGGCGGTGCCAGCCGAGTACCACGACCTTGCTGACGTCTTCAGCAAGGATCTGGCACTCACGCTGCTCCCGCACCGTCCGTACGATTGTG
Source organism: Thalassophryne amazonica (assembly GCF_902500255.1). NCBI lineage: Eukaryota > Metazoa > Chordata > Actinopteri > Batrachoidiformes > Batrachoididae > Thalassophryne > Thalassophryne amazonica. Next base: position 38,456,501 of record NC_047110.1, on the reverse strand, counting down.
CCATTGATTTGATACCGGGCACTGAGTACCCGTCCAGCAGGCTGCACAACATCTCATGTCTGGAACGCGAATCAATGGAGACCTACTGTTAAGGATTTTGTATATATGTTATCACTGTTAAACATTTGTACATTTGTCTTCTTTCTCATGAGAACGGTGTTGTGCTGTTTTGCACTTCACCCTGAGAATGTACGTGTTATTCAACCTTGTTTTAGCTTTGTCTTCTTTCTCATGAGAACGGAGATGTGCTGTTTTGCACCTGTCTTAATGCAATCCTGAGAATTCAATTTTGTTTTAGCACTCTGGGGTCAATCTGAGCTGGGAATGAAGGGCTGGATGTACTTATTATTATAATATAACTTTGTTTTCGCAGCCTCTAACGACTGGGAGTAAGAGAACGTTTTGACTATTGTGATGTGGTGTTTAGTGTGAAGGAGTGTGGAAGACAAGACACTTCAGGCAGATGCAGAACAGCTGATACCTGCAACAGACGAACGAGATGTGCTGACCTGAAAGTGTTCTTCCTTACAGCTGCACTTATTGACGTATGCGTTTATGTTATGGGAAGAAACTTGTCTTGCGTCATCACCCCCACCCTTAGGACAAGTTTCTTGTTTATGTGATGAGGGCGTCTCTTAATAAAAGAGCGGAAAAGCAGGCCAGACTTTAGTGTAGCTTTGGTGTACAGCCTGGCCGCACTCCGCGCGTGATTAATTTGACTTTCTGTCTCACTGGTGTTTCTTGACTCTGTTTGTCTTATCAAAGGTTTTAAGAATGTTTGGAGGAGAAAATACCCAACATTGACTGGGGGCTACGTCCGGGATCTCAACAACACCGGAGGTGTCCAGCGGAGGTCGCCAAGTCCAGACGAAAATCCTTGGCCAAGGTCCGATCGATTGATCGTGTCTGCAATTGTCGACCACCGTTGGCATCGTCTGGTTGACGAGATTTTCCCGAAGAAGACAGACAGGAAGTCGAGTCAGTGAGTAAAATTTCTTTGTAAACAGTACTGAGTGAGTGGTGATCAGATCACATAAAACAGTTAAATTCCGCAAGCGATGATACAGAATCGCCTGTTAATGCAAAGCAGTTAAACTCTGTAAGGAGGGTGCGGACTCCTCTGTTTATATACGCGTACCGGTAGGGGATAAAAGTGATCACATAAAACAGTTAAACTCCGTAAGCGATGATACAGAATCGTCTGTTAATGGAACACAGTTAAACTCTGTAAGGAGGGCGGACTCCTCTACGGTTGCGAGGGACGCCCGTAGTTAAATTCCGGAAGGAGGATACGGACTCCTCTGTTTTAATACGTAAAGGAAATCCCGGGTAGGAATATGTGCACTGTAAAAAAGCAGTTAAATCTGGCAGGGACGGCGGAGTCCCCTAATGCAGGACATTAGTTAAATTTCACGGGAGGGCGAGCTCCCCTGACATAAGAATACGCGTACGATTATTAGGAGTGTTTCTATGTGTAAATAGTGTTTTGCGCAAGTGTAAATAACTGTGTGAAAGTGTAATACTTTGGACAACGTTAGTGACAACCGTGTGTGTGGAAGCAGCAGGCAAGTGATTCCGCTTCCTACGGGGAGGTGAAAGGAATCAACCACACGACGGCAAATTAATTGTCACGTCCAAAGAAAGTGTGAAAACTTCAGATTTAGAACACCCTAGGTGTGCCCCCGTCTGAAGTCCAAATTATAACAAGGGATAAAAAATATAATAAAAATGGGGGGTAAGACGTCTAAAAATAAGGAAAATTTATCAACTGACGACTGGAAATTTATGGAGGCAAAAAATCCAAAAGCAACAAAGAAATTGGAGACCTGGATAAATAAACATGACTTTGACGGACGACTGAACCTGATCAGCATACAAAAGCTGAAGAAGGAGTTAGAACGGGAACATAAAGGTGATGAGAAAAAGATGCAGAAAGTAGGGGCAGATTTAGTGGCATTTTGGGAGGAGGAAGCAGAGAACAGACAGAAAGGAGCAGAGAAGCGACGATTAGAGAAAGCGAGGAAAAAGAAAGCTGTAGGTAAGGCAGAAGAAGATGTGATAATTCAGCACAGAGAGCCAGAACAGTCTCAACAACCACCGCCGGCTGGATCGTCGGTGACAAAGAGACCTTTATCTCCTCTACCAGAGGATGACGATGTACCGCCACCACAGTATGATTTGGCAGTAAAACCTAAGGTAAAAAGAGAAAAACCAGAAAAACCACAAACACGCAGTCAAGCGAAAGTGCCTACAGCCCCTCCCATGGTGGAACATAGTGATCAGGGAGGTGCCTATCCTATGATAGAAGTACCAAATCCTCGTGCAGGAACAGCAGGACAGCTACCAACCATGCTCGTTTATCGGACATGGAATGCTGATGATATCAAAGCAGCAGTCGACATGATGCCATCGCCACATGTCGATATCGAGGGCTTTATGCAGGATATAGAAAACATTAGAACATCTTACCACCTTAGTGGACCTGAAGTCCAACAGGTGTGGATGAAAGCATGTGGCCCTAAATGGAGTCAGGTACGCGGAGACTGGAATCCTGCAGATCAACAAGGCGTACCACTGACACATGATGATCTAGTCTTGAAAACAAGAGTGGAAGCTATGATTATACGTGCGAAAGGAGTGTTAGGACCAAAGATAAATTATACTGAAATTACCAGGACAACTCAGAAAGAAGGAGAGCCATGGACAGAGTTTAGGTGCAGATTTGAGAATGTGTTTAGGGTCCATAGTGGCATATTGCCAGAAACACCTGTGTATGAACAACAATTGAAAAACGCTCTGATCCAACATTCCAATAAGGATATAAAAGCTTGGATACAGAAACATTGGATTGGATTGCCTACAGGCACATTGGAAGAAACACATACACACTGCTGTCATGCAGAAGAAGTCTTAAAGCAGAAAAAGACAAGAAACAGCGACAAAGGAGTGTATGTAGCACATGGAGATGATGAAATATATTACCAGCAGGGTAACTTAAGACAGCAGAAGCAGTGCAAACGCCCCAAAAAGCCATGGCAAAATAGACAAGGTGGACAGCCACAACGTCAAGGACCATGGCAACCACAACAGCAGCACAGACAGGGAGGGCCACCACATGGTCCCCTGATTTGTTGGAACTGTGGAAGAGAGGGACATATGTATAGAAATTGTCCGATTCCACCTACTGAGGGAGCAGCAGGGAGAATTCCACAACGGAATAATCCTCCGCAGCCACAGTATCCACAATGACTAGAATCCATAATCCATGATTCCACATCAGATAGGCAGTCTGATTGTGATATGGATCTGTGTGCCTTGCTGGGAAATCTGGTACCAAAACCAGAAGTGACTTTGTTGGTAAATGGACGACCAGTGACATTCCTTTGTGATACAGGAGCATGTAGAACCACATGTAATGACAACATACCTGTCCATCAATTAAGCAACGACAAACATCAGACGTCCCTATCACCAAACCCATAACGTTGACAGATCCATTTGGCCTGACGTGTACTATGTCAGTGTTGAGCATGCCACAATGTCCAGTTAACCTCCTAGGACGAGACGGATTGACTGCATTGGGCTTGTCCATAATTGTGGAACAAGGGAAATTAGTTGTTGAACGCACAGGAGGCGTTAACATGGTAAGAGAAGAAAGCGCTGACCCCACATTCCACTATTACTATACATTTGACATCTCAGAAGAAGATGCTGCAGGATGGGGTAAAGATGTCGTCTTGCAAGCGACAGCCCTACTAAACCGGATGGTGACTATGAAACTAAATTGAAAAATGTTTCACCTGTGAAACTGACAATGACCGATTTGATTCATGATGGCAACTCAACAGCTGTCATAACAGTAACAGGCGCCACTGAAGATGTATCAAAATTGAGATTCACAGGTATGCCATTACATATGTCACTTTGTAAGCCATATTTGACAGAATGGCAAGAATTGGGACTGACAGTCATAACAGCTTTGTCAGCCTCTGATTGGAGCAGAGTTGGACCACGAACGGAGTTCAGTCCATCAACTAAATTGTATAAAGTGCCAGTTAATGTCTCATTGGTGCTGACAGCTGGAACACACATTGATGTGTCCACTTCACAATCCTGAGTGTTTCAGTTGAGTCCTGAAGAGGATGATCTTCTCTCTTCTGTACCATCAGGATTGTGGACAACAGGTCCTTCAGACGTAGGACTGATAAAAAATGCACAACCTGTAGTTATAAGACCAAAAACAGAATACAGACCATGTGTAAGACAGTATCCATTGAAACCTGATGCAATTGACGGAATCAGGCCAGTAATAGAGGATTTATTAACAGCAGGAGTAATAGTGCCATGTCCAGATTCACCATGTAACACACCCATATTTCCTGTAAAAAAGGCTCCGCCCTCAGTGGGGTGGAGAATGATTCAAGATCTGCAGGCAGTAAATGCTGCTGTGATTAAAAGAGCACCATGCGTCCCAGATCCACACACCTTGTTAAATTCGCTGAGACCAAATTCTAATAGTTTCTCAGTAATTGACATAAGTAATGCATTTTTCTCTGTGCCAGTACATCCAGATAGTCAATTCTGGTTTGCTTTTACCTTTAAAGGACAACGATATACATTCACCAGATTACCGCAGGGTTACGCAGAGAGCCCAACTATTTATTCTCAAGTCATGTCAGCATGTTTAGCCAATTTCGTTCCACCGGCAGATAGCCAACTATTAGTGTATGTTGATGACATTTTGATTGCCTCTGACACACGAGAAAACTGCATAACTGACACAGTAGCATTATTATGTTTCTTATTTGACAATGGCCACAGAGTGAGTAGAAACAAAGTTCAGTTGTGTAGGGATAAAGTAAAATATTTAGGACATGAGTTATCAGCCACAGGGCGCACGATCCTGTCTGACAGGAAGGAAGCAATTTTGCACGCTCCAAAACCACAAACCAAAAAGCAGATGATGTCATTTCTTGGATTGACAAATTACTGCAGGGCATGGATTCCTTGCTATGCAGAGTTGACTAGTCCACTTTCTGATTTGATGTACAAAGATGATATTTCAATGTCAACCGTGTTGGAATGGTACGGCTGTAACAATTTAAACAAATGTGGATAGCTAAAGGAGCTACGTATGCAAATGATTTGTACGTATGACCACAAAAGAAGCCCATATTGCCAAAAAATATGTTTAAATGGGCAGCTATTATGAGCCATGGTGTGGCGCATGTCTCATCAGGGGGTATGATATCGCAATTGCAATCTATTTTTTGTCTTTATGGGTTCGATGCATATGCAAAACAGCATTGTAGAGCATGCATGATATGTGCAAAACACAACTCACAAGGCAATTTGAGACCCCAAAGAGGTAAATTTCCAACACCACAATATCCCTTTCAAGTGATTCATATGGATTATATACAGCTGAGTAAACATGAAGGGAAGGAATTTTGTTTAGTCATAATTGATGCCTTCTCAAAATGGGTAGAATTGTTCCCTACAAAACATGCAGATTCACTTACAGTGGCTAAAGCATTATGCAAAGACATCATCCCACGATTTGGAATACCAGAAACAGTCTATTCAGATAATGGAGCGCATTTTGTTAATACAATAGTGCAATACGTAGGAGAAGCACTACAGGTTAATCTCAAAAATCATTGTTCTTATCATCCACGAAGTGCCGGATTAGTGGAAAGGATGAATGGAACAGTAAAAAACAGACTTAGAAAGACAATGGAGGAAACAGGCAGACCATGGACGCATTGTGTAGATTTGGTAAAAATGTATATAAACATAACTAGTACCATGGGGTTGACACCGTATGAAACATTGTTTGGCAGAAAATATCGATTGCCATATTATGGACAAATTTGGGATGTACCTGAGGAAGCAAATTTGGCGGATTACATGAGAAAAATGTTAGAAGGACAACGAGGGAGAGTTCCAAACACTGATGATCCCATTTCTCCACAGGAGGACCCTAAAGTGGTACCTGGAGACTGGGTGTTGATAAGAAGCATCAAGAGAAAACACTGGCATTCACCTAAATGGGAAGGGCCCTATCAAGTACTACTCACAACACCCACAGCTTTGAAAATTGGGGAAAGAAGTACATGGATTCATTTAACTCACTGTAAGAAAGTCATTTCTGCAGACACAGACAAACAGTAAGAACAGTAGGACAAGACTAGTAATAGTGTGTGAGCTTGGTGTTAAGATCCAGGTTAGACACGAAAGCTAGCAGAAGACATTAAGAAGCCACTGTTCTGAACATAGGTGTGCTGTAGTGCGCAGAAATGGCGAAAGAAAAAATTAAAAAGAACGAGGGTTTCTGGACCCCACGGACAGTCCTTGTTATGCTACTTTTCTTTTTTGAATTGGGATTATTATTAAAAGCCATGAGCACGGGACATGATAATAAGGATCACATCCGCAGATTGCAGAGACCAAAAAGAAGTAACGAAGACCCCAGTCCGATAATAAATGCCACAGTACATAGCTGTAATGGGAATAATGCGTACCGATTTGGTGTACAAGCCTGCATTCCTAGAAATACTTCTGTGATCATCTCTGTACCATATAGTGGTCTTACCCATGGAATGCCGGATGGTGACAGAGGGACTAATTACGGAAATAGTTTCTCATGGTATATGACCAACGATCAACAAGATAGGAGATGGGAAACGTTGGTAGCCGATGAATGGAGTAGATGGACACCAAGATGGGCACAAACCGAGTGGGCTAAGTACCAGAGTCAAATTCTCAAAATGTATCAAACAGATGATAAGCTGTCTATAGTGGTGAATACCACAGAAAAAGGAACCATATTCCCACCTGATATAGAGGGAGACTGTTGGTTGTTCCTCCTTTGGGTATACAAACAAGGAAAAGATCCGTATTTCCATTTCTTCCTCTGTGAAACATATAGAGTACAGCAACCAATTTTGACCGAATTAAGTACGTCAAAGGGGGTGTCCATACAAGCAAAGGGGGTGTATGTACAAGCAAAGGGGGTGTCTGTACAAGGCACAAAAGACATGAAGGCAGATGACTGGTTCCTAGTAACTACAGGAATTAGTAGACAAAATAACAATTGGCTTTTAATGGCAGAACAAGCAGGACTAGCAGCAAAGAAGGACTGTGTTGTATGTATGGGACCCAGACCTATATTACAGGTAATACCGGCAGCATTACCCAAAGACTGTCTACTGACTGCTATGACACAGACATACATTGCGGCAAACAACAAATGTTCTAAGTGGGACAAGATCTATCCAGTGACCAAATTGACTAAGATCAAACCTTTATTCTCAAGCAAAGTTGGGCATGCTAACCATACATGTGTACACTTGACAGGGACAAGTAAGACTTTGGGTAGCTTAAACCACACCGCCTGGTGTAAGAATGTGGTCCATAGTACTCCCACATTCAAACCTGTCGGGAGGAGTGACGTATGGTGGTGGTGTGGGGATAACAGAATCTTTGACAGACTGCCACGGAATGTGTCAGGTTATTGTGCATTAATATCATTATTGTTACCAGTTGAAGCCATACCCATGACCCCTGAAGACGTTACGACATATGCAGCCTCTCTTATTCCTGAAGATTGGCAGAAAGGCATAGCCAGACATAGAGTGAAAAGAGATTGGAAAGGAGTGGGAAATCCAACATATATTGACGCAATAGGAGTCCCCAGGGGAGTGCCTGACGAGTATAAACTGGTTAATCAAATAGCAGCTGGATTCGAATCTTCCATCTGTTGGTGGTGTTCAATTAATAAAAACATGGACAGAATAAACTACATCCACTACAATGTACAGAAATTAGGGAATTGGACTGAGGAAGGATTTAAGGCTGTCCATTCACAGTTAGAAGCCACGTCCCTTATGGCCTTCCAGAATCGTATTGCTCTGGATATGTTGTTGGCAGAGAAAGGAGGTGTTTCTGCCATGTTCGGAGAACAATGCTGCACATTCATTCCCAACAACACGGCTGCAGACGGCAGTCTCACTCAAGCCATTGACGGGCTGAGGACGTTGAACAGGAAGATGAAAGAGCACAGTGGAGTAAACACCGAAGGCTGGGATTGGTGGCTGGAAGGGATGGGAAAATGGAGGTCTTTGATTTCTTCACTATTAGTGTCTATAGCAGTATTTGCTGCAATTCTAACATTGTGTGGATGTTGTTGTATTCCATGTCTCCGAGGCCTTGTAAATAGAATGATAACCACAGCAATAAGTCCAGGACCAGGAGGGGGTCCGGCATCATATCCACTTCTGGGGACAGACGACAATGAGGAGGACGATGGCTCTCCTGACCTGTACCCAGACCAATGGAAGTATGATGACCCAGACACCGATGATGGTGACAATGACGACATCACCTCTGGGGTGTAAGCCTAGAGAGAGAACATACCATGATGAACCTCTTAGTGAAAATCTCAAAAAGAAGTGCTAAGCTGAGTGATGCCTACTGTATGTTTAACAGGCGATAAACAGGAGGGGAATGTTAAGGATTTTGTATATATGTTATCACTGTTAAACATTTGTACATTTGTCTTCTTTCTCATGAGAACGGTGTTGTGCTGTTTTGCACTTCACCCTGAGAATGTACGTGTTATTCAACCTTGTTTTAGCTTTGTCTTCTTTCTCATGAGAACGGAGATGTGCTGTTTTGCACCTGTCTTAATGCAATCCTGAGAATTCAATTTTGTTTTAGCACTCTGGGGTCAATCTGAGCTGGGAATGAAGGGCTGGATGTACTTATTATTATAATATAACTTTGTTTTCGCAGCCTCTAACGACTGGGAGTAAGAGAACGTTTTGACTATTGTGATGTGGTGTTTAGTGTGAAGGAGTGTGGAAGACAGGACACTTCAGGCAGATGCAGAACAGCTGATACCTGCAACAGACGAACGAGATGTGCTGACCTGAAAGTGTTCTTCCTTACAGCTGCACTTATTGACGTATGCGTTTATGTTATGGGAAGAAACTTGTCTTGCGTCATCACCCCCACCCTTAGGACAAGTTTCTTGTTTATGTGATGAGGGCGTCTCTTAATAAAAGAGCGGAAAAGCAGGCCAGACTTTAGTGTAGCTTTGGTGTACAGCCTGGCCGCACTCCGCGCGTGATTAATTTGACTTTCTGTCTCACTGGTGTTTCTTGACTCTGTTTGTCTTATCAAAGGTTTTAAGAATGTTTGGAGGAGAAAATACCCAACACCTACATCCGGGACACGTTAGCTGCCGGGTTGATCCGGAACTCCACCTCCCCGATGGGTGCTGGTTTCTTTTTTGTGGGCAAGAAGGACGGCGGACTCCGTCCATGCATTGATTACAGAGGGCTGAACGAGATCACGGTTCGCAACCGATACCCGTTACCTCTGTTGGATTCAGTGTTCAGTGTTGAGTACCTGGTCATGCCGTTCGGCCTCACCAATGCGCCCGCGACGTTCCAAGCATTGGTTAATGACGTCTTGCGGTACTTCCTGCATCGGTTTGTCTTCGTAAATCTAGACGATATACTCATCTTTTCTCCGGATCCTGAGACCCATGTTAAGCATGTACGTCAGGTCCTACAGCGGTTGTTGGAGAACCGGCTGTTTGTGAAGGGCGAGAAGTGTGAGTTCCACCGCACTTCTTTGTCCTTCTTGGGGTTCATAATCTCCTCCAACTCCGTCGCCCCTGATCCGGCCAAGGTTGCGGCGGTGAGAGATTGGCCCCAACCAATGAACCGTAGGAAACTACAACAGTTCCTCGGTTTTGCAAATTTCTACCGGAGGTTCATCAAGGGCTACAGTCAGGTAGTTAGCCCCCTGACAGCCCTGACCTCCACAAAAGTCCCCTTCACCTGGTCGGATCGGTGCGAAGCCGCGTTTAGGGAGTTGAAACGCCGGTTCTCGACTGCACCGGTTCTGGTGCAGCCCGATCCCAAGCGCCAGTTTGTTGTTGAAGTGGATGCCTCTGACTCAGGGATAGGAGCCGTGCTATCCCAGAGCGGGGAGTCCGACAAGGTTCTCCATCCATGTGCCTACTTTTCCCGCAGGTTGACCCCAGCTGAACGGAACTATGACGTCGGAAATCGGGAACTTCTTGCGGTGAAGGAGGCTCTTGAAGAGTGGAGACACCTGTTGGAGGGAGCATCGGTACCATTTACAGTTTTCACGGACCATCGGAACCTGGAGTACATCCGGACCGCGAAGCGTCTGAACCCCAGGCAAGCCCGCTGGTCGCTGTTCTTCGGGCGTTTTGACTTCTGGATCACCTACCGCCCCGGGACAAAGAACCAACGATCTGATGCCCTGTCCCGGGTGCACGAAGAGGAGGTCAAGACCGAGCTGTCAGACCCCCCTGAAACCATCATCCCCGAGTCCACTGTCGTGGCCGCCCTTACCTGGGACGTGGAGAAGACCGTCCGGGAGGCCCTGACACAGAGCCCGGACCCGGGGACCGGTCCGAAGAACAAACTGTACGTCCCACCAGAGGCCAGGGCTGCGGTCCTTGACTTCTGTCACGGTTCCAAGCTCTCCTGTCACCCAGGGGTGCGAAGAACCGTGGCAGTGGTCCGGCAGCGCTTCTGGTGGGTGTCTATGGAAGCCGACGTCCGGGAGTATGTCCAGGCCTGCACCACCTGCGCCAGGGGCAAAGCTGACCATCACAAGGCCCAAGGCCTCCTCCAACCTCTGCCAGTGCCTCGTCGCCCCTGGTCTAATATCGGCCTGGACTTTGTCACGGGCCTCCCGCCGTCCCAGGGAAACACCACCATCCTAACGATAGTGGACCGGTTCTCCAAGGCGGCCCACTTCGTGGCCCTCCCGAAGCTCCCGACGGCCCAGGAGACTGCAGACCTCCTGGTCCACCACGTCGTGCGTCTGCATGGGATTCCATCAGACATTGTCTCGGATCGTGGTCCTCAGTTCTCCTCCCAGGTCTGGCGGAGTTTCTGTAGGGAACTGGGGGCCACCGTCAGTCTCTCGTCTGGGTACCACCCCCAGACGAACGGGTAGGCAGAGCGGACAAACCAGGAACTGGAGCAGGCCCTCCGTTGCGTGACCTCCGCGCACCCGACGGCCTGGAGTGACCATCTGGCCTGGATCGAGTACACTCATAACAGCCAAGTCTCGTCTGCCACCGGCCTCTCCCCATTTGAAGTGTGTTTGGGGTACCAGCCCCCATTGTTCCCGCTAGTGGAGGGAGAGGTCGGGGTGCCCTCGGTCCAGGCCCATCTGAGAAGGTGCCATCGGGTGTGGCGTACCACCCGCTCTGCCCTGCTCAAAGCCCGGACGAGGGCCAAGAACCATGCAGACCGCCGGCGTGCCCCGGCCCCTGCGTACCAGCCTGGGCAGGAGGTTTGGCTTTCCACAAAGGACATTCCCCTGCAAGTGGAATCCCAAAAGTTGAAGGACAGGTACATCGGACCTTTCCCCATCCTCAAGGTCCTCAGTCCAGCCGCAGTGAAGCTGAAGCTGCCAGCTTCACTGCGGATCCACCCGGTTTTCCATGTGTCCCACATCAAACCTCACCACGTGTCACCCCTCTGTACCCCCGGACCGGCGCCGCCTCCTGCCCGGATCATCGACGGGGAGCCGGCTTGGACCGTGCGCCGGCTCCTGGACGTCCGTCGGAAGGGCCGGGGGTTCCAGTATTTGGTGGACTGGGAGGGGTATGGACCCGAAGAACGCTCCTGGGTGAAGAGGAGCTTCATCCTGGACCCGGCCCTCCTGGCCGACTTCTACCGGCGGCACCCGGACAAGCCTGGTCGGGCGCCAGGAGGCGCCCGTTGAGGGGGGGGTCCTGTTGTGTGGGCCGCTGAAGAGGAGGTACTGCTGGCCCACCACCACAAGATGGCGCCCTGCTTGAAGTGCGGGCTTCAAGCACGAGAGGGCGTCGGCTTTGCTGGAGGTGACAGCTGTCAACAATCAACACAAGCTGTCACCCATCATCACCACTACAAAGACCGGACTGCAACTCCACCTCCTCGCCGAGAAATCAACTACCATTCAGGTAATTTCTCTGCTGCCTGACACTGTGTGTGTTTAACCTGAACTTCTATTTGCAGCCGTTTTCCTGGAGTGTTTCCTTATCTGGAGGATTGGCGTTTGGTGTGACAGCGACGGCTTCGCCTCACACCCCAACTCAGATAAGTGGTTGACCAGGAGCTGCACGAGTGTGTGTGATTGGAGGTGGAGGTTTTCCCTCCTTTACTTAAGACAGACTGTGGATTACTGAGTGTGCGAACTCACACTCATCTGGACTGTCTTTGTTCTCTGCCAGCAGTACCGGGTCTGACTGCTGAAGACAGCGGCCACCTGGGGCGCAGGGCTTGGCGGCTCCGGTGTTCTTCAGCTCCGTTGGTGGTGGAAGCTGTGTGGGGATCCAGCTCTTCTCTCTCCAGGCGTCTTCTATCGTCGAGCCTGCCCACACGTCACCTGGTGTATGATTGACAGTCACCATATTGTTATTGTCTGTACGTTGTTGTGCGATTCACAACATTAAATTGTTACTTTTTGGCTTATCCATTGTCTGTTCATTAACGCCCCCTGTTGTGGGTCCGTGTCACGTCACTTTCACAACTGGCTGGACCCAAATGCAGGAGACATGAGTTGAACAGAAAATGTCCAAAAAGGACAGGATCTATTGTACAAACAGCTGGGGAATATGCAACAGAATAAACATTGGTAAGAAGGCCTGGAGAGCAAAGACACGGCCCACACAGCGGTGAAACCAGGGAGCCGCAGTTTACCAATGCAGGAACCAGAGAGATGTGGATGAACTGAGGGAGGACTCGGGTGCGGAAACCAGAGCTGAGGTGCTGATGGAGTTGTGGAGTAAATCCGGACCCAGATGACTGTCCACGGAGCTGAGGGAGGAGATCCGAGCAGGAATCACTGAGTTTCTGGAGAAGATGAGATGAATGACCGGGGTTTAAATACACTAGCAGTTATGAGGCTTAGATGAACTGCAGGTGTGGTAGTCAGCACTCAGCTCCATGTCAGCCACCTGGGAGAGAGAGAGAAAACAAACAGCAGAGCCAGGCAGGGACCAAGGCGACACACACCACAGTACAACAGGAGCCCTCTCAACAGGAGCCCCCAGGCGACTCACCAGGATGATCCGGATGCTCCCTGTAGAACTACAGAAGGAGGGAGGGGTTGAGGATGAGGTCCCGTTTTACCCAGGAGCGTTCCTCTGGTCTATAACCCTTACAGTCCACCAAGTATTGAAAGCCCCATCCCCACCGGCGAACGTCCAACATCTTCTTAACTGTCCAAGCCAGCTCACCAGCAATGATCTGGGCAGGAGGTGGAGGAGGTCCAGGTGGGCACTGAGGACTGGAATGCACAGGCTTGATCCGAGAGGTATGGAAGACAGGATGGATTTTGAGGGACAGAAGCAGGTGGAGACGCACTGCTGCCGGCTTGATTACTTGATCCACCTTAAATGGACCTATGAACCATGGAGTTAGCTTGCGTGATTCAGTCTGCAGAGGGGTGTCCTTTGAAGCGAGCCACACCTCCTGCCTGGGTTGATAACTGGGGGCTGGGGTGCGATGCTGGTCTGCAACAGCGAGATCCTTTTCCTGACTGGGAAACAGAGGTGGTTGATACCCAACAGATGCCTCAAAGGGAGAGAGTCCGGTTGCTGAACAGATATTCGACCCAAGGCAGATGAATGCTGGTCCTCTGTGTAGTAATAGCATTCATCGTTGATAATGGAGAATAAATTATTGTCTGTGTCTGTGCTGTTTTCCAAGTTAAGTAAATTAAAAGTGTGTATTGAAATGTCCTCATGTCCCCCCCCCCTTTCATGGACCAAAAAGACAAAAATTTCTGCCAAATTTTCTTTCTCAAACTTCTATTCAGCAACAAGTGACTCATGTAGATACATTTAGACCAGACCATGATTCAGCAACGGTGTTCACTTTTTTAGGCACAGACATTTCAAATGTTCTCTGTTACTTGTCCTCATAATGTGACAGCATCACATTCAAGATTGTACAATACAAGTTCAAATTCTTAAAAAACAAACAGGTTATAAAGTTTCTTTTCTCTGTGGTGCAATTTGTGGTAAATTATGTGCCAAAATACAGGAAATGGAACATAAAATTTCAAAACGTCATGTTGTATTTGTTCACAAATCCATGCCTCCACACTGCTCCCCCCCCTCCCCTTTTACAAAATCTTGGATCTGCCCCTGGCTTCGGTAACCATGAAGGCCCAATGGGAACCCTGAACATGAGATGGCTACCGGGGCTCTGGTGAAACAAGAAGTTCCCAATGGCGGACCAGGCGGAGGAGGTGATGGCTTGTAACCCAACGGCTGTGAAGGGAGATGAAGGCTGCATCCCATCCTCGGACCCCGATTGTCTGGGATTTCCCAGATGAATGATTTGTCAAGGACTGCATGTCTGTCTGCATGCAACAGCATTCCCATGTTAAACAAACCCACACACAGGTGTCTCTATATCAACGCTGTGTGGAGATTTTCTCTCCCATCTGGGAATCGATTGAGAGACAATCTTCCTCACCACTGAGGTATCGCAGCAATTTATAAGTAGTGCAATTTTAAACATACCCCCTGTTCTTATAACATCTGAACTGTTGTGTGGGTTGCCAGAAGAGGAGGTACTGCTGGCCCACCACCAGAGGGCGCCCTGCCTGAAGTGCGGGCTTCAGGCACGAGAGGGCGCTGCCCTACAGGAACAGCCGAGGTGACAGCTGTCACTCATCAACTATGACAGCTGTCACCGATCATCTGCATCTCACCCGGGATAAAAGCAGGATGACACCTCCACCACATCGCCGAGATATCGACTTCTGTGAGAGGCAACTTTCTCTGCCAGCATTCAGTGATTTCAAGAGCTATTGTGTTGCAGCTGTCAACCAGAGGACCGGCGTGGGTCGCGACTGTTTCGTCCTACGTCCTGTCAGATAAGTGGTTAAACAGACGCTGCACGAGTGTGTGTTAAAGGTGGAGGTGGAATTCCCACCATTATTGTTACGGGGTGTACACACACCCACACTTGACTGTCTTTGTTCTCCGCCAGCAGTACCAGATCCGACACGCTGAGACGGTGGCCACCTGGGGACTTCGGGACTTGGCGGCTCCAGTATCCTTCGGGTTCGGTGGCGGTGGAAATCGTGTGGTTCCGGTTCATCTCCAGACGGGCGTCTCCTATCGTCGAGCCTGCCCACACGACACCTTCATTAATTGACTTGTATTTATTCTGTAATCTGCTGTGTGTGGTTGTGACATTCACAACAGTAAAGTGTTCAAATTTAACTCCCTCTATTGTCCATTCATTTACGCCCCCTGTTGTGGGTCCGTGTCACTACACTTTCCCAACAGGATATCTCGGCCAGCGTCATGGACTCCGAGGGGCGTCACCCAGCTGTTGAACGACCAATGGGAGAGCAGGGAGCGCAGGCGTCTGCAGGAGGCGTGATTGGTGAGCTGCAGCACATCCTCACTGCCTTTACAGCTCAGTTGGATCAAATGACCGAGCAAAACATCCTCCTGAACCGCAGGGTGGAGGCTCTCTCCGCGCAGGTGGCGGCGAGCGCTTAGGGCGCTGCTGCAGCTCCTCCTCCTGCCGACCCTGTGCAGGATATGAATGTTCCAGTGGTGGTTCAACAACCCCTCCCACCATCCCCTGAAGCATACATAAGCCCTCCTGAGCCGTACGGAGGTTCTGTGGAGACGTGCGCGGACTTTCTCATGCAGTGTTCGCTCGTCTTTGCACAACGTCCCGTCATGTACGCGTCAGATGCTAGTAAAGTAGCTTATGTGATTAATCTGCTTCGGGGAGAGGCACGCGCTTGGGCTACGGCGCTTTGGGAGCAAAATTCACGGCTCCTCCACACGTACACTGGGTTTGTGAGGGAGTTCAAGACTGTGTTTGATCACCCTAACAAGGGGAGAGACCGCTTCGACTGTGCTGCTGTCAATGAGACAGGGACGCCGGAGCGCAGCCGCTTATGCAGTCGACTTCCGCATCGCAGCTGCGAGGTCCGGCTAGAATAACGCTGCGCTCCGCGCCGCCTTCGTAAACGGACTGTCATCGGTCCTGAAGGAGCACCTGGTGGCCAAGGATGAACCGCGGGAATTAGATGGGCTTATCGATCTTGTTATACGGTTAGACAATCGGTTGGAAGAACGCCGTCGAGAACGAGACGAAAGGCGTGGCCGGGCACGCGCCGTCCCTCTTCCTTCTGGGTCCGAAAAAGGTCCGCCCTTCCCACGCTCCCTGGCCTCTACGTCCCGTGTGGCGACAGCTCCCCCTGCTGACGAAGCTATGGACACGAGCAGGGCCACATTCAGACCACCGAATAGACAGAGGAGGCTTCCCCGCGGGGCGTGTTTTCTTTGCGGCTCAATTGAGCACCAATTGAGTAATTGCCCCGAACGGTTAAACACCAACGCCCGCCCCTAGAAACTGGGCTTAGGGTGGGCCAAGAAATTCACATGGGACACACACACATTTCCACATGACTCCCAGTTACAATCCTTAGCGGGGATTTAACCCTTCAGGCCTCAGCACTGGTAGACACAGGGTCGGAAGGGAATCTGATAGACAGCAGATGGGCCAGGGAGGTAGGGCTCCCTCTGGTGGCGCTTCCTTCACCATTGCAGGTGCGAGCACTAGATGGCACCCTACTCCCTTTAATCGCACACAGGACACTACCAGTAACTCTGGTGGTGTCAGGGAATCATCGGGAGGAGATTGAGTTTTTTGTGACTCCCTCTACCTCCCGTGTGATTCTGGGGTTCCCCTGGATGCTAAAACACAATCCCTGGATTGATTGGCCGTCCGGGGTGGTGGTACAGTGGAGCGAGACCTGCCATCGGGTGTGTTTGGGATCCTCGGTCCCTCCCGGTTCCCAGGCTAAGGAGCAGGTCAAAGTTCCCCCCAATCTGTCGGCGGTGCCGGTGGAGTACCACGATCTTGCTGACGTTTTTAGCAAGAATCGGGCACTCACCCTTCCCCCGCACCGTCCGTATGATTGTGCCATCGATTTGATGCCAGGCGTGGAGTTCCCGTCCAGCAGGCTGTACAACCTCTCCCGACCTGAGCGCGAATCGATGGAGACCTACATCCGGGACTCCTTAGCTGCCGGGCTGATCCATAACTCCACCTCCCCGATGGGAGCAGGTTTCTTTTTTGTGGGCAAAAAAGATGGCGGTCTTCGTCCATGCATAGATTACCGGGGGCTGAACGAGATCACAGTTTGCAACCGATACCCGTTGCCTTTGTTGGATTCGGTGTTCACCCCCCTGCATGGAGCCAAAATATTCACAAAGCTGGATCTTAGGAACGCATAACACCTAGTTCGGGTCCGGAAGGGAGACGAGTGGAAGACGGCATTCAACACCCCGTTAGGTCATTTTGAGTACCTGGTCATGCCGTTCGGCCTCACAAACGCCCCCGCGACGTTCCAAGCTTTGGTTAATGACGTCTTCAATCTATCAATCAATTTTTTTTTATATAGCGCCAAATCACAACAAACAGTTGCCCCAAGGCGCTTTATATTGTAAGGCAAGGCCATACAATAATTATGTAAAACCCCAACGGTCAAAACGACCCCCTGTGAGCAAGCACTTGGCTACAGTGGGAAGGAAAAACTCCCTTTTAACAGGAAGAAACCTCCAGCAGAACCAGGCTCAGGAAGGGGCAGTCTTCTGCTGGGACTGGTTGGGGCTGAGGGAGAGAACCAGGAAAAAGACATGCTGTGGAGGGGAGCAGAGATCGATCACTAATGATTAAATGCAGAGTGGTGCATACAGAGCAAAAAGAGAAAGAAACAGTGCATCATGGGAACCCCCCAGCAGTCTACGTCTATAGCAGCATAACTAAGGGATGGTTCAGGGTCACCTGATCCAGCCCTAACTATAAGCTTTAGCAAAAAGGAAAGTTTTAAGCCTAATCTTAAAAGTAGAGAGGGTGTCTGTCTCCCTGATCTGAATTGGGAGCTGGTTCCACAGGAGAGGAGCCTGAAAGCTGAAGGCTCTGCCTCCCATTCTACTCTTACAAACCCTAGTCTGAGAGCGAAGCGCTCTATTGGGGTGATATGGTACTACGAGGTCCCTAAGATAAGATGGGACCTGATTATTCAAAACCTTATAAGTAAGAAGAAGAATTTTAAATTCTATTCTAGAATTAACAGGAAGCCAATGAAGAGAGGCCAATATGGGTGAGATATGCTCTCTCCTTCTAGTCCCCGTCAGTACTCTAGCTGCAGCATTTTGAATTAACTGAAGGCTTTTTAGGGAACTTTTAGGACAACCTGATAATAATGAATTACAATAGTCCAGCCTAGAGGAAATAATGCATGAATTAGTTTTTCAGCATCACTCTGAGACAAGACCTTTCTGATTTTAGAGATATTGCGTAAATGCAAAAAAGCAGTCCTACATATTTGTTTAATATGCGCTTTGAATGACATATCCTGATCAAAAATGACTCCAAGATTTCTCACAGTATTACTAGAGGTCAGGGTAATGCCATCCAGAGTAAGGATCTGGTTAGACACCATGTTTCTAAGATTTGTGGGGCCAAGTACAATAACTTCAGTTTTATCTGAGTTTAAAAGCAGGAAATTAGAGGTCATCCATGTCTTTATGTCTGTAAGACAATCCTGCAGTTTAGCTAATTGGTGTGTGTCCTCTGGCTTCATGGATAGATAAAGCTGGGTATCATAGGCGTAACAATGAAAATTTAAGCAATACCGTCTAATAATACTACCTAAGGGAAGCATGTATAAAGTGAATAAAATTGGTCCTAGCACAGAACCTTGTGGAACTCCATAATTAACTTTAGTCTGTGAAGAAGATTCCCCATTTACATGAACAAATTGTAATCTATTAGACAAATATGATTCAAACCACCGCAGCGCAGTGCCTTTAATACCTATGGCATGCTCTAATCTCTGTAATAAAATTTTATGGTCAACAGTATCAAAAGCAGCACTGAGGTCTAACAGAACAAGCACAGAGATGAGTCCACTGTCCGAGGCCATAAGAAGATCATTTGTAACCTTCACTAATGCTGTTTCTGTACTATGATGAATTCTAAAACCTGACTGAAACTTTTCAAATAGACCATTCAAATAGACCTGCAGATGATCAGTTAGCTGTTTTACAACTACCCTTTCAAGAATTTTTGAGAGAAAAGGAAGGTTGGAGATTGGCCTATAATTAGCTAAGATAGCTGGGTCAAGTGATGGCTTTTTAAGTAATGGTTTAATTACTGCCACCTTAAAAGCTTGTGGTACATAGCCAACTAACAAAGATAGATTGATCATATTTAAGATCGAAGCATTAAATAATGGTAGGGCTTCCTTGAGCAGCCTGGTAGGAATGGGGTCTAATAAACATGTTGATGGTTTGGATGAAGTAACTAATGAAAATAACTCAGACAGAACAATCGGAGAGAAAGAGTCTAACCAAATACCGGCATCACTGAAAGCAGCCAAAGATAACGATACGTCTTTGGGATGGTTATGAGTAATTTTTTCTCTAATAGTTAAAATTTTGTTAGCAAAGAAAGTCATGAAGTCATTACTAGTTAAAGTTAATGGAATACTCAGCTCAATAGAGCTCTGACTCTTTGTCAGCCTGGCTACAGTGCTGAAAAGAAACCTGGGGTTGTTCTTATTTTCTTCAATTAATGATGAGTAGAAAGATGTCCTAGCTTTACGGAGGGCTTTTTTATAGAGCAACAGACTCTTTTTCCAGGCTAAGTGAAGATCTTCTAAATTAGTGAGACGCCATTTCCTCTCCAACTTACGGGTTATCTGCTTTAAGCTACGAGTTTGTGAGTTATACCACGGAGTCAGGCACTTCTGATTTAAAGCTCTCTTTTTCAGAGGAGCTACAGCATCCAAAGTTGTCTTCAATGAGGATGTAAAACTATTGACGAGATACTCTATCTCACTTACAGAGTTTAGGTAGCTACTCTGCACTGTGTTGGTATATGGCATTAGAGAACATAAAGAAGGAATCATATCCTTAAACCTAGTTACAGCGCTTTCTGAAAGACTTCTAGTGTAATGAAACTTATTCCCCACTGCTGGGTAGTCCATCAGAGTAAATGTAAATGTTATTAAGAAATGATCAGACAGAAGGGAGTTTTCAAGGAATACTGTTAAGTCTTCTATTTCCATACCATAAGTCAGAACAAGATCTAAGATATGATTAAAGTGGTGGGTGGACTCATTTACTTTTTGAGCAAAGCCAATAGAGTCTAATAATAGATTAAATGCAGTGCTGAGGCTGTCATTCTCAGCATCTGTGTGGATGTTAAAATCGCCCACTATAATTATCTTATCTGAGCTAAGCACTAAGTCAGACAAAAGGTCTGAAAATTCACAGAGAAACTCACAGTAACGACCAGGTGGACGATAGATAATAACAAATAAAACTGGTTTTTGGGACTTCCAATTTGGATGGACAAGACTAAGAGTCAAGCTTTCAAATGAATTAAAGCTCTGTCTGGGTTTTTGATTCATTAATAAGCTGGAATGGAAGATTGCTGCTAATCCTCCGCCTCGGCCTGTGCTACGAGCATTCTGACAGTTAGTGTGACTCGGGGGTGTTGACTCATTTAAACTAACATATTCATCCTGCTGTAACCAGGTTTCTGTAAGGCAGAATAAATCAATATGTTGATCAATTATTATATCATTTACCAACAGGGACTTAGAAGAGAGAGACCTAATGTTTAATAGACCACATTTAACTGTTTTAGTCTGTGGTGCAGTTGAAGGTGCTATATTATTTTTTCTTTTTGAATTTTTATGCTTAAATAGATTTTTGCTGGTTATTGGTGGTCTGGGAGCAGGCACCGTCTCTACGGGGATGGGGTAATGAGGGGATGGCAGGGGGAGGGAAGCTGCAGAGAGGTGTGTAAGACTACAACTCTGCTTCCTGGTCCCAACCCTGGATAGTCACGGTTTGGAGGATTTAAGAAAATTGGCCAGATTTCTAGAAATGAGAGCTGCTCCATCCAAAGTGGGATGGATGCCGTCTCTCCTAACAAGACCAGGTTTTCCCCAGAAGCTTTGCCAATTATCTGTGAAGCCCACCTCATTTTTTGGACACCACTCAGACAACCAGCAATTCAGGGAGAACATGCGGCTAAACATGTCACTCCCGGTCTGATTGGGGAGGGGCCCAGAGAAAACTACAGAGTCCGACATTGTTTTTGCAAAGTTACACACCGATTTAATGTTAATTTTAGTGACCTCCGATTGGCGTAACCGGGTGTCATTACTGCCGACGTGAATTACAATCTTACCAAATTTACGCTTAGCCTTAGCCAGCAGTTTCAAATTTCCTTCAATGTCGCCTGCTCTGGCCCCCGGAAGACAGTTGACTATGGTTGCTGGTGTCGCTAACTTCACATTTCTCAAAACAGAGTCGCCAATAACCAGAGTTTGATCCTCGGCGGGTGTGTCGTCGAGTGGGGAAAAACGGTTAGAATTGTGAACGGGTTGGCGGTGTACACGGGGCTTCTGTTTAGAACTACGCTTCCTCCTCACAGTCACCCAGTCGGGCTGCTTTTCCGGCTGCTCGGGATCTGCCAGGGGGTAACTAACGGCGGCTAAGCTACCTTGGTCCGCACCGACTACAGAATTTTCCAAGGTGCGGAGCCGAGTCTCCAATTCGCCCAGCCTGGCCTCCAAAGCTATTAATAAGCTACACTTATTACAAGTACCGTTACTGCTAAAGGAGGCCGAGGAATAACTAAACATTTCACACCCAGAGCAGAAAAGTGCGGGAGAGACAGGAGAAGCCGCCATGCTAAGATCTAGTAGCTACGCTAAGCTAGCGGATTCCTAAAAACACGCAAAGTGAATAATGTGTAAATAATTTAGAGGTGATTCAGCAGGAGTGCTTTAGTTAAGGCACGTAAAGATTACACTGGGAAACAAATCGTAAACTAGATAACTAGATCAATCTAACTGCGCAGATTAAACAGCTAACAGATACAGAAAAACACCGCTGTGCTCCGGAACAGGAAGTGATACAATACCTCTTGCGGGACTTCCTGCACCGATTCGTCTTCGTATATCTGGACGATATACTCATTTTTTCTCTGGATCCTGAGACCCATGTACGGCATGTACGTCAGGTCCTGCAGCGGTTGTTGGAGAACCGGCTGTTTGTGAAGGGCAAGAAGTGTGAGTTTTCCTGGGGTTTATCATCTCCTCCAACTCCGTCGCCCCGGATCCGGCCAAGGTCGCAGCGGTGACAGACTGGCCCCAACCTACGAGCCGTAGGAAGCTGCAACAGTTCCTCGGCTTCGCAAATTTTTGCAGGAGGTTCATTAAGGGGTATAGTCAGGTAGTTAGCCCCCTGACAGCCCTGACCTCACCAAAAGTTCCCTTCACCTGGTCGGATCGGTGCGATGCCGCATTCAGGGAGTTGAAACAGCGCTTCTCGACTGCACCCGTCTTGGTGCAGCCCGATCCTAGTCGCTAGTTTGTGGTCGAAGTGGACGCCTCTGACTCAGGGATAGGAGCCGTGCTATCCCAGAGTGGAGAGACCGATAAGGTTCTTCACCCGTGTGCCTATTTCTCCCGCAGGTTGACCCCAGCAGAGCGGAAATATGACATGGGCAATCGAGAGCTCCTTGCGGTGAAAGAGGCTCTTGAGGAGTGGAGACACCTGTTGGAGGGAGCGTCTGTGCCTTTCACGGTTTTTACTGACCACCGGAACCTGGAGTATATCAGGACCGTCAAGCGACTGAACCCCAGGCAAGCCCGCTGGTCACTGTTTTTCGGCCGTTTTGACTTCCGGATCACTTACCGCCCCGGGACCAAAAACCAGAGGTCGGATGCCCTGTCCCGGGTGCACGAACATGAAGTCAAGACCGAGCTGTCGGATCCACCGGAACCCATCGTACCGGAGTCCACTATCGTGGCTACCCTTACCTGGGACGTGGAGAAGACCGTCCAGGAGGCCCTGGCACGGAGCCCGGATCCCGGAACAGGGCCGAGAAACAGACTATACATCTCACCAGAGGCCAGAGCTGCCGTCCTGGACTTCTGTCACGGGTCCAAGCTCTCCTGCCACCCAGGGGTGCGTAGGACCGTGGCAGTGGTCCGGCAGCGCTTCTGGTGGGCGTCTCTGGAGGCTGACGTCTGGGCTTATATCCAGGCCTGCACCACCTGCGCCAGGGGCAAGGCGGACCACCAGAAGGCACAGGGACTCCTGCAGCCGCTTCCTGTGCCTCATTGCCCCTGGTCCCACATCAGTCTGGATTTCGTCACGGGCCTCCCGCCGTCCCGGGGGCACACCACCATCCTCACGATAGTGGACCGGTTCTCCAAGGTGGCCCACTTCGTGGCCCTCCCGAAGCTCCCATCGGCCCAGGAGACAGCGGATCTCCTGGTCCACCATGTAGTCCGGCTGCATGGGATACCAACAGACATCATTTTGGATCGCGGTCCCCAGTTCTCCTCGCAGGTGTGGAGGAGTTTCTGCCGGGAACTGGGGTCCACCGTGAGCCTCTCGTCTGGGTATCACCCTCAGACTAACGGACAGGCTGAACGGGCCAATGAAGAGTTGGAGCAGGCCCTGCCTTGTACAACATCCGCACACCCGACGGCTTGGAGTGAACACCTGGCCTGGATCGAGTACGCGCATAACAGCCAAGTGTCCTCTGCCACCGGCCTCTCCCCATTTGAGGTGTGTCTGGGGTACCAACCCCCTTTGTTTCCTGTGGTGGAGGGAGAGGTCGGTGTGCCCTCGGTCCAGGCCCACCTGCGGAGATGCCGTCTGGTGTGGCGCACCGCCCGTTCGGATCTTGTTGAGGGCCCGGACGAGGGCAAAAGCCCATGCAGACCATCGACGGTCCCCGGCCCCCGCATACCAGCCCGGGCAGGAGGTATGGCTATCTACCAAGGACATACCTCTCCAGGTGGCTTCCCCGAAATTGAAAGACCGCTACATAGGGCCGTTCCGCATCCTCAAGGTCCTCAGTCCCACCGCAGTGAGGCTCCAACTCCCGGCCTCACTGCAGATCCATCCAGTCTTTCATGTCTCCAGGTTGAAACCACATCACACCTCACCCCTATGTGCACCCGGTCCGGCGCCGCCTCCTGCCCGTATCATCGACGGGGAGCCGGCTTGGACAGTACGCCGGCTCTTGGATGTCCGTCGAATGGGCCGGGGCTTTCAATATTTGGTGGACTGGGAAGGGTATGGACCCGAAGAACGCTCCTGGGTGAAGAGGAGCTTCATCCTGGACCCGGCCCTCCTGGTCGATTTTTACCGACGCCACCCGGACAAGCCTGGTTGGGCACCAGGAGGCGCCCGTTGACGGGGGGGTCCTGTTGTGTGGGCTGCCAGAAGAGGAGGTACTGCTGGCCCACCACCAGAGGGCGCCCTGCCTGAAGTGCGGGCTTCAGGCACGAGAGGGCGCTACCGCCTACAGGAACAGCCGAGGTGACAGCTGTCACTCATCAACTGTGACAGCTGTCACCGATCATCTGCATCTCACCCGGGATAAAAGCAGGATGACACCTCCACCACATCGCCAATATATCGACTTCTGTGAGAGGTAACTTTCTCTGCCAGCATTCAGTGATTTCAAGAGCTATTGTGTTGCAGCTGTCAACCAGAGGACCGGCGTGGGTCGCGACTGTTTCGTCCTACGTCCTGTCAGATAAGTGGTTAAACAGACGCTGCACGAGTGTGTGTTAAAGGTGGAGGTGGAATTCCCACCATTATTGTTACGGGGTGTACACACACCCACACTTGACTGTCTTTGTTCTCCGCCAGCAGTACCAGATCCGACACGCTGAGACGGTGGCCACCTGGGGACTTCGGGACTTGGCGGCTCCAGTATCCTTCGGGTTCGGTGGCGGTGGAAATCGTGTGGTTCCGGTTCATCTCCAGACGGGCGTCTCCTATCGTCGAGCCTGCCCACACGACACCTTCATTAATTGACTTGTATTTATTCTGTAATCTGCTGTGTGTGGTTGTGACATTCACAACAGTAAAGTGTTCAAATTTAACTCCCTCTATTGTCCGTTCATTTACGCCCCCTGTTGTGGGTCCGTGTCACTACACTTTCCCAACATGGACAATGGTTTAAAATGCTTTTCATAATTAAATATGAAGTTTTTTCACCATTATACATCATTATTTTAGGTGATAAAACATTTCTTTGAGGTGGTTTTCAGCCATTTATATATACATATATAAAAAAAATACTGGGTTGCACTTACTAAGTGTTATGTGCCGACGCGGGTTGAGGAGCGGACCTGCGTCTGACTGAACCCAGCGCTAAATAACCAGAAAGCGGTTCTGAAAAACAAAACAATTTTATTATCCCCCCTCTTGTGCAATACTCAGTGTACAACATAAAAGTGCATTTGTCTGGCGGAGTGAAGGACGGCGCGCTCTCCAGCGCCCAAAGGGATCGAAGCCCGGCGCTTCTGGACTCACATTCACCGCCAAACACCCCCCAGGTGGACACGACAAACTGACTCTGTGAAGGATAGAAGAGGTGAGGTAAGTCAACAGCTACAACTAATATCCTTCAAAGGCACACACTGTCAGCAACACATTCAGGTCTGAATTTAAGCTTTATGTAAATGAGCAGCTTCTCACAACAGGTGGAGGATCATCAGTCCGCACGCCACGGCCGTGAGAAGCGAGCTGTACAATTCTCATCAATGTTCAAATATACTGCGTAACAAAATACCAAATTACTATTAACACTTATTCAGACAATCAATCACCTCTGATGTGTGCTGACAACATGTGTCCCTCACCCGTCCTCCTTCACAGGCACGATGTGTCAAACCCAGGCGCGGTCCTCAGCGTCTCACAAACGAACGTCACAAGGTCGAGTTCCCGGCAATTCAGCTTGAATCACTCATGGCTTAAATGCAGAACGCCATCTCATTATCTGCTTCAGCTGAAAGTCTTTAAGTTTGCACATGAGCATCATCCACAGGTGCTGCAAATCATGCTGATGAGGGTGAAGGACTCTTCTGCCAGCACCTTCCCCACAGACAAAAACCAGTTTGCATACCACCTGGAGAGCAAAGAAAAGAAAAGAACACCAAAATGTCCAGCCAAACCCCCCAACACACAACAACTAAGATTTTCACAATCATTTTATTATTGAGTGATATTCAAGATTTGTCTTTCTGTTGTCATGATTTTAAAATTACATTTAGAACTTGAAAATGGATTTCTGTTTGTAATAAAATAGGCAAATATATATATATATATATATATATATATATATATATATATATATATATATATATATATATATATATATATATATATATATATATATATATATATATACTGGTCATGACCGAGCTTAAGCATTCACGTGATCCAGCTTCCCAGAACACCACAGTATCTTGTCACTAACAACATTTGCTCTGTATCAGAAATCACACAAGCTTTTTCAATGGGGTTATCAGCTTAGAGCTGGATTGTCACCTGCCTCCTTGTGATCCCTCAAACAGGACACTGCTTTGTTTTTAATCTACATTCCTTGAGGCACCCAAGAGTCTAATATGAGACATTCTAAGCACTCAGTAACTCTTCATGATCATGATACGATTCTGCACTCAACATGTACAGGACTGTAGGTCAACATGGCAGTTTTGCTCAGTACTGATCAATTCACTGATGCAGAATATGTCAAGTTGTATCATTTTGTTGTCTTTCGAGGAGCTATCTAATAATTTGGCTTTATTTGACCAAATCTGTGCCACCAGGTACATCCTCAGCCAATATGGTGTAAAACGTGCCAAATCCAAATGCAGATCTCTGTCTGTATGGGGATATCAGATCTCTGTGTTTATCGCACGGACACCTCGGTCTGATATTTCCCCCGTAAAGACCTCACACTCAGTTAATAATCCTTTAGTGTGTATATACAGTGAGGAAAATAAGTATTTGAACACCCTGCGATTTTGCAAGTTCTCCCACTTAGAAATCATGGAGGGGTCTGAAATTTTCATCTTGGTACATGTCCACTGTGAGAGACATAATCTAAAAAAAAAAAAAATCCGGAAATCACTATGTATGATTTTTTAATAATTTATTTGCATGGTACTGCTGCAAATAAGTATTTCAACACCTGCCAATCAGCAGAAATTCTGGCCTTCAACGACCTGTTAGTCCGCCTCTAAAATGTCCACCACCACTCCACTTATTATTCCAAATTAGAAGCACCTGTTTGAGGTCGTTAGCTGCATAAAGACACCTGTCCACCCCACACAATCAGTAAGACTCCAACTACTAACATGGCTAAGACCAAAGAGCTGTCCAACGACACCAGAGACAAAATTGTAGACCTCCACAGGGCTGGAAAGGGCTACAGGGCAATTGCCAAGCAGCTTGGTGAAAAAAGATCAACTGTTGGAGCAATTATTAGAAAATGGAAGAAGCTAAACATGACTGTCAATTTCCCTCGGACTGGGGCTCCATGCAAGATCCCACCTCGTGGCGTATCAATGATCCTAAGAAAGGTGAGCAATCAGCCCAGAACTGCACGGGAAGAGCTGGTCAATGACCTGAAGAGAGCTGGCACCACTGTTTCCAAGGTTACTGTGGGTAATACACTAAAGCCCAGGTTACACATAGACGGTTTTGTTGGCGGGCAGTACGTAGACCGAAGTTTGCGGTAGTTCCGGCTGTTTTCACGGTGGAAAGGGGCGGAGCATTTCGCCGGCATTTTGAGCGCTGTACTAGCCGCAAATGCGCAGATAAAACGCTGCTAAATCAGCCGAATACAGCGGCGTTTTGCCGTAGCATCCAGCACAAGTCAGGCAACGGGGGTTAATACCCAGTTCTATCCTATACAATTGCAGGTTAAGAACGGCGGTGTTCTGCTGCTGCCGATAATGCCCTGTGTACCGCTGGATTTATCCAGGCAAATCCTGCGTTACTCCAGGTACTTTTGCATATAGGCACCGCCTCCAGAGTATAATAGGCTGAAGCACCTGTCACTTCAGGGGGAGGGAGCTCATCTCTCAGCCTTTTATTCTCTTTTCCTTTTCCCCTCCTCAACGTGTTGCTCATCTCCACTACAGGGCTCTCCTCTGCTTCTGAACCAGACCTCTTGGTAAGTCCTTACCGCTGCCAATTTTCTTTTAGGAGGCATACTGGAGCTTCTCTGCAAAAATATCTGGAGCTGGCCGCGAGTGAGAGGCCTGCATGCAGCGTGCTAGCGTTTTTATATTGACCACCGCCTATCGGCCATTTGGAGCACCGTTAACCGGGAGGTGGCGTTTAGAATGACGTACTGTCCGCTAGCGCCGCCGTTTTGTCTGCCTCTGTCGCCGGTTAAAACGCCTTTGAGGATGCCGATGTGGGCTCTATCACTGTTTTACACGCCGTTGGTTAGGAATACAACGCTGGCCACCAATTACGGCGGTGTAAACTGTGGCACTACAGGAAGGAGCAGGATGACACGGCAATTAAAAAGTATCAAACGCCATTGTTCGCGTTGTCTCCGTCGTCACGCGAATTCTCCGGGAGCGCTCCCGGAATTATTATAAGCATGGGGGTGGAAGCATCATGCTTTGGGGATGTTTTTCTGCACATGGGACAGGACGACTGCACTGTATTAAGGAGAGGATGACCGGGGCCATGTATTGCAAGATTTTGGGGAACAACCTCCTTCCCTCAGTTAGAGCATTGAAGATGGGTCGTGGATGGGTCTTCCAACATGACAATGACCCGATGCACACAGCCAGGACAACCAAGGAGTGGCTCCGTAAGAACCATATCAAGGATCTGGAGTGGCCTAGCCAGTCTCCAGACCTAAACCCAATAGAAAATTTTTGGAGGGAGCTCACAGTCCGTGTTTCTCAGCGACAGTCCAGTAGCCTGGCTGATCTAGAGAAGATCTGTGTGGAGGAATTGGCCAAAATCCCTGCTGCAGTGTGTGCAAACCTGGTGAAAAACTACAGGAAATGTCTGACCTCTGTAACTGCAAACAAAGGCTACTGTACCAAATATTAACATTGATTTTCACAGGTGTTCAAATACGTATTTGCAGCAGTAACATACAAATAAATTATTAAAAAAAATCATACATTGTGATTTCCGGATATTTTTTTTAGATTATGTCAATCACAGTGGACATGCACCTAAGATGAAAATTTCAGACCCCTCCATGATTTCTAAGTGGGAGAACCTGCAAAATCGCAGGTTGAACAGCTGTTGTTTAGTCACAGCTCTTATATGTGGAACCCACACAGGGGTACAGGATGATTCAGAATATGGCTGCTCAAGTTTTAAAAGTTTTAAAGTAGGAGATTTGATTGCATCATACTAATTTTGGCCTCCCTTCGCTGGCTTCCTGTGAACTAAAGAGCTGATTTTTAGATTAGATTGGATTTGAGACAACTTTATTGATCCCTTGGGTTGTGGGTTGGTGCATTCACTGTCTCATTCCCCTGTCTGTTAGTCAGTTGTGTGGGTGGTCCCCTGTTGTGTATGTGAGCTGTGATGCCTCTGTCTCATTCATTCCGCTGTGTGCATCTCCTCGTGTGTGACAGCTCTGATTTGTTCCTCTGTTGTCCATGTCCGAGTGTCCCTGCCCCTCAAGTTATTCCTCCTGTGATCTTATTTTATTTTTGCCTTCGTGTTTGCACTGTGTCTGTTTTACATTTAACATGATTACTGCACTTGTGTTCCGTTATTTGTGCCTGCCATTGTGGTGTTTTCTGTTAGATTATTTTCTGCGAGTATTGGTTCTGGTTTGTTTCCTTCGGTTTTTACAATATGTTTGTTACTTCGCCTGTTGCTGTTTTATTTTGTCGTATTTATTGCTATGCTTTTTCTTTCATTCAATCATATTCATTATTCACGGGTTTCTGTCACTTTTCATTCCGTTTGTTCTTTTGTGTTTTCGGGAATCCTCTGTTTCCTTAATGATTGCGCCTGTCACTTATTGATTTGTTTGTTATTTAAGCCCCGCCAGTTCGTGTTTTGTTGCTGATTCGTTCAGTGTGGTCTCCGCACATTCCGTGTTCCTTCGTTTGAGAGTATATGCAGTATTCTGACTTCCCAGCTCCCCATGCTTCTGTTCTTTTCTTTAATCTTGTGTAACTCTGTGTTGATTTTCCTGCACCGTATGGATTTTTGTCACCTGAGATCCACTTTGTAAATAAATCATGGTGGTTTCTCACATAATCCTCATGTTTGGCTGCCTGCATCCTGAAGTTTCATCTGACTATCAGTGAACCAACTTGTAACAGCATGGATAAGACAAGACTTACCTTATAATTTTGGATTTTTTTTAAGTATAATGACCCAATTTTCAACAATCAGTCATATGATATCCCATTCATTCATACATTCATCCATTTGTTCATTTTCTACAACTTATCCGGGTCTGGGTTGTTATAGCAATCGACCAAGCAGTTCATCCCACACTTTCCTATCCTCAGCCAAATTGTCTCTTCCTAGGGGATCCCAAAGTGTTCCAAAGCCATCTGGAAGATGTAATCCATCCAGAGTGTACTTGGTCTTCATAGGGGCCTCCACCCAATTGAATGGGCCAGTCCCACATATTCTTGCTCCCAACTGGGCAAATTTTTAAGCTTGGTCAGTGTCCTTTTCTGTCATAATGTGACAAGTTAGTTACACCTGTTGTGTAATTTTGTGACACTTGGGGAGATACTTTTTTTTTTTTTACAACTGTGTCATTTCTCTCTGACAGTACAGTTTGCTCCACTGTTTTTAAGGTTAAGGTTAGGGGTAGGGTTAATTGTACCTGATTCGTCATAGACGTTCTATCAAAATGAGTCATTTGCATCAAAACGTGTCAACTTGGATGTGAGATTGTGCTGACCTTGAAGATCTCCCAAGGGACACAACCAGCGTGAGCTTTTTTATTTTCATTGTACTTGTTGTAATGACAATAAATCGTCATTCATTCATTCATTCATTCATTCATTCAGTGTATTTTATTAAACAATACAAACAATATAAATAAATGTACAAAAACCCCAAAAATAGAACTAAGAAAAAAAAACACAAAGAAAACATATACAAAAGCACACAGAGGAGGGCTCTGTATTTTAATAAAAATCAATCAATAAATAAAAGAACCAGTGGCTCCTGCAATCACAAGAGTTGCAGGCGGACAGACAGCAAAGCACGGTCAAGAGTGAGATTATCCCAATTTCACTCTGTTATATTACGGGGAGATTTCCCCAGTTAAGAGGCGCTTCAAGTAATTAATGAGAGGTCTCCAGTGGTGATAGAACCAGAGGAGCCTCTGGGCGTGGGCTTAATTCCAGTTTTAAAGACATTATGCAACTTCCACAAAAGGAAAAATCTCCACACTCCGTTGAGTCATCAATGCTTTAATATCATCTGGAGGCAGCAAAAAATAGTTACAGTATGTGAGAGGAAGGACGGAATTTAATATCCACAATCTTTGAGACTGTATCAAAAAAAAAAAAACATGCCAGTAGACAATTTCAGACACAGCCAGAACATATGGGTCAAGTCAAAGGCATCTTAGACCATCCAGAACATTCCTCATCAAGTTTGAATGGATAAAACTTGGCAATTCTGGCTTTGCTTTAGTGAACTGTTTGTGATATTTTAAATTGTATTAAGCTGAGTCTGGCACAGCTGGAGAAGGAACTGACAATATGCAGGGTTTTTTTTCCAGAAGTCATCTGACAGAGTAATCTGCACATATTTCTTCCAGTCATTATTTTAGTAATGACTGGGTCAGATGATGAAGAAAAAAGGGTATATAAAAAAAAATGTCCCTTAGTGTGTGTGTGTGTGTGTGTGTGTGTGTGTGTGTGTGTGTGTGTGTGTGTGTGTGTGTGTGTGTGTGTGTGTGTGTGTGTGTGTTAAATAGAAAAAGGCCATTTTTCACAAAGGACATAAATCGAGGGTCAATTTTTGGCCACAAAAATAAATGGTTGTTACTCTCCTTCAAGCCACTCCTATTTGTAAGCCAGCTGAGGTGGCACATAGTTTGTGCCCAAATTTTTAACGCACTGATTACAATAGGATTGGATGTGAAATGTGATGTGGAGAAAGGAAGGCTGCTACAGGTTAGGGCCTGGAGCCAGGAGGAGGAGGACAATGACATGGACGCAATCTGGCACTAATTGCTCTGAGCTGAGGTGAATCAAAGCGTAATCTTTTGAGTGTTAGCTGCCCGGTATTGGATCTAGTAATTATAATACCTGAATTCTAAGCTTTCATAAGAAAGCCTGAAAGGAATTGATGATTGTGGTAATTGTTCAGCCCATTCATTCATTGATAGCAAAATATTAACTTTTTGAAAGGTTTAATTTGTAACCTGAAAGTCAACTCAAAGATTCTATGAGTGAGAGGATATACAGAATGCTGGATAGAGGTCTCTGACATATAAAAGGAGATCATTAGTATGTAGTGAGATCCTGTGGCCAGTACCCAATCTGTGAATTCCCTTAATTCCATTCTCAGGCTTTAAAGCAATTGAAAGCCACTCAATATTTAGTGCAAATAAGGGCAGAAAAGCAGACAACCTTGGTGAGTCCCACGGAAAAGAGGGAATGATTCAGAGTCCTGGGTATTAATACGACAGATGCCCGAGGAGAGGAGTAGAGTAACTGAACCCAAGAGACAACGCCTGCAGTGACACCAAACTGTCACAGAGAAGAAAAGACAGGCCTTTCCACTCTATTGAAAGTCTTTTTTGCATCTAGAGCTATGACTTCCTCCAGTTCTGGGTAGGAGCCTGGGGTGTGAATGACATTAAGAAGTTAATTTATCACTTTACTTCAATCATGTCTGATCCTCTGATATAACTGAATGCTTAACATGCTCTAATCTAGGGGCCAGGACTTTAGTGAGAATTTTAACATCAACAGGTAGAAGTGGGATTGGGCAATATCATACACATTTCATAGGATCTTTGACATCTTTACGGATCAGGGAGATAGAAGCTTGCATAAGAGTGGGTAGGGATCTCTGGCAGCATGAATAATTAAACATTTCTAGTAGCTGTGGGGCAAGTTGGCCTGAGAATTTCTTATAGAATTCAACCGGGTATCCATCTGGCCCCAGTGATTTGCCACAGCTCACTGTTTGTTTTGCCACTTTCATCTCAGAAAGCTGCAAGGGGCATTGAGCATATCGCTCTCATCTGTTGATATTTTAGGCAAAGCCAATTTCTTTGAAGAATTAGTTGAACTGTGTTTCATCTCTGGAGCATTCTGACATATGCAGATTAGAGTAAAATCGCCTGAATATACTATTTACCTCCTCTAGGGTTGATGTAAGAACACTTGTTTCATCTTGTATTTGTGTAATTTGGCTTTCTGGCTTTTAACTGGTGAGGTAAAATGCAGCCAGCCTTGTCTCCATGTTCATACATAATTCCCTGTGAGTGAAGGAAAAGTTGTTCAGCCTCCTTAGTTTAGAGGAGATCAAGTTCTGTTTGGAGTAACATTCTTTCTTTGTTCAAATCAGGACACTGATTAGCTCCAAGTGCCTTGTCTTAGTTAGCAATGGATTTTTCTAACTCAACCTGATGGGCCTTAGAAGCTTTGTGAGCGTGTGATGTGAAGGTTATAATTTTGCCTTTAAAGGATTTGCCTTAAGGATTTCCCATAAAAGGGGAGCTGAGGCTTTGTCATTCTGATTTGTATCTAAAAAGAACTTAATTGACTCAGAAACATACAAAAGCTGGCCTTCGTAAGTAATAAAGGGTCCAGGCACCAAAATTTAAACCCCTTTGGTTTAAAGTCAAAATAGAGATTGAAGATAACCGTTGAATGATCACATGCTGTTCTCAGAGAATATTAGATAAAGACAGTTGACGGGATGAGTGCTTCTCTATATACTGAGAACTGTATGTGTGTATATGTCCCTCTCCTGTCCAAACAGCACCTCAGAAATGAGCAAATAGGGCACACATATACTTTGACATAAGAGGAGTGGGACACAGGCTATTAAGCACTTCAGCAGCAGCAGCAGCAGCAGTAGTAGTAGTAGTAGTAGTAGTAGTAGTAGTAGTAGTAGTTGTTGTTAAGGGGAAAGACACTTTTGTGATGCAGAACTGAACCAAACTTGGCACACGTATACTTTGACATACAGGGAGTGACACAGGCTGTTGAGCACTTTAGTAGTTGTAGTCATAATAGTAATAATAGTACTTAAGGGGAAAGACACTTTTGTGATGCAGAACTGAACCACACTTGGCACACATACACTTTGACAAATGGGGCACAACATAAGCTATTGAGCACTTTAGTAGCAGTAGTAGTAGTTAAGGAGACAGACACTTTTGTTCTGCATCATCATCGCCAAGTGTGCTAAAAGCAGTGGTGGGCACTGTTCAGCTAATCCTATAACCGATAATTATCAAAGCTAATGTTTTGCTAACGGATTAGCTTTTCAGATAAGTTTTAAAACCATCATCAGACCAGTTATCTTCCGATAAATTTAGTTCAGATAACTTTTAGACCGCTAACATTTTTATTTTTTTTTACATAGCTAGTAATGTTGAAAAACATTTATAATCTCTTTTGCTCCTGTCTGCTAGGTATTTTGCAGCAGTGAGGTAGCTAAGAGGAGCTGAGCTCAACTCTGCCCCCAGCAGAAAGGGACTGGCTGCCGAACTGCCACCACAAAAAAAAAAAAAAAATATTCCTTAACCCCATATAATGGCAGAAGTCTTGAAATGAGAAGCAGATTTGACTTGTGGTTTTGATTTATAAATCAAATTATTCCAGATAGAATAATTACATTAATGTAAACTCTTAAAATGTACAAAGTGGATATATAACACATATCTGTTAATTTTAAAATAATGCACTCATTCTGAAGATTTGAACATTAACACACAGGTGCCCAAAGGGATTATGGGTAAACGTAGCCTCCACTCATACTGATTAGTTGACTAATTCATTCTATGTAAAAATTTGTTTAAAAAACAACAAACAAAGAAATCACATGTATATAAGTATTAACAGTTTTTGCCAAGAAGCTCAAAATTGAGCTCAGGCGCAACCACTGATCATCCTTCAGATGTTTCTACAACTTAATTGCAGTCCACCTGCGGTAAATTCAGTTTATTGGACATGATTTGGAAAGGCACTGTTATGGTTTGGACCAGAGTGGAACGGAGAACCCAAGTGCTGGGAGGAGAAATGAGAGTGGAGTGGATCAGAACACTGGTTTATTGACAAAGGAATGTGTATGAATGACGTGGGTGGATCGGCAGCCTTGCAGAGTGGAGACCAGGTTCACACGGCAGTGGAACCATGGCAACCACAGTCTGAACAGCGTTAGTACCAAAGCGCTAAGTGGATGATGCAATATGGGAGCCAGGTGGCCACCTGCAAGCTGTCGACGTGGAATCTGGAGAGGATACACAGGTGAGTCGAATGCTGTGCACACGAACTGAGTCAGTTCCAGAAGTAATTCAAATACACAGTCAGATTAAGAGACAGTCTATATCTTAGCAAAGCTCAGAATGTTGAAAACGAGCTGAAGCTAGAAAACAACAGACAAAATGCTGAGCTTGGAAACACAGACAAGCTGCAGGAAAAATTGCAGCGCACAATCTAGAGAGCGTGGGAGCTCAGAGAAATCACTGCATAGGAAGACACAACAGAGAGGCCAGTTACCATGAAAGATACGCTGAGTTTCTGGCAACGATGAAGTGAAGAGCTGGGGTTTATATGCAGAGACTGATGAGGTGAGACGCAGGTGTGTCGATCGGCTTGAGGTGCGGCACCTGTGCAGAGGAGAGAGAAACAGAAGCAGCAGCAGGAACAGGCAGCCCACAACAGGCACACACCTGCCTACATATCAGGTCCCACAGCTGACAGTGCATGTCAGAGCACAAACCAAGCATGAAGTCAAAGGAATTGTCTGTAGACCTCAGAGACAGGATTGTCAAGAGGCACAAATCTGGGAAAGGGTACAGAAGCATTTCTGCTGCTTTGAAGGTTCCAATGAGCACAGTGGCCTCCAATCTTCAACAGATCCAACAGGACTCTTTCTAGAGCTGGCCGCCCATCTAAACTGAGCAATCAGGGAGAAGGGCCTTAGTCGGGCAGGTGACCAAGAACCTGATGGTCACTCTGTCAGAGCTCCAGCATTCCTCTGTGGAGCGAGGAGAACCTTCCAGAAGGACAACCATCTCTGCAGCAATCCACCAATCAGTCTTGTATGGTAGCATGACCAGACGGAAGCCCCTACTTAGTAAATGGCACATGGAAGCCTGTCTGGAGTTTGCCAAAAGGCACCTGAAGGACTTTCAAACCATGAGAAACAAAATTCTCTGGTCTAATGAGACAAAGATTGAAGTCTTGGGTGTGAATGCCAGGTGTCATGTTTGGAGGAAACCAAGCACCATCCCTACAATGTAATATGGTGGTAGCAGCATCATGCCGTGGGGATGTCCTCAGACTGTACATGGACCGCCGTTGGATAGGTGTCCCATCTCGACGGCGCCCGGAGGGTTTTGAACATGTGCATCACACTCGGGGCCACCAACCAATTGATATCAACTGTGTGGACTCTTGCACATGGCTGTCAGAACATTTTCTAACTGCAACTGGACACTTTCGGATGTGGGCCGAATTGTCATTCTGACGCCATTCGGCCTCATTCTGGCTACGTGTGATGGGGGTATAAGCACACAGCCAAGATATCAAATAAGTGGAATGTTCTTGAGTGGCCCAGCCAGAGCCCAGACATGAATCTGATCTCTGGAGAGATCTGAAAATGGCTGTGCACCGACGCTCCCCATCCAACTTGATGGAGTTTGAAAGGTACTGCAAAGAGTAATGGGCAAAACTGCCCTAAGGTAGGCATGTCAAGCTTGTGGCAACATATTCAAGAAGACTTGAGGCTGTAATTGTTGCCAAAGGTGCACCAACAAAGTATTAAGAAAAAGGTGTGAATACTTATGTACGCGTGAGTAGGATTTTGAGGGGGAAAAAATTAATTTATTCCATTTTGGAATAAGCCTGTAACATAACAAAATGTGAAAAAAAATGAAGCGCTGTGAATACTTTCCAGATGCACTGTATAACTGGACCATAGTGTATTTATCTAACCCACACCAGAGTTAAAATGTGTTCACACCTCCACAAACAAACCAAATTATCAGAGGAAACAGACGGTGGTTCCACTGAAGCAGATCAAGCAGGGTTGCTGCGACAGCGAGCTAAGACTGCATTTTCATATCAAATACTTTGAGGAACACGGTGCAAAATAATCACATCCAACATTCATCTCACAGCATTCTGACATTTAACTGTTCAAAAGGTGGCAGAATAAATTCTTTAATGTGCTTTACATGATGATGAAAATCTAACAGCTTCAAATGAAAATCACACCTCATAGGTTCAACATACTGAAATTCATCTGTCCCTGTCTGTACGCACGCACACACACACTCACACATACACACACACTCACACACAAAATGTGTTTGCACTGTGCAGACACACAACAAAACGGAATGACTTCTATTATAAGTGAAGTCACTTTTCATTCATCATTGATATAACATTGTTGGGAAGGTGTCGTAGCACGGACCCACAACAGGGGGCGCAAATGAACGGACAATGAGTAAGCCAAAAGGTAACAATTTAATGTTGTGATAATACACAACGAAATGTGTCGTAATTTTCACAGTCAATAAACACCAGGTGACGTGTGGGCAGGCTCGAAGATAGAAAGACGCCCGACGAGAGAGAGGAAGCCGCGTCCCACCGGCCTCACACCACCAACGGTCTGAAGAACACCGGAGCCGCCAAGTCCCGAGTCCCCAGGTGGCCTCTGTCTTCGGCTGTCGACCCTGGTACTGCTGCAGAAAACAGAAAGATGATGTATGAGTGTGAGTCCGCACACTCAGTAATTTACAGTCCAGACACCGTTAGGAGGGAGCACCTCCACCTCCAAATCACACACACTCGTGCAGCTCCTGATCAACCACTTATCTGGGAGGGGGTGCGAGGTGAAGCCGTCACTGTTACACCAAACGCCAATCCTCCAGACAAGGCAACACTCCAGGAAAACGGCTGCAATAGAAGTTCAAGTTATTACACACACACAGTGTTAGTCAGCAGAGAAATTACCTTGGTACTGGTAGTCGATTTCTCCGCGGGGAGGTGGAGTTGCAGTCCGGCTTATATGGTGGTGTAGATGAGTGACAGCTGTCACTTCCTCTGGGTCTGGCGCCCTCTCGTGCTTGGAGCCCGCACTCCAAGCAGGGCGCCCTCTGGTGGTAGTGGGCCAGCAGTACCTCCTCTTCAGCGGCTCACACAACAGGACCCCCCCCTCAACGGGCGCCTCCTGGCGCCCGACCAGGCTTGTCCGGGTGTCGTCTGTAGAAATCGGCCAGGAGGGCCGGGTCCAGGATGAAGCTCCTCTTCACCCAGGAGCGTTCTTCAGGTCCATACCCCTCCCAGTCCACCAGATATTGGAACCCCCGGCCCTTACGACGGACGTTCAGGAGCCTGCGGACCGTCCAAGCAGGCTCCCCGTCGATGAGCCGGGCAGGAGGCGGCGTAGGTCCAGGTGCACAGAGGGGCGAGGTGTGGTGTGGCTTGATACGGGACACGTGGAAAACAGGGTGGACCCGCAGTGAAGCTGGGAGTCGGAGCTTCACTGCGGCCGGGTTGATGATCTTGAGGATGGGGAATGGTCCGATGTATCTGTCCTTTAACTTGGGTGAGTCCACACAGAGGGGGATGTCCTTTGTTGACAGCCACACCTCCTGCCCGGGCTGGTATGTGGGGGCCGGGGGAACGTCGGCGGTCCGCATGGGTTTTTGGCCCTCGTCCCGGGCCTTTAACAGGGCAGAGCGGGCGGTCCGCCACACCCGGCGGCACCTCCTGAGGTGGGCCTGGACCGAGGGCACACCGACCTCTCCCTCCACCAGCGGGAACAATGGGGGCTGGAACCCCAACATGCCTCAAAAGGGGAGAGGCCGGTAGCAGACTAGACTTGGCTGTTATGGGCATACTCGATCCAGGCCAGATGGTGACTCCAGGCCGCCGGGTGCGCGGAGGTGACGCAGCGAAGGGCCTGTTCCAACTCTTGGTTAGCCCGCTCTGCCTGGCCGTTGGTCTGGGGGTGGTAACCCGGACGAGAGACTCACAGTGGCCCCCAGCTCCTTACAGAAACTCTTCCACACCTGCGAAGAGAACTGGGGACCACGATCTGAAACGATGTCCGATGGTAACCCCATGCAGCCGCATGGACCGTGGTGGACACAGGAGGTCTGCCGTCTCCTGGGCCGTCGTGAGCTTCGGGAGGGCCACGAAGTGGGCCGCCTTGGAGAAACGGTCCCTACGTGAGAATAATGGTGTTGCCCTGGGACGTGCGGGAGGCCCGTGATGAGTCCCGGCCGATGTGGAGACCAGGGGGCGATGAGCACTGGCAGGGGTTGGAGGAGTCCCGTCGTCCCTCCGATGGTCTGCCTTGCCCCTGGCGCAGATGGTACAGGCCTGGACGTAGTCCCGGACGTCGGTTTCCAGGGACGCACCACCAGAAGCGCTGACTGGACTACTGCACGGTCCTACGCACTCCGGGATGACAGGAGAGCTTTGGAACCCGTGACAGAAGTCCAATACGGCAGCTCTTGCCTCTGGTGGGACGTACAGTCTGTTCTTGGGGCCAGTCCCCGGGTCCGGGCTCCTTGTCCAGGGCCTCCGGACGGTCTTCTCCACGTCCCAGGTGAGGGTGGCCACGAACAGTGGACTCGGGGATGATGGTCTCGGTGGGGTTCGACAGCCCCGCTTTGGCTTCTTCTTCGTGCACCCGGGACAATGCATCTGGTTTTTGGTTCTTGGTCCACGGGACGATACGTGAATCTGGAAGTCAAAGCGCCCGAAGAACAGAGACCAGCGGGCTTGCCTGGGGTTCAGCCGCTTGCGGTCCGGAATGTACTCCAGGTTTCCGATGGTCTGTGAAAACCGTGAAAGGGGGCAACGAATGGCCCCCTCCAGCAGGTGTCTCCACTCTTCAAGAGCCTCCTTCACCGCAAGAAGTTCCCGATTGCCGACGTCATAGTTCCGTTCAGCTGGGGTCAACCTGCGGGAATAAAAGGCACAAGGATGGAGGACTTTATCAGCCTCCACACTCTGGGACAGCACGGCTCCTATCCCTGAGTCAGAGGCGTCCACTTCTACTATGTACTGGCGATCAGGATCTGGCTGCACCAGAACTGGTGCAGTCGAGAACCGGCGTTTCAACTCCTGGAACGCGGCTTCGCACCGATCCAACCAGGCGAAGGGGACCTTGGTGGAGGTCAGGGCAGTCAGGGGGCTAACTACCTGACTGTAACCTTTAATGAACCTCCTGTAGAAATTTGCAAAGCCAAGGAACTGCTGTAGTTTCCTGCGGCTTGTTGGTTGGGGCCAATCTCTCACCGCCGCAACCTTAGCCGGATCAGGGGCGACGGAGTTGGAGGAGATGATGAACCCCAGGAAGGACAAAGAAGTGCGGTGGAACTCGCACTTCTCGCCCTTCACAAACAGCCGGTTCTCCAACAACCGCTGTAGGACCTGACGTACATGCTGGACATGGGTCTCAGGGTCCGGGGAAAAGATGAGTATATCGTCCAGATATACGAAGACGAACCGATGCAGGAAGTCCCGCAAGATGTCGTTTACCAATGCTTGGAACGTCGCGGGGGCGTTAGTGAGGCCGAACGGCATGACCAGGTACTCAAAATGACCTAACGGGGTGTTGAATGCCGTCTTCCATTCGTCTCCCTTCCGGATCCGAACCAGGTGGTACGCGTTTCTAAGATCCAATTTAGTGAAAATTTGGGCTCCATGCAGGGGCGTGAACACTGAATCCAACAGAGGTAACGGGTATCGGTTGCGAACCGTGATCTCGTTCAGCCCTCTGTAATCAATGCATGGACGGAGTCCGCCGTCTTTCTTGCCCACAAAAAAGAAACCAGCACCCATCGGGGAGGTGGAGTTTCGGATCAGCCCGGCAGCTAAGGAGTCCCGGATGTAGGTCTCCATTGATTCGCGTTCCGGACGTGAGAGGTTGTACAACCTACTGGACGGGTACTCAGCGCCCGGGACCAAATCGATGGCACAATCATACGGTCGGTGCGGGGGAAGAGTGAGTGCCAGATCTTTGCTGAAAACGTCAGCAAGATCGTGGTACTCCTTTGGCACCGCCGATAGATTGGGGGGGACTTTGACCTCCTCATTAGCCATAGTGCCGGGAGGAACCGAGGATCCTAAGCACTCCCGGTGGCAGGTTTCGCTCCACTGCGTCACAACCCCAGACGGCCAATCTATCCGGGGATTGTGCTTCACCATCCATGGAAAGCCCAAAATCACGCGGGAGGTAGAAGGTGTTACATGGAACACTATCTCCTCCCTGTGATTCCCAGACACAACCAAAGTCACTGGTTGTGTCTGATGTGTGATTAATGGAAGCAGGGTGCCATCTAGTGCTCGCACCTGCAATGGTGCCGGCAGAGCCACCAGAGGGAGCCCTACTTCCTTTACCCATCTGCTGTCCAGCAGATTCCCTTCAGACCCCGTGTCTATCAGTGCTGGGGCATGAAGGGTTAAATCCCCACAAAGGATTGTTACTGGGATTCGTGCAGATTTGCGGGGTTTTCCCGCGTGCGTGTTATGACCCACCCTTAGCCCAGTTTCTAAGGACGGGCGTTGTAGTTTGACCGTTTTAGGGCAGTCCCTCTGCATGTGCTCGCAAGAGCCGCAGACGAAACACTCCCCGCGGGCCAGCCTCCTTTGTCTGATGTTTGATTTTAATTTGGCCCTGCTCGTGTCCCTAGCCTCCTCAGCAGGGGGAGCTGTAGCCACACGGAGCTCTCTGGCAGTGAAGCGTGGGGACAACGTCATCTTATCGGAACCGGAAGGGGGAGGGACGACTCGTGCCCGGTCATGCCTCCCGGCCTGCTCCCGACGATGCTCATTTAAACGGTTGTCTAAACGTATAACCAAATTGATCAGCCCGTCCAATTCCCGCGGTTCCTCCTTGGCCAGTAGGTGCTCCTTAAGGACCGGGGACAGTCCTTACAAAGGCGGCGCGGAGCGCAACGTTATTCCAGCCGGGCCTCGCTGCCGCGATGCGGAAGCCGACTGCATACTCGGCTGCGCTACGACGCCCCTGTCTCATCGACAGCAGCATGTTCGAAGCGGTCTCGCCTCTGTTGGGATGATCAAACACTTGTTTGAATTCCCGTACAAACCCAGTATAAGACGTTAGGAGCCGTGAATTCTGCTCCCAAAGCGCCGTAGCCCATGCGCGTGCCTCTCCTCGAAGCAAATTAATAACATAAGCCACCCGGCTAGCGTCTGATGCGTACATGACGGGGCGCTGTGAAAAGACGAGCGAACACTGCATGAGGAAGTCCGCGCACGTCTCGACACAGCCCCCGTACGGTTCCGGAGGGCTTATGTATGCTTCAGGGGACGGTGGGGGGGTTCGTTGAATGACCAGTGGAACGTCTGATACAGGCCCAGGACCAGCCAGAGGAGTGGCTGCAGCAGCGCCCTGATCGCGCGCTTCCACCCTGGCGGTGAGAGCCTCCACCCTCCGATTAAGGAGGACACTCTGCTCGGTCACTAATTCTAACCGGGCCTTGAAGGCGGTTAAGATCTGCTGCAGCTCACTCAACCCGCCTCCCGCTGACGCCTGCGCTCCTGGCTCTTCCATTGGCCGTTCAAGCTGGAGTTGACGCCCCTCGGAGTCCATGACGATGGCCGAGACGATGGTCGAGGTGTGAATACTTATGTACGCGTGAGTAGAATTTTGAGGGGGAAAAAATTAATTTATTCCATTTTGGAATAAGCCTGTAACATAACAAAATGTGAAAAAAATGAAGCGCTGTGAATACTTTCCAGATGCACTGTATAACTGGACCATAGTGTATTTATCTAACCCACACCAGAGTTAAAATGTGTTCACACCTCCACAAACAAACCAAATTATCAGAGGAAACAGACGGTGGTTCCACTGAAGCAGATCAAGCAGGGTTGCTGCGACAGCGAGCTAAGACTGCATTTTCATATCAAATACTTTGAGGAACACGGTGCAAAATAATCACATCCAACATTCATCTCACAGCATTCTGACATTTAACTGTTCAAAAGGTGGCAGAATAAATTCTTTAATGTGCTTTACATGATGATGAAAATCTAACAGCTTCAAATGAAAATCACACCTCATAGGTTCAACATACTGAAATTCATCTGTCCCTGTCTGTACGCACGCACACACACTCACACATACACACACACTCACACACAAAATGTGTTTGCACCTGTGCAGGACCACACAACAAAAGGATATGACTTCTATTATAAGTGAAGTCACTTTTTCATTCATCATTGATCTAACATTGTTGGGAAGGTGTCGTAGCACGGACCCACCAACAGGGGGCGCAAATGAACGGACAATGAGTAAGCCAAAAGGTAACAATTTAATGTTGTGATAATACACAACGAAACTGTGTTCGTAATTTTCACAGTCAATAAACCCTACCAGGTGACGTGTGGGCATGGCTCCGAAGATAGAAGACGCCCCGACGAGAGAGAAGCCGCGTCCCACACGGCCTCCCACCACCAACGGTCTGAAGAACACCGGAGCCGCCAAGTCCCGAGTCCCCCAGGTGGCCCTCTGTCTTCGGCTGTCGACCCTGGTACTGCTGGCAGGAGAAAACCAGAAAGATGATGTATGATTGTGAGTCCGCCCACTCAGTAATTTACAGTCCAGACCACCGTTAGGAGGGAGCACCTCCACCTCCAAATCACACACACTCGTGCAGCTCCTGATCACCACTTATCTGGGAGGGGGTGCGAGGTGAAAGCCGTCACTGTCACACCAAACGCCAATCCTCCAGACAAGGGCAAACACTCCAGGAAAACGGCTGCAATAGAAGTTCAAGTTATTACACACACAGTGTTAGTCAGCAGAGAAATTACCTTGGTACTGTAGTCGATTTCTCGGCGGGGAGGTGGAGTTGCAGTCCGGCTTATATGGTGGTGTAGATGAGTGACAGCTGGAGTAAGAGTGACAGCTGTCACTTCCTCTGGGTCTGGCGCCCTCTCGTGCTTGGAGCCCGCACTCCAA
Organism: Thalassophryne amazonica; assembly: GCF_902500255.1. Classification (NCBI taxonomy): domain Eukaryota; kingdom Metazoa; phylum Chordata; class Actinopteri; order Batrachoidiformes; family Batrachoididae; genus Thalassophryne; species Thalassophryne amazonica. The sequence continues at coordinate 38,412,400 of NC_047110.1, read as the reverse complement.
GCAGGGCGCCCTCTGGTGTAGTGGGCCAGCAGTACCTCCTCTTTCAGCGGCCCACACAACAAACATTTTTAATACAACAAAAAGCTCAGGTGAGAACTTCTTTTGTTGGTGGAGTAATAAACCATGTCATTTTCTATTTTTTTCTTTGAAAAAGACAGTAATAAACCATGTCATTTTTCTATTTTTTTCTTTGAAAAAATAGAGTAATGAACCGTTGTCATTTTCTATTTTTGTCTTTGAAAAACCAAACTGTGAATGGCACATCAGTATTTTTGTATCAACACATCTTAAATGGCAGTAAGTATTTAATTATATGGTCTCCAACTTTTCAACTTTTATATTTTTGTTATGTATTTATGTTATGTATATGTGTTATGATTTATGTATTATATATGTATTCATTCATTCATTTTCTATACCCAGTTACACCAATTAAGGGTCACAGGGAAGTTGGAGCCTATCCCAGCAGTCATAGGGCGTGAGGTGGGGTACACCCTGGACAGGACGCCGGTCTGTCACAGGGCCACATATAGTAAACAAATAATGAATGTTTATGAGTTCAGTGGTATGAATATTTCATGAGGTGAAAGCAGGAACATACCATTCAACGAGGCGAAATATTCGTTCCATTGAAAGAATGTAAAAAACATTCATTATTTGTTTTATAACGGCTAAAATAGATCCTTGTCATTTGATATTTTATTAATTTATAAACAACAGAAAAGGGACTTACATTTTGATGTTCCACTGCTGCTAAAGTCCAAATTGTAACGTGTAGTCCGGTGATACTGTGCACTGACTTCGGACTTCCATTTAAAAAAAAAGAGACTTTGTGTAGTTCCTCAGTCCAGCAAAAAAAATCACATCAGCGTTTCATGTGAACAGCTCTTCATGCATCCAGACAGCTTACAGCAGAGTAGATTTTGCGTGTGTGTAGCAGCGTCAGTTAGCTCAATCAAATCATCGTGTCGTCGTCCCACGCGCGTGCGCACACATACATGCAACTGGCTCGGTCGACTGTGTATGTCCTCAGTGCAGCTAAAAAAAAAATCACGCCAGAAATGAGTCCAGTTTTTCTTTCTCTCTTCCTGCTCAGCCTCCAGACACAGTTGATTTGTTGTGTGTGTGTGTGTGTGTGTGTGTGTGTGTGTGTGTGTGTGTGTGTGTGTGTGTGTGTGTGTGTGTGTGTGTGTGTGTGTGTGTATCTTTAGCAGCGTCAGTTACCTCAATCAAATTATGTCTCGGTAAAGTCGTTGTCCCCCGCGCGCACGCGCACACACACGCAACCTGGTCGGTGCTTGTGCGTGCGTGTACTCCAAAAGAAAGACTGTGTATGTCCTCAGTGCAGCGCAAAAAAAATGAAATGAAAAGAAATGAGTCCAGTTTTCTTCTCTCTTCCTGCTCACTGCCTCCAGACAGTGGATTTGTTTTGTGTGCGTGCACGCGCGTGTTGTGCATGCACACGCATGCACCTGTGTGGGTGTGCATGCACGCACATGTGCATGTGTGCACACGTACCTGTGCACGCGCACGTGGGAGCAATCACGTGTGTGTGTGTGCACGAGATCACTTACATGTGCATGTGCGTGTGCGTGTGTAGAGTGCAATGGTACCAAACGTATGGAACCAAATTTGCACTCTAAATGGAACCAAGCCGCACTCTAAATGCAATGCAACACAAATGGGATGAATTATTCCATGCCATGTGACATACAAAGCACCAATTAAATGACAAGGATCCACTCAGCCGTTATATAAACAAACACATTCACACTATCATGTACACCTACAGTCAATGTAATGTTTCTAATTCACCTAACCTGCACATCTTTGGAAGTGGGAGAAACCGGAGTACCCGGAGGGAACCCACGCAAACACAGAAGGACCATGCAAGGTTAATCCAGGTTTTGAGTATATTCTTATTGTTTACATGGGAAACAATGTACCAGTAGTTTTCAGTAGATTCTCACAAATCCAACAAGACCAAGCATCATGATATGCACACTCTTAAGGCTATGAAATTGGGCTATTAGTAAAAAAAAAAAAAAAAAGTAGAAAAGGGGGTGTTCACAATAATAGTAGCGTCTGCTGTTGATGCTACAAACTCAAAACTATTATGTTCAAACTGCTTTTTTAGCAATCCTGTGAATCACTAAACTAGTATTTAGTTGTATAACCACAGTTTATCATGATTTCTTCACATCTGCGAGGCATTAATTTTGTTGATTGAACCAAGATTTTGCTGGTTTACTAGTGTGCTTGGGGTCATTGTCTTGTTGAAACACCCATTTCAAGGGAATGTCCTCTTCAGCATAAGGCAACATGACCTCTTTGTTGTGAAAGTGTAGGACAACACGGGCCCACAACAGGGGGCGCAAATGAACGGACATGGAGGAAGTCAAATAACAACACTTTACTGTTGTGAATAAGCACAACAAACACAAAAGATTACAATAATAGACAAAGAAGTCAATTCACAAAATGTGTCACGTGGGCAGGCTCGAAGATAAGAGACGTCTGTCAAAGCAGAACCGGAACACACACGATTTCCTCCGCCACCGAACCCCGGGAAATACTGGAGCCGCCAAGTCCGAACTCCAGGTGGCCACTGCCTCCGCGTGTCGGATCTGGTACTGCTGGCGAGGAACAAAAACAGTTAAATGTGGGTGCGTTTGCACCCAGCAACACGTATGGCGGGAAAACCACCTCCACCTCTCGTCGGAAGAAATGTCTGCTATTCAACGCACAAAAGTAACAAAGTGTTAATGTCAAAAAGACAACACAGTCGGCTGAGTACTGTACCTCCTAGGTAGAGCGATATCTCGGACAAAGAGGTGGAGATGTCGTTCTTGCTGATACTACCACTGCTGATCAGAGGATTGGTGACAGCTGTCGTAGGTGATAAGTGACAGCTGTCACCACCGGCTGCTCCTGTGAGGCCGGCAGCGCCCTCTGGTGCTGGAGCCAACACTCCAGGCAGGGCGCCCTCTGGTGGTGGTGGGCCAGCAGTACCTCCTCTTCAGCGGCCCACACAACACTCTTCAAGTATTTTGACATATCCAAACTGATCCATGATACCTGGTATGCGATATATAGGCCCAACACCATAGTAGGAGAAACATGCCCATATCATGATGTTTGCACCACCATGCTTAACTGTCTTCACTGTGAACTGTGGCTTGAATTCAGAGTTTGGGGGTTGTCTCACAAACTGTCTGTGGCCCTTGGACCCAAAAAGAACAATTTCACTCTCATCACTCCACAAAATATTCCTCTGTTTCTCTTTAGGCCAGTTGATGTGTTCTTTGGCAAATTGTAACCTCTTCTGCACGTCTTTTATTTAACAGAGGGACTTTGCAGGGGATTCTTGCAAATAAATTAGCTTCACACAGGCATCTTCTGTCACAGCACTTACAGGTAACTCCAGACTGTCTTTGATCATCCTGGAGCTGATCAATGGGTGAGCCTTTGCCATTCTGGTTATTCTTCTATCCATTTTGATGGTTGTTTTCTGTTTTCTTCCATGCGTCTCTGGTTTTTTGTCCATTTTAAAGCATTGGAGATCATTGTAGATGAACAGCCTATAATTTTTTGCACCTACGTATAAGTTTTCCCCTCTCCAATTAACTTTTTAATCAAACTATGCTGTTGTTCTGAACAATGTCTTGAACGTCCCATTTTCCTGAGGCTTTCAAAGAGAAAAGCATGTTCAACAGGTGCTGGCTTCATCCTTAAATAGGGGACACCTGATTCACACCTGTTTGTTCACAAAACTGACGAACTCACTGACTGAATGCCACACTACTATTATTGTGAACACCCCCTTTTCTACTTTTTTTTTACTAACAGCCCAATTTCATAGCCTTAAGAGTGTGCATATCATGAATAGTTGGTCTTGTTGGATTTGTGAGAATCTACTGAATCTACTGGTACCTTGTTTCCCATGTAACAATAAGAAATATACTCAAAACCTGGATTAATCTTTTTAGTCACATAGCACTACTATTATTCTGAACACTACTGTATTTTGCACTGCTTCATTCTGTTATTTTTTTCTGAGCACATTTGCAATATAATGACCGCAGTTACACGTTCTGACTTTTGATAGCATCTCATTTGTCGTCATTACTGCAGTGGTATAATGCAACATGTATCCTTTTGTCTCCCACTACATTGCTGCCTTCATTAAAATTGTATACAATCTGAACAACAAAGAGGCACAAACACAAACAAGCTTGTCCCTCGTCTTCCCATGAGTCAGTGCCCGGGCTGTAATTGATCCAGTCAGTTTTTGTTGTTCACTGTGAAATATGAAGGTGATGAACTTTCCCCGTCTGGAAATAGCGGCAGCTAAATATGTGTCTCTGTTGGCTTCTTTGTCGATACACCGTACTGTAGTTTCAAGAATTGCAGTTGTAGGGAAGCTGATAAATTTTTAAACTGTGTTGGATGAGTATTAAATCATAATCTGAACACAATTTCTTCTGAGCAATAGATCAGTGATAGATGTGAATATTTTTAAGCACTGGCCCTACAGGCCACTAAACCCCAAAATTTACTGGCCAAAGTATATATTTGGTGGTCCATTTGTAAATATATTTAAAAAAATTAATTTATTTTAAAAATTATTTCTTTCCTTAACTGTGATACTTCAATGAATGAAAAGTCATGAACAGAATGAAAATATATAATACATTATTGTTGTAAGTGCTGTCTGTTTTACTGTGAATTGCGATGGGATGTTTCCTGTAGGCATTATTATCAAAACTGCCAGCACTCTTGTCTAGAACATCTTGACTTTAGATATGTCACATTCCAAGATCTCTGACAATTTTTATTTTTCATTGTCCATCTTTTGTGTTTCTGGTACAATTCGAGTAATTACACTGAACATATAAAAATATAACTGCAGCACTTCTATTTTTGCTGCTATTTTTCATAAGCTGAACTCAAAGATCTAAAACAATTTCTGTATACACACAAGAACTATTTCTCTCAAATATTGCTAACAAGTCTGTCTAAATCTGTGTCAGTGAGCACTTCTCCTTTGCCGAGATAATCCATCCCACCTCACAGGTGTGGCATATCAAGATGCTGATTAGACAGCATGATTATTGCACAGGTGTGCCTTAGGCTCACTGGCCACAATAAAAGGCCACTCTGAAATATGCAGTTTTGTCACAAAGCACAATGACACAGATGTCGCAGGTTTTGAGGGAGCGTGCAGTTAGCATGCTGACAGCAGGAATGTCCACCAGAGTTGATGCCCGTGAATTGAATGTTCATTCCTCCACCATAAGTCGTCTCCAAAGTCGTGTCAGAGAATTTGGCAGCACATCCAACTGGCCTCACAACCGCAGACCACGTGTAACCACACCAGCCCAGGACCTCCACATCCAGCATGTTCACCTCCAAGATCATCTGAAACCAGCCACCCGGACAGCTGCTGCAGGAATCGGTTTGCAAAACCAAAGAATTTCTGCACAAACTGTCACAAACCGTCTCAGGGAAGCTCATCTCCATGCTCATCGTCCTCATCAGGGTTTCGACCTGACTGTAGTTCATAACCGACCTGAGTGGGAAAATGCTCACAATCGATGTCATGTGGCTGCTGATCAACTCTATGTGAAGGAGATGTGTTGCACTGCGTGAGGCAAATGGTAGTCACACCAGATACTGACTGGTTTTCTGACTCTCCCTCCACCAAATAAAGCAAAACTGAACATTTTAGAGTGGCCTTTTGTTCTGACCAGCCTAAGGCACACCTGTGCAACAATCATGCTGTATAATCAGCATCTTGATATGCCACACCTGTGAGGTGGGATGGATTATCTCGTCAAAAGAAAAATTGCCACTAACACAGATAGACACATTTGTGCACAATGTTTGAGAGAAAGGCCTTTTGTGTATATAGAAAACGTTTTAGATCTTTGAGTTCAGCTCATGAAAAATGGGAGCAAAACCAAAAGTGTTGTGTTTTTTTGTTCAGTGCATGCTCGCAGTTTCAATGAGCTTGGTAAACTCATACTAGAGCATCCCCAACATACTGTTAGCCATAAACACAGTACTCACACAGATCTGTTTGGTAACAGAAACATTACTGTACTGTTCACTGTTTTGTAGTATTTTGAGCTAACAGTTGTAAAGGATGGGAGTGTTTGTGGAACAGTTAAGCAATGCTAAATATGTGAAGGCTTGCAGCATGGTGGTCAAAAGGGGCCACCTACATGAACTATTTAGTGGCCACGGGGGGCAGCTATTAGGAATATACGTACCTGTACGAGTTTCCAATCATCAAAAACATGTACATTCTGGTCATTCTCCATGTAAATTTACATTCTAAAAAAGAACTGTCTCAACAAGAAAAACTGATGTAACAATTTGCCTAGATTTTTTAAAGTTCTTTCAACTTAGTTATTGCACCTTTCAACTGAGTTAATGCCACAAGATTTCTCTAGTTAAGTTGAAATAACTTAGTTGAGTTGAAATAACTAAAACATCTATGCAAATCATGGGCGCAATTTGGTGGGGCACCTTTTCAACCAGGGAGGACAGAATTTGGTATGTCCCCCCCCCCACCTTCTGACATATGTGTGTACTTGAAATATGCTATGCCAGTCTTATGTGCAAACCATGTCAGTCTTATGTGCAAAACCATGTCAGAATAGTATCTTTCTTCCTGCAAGTTTGTATTTTTAGCAGCATTGACTTGTTTACAATACCTGTTTCTTATTTGTCACATTCAGAATTTTCTGGGACTGCATTTGCCCAGATTTGAAACCAAAAATAGTTGCCTCTAGGGACTAGTGTCACATAAGTATCAATGGACCATATGCTAATTTACTAAATTCTGAAAGTTAGAAAAGGAAATCAGAAAAGCCATCTGGGACCTCAGAAAGCCCACCTGCAGTTATTGCTTGATCTCCAAAATCAGTCTATGCAAGCGAAATTATGTTCAGTAAGAGTGTTGTCATTAGTGGCACTTCGAAAATTAAATTCATGATAAGTAATTTATCCTGAACTTATGATCTGTTGTTTTTCAAACTTATGCAAAAACAAATCTTGAGAAAAAAAATACAGTATGCGATAATTATTAAGAGCCTGTTCTTTCATATTTATGAATACATTTTACCACATTGCAGTTGTTTTTTTAATGAGAACACAACCTATCATTCTTTTTGAGTTCTACACATGTGGTGATACCTTATTTACACCAGGATGTTAATAAAATCAATGCTGGCTATTCTCAGAATAAAGTACTTATATCCACAGTTTCAAATTGCATAAGTCAAATGGTGTCCAATTTATGGTCTTCTCAAAACATTAAAATTACTGTTCTGGATGCTCAGAATGCATCTGAGCTTATCTAGAAACCATTGGCTTCTGGGGGCCTGAAGCGGCCCCCAGACCCCCGGCCTATGGGCTTCCGCCCTGCGGGCCTCGCACTTTGTTCTCCCCAATTTCTAGTTCTAAATTGTGCCCTTGATGCAAATTGTTACATCACTTTTTCTCATTGAGACAGCGGTTCATTTTTTATAGTGTAGAAGGGTATCTGCTGTAAAACTTGTGCCAAATCCATATGTCAGTCATAAAGAAATTCCAGAATCCATGTCAGCTCTGCAGAGATGACATGAATAGAATGTTGCACAAACAGCACACCATAACTGAAAATTAGGGTAAAGACATTTGTGATATTGCTGATCAGTATCTATGTCTCTTACATTGCCCATTTTGAGCTCATATTTTCACCATGTTTAAGCAAACAGCCACAGGTCATTTTCTCCAGTCATCATATGCAATGTAGTCCCCCAGGGTCTTGTACTGCTCCCTACTCTTCTACCCCTTCACAAACGATGGCACCTCAAGAGACCTCTCTGTTAAACTCCTGACGTTTGCAGAAGATACAACAATCTTCTGTAAATCACTGTAAATAATACAAAATGCATATGTCTATATATCACTCAGTAACTATTTACACTCCTCTAACACCTGTTGCATAAACATGCAGAGCAGCTGACCGACACACAGACACTACAAACATGCACCTCACACATAACTGTTGTATATTATGGCATACTAGAGCTCTGGGCAAAACTCTATTGTACTGGAAAATGTAATGGCACATGTCCACCAGGTGGAGATATTGCTCCAGTTCAAGAACCTTGTGTATAAGCTACTGCTGGGCACCACCAAAGAGGACAACCTGTTGCTTGTATTAGTAGATACTACAACCCCTGGCAAAAATTATGGAATCACCGGCCTCAGAGGATGTTCATTCAGTTGTTTAATTTTGTACAAAAAAAGCAGATCACAGACATGACACAAAACTAAAGTCATTTCAAATGGCAACTTTCTGGCTTTAAGAAACACTATACGAAATCAGGAAAAAAAAATTGTGGGCAGTCAGTAATGGTTACTTTTTTAGACCAAGCAGAGGGAAAAAAATATGGAATCACTCAATTCTGAGGAAAAAATTATGGGAATCATGAAAACAAAAGAATGCTCCAAACACATCACTAGTATTTTGTTGCACCACCTCTGGCTTTTATGACAGCTTGCAGTCTCTGAGGCATGGACTTAATGAGTGACAAACAGTACTCTTCATCAATCGGGCTCCAACTTTCTCTGATTGCTGTTGCCAGATCAGCTTTGCAGGTTGGAGCCTTGTCATGGACCATTTTCTTCAACTTCCACCAAAGATTTTCAATTGGATTAAGATCCGGACTATTTGCAGGCCATGACATTGACCCTATGTGTCTTTTTGCAAGGAATGTTTTTCACAGTTTTTGCTCTATGACAAGATGCATTATCATCTTGAAAAATGATTTCATCATCCCAAACATCCTTTCAATTGATGGGATAAGAAAAGTGTCCAAAATATCCAACGTAAACTTGTGCATTTATTGATGATGGAATGACAGCCATTCTCCCCAGTGCCTTTACCTGACATGCAGCCCCATATCATCAATCACTGTGGAATTTACATGTTCTCTTCAGGCAGTCATCTTTATAAATCTCACTGGAACGGCACCAAACAAACGTTCCAGCATCATCACCTTGCCCAATGCAGATTCGAGATTCATCACTGAATATGACTTTCATCCAGTCATCCACAGTCCACGATTGCTTTTCCTTAGCCCATTGTAACCTTGTTTTTTTCTGTTTAGGTGTTAATGATGGCTTTCGTTTAGCTTTTCTGTATGTAAATCCATTTCCTTTAGGCAGTTTTCTTACAGTTCGGTCACAGACGTTGACTCCAGTTTCCTCCCATTCGTTCCTCATTTGTTTTGTTGTGCATTTTCGATTTTTGAGACATATTGCTTTAAGTTTTCTGTCTTGATGCTTTGATGTCTTCCTTGGTCTACCAGTATGTTTGCCTTTAACAACCTTCCCACATTGTTTGTATTTGGTCCAGAGTTTAGACACAGCTGACTGTGAACAACCAACATCTTTTGCAACATTGCGTGATGATTTACCCTCTTTTAAGAGTTTGATAATCCTCTCCTTTGTTTCAATTGACATCTCTTGTGTTGGAGCCATGATTCATGTCAGTCCACTTGGTGCAACAGCTCTCCAAGGTGTGATCACTCCTAGCAGATCTGATTTGATGCAGGTGTTAGTTTTGGAGATGAAAATTTACAGGGTGATTCCATAATTTATTCCTCAGAATTGAGTGAGTCCATATTTTTTTTTCCCTCTGCTTGGTCTAAAAAAGTAACCGTTACTGACTGCCACAATTTTTTTTTTCCTGATTTTTTATAGTGTTTCTTAAAGCCAGAAAGTTGGCATTTGAAATGACTTTAGTTTTGTGTCATGTCTGTGATCTGCTTTTTTTCTACAAAATTAAACAACTGAATGAACATCCTCCAAGGCCGGTGATTCCATAATTTTTGCCAGGGGTTGTACACATTGCCATTCGCACGACAACCGACTTAATGTTTACCACAGATATGCAAGCAGAACGATGCTAAACCAAAGTCAGATTCCCGGTATTTGCATTCACACTGATTTTGATATTTTTGTGTATAAGAATGTGTATACTTTTAATCTGTAAAATGTTCACATAAAAGATATGAAAGTAGACTTCCCTTTGAAAAAATAAAAACTAAATTATTCATTGTAAGAGTCATTCTCACTGTGACTTTATGTTACATTTCTTTTTTATTTATGTTCAGTCTCACAAAAATTTGACACTATGCAAGACTATTATCACTTAATATTTTCAGGCAGCTCTTCATATTCCATTCTGCAGCAGAGATGGATGATCTGCAGCTCAGTTCTGTTTTTGTGAGATAACAGGTCAAACATGTAACAATCCAAATGTGAAATCCTTTTCATCCCTATCTTTCTTAATCCTCCACCCTCATCAGGTCATCTGTTCAGGTGAACTAAAAAGCAAACACAAAACATGTTCTTCTCTGAAGACGGTGCCAATTATCACTGAAGGAAATATTTGAAACATGAGGCTGGAAGTTGAACTGTGCTTTGCGCCTGTCTCTTTGACTCCTCTGTCAAGCTGAGCAAAACAGGTACACATTGATAATATTGAGTTTTATTCGAGCAGCCAATTCCCCAACACAAGTCAAAAGCCAAGATAAAAGGTCAAAAAATTGCTTTGCACAGGCTTTCAAATGCAAGAGCAGCAGGCATTCAAACATGCTGTGTGTACGTCCTGTTCAAAAAGGTGCATCACTTGATTTAATGTACAGGAGAAAGCAGTTATAATAATAATAACAATAATAATGTGACCTCTTTAGTCTGAAATATGTCTATTTTACAGATTCAATATAATGTTATGTTGAATCAAATCACTTCTTTGGTTGATTGTATTCAGACAGGAAGGCAAACTGGGTTGTACAGGAGAGTCAGGTGCTTAACAGTTGAGAACAGTTGAGAAACCACAAGGTACGACACTGTATGGTCTTACATAAAAGGCTATTTCTTACATAAAAAGGCTATTTTGGGGGTAATTTTCAGTTACATTTTTTTTAAAAATGGTACCAGTTTGTTCCCCATGTCATGGGGATTCAGAAAATGTATAGTTTTAAGGGCTCCATATTATAGTTTGGGTGGGGTGGAATTAGAATTAACCACTTCACGCTTTTTGTACTCAGGCTCTCTTGACGACATCATTAGGATGGGGGGAGTGTAATTAGAATTCTGACTCTTTATAATTTTTGTACTCAGGCTTTCTTGGTGACATCAAGTAACCATAAAAAGATAAAGAGATAAAGAGAACAGATTAAAGCATTAAATTATTGGTTGCCCAGAATGTTTAAAAAAATGGTACCAGTTTGTTCCCCATGTCATGAGGATTCAGAATACATATAGTTTTTAGGGCTACATATTATAGTTTGGGAGTTTATCCAGATGGGAGTTTATCCCATCACATAATGTCATAAAGGCACATTAAAGCTCATGGTACTTTGTGATGTCATAAAGGCACATTAAAGCTCATAGTACTTTGTGATGTCATTAAGGCACATTAAAGCTCATAGTACTTTGTGATGTCATTAAGGCACATTAAAGCTCATAGTCTTTGCGATGCCATTAAAGCACATTAAAGCTCATGGTACTTTTGTCACACAAAGGATTTGAGCTCCACATAACTGAATGTTCGGGAGTTCAAGAGTATCCTTGTGACACCGACTGTGAGCCAGAATCATCACACATCAATAACTCCCTGGAGATATTTATCAGAAACAGCAAATGCAAAGATACAAAGTTGGCACCAGAGGGATCCACTCATCAATTGAGGACCAGTGCTGCTCATCACCACGAGGAGATGCAGGAGCTGAGTGAATATCAGAAATTGGAGAAGAGACTCGGACATCTTGAGGAGCTGCTGAAGAAAAAAGAGCTGGAGATCAGGAGGATCAAGAGGCATCAACTCCAGCTCTTGAAGGAGGCCAAGGATGCTGAGGTTCTGACAGCAGAGCAGCTGGAAACCTACCAGAAGGAATTAAGACCAGAGATGGAAAAAACATGTCGAAAAAGTTAGGAACTATTACCGGAAATGGCTGGAACTGCAGAAGGAGACTTATAGACAAGACCTGTAAGACCTTGAGGAGTTCTGCCAGATGAGAGCCAATGCCAAAAACAGGAGTTGTATGGGTTGTGTTCTTCTGGGTGCTGGATTTGTCGTTGGATTTTTGGTGGGACGTTTGGGAAACTTCTGAAATTATGGTAGGATTTTGGAGTTATAAAGACTGGAATTTGGGGGGGGGGAAAGACTACCTTCATTGGTTCTGATGAATGCTTTTAGGGAAAGACTCAAAGATGGTGGCAGAGGGATCCACTCATCTACAGATGGATCTGCAGCAGAGCAACTGGAAACCTACTGAAAGGAACTGTCTGGAAGAGCAGAAATGAGAGGTTTAGGAAGGACTTGACCTCGAACTGCCACATTATCGTGGTGGGGGAGTTTGCGTAATTGGATGATCCTAGGAGCTATGTTGTTGTGGGCTTTGTGCCCCTGGTAGGGTCTCCTAAGGCAAACAGGTCCTAGGTGATGGGTCAGACTAAGGGCAGTTCAGAAGCTTCCATGACCAGTACAAAATCAAGGACCGAGACATCACCCGGTATGGCGGAGCTGGGGCCCCACCCTGGAGCCAGGCCTGGGGTTGGGGCTTGCGCACGAGCGCCTGGTGGTCGGGCCTTAGCCCACGGGGCCCGGCCGGGCTCAGCCCAAAAGAGCGACGTGGGCCCGCCCTCCTGTAGGTTCACCACCTGCAGAGGGGGCCATGGGGGTCGGGTGCAGAGAGGATTGGGTGGCAGTCAAGGGCAGGTGGTCCAGCGGCCTGGTCCGCACTCACAGCCCTTGGTTGTTGGGACGTGGTATGTCACCTCGCTGGAGGGGAAGGAGCCTGAGCTTGTGTGGGAGGTTGAGAGATACCGACTAGAGATGGTCGGGCTCATCGCCACGCACAGCTTGGGCTCTGGTACCCAACTCCTGGAGAGGGACTGGATGCTGCACTTTTCCGGCGTTGCCCACGGAGAGAGGCGGAGAGCTGGGGTAGCATTGCTTATTGCTCCCCAGCTCAGTTGCCATGTGTTGGAGTTCACCCCAGTGAATGAGAGGGTCACATCCCTATGCCTTCGCATCGGGGACAGGTCTCTCACTGTTGTCTCAGCCTGCGGGTCGAGCGGCAGTGCAGAGTAACCGAGTAACTTCTTGGAATCCCTGGGAGAGGTACTAGATAGTGCTCCGACTAGGGACTCCATTGTTCTCCTGTGGGATTCCAATGCCCACGTGGGTGGCAACAGTGAGACCTGGAGGGGGGTGATCGGGAAGTACGGCCTCCCCGATCTGAACCCGAGTGGTGTTCAGTTGTTGGACTTCTGTGCTAGTGACAGTTTGTCCATCACGAACACCATGTTCGAGCACAAGCGTGTCCGTAAGTGCACATGGCACCAGGACACCCTGAGCCGGAGGTCAATGATCGACTTTGTAGTTGTATCATCTGACCTTTGGCCACGTGTCTCGGACACTCAGGTGAAGAGAGGGGCTGAGCTGTTGACTGATCACCACCTGGTGGTGAGTTGGATCCGCTGTTAGGGGAGGAAGCCGTTCAGACCTGGTAGGCCCAAACGTATCATGAGGGTCTGCTGGGAACGACTGGTGGAACCTTGTGTCAGCAAGGTCTTCAACTCAAACCTCCGGGAGAGCTTCTGTCAGATCACGGGGGAGGCTGGAGACATGGAGTCTGAGTGGACCATGTTCTCCACCTCCATTGTCGATATGGCCGCTCGTAGCTGTGGTCGCAAGGTCTCTGGTGTCTGTCGCGGCGGCAATCCCAGAACCCGGTGGTGGATGCCAGAAGTAAGGGATGCCGCCAAGCTGAAGAAGGAGTCCTACTTGTCTTTGTTGGTAAGTGGGACCCCGGAGTCAGCTGACAGGTACCGGCAGGCCAAGCGTGCTGCAGCCCGTGCTGTCTCAGAGGCAAAAACTTAGGTCTGGGAGGAGTTTGGGGAGGCCATGGAGGAGGACTATCGGTCGGTCTCGAAGAAATTCTGGCAAACCGTCCGATGCCTCAGGAGGCGGAAGCAGCTCTACACTGGCACTGTCTAAGGTGCGGGTGGGGAGCTGTTGACTCTGACTGGAGATGTTGTCGGGCAGTGGAAGGAATACTTTGAGGATCTCCTCAATCCCATTGTCAAGTCTTCCAAAGAGGAAGCAGAGACTGGGGTCTCAGAGGCAGACTCATCCATCAGCCAGGCGAAGTCACCGAGGTGTTTCAGAAAGCTCCTCAGTGGCAAGACTCCTGGGGTGGATGAAATCCGTCCTGAATACCTTAAGTCTCTGGATGTTGTGGGACTGCCTTGGTTGACACACCTCTGCAACATCGCATGGCGGTTGGGGACAGTGCCCCTGGATTGGCAGACCGGGGTGGTGGTCCCTCTGTTTAAGAAGGGGGACCAGAGGGTGTGTCCTAACTGTAGGGGGATCACACTCCTCAGCCTCCCCGGTAAGGTCTATTCCAGAGTTCTGGAGAGGAGAATTCGACCGATAGTCGAACCTCAGATTCAGGAGGAGCAGTGTGGTTTTCATCCTGGTCGCAGAAGGCATTCGACCGTGTCCCTCGGGGCACCCTCTGGGGGGGTGCTCCAGGAATATGGGGTCCGGGGTCCTTTGCTAAGGGCTATCCGGTCCCTGTATGACCGCAGCAGGAGCTTGGTTCGCACTGCCGGTAGTAAGTCAAACCTGTTTCCAGTGCACATTGGCCTTAGCCAGGGCTGCCCTTTGTCACCAGTTCTGTTCATTACCTTTATGGACAGAATTTCTAGGTGCAGCCAGGGTGTAGAGGGGGTCCGGTTTGGGAACCACAGAATCTCATCTCTGCTGTTTGTGGACGATGTAGTTCTGTTGGCATCAACAAATCAGGACCTTCAGCGTGCACTGGGGCAGTTTGCAGCCGAGTGTGAAGCATCCAGGATGAAAATCAGCACCTCCAAATCCGAGGCTATGGTTCTCGACTGGAAAACGGTGCCTTGCCCTCTTCAGGTCGGTGGTGTGTCCTTGCCTCAAGTGGAGGAGTTTAAGTATCTCGGGATCTTGTTCACAAGCGAGGGACAGATGGAGCGTGAGATCGACAAATGGATCGGTGCAGCATCTGCAGTGATGCGGTCGCTGTATCGGACTGTCGTGGTGAAGAGAGGGGGGCAAAGCTCTTGATCTACCAATTGATCTACGTTCTGACCCTCACCTATGGTCATGAGATTTGGCTCATGACCAAAAGAATGAGATTGCGAGTACAAGCGGCCGAGATGAGTTTCCTCTGCAGGGTGGCTGAGTGCTCCCTTAGAGATAGGGTGAGGAGCTCGGTCACTCGGGAGGAGCTCGGAGTCGAGCTGCTGCTGCAGCTAGAGTACTGATGGGGATTAGAAGGAGAGAGCATATTTCACCCATATTGGCCTCTCTTTATTGGCTTCCTGTTAATTCTAAAATAGAATTCAAAATTCTTCTTCTACTTATAAGGTTTTGAATAATCAGGTCCCATCTTATCTTAGGGACCTCTTAGTACCATATCACCCCAATAGAGCACTTCGCTCTCAGACTGCAGGCTTACTTGTAGTTCCTAGGGTTTTTAAGAGTAGAATGGGAGGCAGAGCCTTCAGCTTTCAGGCTCCTCTCCTGTGGAACCAGCTCCCAATTCGGATCAGGGAGACAGACACCCTCTCTTTTAAGATTAGGCTTAAAACTTTCCTTTTTGCTAAAGCTTATAGTTAGGGCTGGGCTCAGGTGACCCTGAACCATCCCTTAGTTATGCTGCAAAAACGTAGACTGCTGGGGGGTTCCCATGATGCACTGAGTGTTTCTTTCTCTTTTTGCTCTGTATGCACCACTCTGCATTTAATCATTAGTGATTGATCTCTGCTGTCTTCCACAGCATGTCTTTTCCTGATTCTCTCCCCTCAGCCCCAACCAGTCCCAGCAGAAGACTGCCCCTCCCTGAGCCTGGTTCTGCTGGAGGTTTCTTCCTGTTAAAAGGGAGTTTTTCCTTCCCACTGTCGCCGAGTGAGTCACAGGGGGTCGTTTTGACCGTTGGGGTTTTTCTGTAATTATTGTATGGCTTTTGCCTTGCAATATAAAGCGCCTTGGGGCAACTGTTGTTGTGATTTGGCGCTATATAAATAAAATTGATTTGATTTGATTTGCTCCTCCACGTCGAAAGAAGCCAGCTGAGGTGGCTCGGGCATCTTTTCCGGATGCCCCCTGTACGCCTCGCTGGAGAGGTGTTCCGGGCACATCCCATTGGGAGGAGGCCCCGGGGAAGACCCAGGACACGCTGGAGGGACGTCTCTTGGCTGGCTTGGGAATGCCTTGGGGCTCCCCCGCAGGAGCTGGGGGAGGTGTGTGTGGATCGGGAGGTCTGGGCGGCTTTGCTTGAGCTGCTGCCCCACACCCCAACTCCCGATAAAGAGGAAGAAAATGGATGGAGGAAGGACTTGACAATCCAAGAGATGTACCAGAAGAAACCCATTGCTACTGTAAAGAATAAATGAAAATATTACTCATTTACTCATAATTAGCTTTGCATGCTAACAATGCTAAAAGTTACCAAACTGATTAAAAGGTTTTGTGTTCATTATTTTCAAAAAATAACAAATGTTTAGAAGTATGTACACCAATGCTGCTTAACGTAGACCTGCACTGAAATAAATGCAGTAATAAATGAAGAAATCTTCGTTTGAAAATGACAAATTTACAGCTAAAATTTGGCCCTCCGCAAAACTGTCAGCACATCCGGGATGTTGCCGAGATGCAAGAGAGAAGATTGTATCCCGGCATGCAATGCGCGCACCAACTGTAATTTGTGGATTTACGTCTGTTTGCATCTCTTACAAAAGCACTTTTTTATAGTCTTATACGGAAGGATCGACTTTTTTAAAATTTCATATTGTCTTGCGGTACATACATTTATTTTTGCTTGTAAATTATTTTTGGGGACTTTTTCATACGCCCATTTGATTGAGTGGTGTCGCACTGAAAATCTCCTGTCTTTAGCCTCCGGTGTTACCGTCGCGGGGATACGGATGCGGGACCCGCAAAGAATCCAAGTCATTAAAAAGATACCCACGGAGCTCTGCGGAAGCAATTACCGAGACCGTGCGGCGATGCGGATTTTTCCGCAAGAAGTCTATCCTTGCGGGTGACCGGAGCGCTCCATATCAAAACAGCGAACGTAGTCTCTGGACTTGTTGCCAAGTTGGCCGCACCTCCATTCAGTAGACAGGGAGGTAGTGTTGCCTGCATAGCAGACACAGGGGCGGCGTGAGTGGCCCGCTGTGGTGTTTACCGAGCCCGCAGACTTGGTAAGCGCATCGGAGGCAGTAAGAGCAAGGTGTAAGGGTCGGGGAAGAACGTTGCCTGCTGTCGATGTTGCCGCTGATCTGAGCATGCAGAGCTGTATCTCGCATTCATTGCAGCTTACTTTTGGATGTTGAAACCAGGATGTGTATAACAGTAACATTACTAACAGATAAAATCAATTTCAATGCGGGATTGGACTGAAAGCGCTAGCACTTCGTCTTCTCCCTCACGTCACAGCAATGTCCCGGATGTACAAACAGTTTTCACGGAGGGCCAAATTTTAGCTGTAAATTTGTCATTTTTAAATGAAGATTTCTCTGCTGAATTACAAATTTGGGCTTGCAGATTTGCTTTACTGCATTCATAAGGGTCTTATAAATACATATCAGCTATTTCTTTTCTAAGATCTGACCACATTTATTTCAGTGCAGGTCTACTTTTAATGAACTAGGTATTGTATTGAATGAATGAAGTTGAATAGAGTGTATACTTGTGCCATAATGTGTTTAAGGGTTTTATCATGATGTCAAATGAATGAAAATGTGTATGCCTGTACTTTGATAGGTGTTCAGTTGATTTATGATGGTTTTGAAATGATACAATATTATACGGTTTGATTAATGATTGAAATATGTGCTTATGATGAGTTGTATTGAAAATGTGGAACTGCTGACAGGTTTGTTAACTCTCAAATCAGTAAAGTGTTTTGGTTTGTTTTCATAAATAACATATGCTTAAGTAGGGTATAACATGTTGGTTTAAAACATGTCAGACATTGACCATTTTTCATGTCATGTCAAGTCATGACTAATGCCTGACATGATATTTCATATGTTCAAAGGTCATGAGGTCAAGATGTGTACTGCAAATAATATTGTTGCTGCCTCTGTTTATAATCAAATGGTTTGCACATTTATGTTTGAACTATGCTGATCAATAATGAACAGTTGAATGACTGTATTGTTCAAAATTAATTGCTGCTTCTGCAATTAATTTTGAACACAGGGTAAACAATGACTGGATTATTTGTTATCGGGGAGGCAACCTTGAAAGTGTCTGGAGAGACACAGTCACGCCACTGAACTGAACACATGGACCTGTTCTCATACGGAGCTGAAAACAAGAAAATAGTGATTCTTCAACACTATTTTACATTATTAGTTACACTTTGCCGTGAAGGCAAAAAGTGGGGGTGTATGTGCTTGCAAACCTCTGCACCCAGGGCAATTATCAAATTAGTTCCCATCACAACGTTGGACGATTAAGGATTAACAACAGTGCCTGCTTTATTGCTTCTTTCTACCATGGAGTTACATGTTTGTGCTTAGACCGAGGACGTGTGGGACTGGGAGCCCCGCCCGGACAGATTTCTGAACTGCTCTGTTTTGGTAGCGAAAGCGTGTTCTTTTTGCTGCACATGCTGTGGGTATCAGTTTTGTGACATTATTAAAGATGTGTATGCATTCTGAACCCATTTTTGTACAAAGATGAATGATTTTTGATGACTGATCTGCTCTGCTGTTTCAATAAACCTGGTAGGATGAACTTGAATTCAAATTCATGTTGTTTGTGTATTCTATCTTGCACCGCCCACGGACTCACGAGGGGAAACCTGAGATTTTCTGTGTTTTAAGAAAAGGTTATTTTTGTTCTTCGCCAACACTACAAACATCAGCTATAAGGGTTGTGTTCTTCTGGGGGTTGGACTCATCCTTGGATCTTTGGTGGCATGTTTTGGAAAGGTCTAAATTTATGGAGGAACTTTGGGGTTAGAAACACAGGAAGTTGTGTGTGTGCCTTATTCTTATTTTTATTGATGTTGTACGACGTTAACTTATTTGCAAATAAATTCCTCTGAAACTCTGATTTTGGTCCGTTTGTTTGCTGTGTCTGTATGTTTGATAGTATTTATTTTTTGTTTGTTTGCAGCTAGTCTAGTATTTATGATAAATGGTTTTTCCATCTGCTGCCATACAAGGCCTCACTACACACCGAAGTAATTTGACAAGATTATGCTGGTGTGTCTGTTGGTTGGTTTGTTTGTATGTTTGTCTGTTTCTTTGTTCACCTTAAATTTGGAGCATTTTTCATATGATTGACTTGAAATTTGGTCAGAACATGTAGACTGCCTGTGTGTATAAGCCTATGATTTTTGGAGTGGTTCCATAAATATTTACCACTCATAATTGGGTCAAACTTCACAAATTTTGGGAACATTTAAATGAAAAACCACCCTGTGGCAAACACCGGAATTACAGCTTTCTGTTATCAAATAGCACGGCCTGGTGGCAAAAATCAGAAGTAGGGCAGATGGGCTGTGATCTAAAGTGGTTCTCTTTGCTTCGTCACACTCGGGGATCTGTGTGAAACTTCAGACAGCAAGCAGCATTTTGTTAATAATCACCGTTTACATTTCCTCGTCATTTCAACAGGCTTCCGTTCAGGTAAAATACTTGTGAAGTTTGTCTGGTTTCGTGATGAGCTGTCAGGCTCACAGCCTTTGCGGTGTCAGCAGCTCCAGTCAGGCTGTGAGAAGGTTCGCAGCCCGCAGAGGGGCTCTGATCTAAGGCCAAGGTTGGGTAGGATTACTTCGAACGAATACATGTAGATTACATGTATGTATGTACATACATTTGGATTACTTGTAATCTGATTACTTTTGGATTACATTTCAAAGTAATCCTACCAAACCTTGTCTAAGGCCGACCCTATTCACACGGCGGCCATGGCCATAACTCTCATTTCACTATTCGTACGGAAAGACTCTGGTGACAAAACTTGGAACTACTTGTATAAACAAACGTACTGCATTCAAGATGTCATAACTCCTTTAATATTTGTCCGATTTTGATGATTTTTTTACATTTTGAAGCTAAAGATGTCTTGTTTACAGTACACTAATCGATTTCATCATACATACAACGAAAAGAGCATGGCGAAGCATCAATGTGAAAATGTCTCACACTTCTAGATCTAGTCTACAGTCTGCATCACAAAATGATATTTAAAAGAGGACTTACTATATCCCTAAGGATTACACTGGTGTAAAAATGGTTTAAATATCATACATCCTGTAAGAAAGGGCTAAGAATAGGCCTACACTGTGTTTTGATACTCTGACACAAGAAGCTTTTCTATATACTGCTGTATATGCAGTTATCTTCCTGTCAATATTAGAACTGCAAAGAAACATGTCGAATAATTCCGGGAGCGCTCCCGGAGAATTCGCGTGACGATGGAGACAACGCGAACAACGGCGTTTGATACTTTTTAATCGCTGTTTCATCCTGCCCCTTCCTGTAGTGCCGCAGTTTACACCGCCGTAATTGGCGGCCGGCGTTGTATCCCTAATCAACGGCGTGTAAAACGGCGATAGAGCCCACATCGGCATCCTCAAGGGCGTTTTAACCGGTGACAGAGGCAGACAAAACGGCGGCGCTAGCAGACAGTATGCCGTTCTAAACGCCACCTCCCGGTTAATGGCGTTCCAAACAGCCGATAGGCGGCGGTCAGTATAAAAACACTAGCGTGCTGCATGCAGGCCTCTCACTCACGGCCAGCTCCAGATGTTTTGCAGAGAAGCTCCGGTATGCCTCCTAAAAGAAAATTGGCAGCAGCAAGGACTTACCAAGAGGTCTGGTTCAGAAGCAGAGGGCAGGCCTGTGGTGGAGACGGAGCAACACGTTGAGGAGGGGAAAAGGAAGGAGAAGAAAAGGCTGATGTTGTGTGGGCCGCCAGAAGAGGAGGTACTGCTGGCCCACCACCACCAGATGGCGCCCTGCCTGGAGTGCGGGCTTCAGGCAGGAGAGGGCGCAGTCACCATGGACACAGCCGGGAGTGACAGCTGTCACTCATTATCTCACAACAGCTGTCACTCATCTGCACTTCATCTTGCCACTCCATAAAGACTGGACTTCATCTCCACCTCGCTGCCGAGATATCGTCTACCTTAGGAGGTAATGTGTTCTCAGCCATTGTTTTGTCTACCACAGACAGTGTTTGCTTGTGCTATTTTTGCAGTAGGTTTTGTGAGTGCTTGCAGCTGGAGGCTGGGTTTGGACTGACATCTTCACTCCAAACCTTTGATAAGTACACATACTACTGGTAAGCTGGTAAGCTGATCCAGCAGTTCTGCGATGTGTCCTACCATTTGTATGCCGATGACTTGCAGCTGTACTGTTCTTTTAAGACAACTGAAGCACAGAAAATTTGTTCTCTAGTTGTCTCACTAAAATTACAGAATGGCTTACTGAAAACAGCCTGCAGCTGAATTCTAATAAGACTGAGACATTGATTGTAGCTCCAGATAGTGCTATGTCTGTCATTAAGAATCACCTTGGTAATCTGAGCAGCTCTGTTAAAGGCAGCCTGCGTAACCTGGGTGTCATTTTGGATGGAGGGTTGTCTTTGGAACATCACACCAGGCAGCTCGTTAAGAACTGTTTTTTCCAAATTTGAAATATTTCCAAATTACGCAAAATGGTGGCTTTTAATGAGCTAGAGATGATTGTGCATGCATTTGTTTCTTCACAACTTGATTATTGTAACAGTCTCTTCACATGCCTCAGTAAGAAAGAGCTGGCCCGCCTGCAGGTAGTGCAAAATTCTGCTGCACGACTTCTTACCCGCGCCCACAGTTGAATGCATATTACTCCTGTCCTCAAGTCTTTACATTGGCACCCTGTTTTTACAGGATAAATTACAAAATCCTCGTGCTGACCTTTAGAGCTCTACATGGGCAGGCACCGGAATACATTAAGGACCTGATCCAGCTTTATGTTTCCAGCAGGAGTTTGAGGTCTTCCAATCAGAACCTGCTGATGGTTCCCCGAACTTGTTTTAAAACTCGAGGGGACAGAGCTTTTAAAGCTGTGGCACCTCGCCTCTGGAATGAGCTTCCCTGTTCTCTTCGCTCACTAGATTCTGTGGATGTTTTTAGACAGCAACTAAAGACACATTTTTTTAAACTGGCATTTTAGTGTCAATTTATTTTATTGTTCTATATTTGTATGTGTTGTTTTTATTGTCTATTTATATCGTGTGAAGCACTTTGTGACCTTGGTCTGTGAAAAGTGCTATATAAATAAAGCTTACTTACTTACTTACTTACTGCACGTGCCAGCTTTCTGAATGAGAGGTGGAGGTGGAGTTCCACCATTGTTGTTACTGGGTGTTCACACACCCACATCTGATTGTCTCTGCTCCTCGCCAGCAGTACCAGATCCGAAACGCGGAGACGGTGGCCACCTGGGGTTTTCGGGACTTGGTGGCTCCAGTATTCTCCAGGTTCGGTGGTGGAGGAAATTGTGTGGTTCTGGTTCTTCTCAGGACAGACGTCCTCTATCCTCAAGCCTGCCCACACGTCACCTTTGTTAATTGACTATTGTACACATTCTGTAATCTGCTGTGTTTGGTTGTTCTTTTCACAACAGTAAAGTGTTCATATTTGACTCTTTCATTGTCCGTTCATTTACGCCCCCTGTTGTGGGTCCATGTCACTACACTTTCACGACAGCTGATGATCTCCCTCCCCCTGCAGTGACAGAGGCATGTATTCCTGCTGCTTCAGCCTATTATACTCTGGGTGCGGTGCCTATATGCAAAAGTTCCTGGTCTCACGCTCGTCAGCACACTTCCTGAGGTACGTTAGATTTTGTGACTAACATTTATACAGTCAGTAAATGTGGTGTCCCTCACACCTTATTATATTGAGCTGTACGTTAGTCATGTATCGGCTTCCACTGCAGTGGAGTTTTGTGAACTGGATGTTCCATGCCTGCAGGTTGGGAAGCTGATTAGTAATCAAGCCAGGAAGTGTTTTGCTGTTTGTACACCTTTAAGTGTTCTCTCTGTGTGTAGAGTGTGGACTCACATAATGGTTCCTTCTTTCACAGACTCGGTTTGTTGCGGCCACCTGGGGGGTGTCGGCGGGGTCCTTGGGACCGAACAGCTTCTGGCTCCGGACCGTTAGCGCTGCTGGGAGCGCACCACGCCAGACCGCACTTTCTTTTGTTATTTTTTGTATCACTGTTATGTATTAAATTCAGTTAGCCTTTGTACCGTGCTCTGCTTATTTCAAACGCTGGTCGGTTCTCCGAGCTGCGTCCGACACATAACAGCAACTCCACATTACATGGAGCAATGTGACAGGGGTGGGATTTGAAACGGGAACCTGCCGCACCAAAACCAAGTGCACTAACCACTTGGCCACCACCAAATAAATGAAAACCTTGAACTTTCCCATCTTACTTATTTATTTTCTTTTATCAAAACATAACAAAAATACAACTAAGTAAAACACTGCATACTCAATAACATAGAGTGTATTTTAATTTGTTCTTTTGCTTGTTCTTCCCTACAATTGATGGGCTGTATGCAAATGACATTAAATGGTTGTGCTTGGCTTTTCATCGATCATTAATGTTGGTTTTTACTTTTTAATCACCAGAGTCTTTCACATCTTTGACTTAGAGTTGTGATTTGGATGTTTTTCAGTGGCAAAATAAATTATCAGGGCAGCAGATGAGAAACAGCCAAGTTCTTGCCAAATTATTTCCACATGTTCCATCTAAAGGTCTTAATTTATCAACTGGGGGGAGGTGAGGGGAACATTTATTTTTCATCTACAAAAGCAGTAGCAGTCAGAGGCAAAATGGGGGTGAAAATATACAGCCGTGTGTGTGTGACCACACAAACCATCAAGCTTGAGGAGTAACAGGGCAAAATGCTACACAATTAAGATTAAAATAAATACCCATAATAGCAAGTGTATTTGTTTTTTAGATAATGAAGAAAAATTGTCATCACTTTGCTGTAAAATGGATTACTGGAAAATAACTGAGACACTGCAGCAGCAAAATGATGGACTTTACATATGAGGCACCAGAACAAATATGAACTCATTTCATAGATGGACTAAGTGTAGTTTTTTCTTCTTCCTCTAAATGTCATTATGATGCCACAATCCAAAGCAGAGAGGAATGTGCTTGACAATGCCACAACAGCTGAGAGAGGTCAAGGCAGGTCTGGGATTGACATTCATTGACAAATGAGCAGTGGTGGGCACAGCTAACCAAAAACTTAGCTTTGATAACCATTAATCAGATAACTGAAAAGTTATCTTTTGTGACGATAAACTGCTAAAAATTTATCTTTATTACAGATAACCGATAACTTTTAGTATTGATTTGGACGCGGCCATATCGGCTTCTGATAAACCAGTTTCACTTTAAGCGCTGCAGGGGCTGCTGGGTAAATTCAAGGATCATAAACACACAAGAACACATGAAAAATGAATGAATAAAAAAAATAAAACCCCAAACACTGTCATCATCTTTCAAAAGCAGTAAAACACAGTATTAGAAGTGACAGTTTATCTCGGTATTATATACACCGTCATTTCCGAACTAAAAAGCTGCTGCTTTTTTCACACGCTTTCAACCCTGCGGCTTAAACAACCAAAATATGTCCATTAATGCATTGATTGGCAGAGTAAAATACACGTAGTAAATATAAATTCTTACCTGTTAATTTCACTGGGATTCATCTGAAAAAATAATTTCCTGAGATTATCCAAAACGGTCTAAACGGTGAAGAGGTGTCCCTGTGTACACAGCTGCACCATGAGAGCTCCTGTCTCCCACCGATTCTTGACGATACCGTCGGCCAGAAAGAAATAAAATAAAATCATGTTAAAATTAGTACAACCCCAATTACAATGAAGTTGGGACGTTGTGTAAAATGTAAATAAAACAGAATACAATGATTTGCAAATCCTCTTCAACTTATATTCAATTGAATACACCACAAAGACAAGATATTTAAACTTTATTGTTTTTGTGCAGATATTTGCTCATTTTGAAATGGATGCCTGCAACACGTTTCAAAAAGGCTGGGACAGTGGTATGTTTACCACTGTGTTACATCACCTTTCCTTCTAATAACACTCAATAAGTGTTTGGGAACTGAGGACATTAATTGTTGAAGCTTTGTAGGTGGAATTCTTTCCCATTCTTGCTTGATGTACGGCTTCAGTTGTTCAACAGTCCGGGGTCTCTGTTGTCGTATTTTGTGCTTCATAATGCGCCACACATTTTCAATGGGTGACAGGTCTGGACTGCAGGCAGGCCAGTCTAGTAGCCGCACTCTTTTACTATGAAGCCACGCTGTTGTAACACGTGCAGAATGTGGCTTGGCATTGTCTTGCTGAAATAAGCAGGGACGTCCCTGAAAAAGACGTTGCTTGGATGGCAGCATGTGTTGCTCCAAAACCTGGATGTACCTTTCAGCATTGATGGTGCCATCACAGATGTGTAAGTTGCCCATGCCATGGGCACTAACACTTCAATGAATTTAATTATAGTAATGCGCCGCATTTTACTGTCAGTAACTATAACAGCGTTGTAACAATGGAAATAGTAATTAGCTAATTACCTGCTAGTGAAAAAAGTAACGCCGTTAATAACAGCATTTATTTTAATGACATTTTTCCCATCAGTGGTGTCAAGCACAAGAGAGTGTGAACAGAAAATATACAAATGAAACACAAAGAGCAGAATATAAATGCAACATGAAATGTCCAACCAGTTGGTTGTAAGTACTGTATTTTCCAGAGTATAAGTCGCACCTGTCAAAATAAACTGCCTTGTGAAGAGGAAAACCCATATAGAAGTCAGACCAGAGTATAAGTGGGTATGTATTGTCAGCTCTTTAGTTTGGAATTTTATTTT
This sequence comes from Thalassophryne amazonica, assembly GCF_902500255.1. NCBI lineage: Eukaryota > Metazoa > Chordata > Actinopteri > Batrachoidiformes > Batrachoididae > Thalassophryne > Thalassophryne amazonica. The sequence goes on along the minus strand of NC_047110.1, from coordinate 38,386,357 downwards.
GATTGGGGTTGTAAATCCTGGGAAAATCCTATATTTTATATATTGTTAATATTATTATTAGCAGCATCAATGAATGCACGATTTTTTCAAATATATAAAGTTGCACGGCCTCCAAGGCTAGTCAAAAACACTGTGATTTATACTTTGGAAAATATGGTTCACCTGTTCATGAGCAATAGTAATGTAACCCCAATTCCGATGGAGTTGGCATATTGTGTGAAATGTAAATAAAAACAATACAAATGAGCAAATATTTGCACAAAAACAATAATATTTATCAGTTTGAACATTGAATGTCTTGTATTTGTGGTATATTCAGTTGAATACAGGTTGAAGAGGATTTGCAAATCGTATTCTGTTTTTATTAAAATTTTACACAACGTCCCAACGTCATTGGAATTGGGGTTGTAGAATTGTTGCACCAACATCAGCAGAGTTGCAGTTACCATCTTGGAGTAGTTTGAACTTGAGCTTCAAAGCTTTAAAGTCTTGATTCCGAGCCCAGCTGGAGCATTTCTGTGTGAAATTTCCATGACGGTGTGGTTTATCTCTGTTTAGTCAGGTGGTCTGTAATGGCTCAGCTAAATGGAGTCCAAAACAAATTTCCACAAAGGGGACACTAAGTGGTAAATGGACTCCGTTCACACAGTGCTTTTCCAACTGATGCAGAAGCTCTATTGTCTCACATTTGCCCATTCACTTATGAGCGCACACACACACACACACACACACACACACACACACACACACACACACACACACACACACACACACACACAAATGTCCACTGCACACCAGAACATTACACATTAAGGACCAAGAGAACCTTTGTGAATTTCCTGTCTGAGCAGGGAGTCAAATTTACAATCTGCTAAAAAATATATATATATGGTCTCAATCCCACTTCCCTCAGTTTTAGGTCACCAAATCCCCTCAGTAAAACCACACATAACAACAAAAAGATGCAAAGTTAAAATCTGTACTCGCACAACAGTGCAATAGGTTGTTATTTTGTGACCCTCTAATGAAATGATTATTGTTTACGATTATTATTTCCGAGTTAAAGAGAAAAATGCAGTGTCACAGTGAGATAAATATGAAAAAAATAATTCCATATTTCAATACTGCAGGACTTGCTTAGAGCCCCTTCACACATAACACAAAAGATGCAGGAACCAGAAGAAAATCCGCGAACCAAAAACGAGGAACCACGAAACATCCCACCTGCTGTCGGGAGGGACGCACTGTCGGACAGGCGTGCACGATACCGTGGCGACGGTTTTGTGCACGTTTGTGTTCACGTACACGAACACAGTGCGACCACGTGGAAAGTCGCACACAGCAGTGGAGCAAAAAATTAATAAAACACCACAATTTATAATACTTAATTCCTGTTATAAAGAGCGGATATTGCCTCCGCCGTACACCAGGAAGTGTTCTCTTTTTCATGTTTACATGAATTACCCTGATGTGCTCATCTCATATGGAGTCGGCCGGCTCCTGTCTCATGAAGAGTCAGCTCCCGTGTCACGAAGAGTCGGCTTCCATCTCATGAAAGAGCCGGGCTCCTGCGTCATGAACTCATCAGCCGGCATGGCATGGTCCAGCGTTCATGATCTGCTGCAAATGTGATATGTGTTTTAATAATTACAATGTGAGGAGATCCCACAGTGACACGTGCCTCGCGGGGCCGTCCTGTGGGGTGATTTCCTGCATGGCACGATATTCATCAGCATTGTGGTGTGCTGACGCCGCGGTCAGCTGAAACAATATGTATTTAAATTTATTCCCACGTGAGGACAGCATGCCGACATCCATGCTTCACAGTACAGTTATGTGAGGTCATATCCTACAAGCCACTACAGGTGTTCCCCAGGTATGACTTGTGAATCACAGCTACTTGCCAGTCTGCAATCTGAGTAGTCTAGATTCACACCCAAGAAGCCAACCATCAACCACGTACTAGATATGGGTACTTATTGAACACAAGGGTGAATATTGCAGTTTCTCTTGCAACCTACAGTGCATGGAGAAAGTATTCACAGCAGTTCACTTTTTCCACATTTTGTTATGTGACACCTTATTCCAAAATGGGTGAAATTCATGTTTTCCTCAAACGTCTACACAATACCCTGTAATGACAATGTGAATTTTTTTTTTGATTTTTGCAAATTAATTTAAAAAACTAGAAATCACATTACGTATTCACAGCCTTTGCCATGAAGCCCAAAACTGAGCTCAGAGCTCATGCATCCTGTTCCACTGATCATCCTTAAGATGTTTCTACAGCTTAATCAGAGCACACATGGGGTAAATTCAGTTGATTGAACATGATTTGGAAAGGCACACACCTGTCTACATATAAGGTCCCACAGTAGTCAGTGCATGTCAGAGCACAAACCAAGCAAGAAGTCAAAAGAATTGTCTATAGACCTCCGACACATGATTGTCTCAAGACACAAATCTGGGGAAGGGTACGAAAACATTTCTGGTGCTTTGAAGTCCCAGTGAGCACAGTGGCCTCCATCATCCACAAATGGAGTTCAGTTCAGATCCACAGGGACTCTTCTTAGAGCTGGCCACCCATCTAAACTGAGCGATCGGGGGAGAAGGGCCTTAGTCAGGGAGGAGATCAAGAACCCGATGGCCACTCTAATTCAGCATTCTTCTGTGGAGAGAGGAGAACCTTCTGAAAGGACAACCATCTCTGCAGCACTGCACCAGTCAATCCTGTATGGTAGTGTGGCCAGACAGAAGCCACTCCTTAGTAAAAGGCACATGGCAGCCCATCTGGAGTTTGCCAAAAGGCACCTGCAGGGCATAGACAAAGATTGAACTCTCTGGTGTGAATGCTGAGCGTCATGTTTGGAAGAAACCAGGCACCATCCCTACAGTGAAGCATGGTGGTGGCAGCATCATGCTGTGGGGATGTTTCTTTAGCAGCAGGAACTGGGAGACTAGAGAGGATTGAGGGAAAGAAGAATTTAGCAATCTACAGAGACATCCTGGATGAAAACCTGCTCCAGAGCGCTCTTTATCTCAGACTGGGGTGACTATTCATCTTTCAGCAGGACAATGACCCTAAGCACACAGCCAAGATACCAAAGGAGTGGCTTCAGGACAACTCTGTGACTATCACTGAGTGGCCCGGCCAGAGCCCAGACCTGAATCTGATTGAACATCTCTATACAGAGCCAGTATTACTGATACCGATACTGATACTTTTTCAATAATTAAGGTGGTTGGATGGTTGGAATGAACCATTGGACAGCTACATTTCAGTTAAACAACACGAGCAGGTCACTCACAATAAATGTCAAATGCAACACTTTTCAACCAATCACATAGCTCTACTGATCCACGTACAGGGCAAAGGCCCGCCCATCTGGGTGGGTGCTGAGAACAGGCTTAAGAACGTAGGTGGCAGAGCACTAGGTCGGGACTCCTGCATGCAGATCCTGGGGAGAATGTTTGCTGCAAGAGTCCAGCACTGTCGTAATGGCTCTCTGTTCATTCCGTGAAGGTATCGATTTAATACAACATCTGATTTTGAAGTCTGTTTCCTGTCAATCTTTTGAATCTTTGAGTTCACTCACCACATTAAACCACTGGGGAGGTAATTTGAAGGCAGAAAATCCCCTACAAATATGGTGCTTCCTCTCTGTGATCACCAGCAACTTCCAGCTATCTTGGCAATCCTTCTGATTCCTCTGTGCTTCCTCTCTGCATCCTCTCTGCTTCTTCTGTGCATCCATCAGTGATCATAGGCAACCAGACAATCCATGAACGTTACAGCAAATAGCCCCGATCATTGTGCATCTACTGAGTGTCCATGTGCAATCCCTTAACAACCTACAGTGCTTCCAGAAAGTATTCACATTTCACTTTTCCCACATTTTGTTATGTTACAGCCTTATTCTAAAATGGAGCAAATAAATTTTTCCCCCTCAAAATTCTACTCACAACACCCCATAATGACAACATGAAAAAGGTTTTTTTTTTTTTTTTTTTACATTTTTGCTAATTCATTAAAATACAATCTAAGAAATCACATGTACGTAAGTATTGACCCCCTTTGTTAAATGCTTTGTTGATGCACCTTTGGCAGCAATTCTAGCCTCAAATCTTCTTGAATATGATGCCACAAGCTAGGTGCCCCTATCTTTGGGCAGTTGTGCCCATTCCTCTTTGCAGCACCTCTCAAGCTCCATCAGGTTGCTTGTGGAGCGTAGGTGCACAGCCATTTTCAGATCTCTCCTGAGATCTTCAATTGGATTCAGCTCTGGGCTCTGGCTGGGCCACTCAAGGACATTCTCAGAGTTGTCCTGAAGCCACCCCTTTTATATCTTGGCTGTGTGCTTAGGGTCATTGACCTGCTGAAACAGGAACCATCTCCCCAGTATGAGGTCAAGAGCGCTCTCGAGCAGGTTTTCATCCAGGATGTCTCTGTACATTGCTGCATTCATCTTTCACCCAATCCTGCCTAGTCTCCCAGCTCCTGCCACTGGAAAACATCCCCACAGCATGATGCTGCCACCACCATCCTTCATTGTGCCTGGATTCTTCCAAACATGATGCCTGGCATTCACGCCAAAGAGTTCAGTCTTTGTCTCAATGGTCTGAGAGTCCTTCAAGTGCCTTTTGGCAAACTTCAGGTGGGCTGCCATGTGCCTTTTACTAAGGAATGGCTTCCATCTGGTCACTCGACCATACAGGCTTGATTGGTGGATTGCTGCAGAGATGGTTGTCCTTCTGGAAGGTTCTCCTCTCTCCACAGAGGAATGCTGGATCTCTGACAGAATGACCATCAGGTTCTTGGTCAAGTGAAGAGCTGAGAATACTGCACTGTACATATTCCCTGTGCCTCTCTTGTGCCTCCCCTGTACCTTCTTTGAACGTCCTTCACCCTTTGCGTCCATTGAGCATTTGTTTTGAACATGCTCAATAATTCACAGCAACCATAGAGTTCATAGTGTTCTCTGTGCTTCCACTAAGCGTACCCTGAACGACCTAGGTGTCCCTTGTGCCTCCCTTGTAGTCCATGGGCTGAGCAGGCTCACCTTGCACCCCCCTCCCCAAAATTGATGAAAGTGTATGTAGGTTGTAGCATTTAACCTATATTTTCATTTTTTCCATGTTACCGCTGAAAATATAGGGGGGACTCAATACCACACCTGGGGTGTTAAATTTGGGTGTGGCTCCAAATTTTGATACATTTGAGTCCATATATTTTCAGGGCTAACATGGACAAAATTAAAATGCAGATCAAATGCTACAACCTACATGCACTTTCAGCAATTTTAGGGGAGGGGGGGTTGCAAGGTGAGCCTGCTCAGCCCATGGACTACTGAGCTTCAAACGGTTTCCTAGCACATTTGGTGGACACAGAAGAGAAGTATAATGAACTTCATACCCCCATCACACAGAGCCAGAATAAAGCAGAATGACATCAGAATGACATCAGAATGACGAATTGGCGCACATTCGAAAAATGTCCAGTTGCAGTTTGAAAACGTTCTGAAAGCCATCTGCGCGAGTCAAACACAGTTGGTCAAAATCGGTGGCCCCGAGTGTGATGCACATGTTCAAAACCACTGAGATGGGACACCTATCCAACGGCGGTCCATTTGCAGTCTGAGGACCATCTGACCGCAATTTACATATTCCGATGGCGGAAAAACAGGATCCAAAACCTCGAGATGGATCTGGCACAGCAAAAGCCTGCCAGTATGACCTGCACGGGCCACGTGTAATAATGTAAATATGATCCTACTCTGACCAGAGTAGGATCATATGTACACTGGCAGTGTAAATTTAACACTGTCAGTGTTAGTTTTACACTGGTGATTTTAATGGGCAGTACCAGCAGGGCCTGTGCAAATTGAGGAACACAGCGCTCCCTCCCACTCCGGTCCCGTGTTTGTCATCCAGACGTTTGGACATCAGGCAGTCTTTAGCGCCTTTTATGGCCGTCTGACAGCAGTCTGTGTCATCTATTTGTTATCTACATACGCTTTGGATGCCATCGTGCAGGTGTGGACGAGGTAATCTGGATGCGTTCTGACACTGCTGACCACGCCTCTTTTCCTCACGACTGCGTCCGATTATGGCAATATTTGTCGTGTCAACTGGTTCCTGCACATTCTTGCTATGTGTGATGGGGGCTTCCTCCTGTGTAAAGGGGGTTTTAGCACACAGTGCACACAGTCCCTCCAAAAACCACTGCTAAAGATACATTTTTTTCAACATACTCAAGGCAAATTCTGGACAGAGTAAAAAAAAATAAATAAATCAGGAGGAGCTTTGCACATACAATGGACATCACAGAAGCTTCCATTGAAATTCATGGGTGAGCGGTCCTCAAGGATACGTACACAGAGGTATGTGAAAGTGGGGTGTCAGCATTCAGAAAACATACAGAGCATTACCCAGTCCTTAGCAGCAATCTGTTTCATCACCAGAGTACTTGATGTACCTTGTGGTCATGAGTACTCATATCCTTCCATGCATTGTTGGGGGGTAGAGAGCACAGTAAGAGACAATTTGTGGAAGGGCATATTTCTGACTATGCTTCCTTCAAGGTTGACCCATCCTGCCATAAAGTGTTATGTGTCGGACGCAGCTCGGAGAACCGACCAGCGTTTGAAGGACCCAGTATGAAATAAGCAGAGCACGGTACAAAGGCTAACTGAATTTAATACATAACAGTGAAGTGATACAAAGCAACAAAAGAATGTGCGGTCTGGCGTGGTGGTGATACGGTGCGCTCCCAGCAGCGCTAACGGTCCGGAGCCAGCAGCCGTTCGGACCCAAGGACCTCCGCCGACACCCCCCAGGTGGCCGCAACAAACCGAGTCTGTGAAAGAAGGAACCATTATGTGAGTCCACACTCTACACACAGAGAGACCACTCAAAGGTGTACATAAACAGCAAACACTTCCTGCTAATTTACTAATCAGCTTCCCAACCTGCAGGCCATGGAACATCCAGTTCACAAAACTCCACTGCAGTGGAAGCCGATACATGACTAACGTACAGCTCAATATAATAAGGTGTGAGGGACACACCATTTACTGACTGTATAAACGTTAGTCACAAAATCTAACGTACCTCAGGAAGTGTGCTGACGAGCGTGAGACCTCACCCCCCTCCTCTTTCACAGACCGTGCATCAAACCCTGGACGTTCTCTGCATCCACTGATGATGAGATGGGCTCCCGAACGACGATCTCACCCCATCTGGTCACAAGGTCGAGTCTCTGGCAAATACACACTGTATACTCCAGTCTTAAATGCCACCATGTTCCCAATCCATATAGATGCACCACAGCTGTGAGTCCTGACGAGCCGCAGGTGATCAGGGTGAGGTCCTGATACCCTCAGCTACACGCCACTCAGTCCCAAATGCAAGCCACCTGGAAGGAAAACAAGACAGAAACAAAAAGGCAGCCAGGCCCCCCAGCCATACAACAATAAAGTGCAGTGGCAACAGCAACTGTTTTAATTCATCTTCCCAAGAAATGTTTAAAATTATTCTCATTGGTGGAAAAACAAGTGATGCAGCATTGAGTTCCTACTTAATAACCAATTTCCTCAGAGGAAGTTTAATTCCATGGGAACATGCAGCTCCTTCCAATTTAATGTCACTTATTTAAACGTGGTCGGAAACAGTAAGTATGTGCCAGATTTTTGCAATTAAGTTAAAGGTAAATTCTCACATGAACAAGAAAAAGGAAAGAATTGAATTCCATGAAAAAAAGATACATAACTTCAAAGCTATGGTGACAGCAGAGTTGTAAAATTCTTTATTTGAAGGGCCATAAATGAAAGTGGATAAAGGGCATGGCTTGAAGTAAATGTTGACTTAAATGTATTATCTTTTATAGACAATTAACATTGCCAATCTGAAATAAAATTTTAAATAATGAATTGAAATAAACTCTGGTCATGGTAATTGTACGACTGTGCTTTTCTATGCGATGCAGGCACTCAAAGCACTTTACAATGATGCCTTTTATTCACCCATTCACATACACACTCACACACAAATGCCAATGTGCTGCCATGCAAGGTGCTCAAATCCACACTGGCAGCAACTTGAAGATTAAGGACCTCGGTCGAAGGGGCTTTCACGCCTGGCTATGAACTGAGGATATGAACTGAGGATGTTTTGGTCTAATCTGCTAAAATATCAATTTGTTAATTTTCATAGAATTTTGAATTATCCTAGCAGGTCAAAACAAATGGAGTGTGGACACACACACATCCATGGGCCCTGTAGTGGCGATTATGGTTTGAGAGAGACAGAAAGAAGGAAAAGGTCTGGTTGAGCTACAGGAATTCTTCCTGTGGGGTTAAATGATTTTCTGACATTTGAGATTTTACTTGGACATTTTAACATGGACCTGAATGGAAAGCTGCTTGCAGTAACCAGTCTGAAGAGGCCAGTCAAGGAAATGCAACTTTTTGTTCTTCTTGGTGTCCTCATCTGAGCCCACTGAAGGTTAGCACTTGGTGAAAACCTTCAATTTCAATTCAGCTCAATTTAATCACCTTATAAAGCACCAAATCATAACAAAAGCCACCTCAAGGTGCCTCACACAGAACAGTTCAATATAAAATGTAAAATAAATATAATAATAAATAAGTAAAAATAAAAAAATCAAATACATAATTACAACAGAAGTAAAAGAATAAAACTGATTAAAAAAATAAAAGCTATTCATAAGAAAGAGAGTAAAAATAGGTTTTAAGTCTTGACTTAAAATATCCACGGATTCCGACTGCCTCACCATTGCAGAGAGGGTGATAAGAAAAGCTCTTTGATCCGCTGACTTTTTTTTTCACCCTGGGAACACAGAGTAGTCCCGCATCCTGTGACTGCAAAACCCAGGCCGGCACGTAGGGTTCACCCAGATCGGCCCAGATAAGACGGTGCCAGTCCATGAACAACTTTATAAGTCAATTACAAAACCTTAAAATCTGCTCTCACGGAGACAGGGAGCCAGTGTAAAGATGCCAAAATGGGTGTGATATGTTCAAACCTTCTGCTTCGTGTCAAAAGTCTGGCAGCAGTGTTCTGAACCAGCTGAAGACCCCTAATGCTGGACTGCAGTAACCCTGAAAATAGAACATTACAATAATCTAATCTAGAAGAAACAAAAGCATAAATCAGGGTCTCAGCCTTCTTCTCAAAAGATAAAAAGAAAGGAATTAAAATTGGATTAAGCAGCGCATGGAAAAGTGTAGTCCTGGGACATATGGCCACTTTCATCAGACTGTGGTGTTGACAGTAGACTGTCAACACCTCTGTCTGATATTTTCCTGTACAGACTGAGCAAGCAAGGTTAATAATTTGTTTATTATATGGCTATTATATATATATATATAATCGGGACCTTCCGGTACCACCCGAATATAAAAGCTGCTACTGGTTTTGGGCTCGTAGTCAGACGTGTTCGCTTTCTTCACCTCCATGAAGAACTTGCTAACAGATGGTCCAGTCATTAGCTGGTAAGCTTTCAATTTGTGTGTTTTTGCAATGCTGTTTAGATATTTATGTAGTATGTTCATGTCCGACTTGGTTTTTCTCATCATGTTTTTAGCTTTCTGGTTTGTAACGAAGTTTTCAGTCTGTTCTTGACTGTTCAGGGCTGTGTTTTCATGAAAATTGTCAACAAAGTTTGCAAATCTGATATGCGATCCAGACGGATTGTCATGGTAAGGGTCTGATATGGGAAAATATAAGACCGGAAATCAGCCGATCAGAGTGCGCATCATGTCATAGCCATATAATAATATGTATATGTCGCGGACATAATTGAGTGAAGCTTTTCAGCATCTCACCATCTCATATAGGTTCTTTTTTTTTTTTTTTCAGTAAATGCTTCTGGGGAGCATTAGCATGGCTAAAAACCTTCAGCTTTGGGGCGGGGCAAACTGCATAGATTACAGCCCTGTTGATTGTACAAACTGCCCATCTAAGAAAACTGTAATAATATTTCCACTGACTGACAATTTTGAATTATTTAATTTGTATTTTAGCACTGTTTACACTAATTAGCATGTATCTTGCTTATGCTCACTACAGTGATGTTGCTGTGGTCACAGGCAATATGGTGAGGGTAGTTTTTAATGATTCAGTTCAATTCAGTTTATTTATATAGAGCCAAATCACAAAATAAATCACCCCAGGGTGCTTCATAAAAGGTAAGGTATAACCTTACCCACCCCCTGAGCAAGTACATTGGCAATAGTGGTAAAGAAAAACTCCTTCGGGTGTTTATTTATTTATTTTAATTATAGGAAGAAACCTCAAAAAAACCTGACTCAATGGGTTGACTATTTGCTCTGGCCATGCTATCAATAACAATTTGACAAATAAAACACATGGTGGCTAAGTGGTTAATGCGCTTGGTTTCAGTGCAGAAGGTTCCGGGTTCAAATCCCACCCCTGCCACATTTCTCCATGTAAGGTGGAGTTGCGTCAGGAAGGGCATCCGGCGTAAAACCTGTGCCAAATCAACTTGCAGATCCACCTTGGATTTGCTGTGGCGACCCCGAGTGCAAACAAGGGAGCAGCCAAAGGGACTTACTTACTTTACATTAAAGAACTGTCAAACATGGAAGACAGAAGATACAACTAAGCATCCATTAAGTCCAGTGTTCATATTAACCAAGTGCCCAAACAGCTAAGTAAAGTACCTGTACCCAAGTTACCTGATATAAGAAAAACTGCAAGGTCAACAAAAAAAATATGCATTAATCATTCATTCAAATTCAAATGACCTAGCCTCTTAGCCTTAGTCATTTCAAAATAGGCTGGAGTGTTTGGGTTTGTCACGTGCCTCCTCTGTACCCGTAGTCTGGCCAGGAATTATGCGGAATCGTGTTCTTCCAAGATGGTGACATAAAGAGCTGCTCCATTTGAGTGTCAAACCTGCTCTTCAGAAAAGCTGTGGGTGACTTGATGGAGGGTTTTTCCCGTATATATACAGTCTATGGAAGTAACCTGCTGTGACTTATATCACAAATGACAAACTCCCCAATGAGATGTGTTTTTGAGACTTGACAATATTTTAGGGCTGTAGCACTTCAGTCTCTATGTGATATTTTTGACTACAAGTCTCAGTCACTACCATTTTAAAGTATCACATATGACCAGCACATGTTCCATGGGCTTTTAAACAGTCAAGTTCACTAAAATAAAATATCCAGGGCCATTTTCATAAAAATAGTCATTTCATACATACTAGTATGGGGCTCGACCTCTGAGCTTGATTACTGACTGATTATTGACGGTTTTCTGTTAAAGCCCCATGCTTAGCTGTTAATAGCATAGAAACAAACTAATTTCAAGCTACATATAAATTCAAAAGTGACACACACACACAAAAAACATGTGCCTGCTGGGTTGCATGAAATAGCTCCCGGTGGTTACTCTGTCAGAGCTCTGGGATTCCTGAGGAGAACCTTCCAGAAAAACATCTCTGCAACAATCCACCAGTCAGGCCTGTATGGTAGAGTGGCCAGATGGAAGCCACTCCTTAGTAAAAGGTACATGGCAGCCCACAGGGGCAACAGCTCCAGTAGGGAACCTTTCCTTTCCTGGGCCACATTAACCACCTCTGACTGGGGGATCCCAAGGCATTCCCAGGCTAGTGTGGAGATATAATCTCTCAACCTAGTCCTGGGTGTTCCCTGGGTTCTCCTCCCAGCTGGACTTGCCTAGAACACCTCCCTAGGGAGACTAAATGATAAAAATAGAATGTTATGCTGGTTATCGTACAAAAACATTTTTTTTTCACTTTGATCAGATATTTTTGCTTCCATAATCCATTATTTTAATTGCTGAAATACAGATATGTATGTACATTGGGAATTAAAGCCACCAACAGAGAATTTTTTTCATTTCAAATCCAATTTCTGTTCAAGGGTGATTCAAAGATTGAGAGACAGTCTTTGGAAATGATGCAATATATGTGCTGGACCATAAATTAACCTTTTTTGTCATTTAATAATTAATATCTATTTTTAAGCAACCCATGCCCTCAGTCAATTAATGATGATGCATGCAAAGTGGAATTTGATGGGCTAATCAATGACTCCTTGGCTGATCTCATCCTGAGCCAAGGAATTAAGCAGTTGCCACTTCATGATACACTGCAATATAATGTCTTCACGTTTTTCTCAAATTGCATACCCAGAAAGTGCTCGACAATCAACAAGTGAAATTTCGTTGAGATTCATATACGGGTCCAAGTCTGTTCCAGTGAAATACACATTCACATGTGTATTCAAGAAATAGGACTACGGCCATGCAGTAATTTTATCCCAATACAATTTTCTGGGATTGTTCAGTGCTATCAGTGTACGTAACAAGCACCTTGCTGGTTCTTATTGCAACAATGCAGCTCTCAGCTACAAGAAGCGAAGGTAGTGTATCACCCCTGCATGCTCTTTTACTTTCAATTTTAAGATGATGTTTGTTTTGAGCATAATTTTTTCCATAAAATTGCAGGGCTGTAACCTTTTATTGTCCATTTAGTGTAATCATATTTGGAGGAAGTATCAAAATCATTTTGGCAAAAGAGAAAACAAACGAAGCTAAAATAATGTTGCTCTCAAATATGGTGTGGTAAATGGACAGCATTTATATAACGCATTTCCATTTGCATCAGAAGCTCAAAGCACTTTACAGTTATGCCTCACATTCACCCATTCATACTCACACTCCAGTGTCAGGGTGCTGCCATGCAAGGCGCTCACTACACACTGGGAGCAACTAAGGGACTTTCTGGTCTGGCCGAGGATCCTCTGGTCTGAAGACCAATGCTTCCACTAGATGATCACCTTGAGATGTGTGGCACCTTTGTGATCTCACCAACACTAGAGAATCAGCCACAAGAGCCCTGGTATTGGCGAAATCTTACATGCTAATGGGAGAATCAGCATTATACCACTGCTCAATGTAGATGGCGGAACAACACCACAGCAAAGGCATTTTTCAGGACCAAGTCATCTCATATCATGACTGGTCCTGGACAAGGTGTGGGTTTAGAGGACCAAAGTGTATTATTTCTCTGTAAGCAGACCACAATTCAACAGATGACATATGGTGGGTCACCTGATCACAGATTCCTCTAACAACTGCTCCTGCAGCTGATCCTGAGTGGGCCTAACACAAAGCAGAAGCTCAGGGCAGACCACACATTTGCTGTTGCAGCTCCAAATTTATGGAATGACCTGCCTCAGCAGATTAGACAGGCCTCATCTCTGTCTGCTTTTAAATCTCTTCTGAAAACCCATCTCTTCTCCTTAGCCTTTGACACCTATTAAGATGTTGACGTCATTGATTTATTTACATTTTCAGCATTTTAAACCAATTGGAGACCTCTAATGCTGGACTATGGTAAACCAGAGAATAGGATGCTGCAGTAATCCAATCTAGAACAGACAAAGGCATGGATCAGAGTCTCTGCATCAGCCGTAGATAGGACAGGACAAAACCTCATGGAGGTTATGGAAGTGGAGGAAAGCAGTCGAGTTCTCTAATGTGAAGGTCAAAGGACAGTGTGGGATCAAAGAGCACCCTAAAGTTTTTCACTTTCTCACTGTGGCGTATCACACACAAGTCTAGGTTTAGCATTAACTGTTCAAACTGATGTCTGTCTCTTGCTGGACCAGTGACCAACATCTCGGTCTTGTCGGAATTTAAAAATAAGAAGTTGCTAGACATACAGCTTTTCACTGAAGCCAGACAATCCTCTAAAGTCTTAGTGTGTGTACGATTATCTGCAGCTATCGGCATGTACAGCGTAATGTCATCAGTGCAACAATGAAAAGTAATTTCAAAATGTTGCAGTATCTGACCAAGGAGGGCTATACAGAGGGACAAAAGCAAGCAGCCAAAACAGACCCTTGTGGAACCCCATATTTCATAGGAAAAAGATTCAATTCAATTTCAATTCAATTTTATTTATATAGCGCCAAATCAAAACAAACAGTTGCCCCAAGGCGCTTTATATTGTAAGGCAAGGCCATACAATAATTACGTAAAAACCCCAAAGGTCAAAACGACCCCCTGTGAGCAAGCACTTGGCGACAGTGGGAAGGAAAAACTCCTTTTAACAGGAAGAAACCTCCAGCAGAACCAGGCTCAGGGAGGGGCAGTCTTCTGCTGGGACTGGTTGGGGCTGAGGGAGAGAACCAGGAAAAAGACATGCTGTGGAGGGGAGCAGAGATCAATCACTAATGATTAAATGCAGAGTGGTGCATACAGAGCAAAAAGAGAAAGAAACACTCAGTGCATTATGGGAACCCCCCAGCAGTCTAAGTCTATAGCAGCATAACTAAGGGATGGTTCAGGGTCACCTGATCCAGCCCTAACTATAAGCTTTAGCAAAAAGGAAAGTTTTAAGCCTAATCTTAAAAGTAGAGAGGGTGTCTGTCTCCCTGATCCGAATTGGGAGCTGGTTCCACAGGAGAGGAGCCTGAAAGCTGAAGGCTCTGCCTCCCATTCTACTCTTACAAACCCTAGGACTACAAGTAAGCCTGCAGTCTGAGAGCGAAGCGCTCTATTGGGGTGATATGGTACTATGAGGTCCCTAAGATAAGAAGGGACCTGATTATTCAAAACCTTATAAGTAAGAAGAAGAATTTTAAATTCTATTCTAGAATTAACAGGAAGCCAATGAAGAGAGGCCAATATGGGTGAGATATGCTCTCTCCTTCTAGTCCCCGTCAGTACTCTAGCTGCAGCATTTTGAATTAACTGAAGGCTTTTCAGGGAACTTTTAGGACAACCTGATAATAATGAATTACAATAGTCCAGCCTAGAGGAAATAAATGCATGAATTAGTTTTTCAGCATCACTCTGAGACAAGACCTTTCTAATTTTAGAGATATTGCGTAAATGCAAAAAAGCAGTCCTACATATTTGTTTAATATGCGCTTTGAATGACATATCCTGATCAAAAATGACTCCAAGATTTCTCACAGTATTACTAGAGGTCAGGGTAATGCCATCCAGAGTAAGGATCTGGTTAGACACCATGTTTCTAAGATTTGTGGGGCCAAGTACAATAACTTCAGTTTTATCTGACTTTAAAAGCAGGAAATTAGAGGTCATCCATGTCCTTATGTCTGTAAGACAATGCTGCAGTTTAGCTAATTGGTGTGTGTCCTCTGGCTTCATGGATAGATAAAGCTGGGTATCATCTGCGTAACAATGAAAATTTAAGCAATGCTGTCTAATAATACTGCCTAAGGGAAGCATGTATAAAGTGAATAAAATTGGTCCTAGCACAGAACCTTGTGGAACTCCATAATTAACCTTAGTCTGTGAAGAAGATTCCCCATTTACATGAACAAATTGTATTCTATTAGATAAATATGATTCAAACCACCGCAGCGCAGTGCCTTTAATACCTATGGCATGCTCTAATCTCTGTAATAAAATTTTATGGTCAACAGTATCAAAAGCAGCACTGAGGTCTAACAGAACAAGCACAGAGATGAGTCCACTGTCTGAGGCCATAAGAAGATCATTTGTAACCTTCACTAATGCTGTTTCTGTACTATGATGAATTCTAAAACCTGACTGAAACTCTTCAAATAGACCATTCCTCTGCAGATGATCAGTTAGCTGTTTTACAACTACCCTTTCAAGAATTTTTGAGAGAAAAGGAAGGTTGGAGAGTGGCCTATAATTAGCTAAGATAGCTGGGTCAAGTGATGGCTTTTTAAATAATGGTTTAATTACTGCCACCTTAAAAGCCTGTGGTACATAGCCAACTAATAAAGATAGATTGATCATATTAAGATCGAAGCATTAAATAATGGTAGGGCTTCCTTGAGCAGCCTGGTAGGAATGGGGTCCAATAGACATGTTGATGGTTTGGATGAAGTAACTAATGAAAATAACTCAGACAGAACAATCTGAGAGAAAGAGTCTAACCAAATACCGGCATCACTGAAAGCAGCCAAAGATAATGATACGTCTTTGGGATGGTTATGAGTAATTTTTTCTCTAATAGTTAAAATTTTATTAGCAAAGAAAGTCATGAAGTCATTACTAGTTAAAGTTAAAGGAATACTCGGCTCAATAGAGCTCTGACTCTTTGTCAGCCTGGCTACAGTGCTGAAAAGAAACCTGGGGTTGTTCTTATTTTCTTCAATTAGTGATGAGTAGTAAGATGTCCTAGCTTTACGGAGGGCTTTTTTATAGAGCAACAGACTCTTTTTCCAGGCTAAGTGAAGATCTTCTAAATTAGTGAGACGCCATTTCCTCTCCAACTTACGGGTTATCTGCTTTAAGCTGCGAGTTTGTGAGTTATACCACAGAGTCAGGCACTTCTGATTTAAAGCTCTCTTTTTCAGAGGAGCTACAGCATCCAAAGTTGTCTTCAATGAGGATGTAAAACTATTGACGAGTTACTCTATCTCACTTACAGAGTTTAGGTAGCTACTCTGCACTGTGTTGGTATATGGCATTAGGGAACATAAAGAAGGAAACATATCCTTAAACCTAATTACAGTGCTTTCTGAAAGACTTCTAGTGTAATTAAACTTATTCCCCACTGCTGGGTAGTCCATCAGAGTAAATGTAAATGTTATTAAGAAATGATCAGACAGAAGGGAGTTTTCAGGGAATACTGTTAAGTCTTCAATTTCCATACCATAAGTCAGAACAAGATCTAAGATATGATTAAAGTGGGTGGGTGGACTCATTTACATTTTGAGCAAAGCCAATTGAGTCTAATAATAGATTAAATGCAGTGTTGAGGCTGTCATTCTCAGCATCTGTGTGGATGTTAAAATCTCCCACTATAATTAGATGTGACATTATTGTGCAGGACACAGTGAAATGACTAGTTTAGTGGGATGTCAGTCACCCAAGAACATTACCAACAGTTCCAAAGTGGTTCTCAAGCTGATCCAGTAGTATACAATGATCCACTGCATCAAAAGCAGCAAGATCTAACAATAGTAGCACTATAGTAGAGTCAGAGCCCATTGCAAGCAGAAGGTTATTCACCAGTTTAGTAAGTGCTGTTTCCATGGAGTGGTGCATTCTAAAAGCAGACTGCAGTGGCTCAAAGAGTTAATTCTCAATAAAATGGCCATAAGCTGGTGTGAAACAACTTTTTTCAAGGATTTCAGAGCAAAAGGATAGGTTTGATATCAGTCTATCAGTAAACCAAAGTCCAGGTTAGGTTTAATCAGAATTGGTTTTATCACTGCATATTTAAGACATTTAGAAACAGAACCCGAGGCTAATGACAGGTTAATAGTTTTCAGCAAAGTAGGGCCAAGTGTAACCCACAGGTCCTTAGATAGTTTAGCCAATATCGGGGCAAAAAGACAGGTTATGTTTGGTCAGCATACGCAACAGAAGAGTAGCAAATTTGGTAAGTCTCATCATCCTATCTTGAGATGGCACCCACATCAGTAACAAGATCTAGTGGTGGAATTAGAGCATGCTATGATATACAGTATTTGACATAATATCCTCTTTTTTCCCTTCAAAAAAATTCTAACAAGTCCTGAGCAGTAAATGGAGAGTAGCTTACTACACGCGGCTGTCCTTGAATAAGTGTAACCACAGTGTCAAAGAAGAACTTTAAATTAAGCTTGTTTTTGTTAGTCACATAAGAGTAGTAGGCCCAATTCGTAGCCAATAGTCCTGATTAGTGTCACACCATGCAAGATGGAAGACTTTGAATTTGAAACTGCAGAAACAAGGCAATAATCTGTGAATTGCTGCTGTTGCTCTGAAATGACGCATGTGCAGTGAAGGCAGTGGGGGACAAATTTTAAGGGGGAGCCATGCGGTCGGCAACACCAGCATTTGACAACACTGCTGTCCACTAAGTCCATACGTGCCAGTTGTTGATGAGAGACTCATTCATGTTGTCAGCAGAATGTCTACAAAGTTCCATATGTGTTGTAGTGACATTAGAACCAATCTGTTTTTATCAGGGGTTTTCAAAGTGTGGGAGAGTGAGCCCCCCCGAAACAAAATGAATAGCTGCACCTTCCTGACACACATACACACAATTTCAACATCTTTGTGTTTCTTTTTATTCTTTTACACATCTTAAACACATTTTAATAGTATTTGTGTGTTTTTAAGGAACTGTCTATGCATTTACACATTTTACAGACTTTGTAAACATTTTAAATGTTTTTAAAGAACTTTCATTTACACATTTTACAGCCTTTGTAAACATTTTAAACGTTTTTAAAGACCTTTCTATTCTTTCACATATTTTACACCCTTTTCAAACATTTTAAATGTGTTTTAAGTAACTTTCTATTCTTCTATTTTTACCTTTTGTCATATTTTAAACATTGTTTTTTTTAAAACATTTAAACATCTCTGTGTGTTGTTAAATGTCTTTGGCATAACTAACACATTTTAACATAAATAATATTAATTCAAACAGGGATGGGTGTATTGATGAGATTTTATCAATATCGATGCCATGACCGATTCTGCTTATCGATCCGATTCCTTATCAATTCCCTTATCAATACCTCCTGTGTATTTGCTGTGTACTGAAAGTAGGCTTTACAGGTTTTCTATGTCAGTAACATTTTATTGAGTCTTAAAGGAAAAATAAATATGAAATTGGTCACTGGGTCCTTGATCTCTAGATATAAATAAAAATAAAGTCTGTAGTTTTTCTCAAAAGCATTTCCTTTCAGACATTAATGGCATGAATATCACTCCATACTTCTGAGCTGAGCTCAGCC
Organism: Thalassophryne amazonica; assembly: GCF_902500255.1. Classification (NCBI taxonomy): domain Eukaryota; kingdom Metazoa; phylum Chordata; class Actinopteri; order Batrachoidiformes; family Batrachoididae; genus Thalassophryne; species Thalassophryne amazonica. Next base: position 38,367,599 of record NC_047110.1, on the reverse strand, counting down.
GGCTGCAAGTCAACATCAGTGTCATTCATAAAGAACGCAGGATGTCTCATTTTGGAAGGAAAAAATGTTTTAGTCTGTTGTAGTTTGTTGTCTGTGTTACAACGTTTGGAAAGAGGTGTCATTTGATTTAAAACGGTGATTTGCTTTTAAGTTATTAATTTTGGCCAGACTCTAACTTGACTCGGCAGAGAGTGGCGCAGTGTTTGGAGCTGTGTACTTACTGTGAAGTAAGTGGGTTCTCTGAGATTATTTATGAGGCCATCTGTGGATGGAAAGAAACACTAAAACATGTCATGAGGTTTTGGTCCTGATGGACTGTTAGATAAAATGTACTGTACAAACATGATTCATTTATTATCTTATATTACATCTGCTCTTTTAAATTCTGCAAACTGTTTCAGATATTCCCAGATGGATAGCACAGTTGCAGGAGCCAAGTCAGCCTGTTTACAGTTTGACATTTAGCAAGCTTCAGCAAAACCGCTCACTCTGTACCTAAGATTGGAATGATTCAGTTGCTTGCAAACGTATCTGCACATGACTAATAGCACATGTTGTAACCATGGACTCATGTAGCCACCCTTATCTTTGTTTTTTACACGCAATAAAAGAGCCTCGCAGAGGATGTCACAGTTGGAGAACTGCAGATAGCAGCCTCTGCTGTGTCTCCCCTTTGCAAAGCTCACTAAAGACATCTCAACTCTCTGTCTGAGTTCTTTCTTGTATGTCCAGGCGAGGTCAAACCTGACATGGACCTCAGCCTCCTGCCAGAGGAAAAGTTTGTGTGCTGGGTGGGAGAGATCAGCCACAATCTCCCCTGTTCAATTCAGGGACCTGGAGGCATACAGGTCCTGTAGGGATGGCAGACTACAGTTGATCACCTTCTCCGCTGTATGGATGGTACACTGACTGCACTCTGCTCCTGCCCTTAGCAGTGGCAGCAGCATACCAGGCCATGATGGAAGAGGAGACGATGGACTCAGTGATGGCAGTATAGAAGTTTACCATCATTGTTTTTGGCAGGTTGAACTTCTTCACTTGCCACAGAAAGTACATCCTCAGCTGTGCTCGCTTGATGAGAGAGCTGACATTCAGCTCCCACTTGAAGTCCTGGGTGACGGTGATCCCCAGGTTGTGGAAGGCCCCCACAATGGCAACTGGGGAGTCACATAGGGTGGTGGGGTGGTCAGAAATGAGTTCTTTCTGAAGTCAACAACCATCTCTGTCTTGAGGGTGTTAAGCTCCAGATTGTTCTGTCTGCACCAGGACAGCGGGTGATCGATTTCCCGTTTGTAGACAGACTCGTCCCCATCAGAGATGAGTATAGAAATTAATTCATTCATCTTCTACTGCAGACTGTGTTATATACACATAATATATACCCTGCGACAGACTGGCTCTGCGCCAGTCTGTCGCAGGGCCACAAACAGACAAACAAACACAGACACACCCACACACCTTTTTAAAGATTCCAATTCACCTCACCCGCATGTCTTTGGATGTGGGAGGAAACTGGAGCACCCAGAGGAAACCCACGCAAACACGGGGACAACATGCAAACTCCACACAGAAAGTCCACAGGAATTGAACCCACGACCTTCTCGCTGTGAAGCAACAGTGCTAACCACTAAGCCACCATGCTGCCTGAGTACAGAAATTGTTATGTGTAATAATGTGAAGTGACACAGAAAAAAGTAGTGAACACATGAAAAAAGGGAGGTGCAACAAGGCATGGAAAGCCAAGACACCATCTGAAATCTATCAGTAATTAGAAAGCAATCCTTCCCCTTGTCAGTGCAAATTAATTTCAGATGGTTCAGTCCCAATTGATGGCCTATAAAAAAGGTGTCTCATTACTAAGGTGTCACACAAGAAACATCACATGATGGGTAAAAGCAACAAGCTCTCTCCAAATCTTTGCGACCTTATTGTAGCAAAACAACTGATGGCATTGGTTACAGAAGGATTTCTAAATTTCTGAATGTTCTAGTGAGCATGACTGGAGCCATAATCCGGAAGTGGAAAGAACATCATTTCACCATAAACCGGCCACGGCCAGGTGCTTTTCACAAGATTTTTGTCAGGAGTGACAGGAATTATCAGAAGAATTGTACAAGAACCAAGGACCACTTGTGGAGAGCAACTGAACAACTGTTCAAGTTATTCTTTGTCCCTCAAAGGGCAATTTATGCACAGCAGGAGTACACATACATAAAAACATTATGAAACATACAATGCAAACCACACAGCAGTAAAACAGTGTAACTACAAATATAAAAGAAGTACTAACCAAGAAGCCATAGCAATAAATAAATAAATAATACATAATAGTCATATACCCAAAATGGACAAGAGCTACCGCCTCCTGTTATTAGAGTTTAAGACTTGAACAGAGAGGGGAGTAAAAGAATTCCTGTATCTTTGTTTCGACCCACATGGGGTTCTAAAACGCAAGGCAGATGGTAACAATTTGTATTCAGCAAACAAATGATGTGTAGGGTCATGACTGATATACAAGGGTTTCTTAAGCACCTGTTTCTTAAAAATTTCAGTAAGGCTACTGAACTTCACCCCCACAATCTTACTGACCACCTTAACAATTTTTAAAAGTGCATGTGTGAACGGAATGGAGGACGATTCTTGTTTCTTGCCTGCAACAAGACAAGAGTCCCAGTTAATGACTTTAATTCGCACAAAAGTGACTCACGATTGACATTTTTAAATGGCTTTGAGAGGGGTTAAGAAAAGCACTTGTCACTTCTGAAAAGCAGCGAAGCAATGAACCAATGAAGCAGTGGATTGGAGCACTGCTTCTTTACTTCAAGCTTCAAGAACAGCCGTTGCAGAAGCGGTTTGATTTCAGACCCGCTGCGTGGTCTGAAATCAATGTAAAGAAATGATGATTTTCCCAATAAAACACCCTCAAAAACAATGGTTGCTCTGAAGGACTGATAAGGGAATCCTTAAGCAAAAAGGCTATTGATGTCAGTGGACTGAATCATTTCTTAACGATTCTCGAAAAGAATCAGTTCTGTCTATCCAACCCTTGCACCCCCCTGAAGAACTTGGGAGCGCCAAACAGTTTGAAAACCACTGGTTTAAAGCATTCTGTTCACCCATGTACAGATGTGGTGGAACTATAAGAAAAGTTCTTTACATCATGTTTTTGTTGCATATAATGATGTAAGGTGGGTGCTCTGCATCTTCCAAGATGCAACATTGCAACTTTGATGTTTCTGAACTGTAAAGTTCTTGATGTCCAGCAACGATCAAAAAGCTGACATACAAATTTATAGTGAGATTGTATGCATCTGAGAACCAAGTAATACATACTGTACTCTGGTAAACCCAGGTACCAGTGTACTAACATCATACACATCTGGAATGTGGAGGCAGTGGTACCAAGAGCTGTTTATTTTATTTAGTATTTTAAATGTTTGCATTTGTTTTGTGTGTTATACATGAGAAATTTAGTGGACTTGATTGAGAATTTTGTGTTGATCATTAACTGTGCCCTAAAAATATCCAGAATGGGTCTGGCCTATAATTCCAAGACAAATGTTACCATCTAGTGGTTCACGTGTCACATTACATGTCGACCAAAATAAATAAATAAATAGAAATCGTGACGTGGACGCCAAGTTTTAAATACACATCGCCTATTGGTCAGTAAAAGCTGGCATTTCATTGATCTAATTTTTGATTGGTGAGTTGACTAAAAACAGCCAGCAGGTTTTTACTATGTTTGTTAGCTTTAGCTTCATCATAGCGGTCTTACCCAAACAACAGGTTCGTGCTTCATTTATCATTTCTGCCAGCGATTGGCGTTATGCACTCTTATGCGGCATTATCGATGTAAACAGCAGTGACCTGCATTTACTAGCTAACACTGTATTAGCAGTGTTAGCGCTACCTTTATGTCCATTAGCGTATAAGCTAACAGCATAGTTGACGGCTCATTTACCAAACAAATTAAGTAGTTTTGATAATGAACGTTGTTTAAGATATTAATAATCCACATTGGTCTCGCGTCCGTTATAAGTTCAGTTCAAACGTGGCGGTTTGCCTACTTTGTGAAGTGACTACGTGGGAGGCGCAGCGTGGAGCGATAACTCGGGAAGCTAGTAGCGTTGCTACGCAACACAAGATGACACCAAAGCCGATTTTTAGTGACAGACGTGACTTTGTACTTCGTGTAATACCTAAACATAGACTTACAGCTTTAATCTTGATTTATAAAAATATGATTGTTGGGTAGTTGGAGATCATTTACACTACGTTGCTATAGTAACACCCAGACACTATAATGCTGTCTTCTTATCTGTCAGAGTAGCCTATTATTCGTGGCACATTTCTTAAAAATAACAGGAAAATAACAAGTATTGATGTAAGGCTGAAACCGTACATCCCCACATTATAAGGGCCAAGCGTTTGAATGAAATCAGCCTTTGCCGAGTAGCAGCTGTTGGCATGACAGCTGTGTTTAGCATCAGCTGCATTACATTAATGAGAATTTTTTTGTTTGTTTGTTTGTTTGTTTTTTCTTTTAAAGCATCTTGCCATTATGTGTCTGTGCATCATCACACAGTGTGAGATCAGCTTTCGAGATGGCAATGAGCAACACTGGTCTCGACCTGAACATGGTTTATAGACTTCTAATCCAATTTGCATATCTTATTTTTAGGGATGGGAAAGATGCCTGTCGTGATCCTCCAGCAGCAGCTGCTCAGTGGCAGGCAGTGACTGTGCTGCCGTACACAATGAAGAAGCTATTTAGCTTTCCAAAGAAAAAGAAACATTCCTCGAGTACTCCTGATAGTGGAAGTGTACTGTCTGCCAGCTATGAACTTAAAGAGAAGGACCTTGGCAAGGTTCACAAAGCTGCTTTAGCTGGTGACTTGGCTAAATTGAAACAACTTGCAAAAAAGAATGATGTCAACCAGCTGGACAAGGAGAACAGGTAACTGGGGGGATCGGGTGTGCAGCCAAGAGGTCTGCCGATGGAAGTGCTACTGAGTTACTGCATGCATTAGACTAAACTTCAACTTGCTTTAATGTTTTCAGAATTCAGAGTAAGGTGGTGACACACCAAGGATTGTTAATGTGTTTTTAAAAAAATGATTAAAAAGGAGACTCACATTACAAATGTTAAACACAGTGGAAAAACAACAATTCGTACAAAATTATTTTAATTCAGTGAAAGCCTGTATGCTGTAGGTACACTCAGTTGTACACCTAGATAAGTCTAATGCAGTATAACAACAGTCGTGTAATAAACCCTTCATAAATCAGGATTATAATGTTCCATTTGTATTGAATGTATTTTAGAAAGTTGTTGATTTATTTTAACATAATTTTGGAAGCTGTAATTTTTGTTGCTGTTCAGATGTTGTAGTTATGCTGAGAGGTGTGTACCTAATACAGTATTTACCTTTCCGCAGCAAGGGAGTTAAATAAATTTAAATTCTGGAGGGAACAGAATTGGAGTAGAGAGCCTGTGGTTGCTCATATAGTGGCTTATATAGTGTGGTGGCTCATATAGTGTGTATTTCTAATTACAGTTTATTGTTGGGTAAAGGGTGGAGGTGATTAAGGTGTTGGGCTTGAGACCAGAAGATCCTCGGTTCAAATCCCAGCCTGAATGGAAAATCACTACGGGTCCTTGGGCAAGGTCTTTAATCCCCTATTGCTCCCAGTGTGTAGTGAGTGCCTTGTATGGCAGCACCCTCACATCGGGGTGAATGTGAGGCATTATTTGTAAAGCTCTTTGAGTGTCTGATGCAGATGGAAAAGCGCTATATAAATACAGTCCATTTACCATTTAAAGGTAAAAATTAAGCATATTTTGTCATCTTATTATGTAAATCCATAGGTTGTCTGTCAGGAGAACAAAATTCTTACCAGCATCCATAGTTATATCCAGTTAACTAATTGCCTGATGTTTAGTACCAGTTGTTTTTCCACAAAGCCCAGAAAAATTAAATGTCCACATTCAGGGCACAAAGTTCTATAATAAGGATGTAGGGAGAATTGAGAAGTACCATGTCCTCTATACAATTAAGTTGTTGCTGTTGTGTTTGTTTGTTTGTTTGTTTTTTTGCAAAAAACATAAATAGTTCTACTGCAGTGTTGTACGGTGATGATATGACCTCCACGTCCAGTATATTTTTATTTTTTTCTGTGCCATGTTTGTGATTCAACCAGTTTAAGTTTGACACACCCATACTGTACATCACTGAGTCAAGTGACTTGGGTTTTTAGAATTCTGAAGTAAACCCTGTCGTGTTGCTTTGGCAACTGATCTTGTGCATCAGTGTTCACTACAAACTAATTAGTTCATCCTCCTTATGCGCTGTTTGTTATTTGGTGAGTTACATGTTGATAGCGTTGATTATTTTTGAGTTATTATCTACACAAGCTGGCATGATTAGTATCAGTGCAAAGGGGTTGCTGGCATCTGGTAGAAGTAATGCCTGGTAGCTAACACCACATTTCTTCTAACAAATTTTCTCAGTTTAGCTGGCTCAATTCAGAAGGCGTAATTTCTGGATAGGTACAGTTGTATGTAAAAGTTTGGGCACCCCTGATGATTTCCATGTTTTTCCTTTATAAATCATTGGTTGTGTGGATCAGCAGTTTCAGCTAAATATATCATATAGCAGACAAACACAATGATATTTGAGAAGTGAAATGAAGTTTATAGGATTTACAGAAAGTGTGCAATAATTCTTTAAACAAAATTAGGCAGGTGCATAAATTTGGGCACCCCAACAGAAAAAATACATCAGTATTTAGTAGATCCTCCTTTTGCAGACATAACAGCCTCTAAATGCTTCCTATAGCTTCCAATGAGAGTCTGGATTCTGGTTGAAGGTATTTTGGACCATTCTTCTTTACAAAACATCTCAGGTTTGTTGGTTTCCAAGCATAGACAGCCCGCTTAAAATCACACCACAGATTTTCAATTATGTTCAGGTCTGGGGACTGAGGTGGCCATTCCAGAACATTGTACTTGTTCCTCTGCATGAATGCCTTAGTAGATTTTGAGCAGTGTTTAGGGTCGTCTTGTTGAAAGATCCAGCCCCTGCGCAACTTCAACTTTGTCACTGATTCATGAACATTGTTCTCAAGAATCTGCTGATATTGACTGGAATTCAGAGTGGACCCTCAGCTTGAACAAGATTCCCAGTACCTGCACTGGCCACACAGCATGATGAAACCACCCACCCAATTTTACTGTAGGTAGCAAGCATTTTTTTTTTTTTTTTGAATGCTGTGTTCTTTTTCAGCCATGCATACCACCCCTTGTTTTGTCCAAATAACTAAATTTTAGTTTCATCAGTCCACAGCACCTTATTCCAAATTTAAGCTGGTTTGTCCAAATGTGATTTAGCATACCTCAAGGGACTCTGTTTGTGAAAAGGCTTCCTCTGCATTACAGCATCATACAGCATCTCTTTGTGCAAAGTGTGCTGTATAGTTGAACAATGCACAGAGACACTGTCTGCAGCAAGATCATGTTGTAGGTCTTTGGAGCAGGTCTGTGGGTTGATTATGCCTCTTCTCACCATCCTTCGCTTCAGCTTATCTGAGATTTTTCTTGGCCTGCCACTTTGGGCCTTAACTAGTACTGTGCCTGGGGTCTTCCATTTCCTCACTATGTTCCTCACAGTGGAAACTGACAGCTGAAATCTCTGAGATAGCTTTTTGTATCCTTCCCCTAAACCATGATGTTGAACAATCTTTGTTTTCAGGTCATTAGAGAGTTGTTTAGAGGCTCCCATGTTGCCACTCATTAGAAGAGATGCAAAGAGGGGAAACATTGGGAAATGGCCACCTTAAATAACCTTTCTCATGATTAGATTCTCCTGTGTAAGGAGGTCAAGGGTCAATGAGCTTACTAAACAATTTTGTGTTCCAATAATTAGTGCTAAATGTATTCAAATCAGTAAAATGACAAGGGTGCCCAAATTTATGCGCCTAATTTTGTTTAAATAATTATTGCACACTTTCTGTAAATACTAGAAACTTCATTTCACTTCTCAAATATCAGTGTGTTTGTCTGCTATATGATATATTTAACTGAAATTTATGATCCAGACAACCAATGATTTATAAAGGAAAATCATGAAAATTATCAGGGACGGCCAAACTTTTGCATACAACTGTATCTTCACTTACAAACAGACAGGATAATGACACAGTTGGATTCATGTTGTTAGCATACATTTCAATGTATGAATTATTCTAGTTTGAGCAAGTCAGATATCAAGCTGGCTATTGTTTTTGACAATTCATTATTAAATAGGGATTCAGCTTCATAGAACCTGGCAGAAAATTACTGGGTCTGACTAATCAGGAAAGGCTTGTTTGACTTACAGTGGGGTTAAAAAAAAGTATTTAGTCAGTCCCTGATTGTGCAAGTTCTCCTTCTTAAAAAGATGAGAGAGGTTTGTAATTTTCAACATAGGTACACTTCAACTGTGAGAGACAAAATGAGAAAAAAAATCCAGGAAATCACATTGTATGATTTTTAAAGAATTTATTTGTAAATTATGGTGGGAAATAAGTATTTGGTCAATAACAAAAGTTCAACTCAGTACTTTGTAACATAATCTTTGTTGGCAATGACAGAGGTCAAACGTTTCCTGTAAGTCTTCACCAAGTTTGCACACACTGTAGCTGGTATTTTGGCCCATTCCTCCATGCAGATCTCCTCTAGAGCAGTGATGTTTTGGGGATGTTGCTGGGCAACATGGACTTTCAGCTCCCTCAAATTTTTTATGGGGTTCACGTCTGGAGACTGGCTTGGCCACTCCAGGACCTTGAAATGCTTTTTACGGAGCCACTCCTTCATTGCCCGAGCGGTGTGTTTGGGGTCATTGTCATGCTGGAAGACCCAGCCATGTTGCATCTTCAATGCTGTCACTGATGGAAGGAGGTTTTGGCCTAAAATTTCACGATACATGGCCCCATTCATTCTTCCCTTAACACAGATCAGTCGCCCTGTCCCCTTTACAAAAAACAGCCCCAAAGCATGATGTTTCCACCGCAATGCTTCACAGTAGGTATGGTTTTCTTGGATTGCAACTCAGCATTCTTCTTCCTCCAAACACGACGAGTTGAGTTTTTACCAAAATGTTCTATTTTGGTTTCATCTGACCACATGATATTCTCCTAGTCCTCTTCTGGATCATTCATATGATCTCTGGCAAACTTCAGATGGGCCTGGACACGTACTGGCTTAAGCAGGGGGACACACCTGGCACTGCAAGATTTGAGTCCCTCTCTGCATAGTGTGTAGCCTTTGTTTCTTTGGTCCCAGCTCTCTGCAGGACATTCATCAGGTCCCCCCATGTAGTTCTGGGATTTTTGTTCACCGTTCTCATGATCATTTTGACCCCACGGGATGACATCTTGCTTGGAGCTCCAGATCGAGGGAGATTATCATTGGTCTTGTATGTCTTCCATTTTCTTTCCCCCACAGTTGATTTATCCACACGAACCTGCTTGACTATTGTAGATTCACTCTTTCCAGCCTGGTGCACATCTACAATTTTCTTTCTGGTGTCCTTCAACAGCTCTTTGGTATTGGCCATGGTTGAGTTTGGAGTCTGACTGTTTGAGGCTGTGGACAGGTGTCTTTATTCAGATAACGAGTTCCAGCAGGTGCCATTAATACAGGTAACAGGTGGAGGACAGAAGAGCTTCTTAAAGAAGAAGTTACAGGTCTGTGGGAGCCAGAAATCTTGCTTGTTTGTGGGTGACCAAATACTTATTTTCCACCATAATTTACAAATAAATTCTTTAAAAATCATACAATGTGATTTTCTGGATTTTTTTTTTTCTCATTTTGTCTCTCACAGTTGAAGTGTACCTATGATGAAAATTGAAGTCCTTGAACCAATTAACAGAATGGCCTGGATGGGATGCCAGTCCAACACAAGTTACTACCCCAGAATGCGCTGGTACCTACACACAGATGGTCAGCAATACATCCATTGCACAGTCTACATCATCTCTGACATCAAGCATGGCAACAGCCGAAAAGGTTGTAATGATGTATCTACTGCAAAAACAGACAAAATCATAAGCAGCAGTGTAGAGGAAGGTGGTCTGGGAGGGTATTAAATACTTCAAGTTAAGTGTGTATGTATACAGCGAGTAAATAAGTACTCCCCTACCCTACATGATGGGTAGTGGAGGTGATGGTCTCGTGGTTAAGCATTGGGCTTGAGACCAGAGGATCCTCTGTTCCAATCCCAGCCTGACCGGAAAATCACTGAGGGCCCTTGGGCAAGGTCCTTAATCCCCTAGTTGCTCCCAGTGTGTAGTGAGCGCCTTGTATGGCAGCACCCTGACATCAGGGTGAATGTGAAGCATTATTGTAAAGCGCTTTGAGCGTCTGATGCAGATGGAAATGCATGATATAAATACAGTCCATTCACCATTTTACTGAACATGTTAGCAATTTTCTCAGTACATATATTTCTAAAGGTGCTGTTGACATGAAATTTCACCAGATGTCAGTAACAACCCAAGTAATACACACATACAAAGAAACCAAAACATATCAGAATCAAATTTATTGCCAAGTAAGTTCACACGTACAGAGAATTTGATCTGGTGTTATTAGTGCATAAACAGTCAGAAAAAGTCAAAGTCGGCTTTATTGTCAGTTGTACTCGACATACTAGACATACAAGTACTAGACATACAAGGAATTGAAATTTTGTTTCTCACCTTCCCTCTGTGATGACGGGACAAGACATTTCAACAATAAAGGACAGTAAAGTGAACAAGTATTTACAGTGTAGTGTCTGAGGTAGTAGTAAAAGTGGAAAGTGCAGTAGTGCAAACCATTCAGTATTTGTAGCAGCAGCAGCAGATTTTTGTTAAGACAGTGTGCAAGTGGTGTGGGAGTGATAAATTGAAACAGTGCAGGACATTGGCCATGGGCAACAGATTTTATATACATATGTATATTTATAGGGCGTCCCAAAAATATACAACATTTAAAACACTCGGTTTGACCCTTAAATACTACAAATGTAATCATTTATGTTTCTTTTTTACTTGGAGAGACCCTGAAGTTCATGTTGATGCCAAGCAAGAGTCAGGAAAAAGCCAAGATTAACCATACTACAGTGAACAAAAATTATTGCGTTTTGGCACCAGACCTAGAGTGTCAAACAGGTGCAGCGACGTTATGCTAGACTGACAAAATGCAGGGCCAATATTGACATTGGTATGAAAAACTTCAACCTTTCAGCTTTCTATCCAGCCATAAATTTATTTCCTAGGAGAGAGTGTGGTTGTTTTTTGTCTTCCTGATGCCACGGAACAGGTTGGCTCTCGCTGTTCTCAAGCCAGATTCATCCCTTGCTCTGAAGGCTTTGTCTCTGGCTCTCAGCAGCTTGTGGACATCACCTGTCAGCCATGGTTTCCGGTTGGCCCGGGTGATGATGGTTTTTGTGTGGGTCACATCATCAGTGCACGTTGTGATGTAGGGTAGGGAGAGCTGGAGAGCAGAGGTGGACCCCTCTGGCCACACTCTTATGCGCGTAGCCCTCAACATACTGCTCCGTATTCAGAAAAAACTCCACGTGAAGTGGGCGGAGAGCTGCTCATTACAGCGTAGATGATACACTGTAATGAGCAGCTCTACGAATACGGCACTGTTACAGGGGCTTTACCTGCTTCTTAACAGATTTGATGACTTTCGCAGTTTGTCTGTATGCTGGCATTAGCATAACAGTGATGTGGTCAGATAGTCTGATGTGGGAAGAGGGGTGGCTTTGTATGCTCCTTTGTGTGTGGTGTAAACCAAGTCCAAGGTATTTTTTCCCCTTGTTGGGAAATCAGCATGCTGGTGAAATTTTGGAAGGACAGTTTTGAGATCAGCATGATTAAAATCTCCAGTGAGGATGATAAAACCGTCTGGGTGTGCAGTTTGTTGTTTACTGATAGCCTGGTACAGTTCACTGAGTGCTGCATTCCTATCAGTGCTGCTGTTGGTGGGTGGGATGTAGACTGCGACCAGCAAAATCGCAGTAAACTCCCTGGGCAGATAGAAGGGACGGCACTTAATGATCATAAACTCCGCTAGTGATGTGCAGTGTTTGCACACCACCACAGCGTCCCGGCACCACTCATTCCAAATGTAGACGCACAGACCCCCGCCACGAGTGTTTCCTCCGTTTATGAGGGCCCGGTCAGCTCGATAGCATGGTAGCTGCTCCAGTTGAATAGTAGAGTCGGGGATGTTATCATTTAGCCATGTTTCTGTGAAAACAAGCACACAGCAGTTACTCACTGTGCGATTTGCTGACCTCAGCAGTCGTATGTGATCCATTTTGTTGTCCAACGATCATACATTTGCCAAGAGGATCGATGGTATGGCTGGGCAAGTTGGATTAGCCGTTACCGTAGCTCGGATATCTCCGCGCTTGCCCCTCTTCTGTTTCCTCACGCACCATTTCCGGGGCTTTCTCTCCCGGCGAGGAGATGCAGGCAAGTCCGGTATTGTTGTAGGTCGCCGGAATAATCCAAGCTCCTTTAGCGTCTCTGTTGCGAAGTCCAAAACGTTGCAAATCTTGCTTTTGGATATGTCTAGCAGACTCTGTCGACTGTACTTGTATTCGGACTTTGACAGACGAGACGAAAAAGACGTAAAACTATCTGACGAACATATCACCGCAAAGTTGGGGACACTGGCAAAGTTCATATAATTGAAGGAAGGATGAATGGAAAAATGTACTGAGACATTCTTCATAAAAATCTACCAGGATGATGAAGATGAAATGAGGGTGACAGTGATCCCAAACACACAACCAAGCTTTCATTTGGTTTCAGAGAATGAAAATAAAGCTGCTAGAATGGCCCAGCCAATCACCTGACTTGAATCCAACAGAAAATCTATGGAAAGAACTAAAGATCAGAGTTCAGGAAGAGGTACATGGAACCTTCAAGATTTGAAGACTGTTTGTGTTGAAGAATGGGCCAAAATCACACCTGAGTAATGCATGCGACTTGTTTCTCCATACAGGAGGTGTCTTGAAGCTGTCATTACCAACAAAAGCTTTTGTAGGAAGTCTTAATTCAATTTCATGTTCAATACTTTTTCACTGTGTCATTCCATTATATTACACATAATTTCTGTACTTAATGTGTTTTTGTTGTTGGTTTTTTGCATGTGTGGTTTACTTGGGTTGTTACTGACACCTGGTGAAAAGTTCATGCCAATAGCATCACTAGGAAAAAGGGTGACCTGTTCAAAACGTATTTACCGTGTGTGTGTGTGTACCATTCAAGGGTTAGGGTTAGGTTATTTATTTATTTATTGCTAAACTCAATTGTGACTTATATACTGAAAAATCAAACATTTGATCTTGATAATAATAATTACATGGACTATTTGTATAGTACTTTTCCAGGAATCAAAGCACCAGACAAAAAAAAACTCTAATAATCAAGGAATAATGTCATTAATAAAGAGTACACTTCAACAACGTACAAAAATCCCAAATTAAAGAGCTCATAATACAGGAAGAAGATGCAAGTTATTCTCCAGTGCTACTTCTATATGGATTTTTCCTCTTCAAGAGACATTTTTTAATAGGGGTGACTTATTCTCTGGTATTTATGTGGTAGCCTTAAATATTTGATGAAGGTATTATTTTAAAAACAGGTTTAGGAAGTGACTTTTGTTCGGTGCCTCAGAGCTGCAAAGATATTTTCTTGTCTTTTTTGTTGCCAGTAGGTAAGCCTTTATTTGCCCAATGTCAGTGGCAGTTATGCCCATCTTGTCTTTTGTTCATCTGCTTAGCTTTATCACACCGGGAGGACCCACACTGGCTCTTCAGCATTGTAAATTTTCAGGTTCAGTTGAGTCAATCTTACTTGGTGTGAATGGAGGAATGTCCCCTCCACAGGTAGAAATAGTCCTGCATAAGAAGCACTTTCAGTGCTTTCTCTGACAGTCCATCCGCACAAATTCCACACGATGAAGGAATATTTGTATATCTTTTCACTCAAAACACTAGAACTACTGCATGTGTATGTCATTATGGGAAGGTGTGAAATTAACAACACTGACAAGGGGTTGAAAAGGCGGGGTAGGCCAGTGGGTATCCAGTGGTTATTTAGTTAAACTCAAATTAGACGTATTAGTTGTATAGTGTGGGAACATCAATTACAACACTGTGGCTACTCGTATGTGCTGCATTTCTTTATGTATGATATTCACACAGGCGTCTCTGTCTTGCAGACATCAGCAAATTTAAAAGGCCAAGGGAATGCCTGCATATCACCTGGCAGATGGATGGCTACATTTGGGACAGAGAGATGGTCCACAGATCTGTCTATATGTGGTTATCAATCAAAACCCATGGTGGTGCCTTGGGGGTGCGCAACATGCACTGTACAAAAATATAAACAGAACACTTTTGTTTTTGCTTCCATTTTTTATGAGCTGAACTCAAAGATCTAAAACATTTTCTTTGTACACAAAAGTCGTATTTCTCTCAAATATTAAACAAACAAATCTGTCTAAATCTGTGTTAGTGACCTCACAGGTGTGGCATATCAAGATGCGGATTAGACAGCACAGGTGTGCCTTAGGCTGGCCACAATAAATGGCCACTCTGAAATGTTCAGTTTTATCACACAGCACAAGGCCACATATGTTGCAGGTTTTGAGGGAGCGTTGAGTTGGCATGCTGACTAAAGGAATGTCCACCAGAGCTGTTGCCCGTGAATTGAATGTTCATTTCTCTACCATAAGCCGTCTCCAAAGGCATTTCAGAGAATTTGGCAGCACATCCAACCGGCATCACAACCGCAGAGCATGTTTAACCACACCAGCCCAGGACCTCCACATCCATCATGTTCACCTCCAAGATTGTCTGAAACCAGCCACCCGGACAGCTGCTGCAACAATCGGTTTGCAGAACCAGAGAATTTCTGCACAGACTGTCAGAAACGTCTAAGGTAAGCTCAGCTGCATGCTCGTTGTCCTCATCGGGGTCTTGACCTGACTGCAGCTTGTTGTCGTAACCAACTTGAGTGGGCAAATGCTCACATTCAATGGCATCTGGCTGCTAATCAACTCTATGTGAAGGAAATGTGTTGCAATGGGTGAGGCAAATGGCGGTCACACAAGATACTGGTTTTCTGAACCCCCCCCCCCCCCCCCCCAAATAAAGCAAAACACATTTCAGAGTGGCCTTTTATTGTGACCAGCCTAGGGCACACCTGTGCAATAATCATTCTGTCTATTCAGCATCTTTATATGCCACACCTTTGAGGTGGGATGAATTATCTCGGCAAAGGAGGAGTGGTCACTAACACAGATTTAGACAGATTTGTGAAGAATATTTGAGAGAAATGGTCTTTTGTGTATGTTGAGAATGTTTTAGATCTTTGAGTTTAGCTCATGAAAAATGGGAGCAAAAACAAAAGCGTTGCATTTATATTTTTGTTCAGTGTAATTTGACACAAATGCGTGATGGGCAGTACGGTGGCTTAATGATTAGTATTGTTGCCACACAGCAAGACATACACTCTCATGAGCGCCACTAGCTTAGCTTATGGCAAGCTAAAAGTGGATGCTCTTGTTACGGCCGAACAACTGTCCAGTTTCTGCGTATTCTGTGTTAGTACGCGCCCCCGGCCAACGTGTTTGATGAATTCCTGTGCAAAAAGTAGTTCCCAGATAATTGTGATATATTTCTGTGAGATAATGAGTATATGTCATCTAAATCAATTCTAAAATTTACCAGTAATAAAATTATAAAGATAACTGAAGTTTTAAGAGTGGCTGTAATAAGTATTTAAGAAACTTAAAGTTTCTGAGCAACTTGACCTGTTATTCCTCAAGCACACTGTAAACATTGACACGATGGAGTTTGATACGGAAGAGTTCAGAAAGATACGATTACCATTTACAGTTGACGATGAAAGACTTGGGTGTTAACTTCGTGTTAAAGTCAGAACAAGAAGCAGCACTGAAAGAGATCTATCTGGGAATATTCTGTATGTTGCCCACAGCAAGATCCAGCAACATCATCTCATGTCGGCAAGTCACGAGCTAGTGGCGCTCGTGAGAGTGTGGCGAAAGTAATTCGGCGAGTTCAGTCTGTGGGCGCGAGCTATCCCACAATCTCAAAATAGCAGAGATGTCGGTCCAATGACAGCGGCACTCACAACAGGGTGAGCACGAAGGTCCTGGGGTTGCTCTTCCCACCTGGTCCTTCTTGTGTGGAGTCTGCATGTTGTAAACGTGTTCATGTAGGTTCCCACTGGGTGCTCCAGCTTCCTCCCACTTCCAAAGACATGCAGGTTAAGTGTACTGGAAACGTTAAATTGCCCAAAGGTGTATGTGCGAGTGTAAATGAGTTTGTCTTTCTATATGTGGCTCTGCTATAGATGAGTGTCCTGTCCAGGGTGTACCTCTCGCCCTATGACTGCTGGGACAAACTCTTGATTGGAATAAATGAGCATAGAAAATGAATGAATGACCAGTCCATGCTGCTCCACCTGACGTGATACTGTAGTATGCATCAGTTAATTTTTGAACAAGGATAGTCCTCTGACAACCAATATGTCAGGATCTATTGTGGAGGTTCAGAAAATAATGTAAGTGTTCAGCTGGTAATAAAATAATAAATTCAAAATTCAGGCCTAGAGTGATCCGTGGAACTGTTTTTAATGAGAAAAAAAACATTTGTATGTATGGCTGTCTTTACTGTTGCAGAAGTGCTCTTCACATTGCCTGTGCCTGTGGACATGTTGAGGTGGTTCAGTTTCTCGTTGATAGCAAAGCCAAGCTTAACCTCTGTGACAATCAAAATAGATCTGCCTTAATGAAGGTAATACTGAATTATGTGATTGTTAAAGTAATTTTTAATTGAATAAGACAATCGTGTTGAGATGACCATAATTGAATATTTACATCATGCATTGATTTCCTTGCAATGTATATCCACATTCTTGCCTGTATTCCACAATATCAGGCAGTCCAGGTGCAGAATGAACGCTGTGTCAGCATACTGCTGGAGAATCATGCTGACCCAAAGCTGGTGGACATCAATGGCAACACTGCCTTACATTTGGCAGCAAACATCCCATCCATCTCCACTGCCGTGTTACTCCTGGAGTATGATGCTGACATCAATGCTTCAAACAAGGTGATCCTTTCTAATGTTATCACAGCACAATCTGCCGCCATCAGGTGTCATGTTGACATATTTTTGAATTGGTGTATGCTGAAATCCTTTTCAGTCCCAGTACCACGCTTCCACATACCTAACAGATACAATCGGCACCAACACCAAGTGGCCACCAGGGCCTATGTAGGACTCATTTTTTCCTTCTTCTGCAGTGGGTTATAGGCTGTATTGTATGTTATTCTCAGATGTCTCATTTGTCCACAAATCAAAGATAATCACTTTATTGTCTTGGTTGCACATCCGGGCGCTCCGTCTGTGAGGTCTTACCAGCGTGCTTAGCAACGCCGGCTGGGGTGTAAACAGTCAGTAGCAGACAATGAAGTTGATGCAAGTTTTTTCATTTTCACCACTGTTTTGTTTTTATATATACAGCGGTCCCTCGTTTATCGTGGGAGTTACGTTCTAAAAATAATCCGCGTTAGGCGAAATCTGCGAAGTAGACAGCGTTATTTTTTGCAATTATTATAGACGTTTTAAGGCTGTAAAACCCCTCACTACACACTTTATACACTTTTCCCAAACAGGCATTAACATTTTCTCACTTTTCTCTCATGTGTAAACACTCTCAAAGTTCAAACCTTAGTAGAAAAATAAGACCAACTTGTTTTCAGGCCCAAACATTTGTTTGAGAAATAGAACGTTAGTTCTAAAAGCCATCATAATTATTTATAGACAAACAAATTTAATTTTAACAATCAACCGACGAGGTTGGACACATAAGAAATTATTAATAGTGACTGACCAGTATTTCACAGTTTCTCTGATCGCGCCTCTTCGTCATGGTGCTGCTGCGCTGTCGCGTCTTTTTCCACTGAGTGACACCTCGGTGCAGGTGTCTTTTTCCGAGTGAAGAACACAGTTATGGGTAGTTGTTGGTGCTCTTTTTTTCTTCTGGGCGAGAAGATTCTTATAAACAGACACGCAGAACACAATGTGCTGCGACCGGCCTGCTTGATGAGGACGCAGAACACAATGTGCTGTAAAAAAAAAAAAAAAAAGCATGCAAAATTGGACTATATATATATATATATATATATATATATATATATATATATATATATATATATATATATATATATATATATATATATATATATATATATATATATATATATATATATATATATATATATATATATATATATATATATATATATATATATATATATATATATATATATATATATATATATATATATATATATATATATATATATATATATATATATATATATACACACACACACACACACACACACACACACACACACACACACACACACACACACACACACACACTTTGGCAATGCTAGGCAGTGGGTTGTACCAACAAAACCAGAAAGAAAATTTAAATCCATCACGACACACAAAGAGGATTATGCATCACATCGATCAGTATCATGCGTTACTTTGGGGGGAAATAATCAGCAGCATGGCCCCTCCTGGCACAGACTAGCAATGCATACATGACATAAATTATATAAAATACAAAAATACCTGGTGTGTCTGGTGTGAGGTAGGAATAAATATCAGGATATTGAACATCTGGCCATTGTGTGGGATTATTTTTCCATCGTCCAGCTTCGAGTTAGTACAGAGAAAACGTCAGTCCTGCTGCTGCTAATTTGGTGTTATATCGCTCCCGAGTGATATTATCCAAACTCTCTGAATAGCTGAAGGCCACACTAAGGTCCCAACAACAGAAATATAATGAAATTCAAACAATTACTTAAATCTGTTGTGTGCAACGGTGTGCCTTGAACAAATACAAAGCTGAAATGTGAGAAGCTGCACATTTGAGAAAAAAGGCTGGTGACTCAAAATGATTGATTACTCGATTGTCAAAATAGTTGCTAATTAATGTGCAGTGCATCTGAAAAGTATTCACAGCGCTTCACTTTTTCCACATTTTATCATGTTACAGCCTTATTCCAAAATGAAGTAAATTCATTTTTCCCCTCAAAATTCTACTCACAACACCCCATAATGGCAAGATGAAAAGTTTTTAGTTATTTATTTTTATTTTTACAAATGTATTAAAAATGACCAATGTGAGATATCTGAAATTTGCCAGTCCGAATCTGGATCACCTCCCAAATTCAGTGGAGTCTTCCATGCCCTAATAACTATCCGTGGTGATGCAAATTTGGTGAGAATCCATGAAGTAGGTTTTTTTTTTTTTACGTAATCCTTCAAAGCCTAAATACAGTGAAACCTTGATCTACAATCCAGATCCAGATCATCTCCAAAATTTAATGGAGTCTTCCATGGTCTAATATCTGTCTGTTGTGAAAATTTCATCAAAATCTGAGCAGTAGTTTTGATATAATCCTGCTAACAGACAGAATGCAGATCATTTTATTACATTCTTGGTGGACTAAATATATATATAAAAAAAACTAAGAAATCACATGTACACAGTATTCACAAACTTTGCTCAATACTTTGTTGATGCACCTTTGGCTGCAATTACAGCCTTCAGTCTTCTTGAATATGATGCCACAACCTTTGTGCACCTATCGTTGGACACTTTTGCCCATTTGTCTTTCCAGCACCTCTCAAGCTCCATCACGTTGGAATGGGGAGCGTCGGTGCACAGCCATTTTCAGATCTCCTCAGAGATGTTCAATCAGATTCAGGTCTGGTCTCTGGCTGGGCCACTCAAGGACAATCACAGAGTTGTCCTGAAGCCACTCCTTTGATATCTTGGTTGTGTGGTCAGGGTCATTGTCCTGCTGAAAGATGAACCGTCGCCCCAGCTTGAGGTCTGTAGCAGGTTTTCATCCAGGATGTCTCTGTACATTGCTGCATTCATCTTTCCCTCAGTCCTGACTAGCCAGTTATTTCCTGCTGCTGAAAAACATCCCCACAGCATGACGCTGCCACCACCATGCTTCACTGTAGGGATGGTGCCTGGTTTCTTCCAAACATGATGCCTGGGGTTCACACCAAAGAGTTCAATCTTTGTCTTATCAGACCAGAGAATTTTGTTTCTCATGGTCTGAGAGTCCTTCGGGTGCCTTTTGGAAAACTCCATGTGGGCTGCCATGTGCCTTTTACTAAGGAGTGGCTTCTATCTGCCCACTCTACCATACAGGCCTGATTGGTGGATTGCTGCAGAGATGGATATTCTTCTGGAAGGTTCTCCACTCTCCACAAAGGAATGCTGGAACTCTGACAGAGTAACCATCAGGTTTTTGGTTCCCTAAGGTCTTCCTCCCCCGATCATTCAGTTTAGACGGGTAGCCAACTCTAGGAAGACTCCTGTTGGATTGAAACTTTCTCCATTTACAGATGATGGAGGTCGCTATGCTCATTGGGACCTTAAAAGCAGCAGGAATGTTTCTGTAGTCTTCCTCAGATTTGTGCCTTGAGACAATCCTGTCTCTGAGGTCTACAGACAATTCTTTTGACTTCATGCTTGGTTTGTGCTCTGACTTGCACTGTCAAATGTGGGACCTTATATGTAGACATGTGTGTGCCTTTACAAATCATGTCCCGTCAACTGAATTTACCCCAGGTGAGTCCATTTGGTGCACATTTTTCCATTATATCTCACTCAAAAGTGCTACAGTCACTCTCATATTTCTGTTATGGATTGACCTACACCACCAAAATTGGATGGAGGTCCCAATTTTATGCCTGTTTGTCTATTTTCCAGTTAACCCTATGGAAACTGTGTGCCAAAAAGCAATGACAAATTGTGCATAGCAGAGATAACCAATGTTATGTGAAAATTATCTGAAAATGAATTCAGAAACTGAAAAAGTTGAAAGAAAAAAAAGAACCTGACAACACCACAACAATCCTTTGATTCAAGTGCATGGACTACATACATACTCCTGACATTTGATCGCATTTAATTTAACTTATGAAAAGCTACTTCTAACAGGACTTTGACCTTGAAAATTTTTTTCCAAGGTAAAATTTTATGGAATTGGAAACTAGTGTTGGTGGTTTGTGCTCTATGAGCGCAGTGCTCTCCTTTCACATTGTCATTATGGGTTATTGTGTGTAGAATTATGAGGGGAAAAATTAATTTAATTCATTTTGCAAAACATATTGGAAACATAAACATTGGTAACATAAAAACTTGTGGAAAAAGTGAACCAGTGTGAATACTTTCTGGATGCACTGTAATAAGCAGTTAATCATTGCAGCTCCACAGGCAGGTTGAAACATTTTAGAAGCAGCAAACTTCAAACTTGCTCATTTATGGAGCAGTGATGCTTTGTGCCTGTCATTTATCTGTGTTCATTTAATGTGTTCAGTGATGTTGTTTGCTGCACAAAAAAATTTAACCTGTTTATTTACAGGCACATATTAAAACAACTGGCATTTACCAGAGTGCTTTGCAATTAGAAAGGAAGACATTTGTGACAACATGGATGGCAAGATGAAAATGGTAAAAACAGAATAAAATCTAACAGATTACAAATAAAATAAAAGCAACATGGGGAAAAAACAAAAAAAACAAATCTCATTTGGATTTAAAAGCCAGAGATTAAAATTTGATTTTCAAATGAGTTTTAAGAATGCCTAGTGTTTGTGATACTTACTGTTACTCAAAGTTACTGCAAAGCCCATATCTCCCCTGTAGTTTAATCTGGACCAGAGCATGTCCAGAAATTATGTGTTTGCGTTTGTGTGTCCCTGTTAGTAGCTATCCTGAGAGTGCAAAAATTGGAGTTAATATTATATTAATGTGTCTAGAGTTATACTTGATGTGGACATATCCTGTCTCATGGCAATCAGTCTGTGAGCAGGATTTATGTCCTTTCTTTAACACAGTGATGAGAGAATTTGCGGAGAGCGAGGAGCGCAGGCAGCCTTTTTTTTCTTTTAATTGTTCACATGTGCGCGCACGATCGAATCGTCCGTGAGTGGACTGCAGATGTCTGGACGTTTTACTGAACGTTGACATGTCCTGTCTCTTGCAATCAATCTGTGAGCAGGACTTTTGTGGACTGTATTTAAAAACATTTGTGAGAGAAGACAGAGGAGCTGCTGCTGCAGCCAGCAGCGTTGACTGACAGCCAAACTGACAGCCAAAGTAGGCGTTATCTGATTGGTCGTTATTGATAGAAGGCGTCGCTCGATTGGCTAGCGCTACGCTGCACACGAGGTGTACTCGGCTCCACCAGCGGTCAACTCGGCATGTGGTACAGCTCAGAAAGTGGCGAATGGGCCAATCAGAAATTGGCAAAATCACATACCATATAATAAAAAAATAAAATATCAGAATGCTTTTGCAATATGTAATATATTTCATTGGTTATACATTATGTCTGTTCTGAGAACTGTTGACAAAGAGAAGATCCTAATCCTGGTCTAATTTTCAGGAGTGCTTTACACCCTTGACTGTGGCTGTCCGTGAGAACCATTATGAGATGGCAGAATTTCTCCTCAAAGAGGGTGCTGATGTAAATTTTATTGACCAGGAGCAAAGGTCACTCATGAATTATGGCACATTTTTGATCCATGTGTCATAACTTTAATGTTGATGGGCTCTTTATCCGTGTTCTTTGGTTTGATTTACAGGTCTCTATTAATGATAGCTGCTGGCAGTGGACAAATCAATATGTTGCGCCTGCTGCTGCAGTTTGATGCAGACAGCACATTGAAGGATTCCAAAGGATGGTCGGCTGATAACTACGCAGATATGAATGGGCACCATGCGTAAGCTCCCACCTTTTCCCTGAGTGTTTCATTTCCCTACTTATTTCATGCACCTGTTGTGTGTGAGTGAGTGAGAGAGAGAGAGAGAGAGAATTTGAGCCAGTGCTCGGTACCACATGACCTTGACGGTGATGAGATCCTCTTGCTTTTTTCTAAAGCTGGGTGGGGGATTTGCTGCTTCTCAAGTTCTTCTTAGAATTTCCTGATGCTTGCAGTGACAGATTTTTCTGAGAATGTAGGTGGTTGGTGTAATCTGCCTGTTGGGCCATCTTCTAGTCAAATAAAAAGGGAGAGAAAATGTCAGCAGTGGGGCTTGGATGATACACTTACGTATGTCCCTCTGCAATGCATACCATATACGTATCATATTTGGGTGCGATTTGACATGTATCATGATACATAAGAAATGTCATCCTGCAAGATATTACAATATATTGTGATTTTGTAACACTGTAGATGTTTGGGAAAAGTTTAATAATTCACTTCTAGAGGCTGTGTGTCAGGAATCATATTTACAAAAGTAATTCGTAATCACTTTTTTTCTCTCCCGGGAGCATTATGCTTGATATTTCATGACCAAATAATTAAAACACTTTTTGAAGAAACTGCCTGTCAGTAAAGGGTGGGCGGTACACCGGTGTCATACAGTAAAACTCGCATATAATGGATTGAGGTGGACCAGTGAATTTTGTCTGTTATATTCAAAAACGGATAAAATCTGTTATACATATACAATGTGCAAGAACTGTTATATGTATGGAACAGATTAGTTGCAGCCAAGAGGTGCTGAATGATTTATGGGGAATCCCCAACAGCAATTAGACTTGTGTATTTCCTTGATTAAAAGCCTGACTGTGAATCAAGACCTGCCTCATTTCATGACTGGGTCAAAACTTCGTCTGAAAAAAATAAACACCTGCCTTAAATAAGCGCCAGGCATTATTTGCATTAAAAAGATTACATTTGGTGGAGTCACTCTTTTTTTTAAGTCAGCTACGGAGTGGTACCTTAAAATCCTAAAGCCTGATTTATGCTTCTGCAACTCTGGCCATACAATGACATCAATGTGCGTGTGACCCTTTAAAGTTCTCTGTCGCATCTTTATACAATTTCCCACAGTAACATTGGCTTTTTCTAGAGTCTTTTGTTTCTCAACGAGCTTCACTTCTTTATACAATCATCAACCTCTAAACCATTGATACGATATGTAGAATTTCCTCCCATGAATTGCAAGTCATTTGAGCGTCTTTTTCCAAATCCGTGTTGTGAAATTTGCCGTATTGGCGGACTTTTCTGCCAAACGTATTTGATCCATAATCGAAATGTTATCGGCAGGTGCACAGCAAAAACTTTTAAAAAATGACGGAAGAGGAAGGAGTGAAAATGTAAAAGTGGCAAATCACAGCCTTTTGCGGTGTCATTTTGCAGGTGCACGTCAGGCTCCAGAGAGCCACGCAGAGTGCTGTGATCTAAAGCAGTTTGGTTCGCCGCACTCAGGTATACATGTGAAACTTAACATCATATTACAGTGCAGGCAGCAAGCAGCATTTTGTTAATAATCATCAGCCTTGAATTACGGCCTGCCTCTTTAGGTCCCGTGTCTGAGCAGGGTTTGAAAAATATAAACCGTTTTTTCTTTTAATCAAGGAAATACAGTTCCCATTTAGTAAATAGGAGACATTCATTTAGTTTCTTTCCAAACAGAAATGAGAAAGTGAGTTTAGTTATGTTCAGCTGAATGTGTTGATGTATGAGACAGTGCCAGCAGTCCAAAACTACAGTTTCAGCGACTGGACATAATTGCAGGCTTCATGGGGACTGGGTGAATTTGTGCTTTGTTGCAGTCTCAAAATCATGACCTCCTGAAGGGACAGTATTTTTAAATGTGACTAGTGGTTTGAGTATTTCTCTCCCTCTCAGTCTCTCTCCCCCCCATTATTGACAATGAAATTTTAGTGTGTTGACTCTGTTGCAGGTGTTCTGTCCTTATCATTGACCATGGTAGGCAGAGGACTGATGTGCCCTCCCTGTTACACCAAGGTCCAAGCAGTAACATAAAAAAAAATGTACTGAGTGGTCCTTCCTGTCATGTTGAAGCAGGTTTCTCCTTGGGGGGACCAGCCACTGACAAACCTGGTAGGGAGACTTTTTTTAAGCCAAAATAAGTTACTATATAATAATGAATCAAAGGTGTATGATAACTTTAACATTAAGGTAGTTTTGTATCACAGTTGTGACTGTTCATTATTGATCATTGCTATTTCATTTATTCCTTATGTGATGCCACTTGATTGGATCTAGGAAATGGAGCAAGTGAAGCGGGGAAAGGTATTAACTTTCAGTCAGTGCAGCTTGGTCAAAAAACTTGACAAATGGGGTCAGGTCTTTGCCATGGGAATTTCATTCACTCCTCACTTCAGAAAATACCATTTTTAAATTATGTTAACTCTATGACTGTTTATAGTCATTTTATATAAATCACCTATTTTTACAAAAATGTCAGAGTAATAGAGAGATCCATTTACACACATACACACATAGTTTTTTTTTCTTTTAAATGAATGAAATAAATATATAGTAAAAATGTGGAAATGATGGTTAACTGATCAAATAATGATATACAAATGGGTAGTTTTAAAATTGAACACACTTCCAAAAATTGTTCTAACGCTGTTATGTCAGTAATAATTAGTTACGTCATACAAATGGCCTAATATGCCATTTTTGGAAAAAACTGAGAGTTTATCCAACATACTGTTTGAGGGATAAGCTCTCAAAACGGTGATTATTTTGTTACATTTAGAATTTTTTGCCATTTACAGAGCCTTGTAGAAAGAATGGCACATAAAATGCACCAGATTTGATTATGTTTGATAATTCTAGAGAAAACGTTAGCCTTAGTCACAAAGTTTCAAAGCGCTGTGGTGTCAAAGGTGCTATGAATGTTGGACTGAAATGCTCATTTGACAGAGTGCTTCAAAGTATTCCAAATTTGTAAATGGTAATATTAGTCATTTCTTTGTATCCTCAAACTGAGTGGATGCCCTGGGACCCTCTTTGTAATTTGATATGGGATGACTGCATTTATATTAACTAAAATAAAGTGTATTAATTTAAAATCAGCTAAAAAAAAAACAAAACTCTTCAACTGTTTGGTTGCAGATTTGGAGGACAGTTCCCAGTCCGAGTCCCTAAGTCGGTAAGAACATTTTTTTCTTTTCATTATCAGCAATCCAGTTACCTATAAGGCTTCCCACCTCAAATTATTTGCTTTCTTTCATCAGGGTTTCAAAAAGCCTTGGGGATGATTGGTCTTCATCGGAAGAGGATGATGAATCTGTTTTAAACCAAAAGGTAATTGAGACTCATTCATCCTTACTCAAACTGTGTTTTATGTACTTTGTCAAAATCAGTTGGATCCTTACTTGCTGTTCTGTGTTTTCAGAAACTACCAAAGTTAAACCTCAGGGAAATGATTGCATTTAAGAAGAGAGGAGGTACTGTAACTCATTCATCTTTTCCTTTTAAAACTTTCCTCCTTGTTCTTTCTTCATAGTTTGTGTATCTTTAATAATAATCTGTATGGCCTGCCCTGTAGCATCCAGAAAACCTGACAAATCCTTGAGTGATACAGAATCTGACATTGAGAGTGAGAATAGAGTCCAAAGAAACCCATCTTTCCTAAAGCCTGTAGCATCCAACACCAACAATGCTCTGCAGGGCTCAGTAGATCCCTCTCCTAGCTCATTTTTAAAGCAACACCAGACAACATCTTCCCCTCTTCCAGTCGACAGAAAGGTAAAATTTATGCTCTGAGGTGCAATGATTTAAATTTCTGACATTTTGCTGTCATTCTGTGTTTCTCCCTAATTTATGAAACATGCAGGCAAAAAGCAGCAATCATGTAGTAATACCAAAGCAAGATCAGACTCTCAAGAAAGTTCTGATGCAGAGAATCCTGAGGAACAAAATGAAGAGGAAGAAGAGGATGATGAGGATGAGGAAGAGGAGGAGGAAGAAAATGAGGCAGAAGATGAAGAGGAGGATGAAGATGAGGAAAGTGAAGATGAGGAAGGAGGCGATGAAGAAGAAAATGAATATGAGGAGGATGGCACATGTGTCGTCTCTGTCCCAAATAACACCACCGAAATTGATAATATAAATATGAACCAATCCTGCATTAGTGGTTCTCCTAAAATTATTGAGCATTGTGGTCACAGTATACATGCTGCAGACACCGCTTTCAACAACAGAACCAACCAGGGGTTTGTAAGTATGACTGAGAATATTATTAGTCAAGAGAATGCTGCCGAAACTGCAACTCGGTATAATTCCATCCATCCTGCTGGTTCATTGACTTACTCAGTGGCCACGCTATTAAATGTAGTAGAGGACTGTCTTGTGTCAGCCATTAGAGTAGAATCAAAGTTTTCTGATGAAGACAATAGCTTTGAGAAGGATTTTATACAGTCATCAGATAAAAATATTTTTGTAACCTCAGCCCCCACGCTATCTAGACATAGTACAGAAAATCATTCACATATCGAAGGTAAAGCGGAAAGGTTAACCTTGAGAGAGACTCTGATAAGTAAAAATGAGGGTGGGTAATCAAGCAGGATTTAGTCACAACACAGTGTCTCCTAGTAGAAGAAATATGTTAGCTGAAGATGAACAGGACACCACAGGTAGTAATTCTGATGGTGATGGAGTAAATGAAGAGGCTTTCAAAAGAAAAAAACACAGGCCATCATGGAGTGCGTCATTAGAAGAACATGACAGCAAGAATTGTGGCTTGTCCAAAGAAGCAGATACTATCAATATGGATACACTTGGTCTGGGGAGAGATACTCAAGTATCAGATTTCCTGGAAGGACCAGCAACAGTTGATTTAAACAGCAAAATGGTGCAGCCAAATGAAAACCAGTCACGTACCCCTTGGGATTCGTCATCAAGTTTAATAGGTTGTCTTTCTGCTCAGTCGACTACAGATGAATCTCTGTCCTGGCTGGAAAAGGGTGCTGGAGCAAATTTAGGTCAGTGTGCTTCTTGTGAAAGTACTGGCTGTTTGAAAAGTGGATCCTTTTTAAAATGTGAACCATATGAAGAAACCAGTTCTGTTGAAGACCTGTTGCCTTTTTCCAACATTAATATTGGGGCAGGAAATACATCTGCAGATCAGCATTGTTCAAGTGACACTTGGAAAGCAGAAAAAAGTTTTGTGAAAGAGCCATGGGACCCTTCTCCAACAGTGACGGCAGTGACTGGAGATCAGCAGACTGCCAGTAAAGAAATTGCTGAGTCGTTACAAATGGACAATAAACTTCCTGACTGTCAGGAAGCAGATTCTTGTGGGTGGAATGGCGATGCTGATGGAGGTGAAAGCAGCAAGTCCAAAAATGCTATATTTGTGGTTCAGAATCATGAAGAAATTTCTCAACACAAGCAGGTGCTCACAGGGCCTTCTGTTTCACAAGACTCATTCATTACATGACTATAATGAAGAACCTGTAAAGGAAAAAATGAAATTCAGCCCATTCAACCAAGGTGATGTCACTGCTCCTCATAGTTCAAACAGGGACAAATTTCCCAATGAATTCTTAAATCAGACTGATGCTGATGTTAATTTAGAGTAGGCTGTTGACACAGACATCAGAGAGCAGGACAGTCATGTAAAATTAGCTTTGTGGCAGTGCACAACAGGTAGATATTTATGTTGTAGTGTACATATTTGTCCCGTCATGTTTGGTGTGCCAGTGGTTTTATCTGAAAATGCTTCTGTAGTGGTGTGTGTGTGTGTGTGTGTGTGTGTGTGTGTGTGTGTGTGTGTGTGTGTGTGTGTGTGTGTGTGTGTGTGTGTGTGTGTGTGTGTGTGTGTGTGTGTGTGTGTGTGTGTGTGTGTGTGTGTGTGTGTGTGTGTGTGTGTGTTAACTAGCTGGGTGTTTGCTACCACCGTCATGAATTTGTTCATTTGTTTTGTGTTTATAATTGGAAACTTTAAATCAGGGTTCCTTTGCAGTAAAGTATGGAGTTTGATTTTAGTAATTTCCAGGTCTGGATAAGTATGGAAAAAGGAAATTGGGGTATAGAGAAATATTTGTGTTTCCAGACTTTTGCCACTACATTGTACATTAAAATGTAGGCTAAAATTCTGATAAAATATTTGTACCAGAGAAGCATGTTGTTGAACTATGGAAGAATAAATGGAATTGGTTAACTTACTTTTTCTTCCAAACTAGGGACCTAAAAGGCAAAGCACACCGAAACACATTTGTGTATAATCATTGTGTGTTTAAGAAAACGTGCCTTATTATATTACATTACTCATTATTAATTTGACATTTTATATAAATTAATATAAGATTCCATGGATGGGATGTTCACCGAATAGTGACACTGCCTATGATGATTTTTAATCCGTACACAGTGATGCTTTAATGGCAATCTGTAGTTTTTCAAAAATCAAACATATAATAGAAAAATATTGAAGGCAGTCTGAAGCAGCGCATCTGTAGAGACTCGCCACGCCACTAGTCAAAGAATAAATAAATAATAAATGTACTGCAGAGTAAATTCATTCAAGTCGGATGACAAGTGTTGTATTCCAATTTAAAAAACATTAAATGAAAGAGTTTACATTTACTGTCTGTCTAACAGTGTTAGTGTCTGAAGCAGCTCTCTGCTACTCAAATTAAAGCCTTTGTACGTAGATTATTGAATACATCAGTTAATGCTACATCTATCCAATATTTGTTTTTAAACATTGTAAACATTTATGACTAATGTATAACAACAAATGACATGAACTATAACAAAATAATGAAATATGAAGTGTGCATCATATTTAAATTAAATTGGTAAGTTGTAACTCTTAAGCCCCTGTCACACATACCAAGAATGTGCAGGAACCATCCCCGATATAGCAAATATTGCCATAATCCGATGCAGTCGGGAGGAAAAGAGGTGTGGTCAGCTTTGTCAGAATGCGTCCGGATCACCTTGTCCACACCTGCATGATGGCATCCAAAGCGCATGTAGACAACAGGTAGATGACAGACTGCTGTCAGACGGCCATAAAAGGCGCTGAAGACTGCCTGATGTCCAAACGTCTGGATGGCACACACAGGACTGAAGTACTGTGTTCCTCACGCATGCGAGTGCACAGCGCGCGTGTCCGCGCACACGTGTGGCACTGCAATTATCACTCAGCCGTGTGTGTATGCATAACGCATGACCCACTAAGCATGCGCAAGCTTAGTGTCAGTGGACAGCTTCGCTGAAAGTTTGCTGGCATTAGGCCATGCTGTCCCCTCTGTCAGATGAACCCTTTCCAGGGAACATTAATTTCTTTTTTCTTTCTTGCTCTCTTCAGGAACACAACTCTGGACACCGTGATAGTTGGATTATCACATGGGATTCATTTTTTATTTTTGGTGAGAGGATTTTAACCACAGGCTTCGGTTTCGGCTTCACGTCCATGTCCGCACTGTGAAACACACCTGGACCACTGTTGGAGGTGAGATTCATGTTTATTAATGCTGTCACGGCCTGGCACAACAGTTCCATGTCATATCTCCTACAGAGTTAGAAGGTGATCATTTATTACAGTGTGAGATCCGTTCAGCTCCGAGCCTGACGACTGCAATGATGCATTACTGCGCACCACGGAGAGGGGCAGCTGCCCATGTTATATACAGATATGATGGAGACAATATTCACATTATTTATGTCGCCCATGGGGAGGAATATTATCTGTACTGTAAGGTCCATTATGGATATAACAGCCTGTCCAGATCTGCAACGCCGTGCAACACATTGACCCACAGTGGACACGGTGCTTTTGGTTTGGTCTCGCTGTGTTCACTTCCCGTCCATATGGATGGCTGTGTGCCACATACATATCAATGATCCAGGGTTCCTTTGCACTCCGGGGTGGGGGGGCATTGGAGGTGAACATTATAAGTGGATAAGTGGCACGTGCAGGTCATGCCGGCAGGCTTACGCCATGCCCAGTCCATCTCGAGCTTCCCCCATACGCGCTCAAATCGTTATGGATCCTGTTTATCAAATACATTTTATTTATATAGCACCAAATCACAACAAACAGTTGCCCCAAGGCGCTTTATATTGTAAGGCAAAGCCATACAATAATTACGGAAAAACCCCAACGGTCAAAACGACCCCCTGTGAGCAAGCACTTGGCGACAGTGGGAAGGAAAAACTCCCTTTTAACAGGAAGAAACCTCAAGCAGAACCATGCTCAGGGAGGGGCAGTCTTCTACTGGGACTGGTTGGGGCTGAGGGAGAGAACCAGGAAAAAGACATGCTGTGGAGGGGAGCAGAGATCAATCACTAATGATTAAATGCAGAGTGGTGCATACAGAGCAAAAAGAGAAAGAAACACTCAGTGCATCATGGGAACCCACAGCAGTCTAAGTCTATAGCAGCATAACTAAGGGATGGTTCAGGGTCACCTGATCCAGCCCTAACTATAAGCTTTAGCAAAAAGGAAAGTTTTAAGCCTAATCTTAAAAGTAGAGAGGGTGTCTGTCTCCCTGATCCGAATTGGGAGCTGGTTCCAGAGGTGAGGAGCCTGAAAGCTGAAGGCTCTGCCTCCCATTCTACTCTTACAAACCCTAGGAACTACAAGTAAGCCTGCAGTCTGAGAGCGAAGCGCTCTATTGGGGTGATATGGTACTATGAGGTCCCTAAGATAAGATGGGACCTGATTATTCAAAACCTTATAAGTAAGAAGAAGAATTTTAAATTCTATTCTACAATTAACAGGAAGCCAATGAAGAGAGGCCAATATGGGTGAGATATGCTCTCTCCTTCTAGTCCCTGTCAGTACTCTAGCTGCAGCATTTTGAATTAACTGAAGGCTTTTCAGGGAACTTTTAGGACAACCTGATAATAATGAATTACAATAGTCCAGCCTAGAAGAAATAAATGCATGAATTAGTTTTTCAGCATCACTCTGAGACAAGACCTTTCTAATTTTAGAGATATTGCGCAAATGCAAAAAAGCAGTCCTACATATTTATTTAATATGCGCATTGAATGATATATCCTGATCAAAAATGACTCCAAGATTTCTCACAGTATTACTAGAGGTCAGGGTAATGCCATCCAAAGTAAGGATCTGGTTAGACACCATGTTTCTAAGATTTGTGGGGCCAAGTACAATAACTTCAGTTTTATCTCAGTTTAAAAGCAGGAAATTAGAGGTCATCCATGTCTTTATGTCTGTAAGACAATCCTGCAGTTTAGCTAATTGGTGTGTGTCCTCTGGCTTCATGGCTTTATGCTGCCTTCATTCGTAAATTGCGGTCAGATGGTGCTCAGACCGCCGACGGATAGGTGTCCCATCTCGACGGCACCTGGAGGGTTTTGAACATATGCATCACACCCGGGTCCGCCGGCTGACTTTGACCAACTGTGTGGACTCTCGCAGATGGCTGTCAGAGCGTTTTGGAACTGAAACCCGACACTTTTCGGATGTGTGCCAATTCGTCATTCTGACGCCATTCTGTGTGATTCTGGCTATGTGTGATGAGGGTATTACAGTAGATGAAAAAAAAAATATAGAAATCTGGAATCATTTATTTTATTATGCTTCACTTTAACAAATTTCCAGCCAAATCTGAATGTGCAAAAAAAAATTAACAAGATTCAACACCTGTTTCATTTCAAAAGACCAATGTCATGGGTTTACGTTTGTTTACATTACATTTTTTAATATAAATAATTTGCCACACCACCTTTCTTTGCATACTGCAGCACACTTGAGTAGTTCCTGAAATTAGCAGCTATATGTACTAAATTCAGCACTCATGCAGGTGATGGGACTCAGTGTTGGGCCTTGGGACTCATTTTCAATACCTAGTGTGTCCCAGAACTCAGTGGCCAAAAATTGTAATGCAAACCCTGCCATTTGTTTGTGGCTGGGTCAGAGGAAAAATGTCACGGATCCTGGGGACAAGTGCCTCATGGAAGTTCTGGTAGGGTGGCTATAGTTTGTGAACGTATACAATACATGTAGTGACACGGATTTGTTCACATGTACTTTTATCTTTTATCCTTCCATTACTGCTAATTTTTGAATAAATTGAAAATCAAATAATGTACTTGATAATTTTATTTCTATCAAATAGATTAAAAATTTGTTTCTCTCTCTCTCAGCAACAGAATCAGACACTTCTCTCCTTTCACATGTTCTGCATCATCTTCTGCAGTCTATAAACATCACCTCCGGCAGTATATAGTAATGGACGTCCATCTCACTATCTGACCTATTGTGGTAAGCGATGATGCCACAGTAATTCACCATGATAGCATCAGAACCCTAAGGATAGGGGCCAGTAAAGAAAAGGGTTAGTGGAGTGGAAAAAATCAGCATCTGCGAGATGGCTGACTTCGTGTTTGTGAGGTCAAGTGAAAACAATCTTTAATTGATTTGTAAATGTAGTGTAGCCTACTTACCCACAGTTGGTGATACAAAATTTTGGCTGTACTAAATTTTATATGACATAATTTGGCATATTATAAGGTGATATACCACAAAGTGTCATACACTACATGTTTACAGTTGGATTTTTTTAATTAATTAATTTAAATAAATGAGTAGTTATTTGTATCGTGAAATCTCTGAAGTCTATAAATTTTAGTATGGAAAAAGTCTGGAATTTTGAAATAGACAATGTGTAGGAACCCTGTTAAATTGGCTGTAAATGTCCATGTGGGTGTGAATGTGTTTATCTGTCTATATGTGGCCCTGCAATAGACTGGTGTCCAGTCTTAGGTGTACCCTGTGTTGTTGCCCTATGACTGCTGGGATAGGCTCCAGCCCCATGGGACCCTTGGTTTGGAGTAAGTGGACATAGAAAATGGATGGATGGATGATTTATATTTATGACAGATGTGTGTCAAACTTTGTTTTTGTGTACATCATTATGTACATAATGTGTGCACAAATACCTTAATAATAATGATGATGATGATGATAATCATCATCTAATAATATATAATAATATAATATCTATGTCTTTGTTTCACAGAAAAATCCCACTGAGGACAGGGATGAAAGTGACAAAGAGGAGGCGGGTGATAAGGTGGAAACTGAAATCTTGGATGAAAATCGTCAAACTGAAGAGGAAGGTGACTCCCCTGATGCCAATTCAGCTATTGCTGAGAAAGAAATCCCCAAAAATATGGAAAGGGGTGAGAAGCAAGTCAGTCACTGTGGGTGTTCTAAACATTCAAGAAGCAATATCATTACAATAACTCTTCATGGGAAGTTACAGTGCTAACACATTGACTTGCACTCTGAAAGTCAAACTGTACAAGGGACAGAGGCCAGGTTCTGTGTTCTTGGGCTTGCCACTTAAACAGTCCAATAAAGAAAAAAATACTGCGATGTCTGGAGGTAATCAAAAGTATTAGGGTTGATCCAGACATTTTAGAAAGGGTCATACTGAAATTTTGATACCTTTCTAGAGTGGAAATGTGATTTCTTAAGTTAGAACAAAGTCACAGATGTAATGATATAACGTCTGCTTTTGTGCAGTTACTCAGGTGTCAACAACAGATAAGTCCATATCTATTTTGAAATGAACAAACATTCTGTTGTTTCAGGTGCTCATCACAGCATTAATTATTTTGAGCTTTTGGTGTAGGGTGTTATCTTTCAGGACAGCTTTAGCCAAATTGGATGAAAGGTATAGGAATCACAGTTTTGTTTTTGGTGCCCCATTTGTTAAGGAACCTATTCGTAATTGTTAGTTGACTAATGAGCTGTTTTTTGTTTATTGACCAGTCAGTTCTACACTTTAAAGGTCTGGATTTGATTTTTGACTAAAATATTGTGATATAATTTTAAACCTAATTTTAACTTCAAGTGTAAAACGGTCCCTTGACCCGGTCCCAGATAAGTGGTTGAAGATGAGTGAGTGAGTGTAAAACGGTTGGACATTTTGCATGCATGAAAATGTTGAATTCACCACTTATTTTCTCTCACTGGTGCTCCCGCGCCAATCGCTCTGTAAAATACACATTTGCAGAGACTCTGGGGAAAAAAAATGACATGAACAGCATTACTTTATAAAGTAATACTCATTGATACATGGTTAATTTAGATTAAATGGACTGCAGAGATTAGACTCTTAATTATTTTAGACTTAAAACCATTTAACTTGCTCACCCGTTGACTTCATGCAGCCACTCTGCTCTGTGTATGCCTGATCCCATCAGATCTCAGAAGCTGAGCAGAGTAGGTCCTGCATAGGAGATCAGATGTCATGAATGTAACCAGCATATCCAAAACCTTGTTTTCTGTGATGAACTTTCTGTTCGTAAATGTTTTGCTCCCCCAAAAAGTATCATTAGCACACAAGTCACTTGCTATGGGGCGCTTCGGACACTTTGGACTCTTAAACATCTGCTTTTGTTTTCATTTAGATATACCAGAATAATTGGTATCCATTTGTTAATATCTTCTGCTTAGATTTCCTTTCTGAGTTGGGTCTAGAGAAGGGAGAGGAAGAGCAGGATTCATGGGACTCTGAGGTACAGTAAAAATGGATGTGTTATTAAGTGATTTGATGTCAGCCATTCAGATTTTCACTGAGTGACTTATTGCTTTCAGTCCCCATCTGAAAACTCCAGTAATGTGCATGGCAGAAATCAAAGCATACATGCAGAGAGTCAAGAAAAGATGTCCAGTGTTGAAGATGTGGTCAAAGAAGGTAATTTGTATTTTATTTCATAGCGAGTCTATGAAGGTTTGTCAAAGTAAATCCTTGAGTGCACCATTGCATTCTGCAGAAACAACGTGGCCTTGTGTACTTGGTGTAATTGAAATTGCTTTCTGTTATTAATTTGTATATTCATTTTCTGAATAATCATTAAGAGTTTTTTTATTTTCAGTCAAATGATGGTGAGTTATGGTGAAGAATATGATGCCTGTTACATCCTTTCCAGTAATACATTACATTTCTTTTTTTAGACTTGTTTTATGTTCCCTCTTTTATAAGAGGAGATGGAGGAAATAGGATGGCAGTTCTAGAGCTTCGAAGGAGTGTAGGCAGAACAAGAGGGAGCCAGGGAGTCGGTAGGAGTGTTTGTGTGTTGTCAAAGATCTGAGGGAAGAGCATGTCATATCTGTACCAGTTGGCTGATCACCTCATGTTCATCATAAGAGAATGCATGTAGATCACATTTATTCCACCTCACTCACACCCTTTAACTGCCCATTCTCTCAAAAGTTTGTCTCAAATGTTCACAGGTTTTGCTTGTCTTTTTAGGAAATGTTGCCTCTAACAAGACTAAAGGAACATTGCTAGCTGAAGCTGCATTTGTGTTCTATTAATCCCAGAATTTGCAAACAGTGGCCGTCTTTTGCTTAAGACTTTGTCTTTATGCCAGTTCACCATGAACTCTGCTGCATGGCAGTGATTTTGATGTTTTCACATTCAGCTCCATCAGAATGCTGTTGTCCAGAAAATAGTAAATGTTGTCTTTCATATTAAAAAAAAAACCTGTTTTCTTTTACAGTAGCAAATAAAGCAAGTGGTGAGCATGTAGATGAAGACGATACTGTCTACACAGAGGTATGTGCAGCAACTACGTATGAGGATCGGCTGAAAGATCTTGCCTCCTATGATTATTTCAGTAACAAGCACATACTGTATTCATGAGTCGCATATCAGCTCAGAGCTTAGAATGTTCTTTGTTAGGCAGTGTGATTATTTTTCCACGCATTCTCATTCCCTTTCCACACACTTATGGCAGTGCCGGACAAGTTTTTGCTTCATTTTTGTTCGTGAAGAAATGGAGTGTCTTCTTTTTCCACAGGTGACACAGTGGCTTTCACCTCTGCATCAATGTAGTGGTGTCCCTTTAGGTGTTCTTTCAACCTAGAAAAAAGGAAAAGGTTAGAGGGGGCAAGATCCAGACTGTACAGTGAGTCTGGCAAGACCTGGTAAAGTCTGAGCCATGTGCGCGAACATGCATGCCTGTATGTGTGGGGACGAGCACTGTCATGCTGAAGAACTGCATCTTTTCCAGGACGAACTCACTTCAAGTGTGCACGCAGTTTTTGCAAAGTGTTCACATATCGGTCAGAGTTAACAGTGTTGCCACTGCAAATTTGAATTTTTATGGGTAAGGTGATGCCTGTATTCCTATGACTTTCTTGTTGCTTGTTTTCTGGGTCATATACCCAGGGATTGCCACTAGTGACACTCTGGCAGAGGTTCCTGTGCATGTCAGGTCATTTTTTGCATTTTCACCCTTTAAACTCCTTGACCACCTCCTGACTGTACTGACATCCACACAGGCATCACCACAGACAACACTCATTTGTCCATGCACCTGCACAGCCCTCCGCCATGAGGAATTCAATAACTGCAAGTTGTTTCAAATGCTCATCCATGTGAATCACCATTGTTGTGCAGACTACTGCCTGCATGTATCATGCCGAAGGCAGTTCTGCGCATGCAAAAAATTGCATTCATGTGAAAACCTTTTGGTGTAACAATAGTCAATAAGTAAAGGATTACTCATTTCAATTTGATATCTTGCTTGTTATTGAAATAATCACATTGGAGGCATAACATTTCAGCCAAACTTAGAACCATCTTGGAAAAATATTGAAAATATTTTCTCCATTGGCATGAAAATAGAGGATTTTCTTTGATTTCACTAGATGAAGAAGCCAAAATGGGACCCACTCAGTGTTTTGAACAAATGTGATGGAGATACTGACCGAAAGATAGGTAAATGGAATATTCCAGAGGCACATATTTTGTACACTGAAAAAAGAACCAACTTAAAAAGTTGTTTCAATTGGTAACACCTGAATGAATTCAGTTGTTTGAACTTAAGTTAGTAATTTAGATAAAATCTAAACTTAATTCATTTAGATGTTACCAATTCAAACCATTTACTTAAGTTGGTTCAACTATTCTCTTTTTTCAGTGTAGGACAGAATAATTTTGGAATTTCTAAAAAGTAGAGAATTGTTTTTATGTTGAAATTTGTTTTTGTGTAACAGATGTAATGGAAGAGCTTGTTCTGTGTGACGCTGATAACCACGAAGGTAGGATTTAAAATTTCAACGTCATGTTCAAAGTCATGTTTTATGAAGTTGTAATAAAGATATAAATGTTCCCAGTTTTATACACTTCTCACGCTGTGTTCAGACTCTGGGCTGGATTTTTATTTTTTTTTTTTTTGATAGTATGTACCTAAACATAGAAAGGTTTCATTTTATTTTTGTTTATAGATTGCTAGAGAAAGGTCAATTGATATACACGTTTCTACAACATTAGCAGTCTTTAAAGCCCCGTTTACACAGTGCCAGTAAGAGCTCCCGGAAGCGTCCCGGAAGAGTTTTTAGCTCCTCCGGGCCGTCTTAAGGATCACACGCCGTTGTTAACGCCGGCGCTAGGGGGCGTGGCTTAGTTCTGGCTTTACCGGGAATCGTTGAAAAAATTATTCAACATGTTGAATAATTCCGGGAGCGCTCCCGGAGAAGACCGGAGAATTCGCGTGACAACGGAGACAACGCGAACAACGGCGTTTGATACTTTTTTATCGTTGTTTCATCCTTTCTCTTCCTGTAGTGCTGCAGTTTACACCGCCGTTATTCGGCGGCCGGCGTTGTATCCATAATCAACGGCGTATAGAACAGCGAAAGAGGCGGTCAAAACGGTGGCGGACAGTACGCCGTATAAGGGATAGAACTGGGTATTAACCCCCGTTGCCTGACGTGTGCCGGATGCTACAGTGTCAAAACATCGCTTTATTCGGCGGATTTAGCTGCGTTTTATCCGCATATTTGCGGATAGTAAGGCGGTCAAAACGCCGGCAAAGTGCTCCACCCCTTTCCACCGCGAAAACAGCCGGAACTACCGCGAACTTTGGTCTACGTACTACCCGACGACTAAACCGTCTATGTGTAAACGGGGCTTAACATTTTCCAGTTTTTAAGAGCCTTAGGTGCTCTTTTGTGGTCTTGTTTTTGTGTAAAACAATGTAAAAATCATATTTATCTAATAGATTACAATTTGTTCATGTAAATGGGGAATCTTCTTCACAGACTAAGGTTAATTATGGAGTTCCACAAGGTTCTGTGCTAGGACCAATTTTATTCACTTTATACATGCTTCCCTTAGGCAGTATTATTAGACGGCATTGCTTAAATTTTCATTGTTACGCAGATGATACCCAGCTTTATCTATCCATGAAGCTAGAGGACACACACCAATTGGCTAAACTGCAGGATTGTCTTACAGACATAAAGACATGGATGACCTCTAATTTCCTGCTTTTAAACTCAGATAAAACTGAAGTTATTGTACTTGGCCCCACAAATCTTAGAAACATGGTGTCTAACCAGATCCTTACTCTGGATGGCATTACCCTGACCTCTAGTAATACTGTGAGAAATCTTGGAGTCATTTTTGATCAGGATATGTCATTCAAAGCGCATATTAAACAATATGTAGGACTGCTTTTTTGCATTTACGCAATATCTCTAAATTAGAAAGGTCTTGTCTCAGAGTGATGCTGAAAAACTAATTCATGCATTTATTTCCTCTAGGCTGGACTATTGTAATTCATTATTATCAGGTTGTCCTAAAAGTTCCCTGAAAAGCCTTCAGTTAATTCAAAATGCTGCAGCTAGAGTACTAACGGGGACTAGAAGGAGAGAGCATATCTCACCCATATTGGCCTCTCTTCATTGGCTTCCTGTTAATTCTAGAATAGAATTTAAAATTCTTCTTCTTACTTATAAGGTTTTGAATAATCAGGTCCCATCTTATCTTAGGGACCTCATAGTACCATATCACCCCAATAGAGCGCTTCGCTCTCAGACTGCAGGCTTACTTGTAGTTCCTAGGGTTTGTAAGAGTAGAATGGGAGGCAGAGCCTTCAGCTTTCAGGCTCCTCTCCTGTGGAACCAGCTCCCAATTCAGATCAGGGAGACAGACACCCTCTCTACTTTTAAGATTAGGCTTAAAACTTTCCTTTTTGCTAAAGCTTATAGTTAGGGCTGGATCAGGTGACCCTGAACCATCCCTTAGTTATGCTGCTATAGACTTAGACTGCTGGGGGGTTCCCATGATGCACTGAGTGTTTCTTTCTCTTTTTGCTCTGTATGCACCACTCTGCATTTAATCATTAGTGATTGATCTCTGCTCCCCTCCACAGCATGTCTTTTTCCTGGTCCCTCAGCCCCAACCAGTCCCAGCAGAAGACTGCCCCTCCCTGAGCCTGGTTCTGCTGGAGGTTTCTTCCTGTTAAAAGGGAGTTTTTCCTTCCCACTGTCGCCAAGTGCTTGCTCACAGGGGGTCGTTTTGACCGTTGGGGTTTTTACGTAATTATTGTATGGCCTTGCCTTACAATATAAAGCGCCTTGGGGCAACTGTTTGTTGTGATTTGGCGCTATATAAATAAAATTGATTGATTGATTGATAAAATAAAAATGTTTATGCATTCACAAGGTGACATGTTTTTTGATCAGTTTAAAATATGAAATAGCATATCTTCTCATCTTTTAAATTTTTAAAACAAAAACTGTTGTAGTCCCTTCATCATGACCCTGGGCTCTACATGGATGAAGAAGCCCATCAGAGTGGAAAAGGAGATTAAATTCCTACCTTGCATACTTTTGATAACAAACTGTCTTTTATTCCATTCATGATTTTTTTCAGAAAGGGATGATTCAGAATTGTTAATATTATGAAATTCTTTGCGATAACAGCGGAGTGTACAGTAGTGTTCAGAATAATAGTAGTGCTATGTGACTGAAAAGATTAATCCAGGTTTTGAGTATATTTCTTATTGTTACATGGGAAACAAGGTACCAGTAGATTCAGTAGATTCTCACAAATCCAACAAGACCAAGCATTCATGATATGCACACTCTTAGGGCTTAGTAAAAAAAAAAAAAGTAGAAAACGGGGTGTTCACAATAATAGTAGCATCTGCTGTTGACGCTACAAACTCAAAACTATTATGTTCAAACTGCTTTTTTTAGCAATCCTGTCAATCACTAAACTAGTATTTAGTTGTATAACCACAGTTTTTCATGATTTCTTCACATCTGCGAGGCATTAATTTTGTTGGTTTGGAACCAAGATTTTGCTCGTTTACTAGTGTGCTTGGGGTCATTATCTTGTTGAAACACCCATTTCAAGGGCATGTCGTCTTCAGCATAAGGCAGCATGACCTCTTCAAGTATTTTGACATATCCAAACTAATCCATGATACCTGGTATGCGATATATAGGCCCAACACCATAGCAGGAGAAACATGCCCATATCATGATGCTTGCACCACCATGCTTCACTGTCTTCACTGTGAACTGTGGCTTGAATTCAGAGCTTGGGAGTCGTCTCACAAACTGTCTGCGGCCCTTGGACCCAAAAAGAACAATTTTACTCTCATCAGTCCACAAAATATTCCTCCATTTTTCTTTAGGCCAGTTGATGTGTTCTTTGGCAAATTGTAACCTCTTCTGCACATGTCCTTTATTTAACAGAGGGACTTTGCGGAGGATTCTTGCAAATAAATTAGCTTCACACAGGCATCTTCTAACTGTCACAGCACTTACAGGTAACTCCAGACTGTCTTTGATCATCCTGGAGCTGATCAGTGGGTGAGCCTTTGCCATTCTGGTTATTCTTCTATCTATTTTGATGGTTGTTTTCTGTTTTCTTCCATGCGTCTCTGGTTTTTTTGTCCATTTTAAAGCATTAGAGATCATTGTACAACCCCTGGCAATAATTATGGAATCACCGGCCTCGGAGGATGTTCATTCAGTTGTTTAATTTTGTAGAAAAAAGCAGATCACCGACATGACACAAAACTAAAGTCATTCCAAATGGCAACTTTCTGGCTTTAAGAAACACTATAAGAAATCAAGGAAAAAAAATTGTGGCAGTCAGTAACAGTTACTTTTTTAGACCAAGCAGAGGGGAAAAAAATATGGACTCACTCAATTCTGAGGAATAAATTATGGAATCACCCTGTAAATTTTCATCCCCAAAACTAACACCTGCATCAAATCAGATCTGCTCGTTACTCTGCATCTAAAAAGGAGTGATCACAGGTTAGACAGCTGTTGCACCAAGTGGACTGACATGAATCATGGCTCCAACACGAGAGATGTCAATTGAAACAAAGGAGAGGAATATCAAACTCTTAAAAGAGGGTAAATCTTCACGCAATGTTGCAAAAGATGTTGGTTGTTCACAGTCAGCTGTGTCTAAACTATGGACCAAATACAAACAACATGGGAAGGTTGGTAAAGGCAAACATACTGGTAGACCAAGGAAGACATCAAAGCGTCAAGACAGAAAACTTAAAGCAATATGTCTCAAAAATCGAAAATGCACAACAAAACAAATGAG
The DNA here is from genome assembly GCF_902500255.1 of Thalassophryne amazonica. Lineage (NCBI taxonomy): Eukaryota > Metazoa > Chordata > Actinopteri > Batrachoidiformes > Batrachoididae > Thalassophryne > Thalassophryne amazonica. The sequence goes on along the minus strand of NC_047110.1, from coordinate 38,325,274 downwards.
GAACGGGGACTTCCGGTATGGCGGACAGACGAGCGGCCGCTTAATTCTACATCTTCCAGTGGGTCCAACTTCCCCTGGCGTCTGCACACTTAAATTATAAACAGAAAGCAGCTTAACAAGTATGCCAAGCGGCAACAAAAGAAAGACAAGAGGAAAAATTCAAGTTGACAAAGAAGAAGAGACTTTTTCACCGAGTGAAAGTGACAGAGACCAGAGCGATAGCAACAAGCTAGGTGAGCATAGCATGCAAGCTAACAAGCTAAACACTGATAACATGGAGGATATGAGAGCTAGCATTATCGCCGAAATTCAGAAAGTACACACGGAGGTCCAAGAGCTCAGCCACAAAACCGGACAACTCAAGAATGACCTCTCTGAGTTCAGGGAAGAAATGAACTCTAGGCTCAACACTGTGGAGAGCAATGTTAACCAAATGAATGACAGAATCGAAGCAACCGAGGAGCAAGTAACAGAAATGGAGGAATTCAGCGCGGATGTGAAAGATGCCTTATCCTACACACTTGATCTACAGGACGAGTTTCAAACTTGTCTTGAAACACTTGAAACATTTTCCCACAGAAACAACATTCGGATCCACGGAATAAAAGAGCAAACTGAAGGGAATGATATAATGGGATTCATGGAGAATTTCATTAAAACTGAGCTGTCTCTTCCCCATACCACTCTGGGAATACAATGTTGCCATCTCTCCAATGCCCCTCAGCCTCCCGGGGACTCCAACTCAAGATCTATAGTAATGTGCTTCCTCGAGTTCAAGACCAAAGAACTTGTACTTTGATCAGCATGGAAAAAGAAAGTCATTATGTTCAAGGAAAGACATATATTCTGTTCTGCAAATAAGACGAGCAAATTCAACTATATAAAACAGAAATGGGAAAAAGAAGCCGGAATCAATTTAACAGAAGATGATTGGTTAAATATATGTAAAACTATCACGACAACCGCAAGTTCAGATTTGTGGAGAGAATTTATGTGGAAGAACACAGTGAGATACTTTACAACACCTAAAATCAAAGAACATCAGACCAAAGGCCATACACAGGGCACCTGTTGGAGGAAATGTGGACAGTCATCAGCTGGACATTATCACATATTTTGGAAATGCCCCAAAATTGCCACCTACTGGTCAGATATAATTAAAACAATTAATACTGTAACCAAACTTCAAATGCATGAAAGTTTCAGTGTATTTTATTTAGGAAATATACCTACCGAGATGAGAAAAAAGGACCGTTACCTCCTTCAAATATTACAGGCAGCCAGCAAAAAAGCAATAACCCGAAAATGGCTACAAGAAGAACCCCCCACTCTTACAGAATGGACAAACATTGTTAACGAAATATACGAGATGGAACAAATAACTTTTTCTTTGAGACATTCTTCGGACAAAGGGAAATTGTTTTGGGAAAAATGGACATCATATATTTATTCTTGATGTAAGCAGTTGTTTAAATACATATATATACATAGAGAAGATGTAATCCAATGTGGCTTTCAATATCGTCAATTCTGAATGTATGTAATTTTGGTCGGGTCAGTCTGATATGTTGTTTAATTAGAATTTGTGGGGTTTTTTTATGTTTGGATAAAAAAAAACAAACTAAAACTTAAATAAACATAAAGTTTAAAAAAACAAAAAACAAATTAGGAACGAATGGGAGGAAACTGGAGTCAACGTCTGTGACCGAACTGTAAGAAACCGCCTAAAGGAAATGGGATTTACGTACAGAAAAGCTAAACGAAAGCCATCATTAACACCTAAACAGAAAAAAACAAGGTTACAGTGGGCTAAGGAAAAGCAATCGTGGACTGTGGATGACTGGATGAAAGTCATATTCAGTGATGAATTTCGAATCTGCATTGGGCAAGGTGATGATGCTGGAACTTTTGTTTGGTGCCGTTCCAATGAGATTTATAAAGATGACTGCCTGAAGAGAACATGTAAATTTCCACAGTCATTGATGATATGGGGCTGCTTATCAGGTAAAGGCACTGGGGAGATGGCTGTCATTACATCTTCAATAAATGCACAAGTTTACGTTGATATTTTGGACATTTTTCTTATCCCATCAATTGAAAGGATGTTTGGGGATGATGAAATCATTTTTCAAGATGATAATGCATCTTGCCATAGAGCAAAAACTGTGAAAACATTCCTTGCAAAAAGACACATAGGGTCAGTGTCATGGCCTGCAAATAGTCCGGATCTTAATCCAATTGAAAATCTTTGGTGGAAGTTGAAGAAAATGGTCCATGACAAGGCTCCAACCTGCAAAGCTGATCTGGCAACAGCAATCAGAGAAAGTTGGAGCCAGATTGATGAAGAGTACTGTTTGTCACTCATTAAGTCCATGCCTCAGAGACTGCAAGCTGTTATAAAAGCCAGAGGTGGTGCAACAAAGTGTTAGTGATGTGTTGGAGCGTTCTTTTGTTTTTCATGATTCCATAATTTATTCCTCAGAATTGAGTGAGTCCATATTTTTTCCCTCTGCTTGGTCTAAAAAAGTAACCGTTACTGACTGCCACAATTTTTTTCCCTTATTTCTTATAGTGTTTCTTAAAGCCAGAAAGTTGGCATTTGAAATGACTTTAGTTTTGTGTCATGTCTGTGATCTGCTTTTTTTCTACAAAATTAAACAACTGAATGAACATCCTCCGAGGCCGGTGATTCCATAATTTTTGCCAGGGGTTGTAGATGAACAGCCTATAAGTTTTTGCACCTGCGTATAGGTTTTCCCCTCTCCAATCAACTTTTTAATCAAACTACACTGTTCTTCTTAACAGTGTCTTGAACGTCCCATTTTCCTCAGGCTTTCAAAGAGGAAAAGCATGTTCAACAGGTGCTGGCTTCATCCTTAAATAGGGGACACCTGATTCACACCTGTTTGTTCCGCAAAATTGACGAAGTCACTGACTGAATGCCACACTCCTATTATTGTGAACACCCCCTTTTCTACTTTTTTTTTACTAATAGCCCAATTTCATAGCCTTAATCAGATCAACAACGAGATCAAGCATTCATATCATGAATGCTTGGTCTTGTTGGATTTGTGACAATCTACTGAATCTACTGGTACCTTGTTTCCCATGTAACAATAAGAAATATACTCAAAACCTGGATTAATCTTTTTAGTCACACAGCACTACTATTATTCTGAACACTACTGTACATTCCATCTATAGCTATGCACAGTGCTGGTCCAGTCTGGATTGGCTTATGGGAGGATAGTTTATGGCTCTACAGGTCCTATATACAGATCTTTGTTACTGTTCATCAAGCAGTAAGACTGGCTTTGGAAGTATTCTGTCCCCTGTACAGAGTCATCATGTGGCAGCTGCAGTTCCATGTGTGTTTATTGTGAAATGCATTGATGCACACATGCACAATGGTGGCAGCATTGTTGTATGACAGCTGTGTATGTGGCACATATTTGACTATCATCCTTTTTTGCGCTCAATCTTGGGGGAACTGCCTGTGGTGCAGACCCATGGAACTTCTCAAAGAGGAAGGAGGAAGTGTCTGCCACAAAACGTGCATCTGTGGCAACATGCGCATGCTACAGCCACCCTTATAGGAGGACACACTATGCAGCACACACAGATGCACCTGAAGCAGTTTTTTTCATAATACACCCTAACATATTTGTCTTATAGATGTATCTGTGAACCTGTGGCAGGGTGGTTGTAACCCTCGGTATGACTGTCTGGGCCTTTAGATTTTGTTTTCCTTTTCGTGTTGGTGTGTGCTTTGCTAGGCAGAGTTAAATTTTTATGGTTGAGGCCCATGCTTGCTTTTAGTACTGGTGTATATACCATGCCAGTTTGACTGGTACTGTATATTCAGAGAAACTACCCAACAACAACATTCTTGAATTTTTGCACACACAGTTTTTAGACTCAACCCCTATCGAGACCCAGGACTAGGTGGAGAGATTATATCTCCACACTGGCCTGGGAATGCCTCGGGATCCCCCAGTCAGAGGTGGTCAATGCGGCACAGGAAAGAGAAGTCTGGGGTCCCCTGCTGGAGCTGCTGCCCCCGCGACCCGAACCCGGAAAAGCAGTTGAAGATGAAGATGAAGACAATTTTTAGACTCATAATCATCTCTCTAGCTGTTTTTTAAGTACCAATAATCCTGTGGTTATCTGTATTTTAGAAAAACTATAACGTTTACAGAGATCAGACTTGAGTGTGGTTTTGAGTTGGTTCCTGGATTATGTTGGCCTGTCTGGTAAAGAGCAGGCACACATTCTGGGAAAGCTCACATTCAAGACATCATTGAATTGCAAATCCCAGCCTTGGACCTCAGACCTCTTTGGCTCACTATTATTTCAAGGAATTGGCAAATTGAATGGGATGGCTTTCTCAGAAACAAATTTCATAAATGAACCCTGCTTTCCATAAGAAACTGAATGCATTCAGTACCTTTTTGCCATGAAATAGTCATAGATGCTGATGTTGCCTTAAATCTCAGCCTACTACTACTACTACTACTACTACTACTACTTCTCTCATGTCCTAAATGAGACATTCAAAATCTGTGCTCTGTTGGTCTTGTTGTATGATATTTAACATTTCCCATGGATGTTAACTTTCCTTTGGCTTTCATATTTGCATTTTTATTCTCTGTATGGTCATACTTTCTGAAGCTCCAAAATTAGGTCATTCAGTGCATATTTCCAGCTCTTAAGATAATTTAAACTTTATCTTGATTATAATTAATTGAGACCATAAATTAATGACATGCAGTAATAGTACTGCATGAACTTTTAGTTGTTATCCCAAAACCAAATGCTACTCATAAGCCCTATTCAAACAGGGCTAGTGTAACATGGGGAGTTGGCGTATTGTAATTATTACCAGAGAGAATTCAGTCATTATGGACTCCACACTCCCATATCAGTATAGATTCAGATGATTTTTACCATTGGCAAAATGATCCATAGAAATTAACTCAGGTTATACGGTGCATCCGGAAAGTATTCACAGCCCTTCACTTTTTCCACATTTTGTTATGTTACAGCCTTATTCCAAAATGGATGAAATTCATTTTTTCCCTCAAAATTCTACATATAATGCCCCATAATGATAATGTGATTTTTTTTTTTTTGAGATTTTGCAAATATACATATAAAAAAAACCTAAGAAATCACATTCACAGCCTTTGCCATGAAGCTCCAAATTGAGCTCAGGCGCATCCTGTTTCCGCAGATCATCCTTGAGATGTTTCTACGGCTTAATTGGAGTCCATCTGGGGTAAATTTAGTTGATTTGACATGATTTGGAAAGGCACACACCTGTCTACATAGAAGGTCCCAAATGAGCACAATGGCCTCCATCAGCCGTAAATGGAAGAAGTTCAGATCCACCAGGACTCTTCCTAGAGCTGGCCGCCTGTCTAAACTGAGTGATCAGGGGAGAAGGGCCTTAGTCAGGGAGGTGACCAAGAACCCGATAGTCACTCTGTCAGAGCTCCAGCATTCCACTGTGGAGAGAGGAGAACCTTCCAGAAGGACAACCATCTCTGCAGCAATCCACCAATCAGGCCTGTACGGTAGAGTGGCCAAATGGAAGTCACTCCTCAGTAAAAGGCACATGGCAGCCCACCTGGAGTTTAACAAAAGGCACCTGAAGGACTATCAGACCACAAGAAACAAAATTATCTGGTCTGATGAAACAAAGCTTGAACTCTTTGGCATGAATGCCAGCCATCATGTTTGGAGAAAACCAGGCACTATCCCTACAGTGAAGCATGGTGGTGGCAGCATCATGCTGTGGGGATGTTTTTCAGTGGCAGGAACTGGGAGCCATTAAAAACCTTGCCTAGGGCACCAAATTGGTCTCTCTCATACATACACTTTTTGTATGAGAGAGCTGTAGTGCTGCACAGGGTGTGTAACTGTACAGTGCACAAACAGGCAAAAAAAAAGAAGAAGATACAGTAGTGTTCAGAATAATAGTAGTGCTATGTGACTAAAAAGATGAATCCAGGTTTTGAGTATGTTTCTTATTGTTACATGGGAAACAAGGTACCAGTAGATTCAGTAGATTCTCACAAATCCAACAAGACCAAGCATTCATGATATGCACACTCTTAAAGCTATGAAATTGGTCTATTAGTAAAAAAAAAGTAGAAAAGGGGGTGTTCACAATAATAGTAGCATCTGCTGTTGACGCTACAAACTCAAAACTATTATATTCAAACTGCTTTTGTAGCAATCCTGTGAATCACTAAACGTAGTATTTAGTTGCTTAACCACAGTTTCTCATGATTTCTTCACATCTGCGAGACATGGAGTCAACCAACTTGTGGCACCTTTCAGCTGTTATGCCACTCCAAGTTTCTTTAACAACATTCCACAATTCATTCACATTTCTTGGTTTTGCATCAGAAACAGCTTTTTTGATGTCACCCCACAAGTTCTCAATTGGATTTAGGTCCGGGGATTGGGCAGGCCACTCCAAAACATTCATTTTGTCGGTTTGGAACCAAGATTTTGCTCGTTTACTAGTGTGCTTGGGGTCATTGTCTTGTTGAAACACCCATTTCAAGAGCATGTCCTCTTCAGCATAAGGCAACATGACCTCTTCAAGTATTTTGACATATCCAAACTGATCCATGATACCTGGTATGTGATATATAGGCCCAACACCATAGCAGGAGAAACATGCCCATATCATGATGCTTGCACCACCATGCTTCACTGTCTTCACTGTGAACTGTGGCTTGAATTCAGAGCTTGGGGGTTGTCTCACAAACTGTCTGCGGCCCTTGGACCCAAAAAGAACCATTTTACTCTCATCAGTCCACAAAATATTCCTCCATTTCTCTTTAGGCCAGTTGATGTGTTCTTTGGCAAATTGTAACCTCTTCTGCACATGTCTTTTATTTAACAGAGGGACTTTGCGGGGGATTCTTGCAAATAAATTAGCTTCAGACAGGCGTCTTCTAACTGTCACAGCACTTACAGGTAACTCCAGACTGTCTTTGATCATCCTGGAGCTGATCAATGGGTGAGCCTTTGCCATTCTTGTTATTCTTCTATCCATTTTGATGGTTGTTTAGCGTTTTCTTTCATGCGTCTCTGTTTTTTTTTTTTTTTTGTCCATTTTAAAGCATTGGAGATCATTGTAGATGAACAGCCTATAAATTTTTCACCTGCGTATAAGTTTTCCCCTCTCCAATCAACTTTGTAATCAAACTACTTGAACGTCCCATTTTCCTCAGGCTTTCAAAGAGAAAAGCATGTTTAACAGGTGCTGGCTTCATCCTTAAATAGGGGACACCTGATTCACACCTGTTTGTTCCACAAAACTGATGAACTCACTGACTGAATGCCACACTACTATTATTGTGAACACCCCTTTTTCTACTTTTTTTTTTACTAATAGCCCAATTTCATAGCCTTAAGAGTGTGCATATCATGAATGCTTGGTCTTGTTGTATTTGTGAGAATCTACTGAATCTACTGGTACCTTGTTTCATGTAACAATAAGAAATATACTCAAAACCTGGATTAATCTTTTTAGTCACATAGCACTACTATTATTCTGAACACTACTGTAGGTGATGCAAAGTGATTGTTGAGACAGTTTTTTTCAATTTAGCCTCATAGTTTTTATTTATTTATTAATTTTGAGGAGTGACAGCAGAGCAGCAGGCTGTTGAGTTTCCACTCTCATCTCTGTAATTTGTACCAAGCTTTCTTATCCCGCCTGAATCAGCCACAGTATTACAGACATGCTACCCCCTCATGTTGAACAGTCTTGTCCAAATAGGGCAGTAATTGTTGTCATTGTGATAAGTTGTCATTATGTTCATGGTACAGAGCCATCAGACTGGGATTCAGCTAGTACTGCCAGTAAGAAGAGCCTTCCTGACTGTAGAATGGCCTCCCCTGAATTTGAGGAGTTTCCACAGTGCCCCAGTCCATTTGTTGAGAAGCAGAAGCAAGACATTTCTGCAACAGCACCCCTTCCATCCCAGAGGACCATCAACTCTGAAAAAATTCTGCCTAGTGCATCCCACTTGAAGCCTCATCCCCAGCCTTATGCAAGGAAGCTGGTTCTTCAGAAATCAGAGGGTGAAGAAGGTAAAATGTAGTAACAGTGTAACATGAGATTATAAAAGTCTGGATTATATACAATCACATCTTGATTGTAAAATTGTGAAGCTTTATTGTGCAGTGGGGCAGAGAACGATTAATTTAAAAAGAATACATGAAATTTTATCTGCAGTTTGCCAGCGGGCACAAACGCGAACAGAGCCTAGGTTTGACACCTTGTCTTGAATGGAAATTCTTTTTTGTTCATGTATCCCTCCCTGACTTGTCAAAAAACAAATAGTTGTTAAAAAAAAAAAAAAGATTATTTTGGTATATGACTGTAAACCCTGATGTGGTGTCATACAGAATCAGATTTGGAACCAGACAGTTTAACATCAGCATTTGGTGCAGCCAAAACTGACAGTCAGCTGCAGACTGTAGCTGATCCTCCTGCAGTAGTTAAACCAGGTAAGGCTCACTGCTCTTTTTAAATATATTTGTGGGTATATGCTTCCTGTGGATTAATAACTCCCCACTTATTAGGTTCTCCTGTTGTGTCAGCAGTGGCAAAAGAAGATAAAAGCGATGTTGGGTCTGTTGAGCAGCATCCAGAGGTAAGGAATATGCACAAAAATACCATGTCATAACAAAGCACTAGTCCAGGTGAATTTCCTGTCCTTTTTGTATCGTCCATATTTGCCGTCTTCCTTTTGAATTTGATTGTAACACAAGTGAAAATTAGGTATTTTGTAAACTTTAAGCAGTAACATAAAGCACAGATTCTTTATTTTTAATTGTAGTCAGCTGGTTGTCATTTGTGTTGAGAACCAGTCAAGTCTGATAAACCTATCTGTAGTTTTACAAATATTAGATTTTTGTCTTTTCGTTTCCATAATTTAAATTATTATGCTGTCATTAGAACTTAAATCAGTGATTTTAACTGTTCCAGAAATGGTCAAGAGGAAGCCGTTTTTATTCCCTCTGATCACATTGCCACATGATTTCACTGTTGAACTCCTCCCCTGTACTTGGAGGGGTGTTCATCAGTGAAAACGGTGGAATAAAACCTGCACCTCTTCTGCCTTTTCTGGGACAAGTTCAAATCCACTCCCATAAGCAAACCATAATAAGGCAGCTTGGGGCTTTATCTTTCCCCTTGCATAATACACATTTTAAATACAATAATTTAAAAGTGCTGTTTCTGCTGACGTGAAATTACAGCACGTACATTGAATTATTGAGTATTTTTTATCATTTCTGTCTTGTTTTTCTTGTGCATCCATGGTGTCAAAGGAGAAAGTTAGTGCAGTAGAAACTGATGATTTAGACTTAAATAGCCCGTGTGCTGCTGACTCTGGACAAAAAGTGGATGATATGAATGATCAGTGCAGTCCCAGGGAAAGAGGTGACTCAGAAGCTGCTGTCCCCTGGGAGAAACGATATGAGAAGCTCTGGGTGGAGGTGGAGAAAAGGGAGGTGAAATCCAATTTAGGAATGTTGCTGGTGAATTGAAAGAGAAGTTTGGAGAACTTTTTAAACCAGACATAAATACTGCAGAAGACCCAGAAGAAGGACAGCCCATAGCTGAATCTGTTTCTGCAGAAGAAGCACTAAGTGATGACGAAGATGAGGAAGTAATTGTACGCCCATCAGCCAGAGCAAGGAGTGTGTCACTCGTCACCATACCAGAGCAGAGGGAGTCTGGACTGGAAGACTCAGTGACAGAGTCCAATGACAGCTCCCAGTGTGAGGACATAATGCAAGTCTGTGAACCACCATCTCATGAGAGCGATGCCTTTCGAGACTCAGATCAACCCTGTAATGAAGTTCAAGAGGAGTGCAGGTCATCATCACCACAAGGATTCACTAGTGCACAGAGAGACAGCAACACAGATCATGCTGCCACAGAATTTGATGATGGCCATTCAGTACTCAGGCCTGATGCTGACAGTTCATTCTTTAAAGCCGAGACCAGATGTGGGTTATCTCAGCAACCCCAGTTGACAGTTTTCTCACAAAACCACATCACCACCAGTCAAGATGAAGCTGAGAAGGGCTGTGAAACTTCAGACGCTCCTGCAGAGTTGACTACATCCCAGCCTCCACCCCTAAGCACATGTTCAGCAACCATACCACGTGTGTCTGATGAAGAGTTGGAAGAGGACATGGAAAGGTTTAAACATGAGGTAGGGATGCTCAAGGTTGTGTTCCTGGATTTGGAGAAGGAAAAGGCCCAACTGCAAAAACAGGTAGAGGATACATGCCTACCCCTGAGTCTAGTAGTCCCTTTTAGATTGCTTTTGTTTCTTTATTTATTTACGCCATTTTCATTCCCTTCTTTCATTCAGTTTTTTTACACTGTGACCACATCTTAAGGCCTGTGTCCATATAGCATTTCTCTGAGTGCCAGTGTCTTTATTTGAATTTTTTAACTTATTCCATATGGCAATGAAGCATATGCAACTGCATAGGAAAAAAAAACACTGCATCTATAATTTTTTTTTCCAGAGATCGTTGGCTTTTTTTTTTTTTTTTTTTTTTTTGTGAAGGCACAAAAAGACTTCATAAAGGCACAGGTGTTATCATTGCAGCACCTTTTCAGGCAATAAATCAAATAGGGAAAAATGTGTCACTCAAACAACCAAGCAAATGGTAAAAGAACTGTATTTATATGGTATTTTTCCATCTGAATCAGAAGTTCAAAATGCTTTACAATGATGCCTCGCATTCCCCCATTAACACACACACTCACATACAGATGCCAGGGTGCTGCCATGCAAGGCGCACACTATTCACTGGGAGCAGCTTGGGGATTAACCACTTTGCCCAAGGGCCCTTTGTGCTTGTCTGGTCTGACGGGGGTTTGAACCGAGGATCCTCTAGTCTCAAGCCCAACGCGTAATCACTAGATCATCAAATCCCCATCAACAGAAGAGGCTTGTTTGTACCATCTGTTTAAATTTACCTAATGTGTCACAGAAAATAAATCGCAATAGAGACAAGAAATCTGTCATCTGTGGTAACAGATTGACAGATCATGTTTATCGCAGTCCGCACATGGCAGCAGGTTTTTTCCTTTGTTTATTTTAAGAAATCGCTAGAATGAAGTGCTGCTTACCTCCCTTTCAGAGCTTTTCTGCCAGGAAAAAAAACACTATGTGGACACGGGGCCTCATTTTATCCATACACTACATGATGATACGATATATTATAGTGTCCACCTGTGGTGTTCCACAAAGGAGTGAGAGATGCATAGCACTATAAACAAGTTGTCCCATCTGTGGTTGATGTAAAGCTTCAGAGTGTGAGAGAAATAAATACAAGGGTATTTCAAAATTTCTTGAAACAAAAGTATCTGGAGCTTCAAGGTGTCATCTTCTGTGAGCATTGCAAAGCTTGAACATCAGTGGCCCAATTGATGTCAAGGGAAACTGTTTAGAAATAATGCAGAAACAATCTTTCTTCTGTGATGACACTGAGAAGTTTCTGAAGTACCCTCGTATGTAACAAGGGCATGTTTTATTGTACACAGTTAGTGCTCATGTTGCACTGTGCCAACTTAGTTGAGGGTGCACAGAGCATGCTAAAAAGGATAGAACACCCTGGATGAAAGACGTAATTATTGGCTGTTTTGGATAACACCAAACAAGATGTGTGTGTGGGTGCGTGCGCGCGCACACACCCGTTTGTCTGCCCTTATGCCTGTAATAATACATACATAACACCATGTAAAAAGTGTTCTGATGAAATACAAGAAATATGGCATCGGTTGCATCGCAGGGTTTCATCCCACGTTGGCCAAAAGACGCGAAGGGGGATTATGTAGTGGCGATTTCCGTCCGTCTGTCTATCTGTCTGTCCATCCATCCCAAAAAGGGCATAAGCATTCTGAAATCAACTCCTCTCACACTTCTCGGAGGAATTTCGTGACACTTGGTACAAGTCCTTGTTATAGGTTGGTAATACATATATTATCAATATAGTCCAAGTGGGGCCCATTTTACCGCAGTTATGGCTCTTGATTAACAAATCTAGACGCTGTCAGTTTCATGAGTGGGTGCTTGCATTCTGAAATTAACTCCTCTCACATTTTTAGGAGGAATTTAATGAAACAGTGCAAGTCCTTGTTATAGGTTGGTAATATGTATATTATCATATTGTTTCAGTTGGGCCAAATTTACCAGAGTTATGGCCCTTGATTAACAAATTTAGATGCCATCAGTTTCATGAGTGGGAATCTGCACTCTAAAATCAACTCCTCACATATTTAGGATGAATTTTGTGAAAAGTGCTTGAAATGTTATCAGAATGTAACAAGCACTTGTATCAAAGCAGCATATGCCAGCGGGGAATATTATGCTCTCAGAGCTCTCTTGTTTAACATTTTCAAGCCACCTTGCATGAATTTGATCCCCACACTGGCATCTTGTGTGCCAATGAATAAACTCGTCGTAAACTGTTGTAAACTGTGCAAGGCTGTGTGCCAGTGTGCAAAGAAAATTTTGATATGTTCAAAATTTCTGGCATGCATAAATTTTGTGCCACTTGCGTGAACTAGTCGTGAACATTGCGGAAACACAACATGTCAATGCGTGTCATTGCGTGCGGGCCTCGCACAATTTACAACAGTTGATGAGTTTACTCATTGACACACAAGATTGTGTGCCACTGTGGGGATCAAATTCGTGCAAGTGTCAAGGTGGCTTCAGAATGCTGCGTTTTGGTGTGATCTCACTCTTACGCATGATTGTAACACAATTACTCCTTACACACTGAAATGCAGCATGAATTTCCTTACAATCCTGGTGGAACACATTTGTCATATTATCATGTAGTGGATTTTTTTCTTTCACTTATTTTAGTTTTTCTTTGTCTTAGTGCTTACCTGCCCTTTGTGTTACTGAAGTTTTAATGCCATTAAAATAACAGATTTCCTTTTAGATTTTTTTTTCTTTCTAACCAAACTAAAAAAAAATAGTTGAAAGTTATGTACACTTTTGTTTTTGCTCCCATTTTTAATGAGCTGTAAATGGTAAATAAAATGACAAATGGACTGCAGTTGTATATTGCTTTTCCATCTGCATCAGACGCTCAAAGTGCTTTACACATCAATGTCTCACATTCACCCCGATGTCAGTCTGCTCCCATGCAAGGCACCCACTACACACCAGGAGCAACTAGGGAATTAAGAAACTTGCCCAAGGGCTCTTCGTGACTTTCCTCTAGAGCTGAACTCAAAGATTTTCTATATACACAAAAGACCCATTTCTCTCAAATATTGTTCACAAATGTGTCTAAATCTGTGTTAGTGAGCACTTCTCCTTTGCTGAGATAATCCATCTCACCTCACAGGTGTGGCATATCAAGATGCTGATTAGACAGCATGATTATTGCACAGGTGTGCCTTAGACTGCCCACAATAAAAGGCCACTCTGAAATGTGCAGTTTTATCACACAGCACAATGTTGCAGGTTTTGAGTGAGCATGCAATTGGCATGCTGACTGCAGGAATGTCCACCAGAGCTGTTGCCCGTGAACTGAATGTTCATCTGTCTACCATAAGCCATCTCCAAAGGTGTTTCTGAGAATTTGGCAAGACATCCAACCAGCCTCACAACCGTAGACCACGTGTAACCACACCAGCCCAGGACCTCCACATCCAACATGTTCACCTCCAAGATTGTCTGAGACCAGCCACCCGGACAGCTGCTGCAACAGTTGGTTTGCAGAACCAAAGAATTTCTGCACAAACTGCCAGAAACCATCTCAGAAAAGCTCATCTGCATGCTTGTTGTCCTCATCGGAGTCTTGACCTGACTGCAGTTTGTTGTTGCAATTGACTTGAGTGGACCAATGCTCACATTCGGTGGCATGTGTCATGTTGGAGAGGTGTTCTCTTCATGGATGAATCCCAGTTTTCACTGTTCAGGGTGGACAGTGTGTGTGGCATTGTGTGGGTGAGAGGTTTGCTCATGTCAATGTTGTGAATCGAGTGGTCCATGGTGGCGGTGGGGTTATGGTATGGGCAGGCATACTTTATGGACAACAAACACAGGTGCATTTTATGGATGGCATTTTGCACAGAGATACTGACAACATCCTGAAGCCCATTGTTGTGCCGTTTATCCACAACCATCACCTCATGTTGCAATTTGATAATGCATGGCCCTATGTTGCAAGGATCTGTACACAATTCCTGAAAGCTGAAAATGTCCCAGTTATTTCATGGCCAGCATACTCATCAGACATTTGGATTGGCATATACAACAGCATGTTCCAGTTCCTGCCAATATCCAACAGCTTTGCACAAGGCCACAATCAGCAGCCTGATCAACTCTGTGAAGAAGATGTGTTGCACTGCGTAAGGCAAATGGTGGTCACACCAGATACTGATTGCCCCCCCCCCCCCCCCCCCCCCCCAGACGCCCTCAATAAAGCAAAACTGCCCATTTCAGAGTGACCTTTTATTGTGGCCAGCCAAAGGCACACCTGTACAATAATCATGCTGTCTAATCAGCATCTTGATATGCCACACCTGTGAGCTGGGATGGATTATCTCAGCAAAGGAGATCTTTCATTTCATTTTATTTCAGCTCATGAAAAATGGGAGCAAACATAAAAGTGTTACGTTTATATTTTTGTTTAGTGTATGAAGGACTTGGCGCTATATTGCAATTAAAATTATTATTTTATTTATCATTCAAATTGAATTCCTACTACAAAAAGTGCCATTTCACTCCTTTTTATCTGATCAAAATTTGTGATGTTTGCCATCTTCCTTTTGAGTCTGGGTACAACACAAGGGAAGTTGAGGTATTTTGGAAATTTTAAGCATGGTCATAAAACAGAGGCCTTCCGTTTTTAGTTAGTCACTCATTTGTATTACTGTATCTTCCTTAGTTGTTTGCATGTATAGACTTTGCATGCTTCTATGATGGAAAATTTCTGTTGTATGTACCATCTCAAGGTGATGTGCTGTGAAGGTGGTAAAAATAATTGCCTTCTTTGAAAAGAAGTGCTGTTGAAATGTGACGTGTCGCATTGTTTCATGTTTTAGTGCATGCGGTGTGGAGTTCATCTTTAGACGTATAAATTTGCCTTAAAAACATTGACCCACATGAGATAATAAACTGAAAAATTCATCGCTGTTTTGTGGCCAGCCTTTTGGATGTCTTTTGGTGTCAGTTGAGGGTAATCAGGTTGAAGGGTCTAAAAATACTTTGGCAGAGGCATGTGCTCTGCTCTGTGACCCCTTTTTTCTTTTCAATTTGACTTTGAATTCTGTATTACGATGAGATGCTCTTAGTCTTCCAGTTTCAGATATTGTCTGTTCATGTCTGTTCATCTGCTTGTGAAGTGTTTTGTCTTTTGCTGTCTATTAACAGCATGATCTACATGAACTGCAGTATGAAAATCTGTTTTTTCATGGCTCTGAATGGAACATCATCTTATAAATACACGAAATGACGATGGTCAAATAGAGTGTCCACACTACAGTGTTTGGACTTCATAAGGAAAGGATACAGCAGCACTAAATTATGTATGTCAAAGTGTCCAAACAGCTACTCCAAATGCATCTTTAAAAGGTTGGCCCTAGCGTGTTTTACTTAATGTGAATCTTTCATCTGAGATGAACGCATTTTTTTTCTTTGACTTGTCAGACTGGCGGAGAAACGACAAAGACAGCAGTTGAGTTACAGAAATCTGTTGACTCTTCAAGTACTGTGGATAAAGAATCAGAAGGAGTGGCTATGGAGAAACCCGAGACCAAATTAGGATGGCAAAAAGAGCAGTCAGCTCACAGTAACACAACTGTAATGGAAGAGCGGCCAGCAGCTATTCACAGTGTTATCCAAAGAGACAAGAGGTATGCATTATTTTGTTTTTACGTTTTAGGCATTGACACAGAAGAAACGATGTAAAACACTGTGGTCAAAATGGCCAAAGCACAATTTAGTTCATCCTGAGTGTGTATGCTTGTTTTACAATGACATACTTGACAGAATTATTGTTTCAGTAATACTTCCAGGACACTAGAATGTAAACAGATACAGTAACTAGGTCTGTTACTCTCTGTAGCACCGATGGGGTACCAATTCAGTTGCCACTCCCACTCAAACAGACCTGCAAAAGCATGAGGAAAGAAGGTCAAGGAATAGCTATAGAAGACACCCTGCAGCTGCAGCTGGGCAGAGGCACCCAGGGTAGCAGAGCCTCTAAGGCCAACGCCCATGTTAATGGAACTTCTCTCTCTGTATTTGATGATAGCACTTTAAGTGATATGTCGGACGATGAAGGAAGGTATATATGTTGTATGCCGCTTGCGTTTCAGAGTTTCAGTTTGGTTACTAACATTTAAGGTCTTTCAGACTAAAAGTGAAATCAAATCTAACAGCACTTGTGTTACAGAGTCAATAAAATATACAGTCAACACAAATTGTCATTATAACACTAGTTGAAAATTTGTTATTGTCAGACATAAGACTCCACAAATTTACAGAGATAAGAGTGAAATGGAGAAAAATAAGAACTAAAGTTTTTTGTATTTATTGTCTGTTTTATGCTGGATACAGTTAATATTTGAAAAGTTGGTACATATGCTGTTTATGGTGCTGAAATACAGACTGCAAAAATATGATTGGATTTGGTTTCAGTCTGAATTCACCTTTCCACTATTGGTGATGGTACTGATCAGAATAAACTCTTTAATTCTCTTATTCTCATAGTTGCATGACTGCTCACTAGTTTTCAAGAGTACACTTTATAACGCAATAACTTTCATACACTTTTCACTTGAAAACATTATCATAAAGCATCTGCTTTCTAACTCACATTTGTCTTCCTTGTGTTTGTTGGCCTTAGGTTGCCATGTGGAGATCAGCAAAAAAATGAGGTAAAATTCTTTCAGTAGTTTGTAAAGTTACTGCCTTCAAATCATGGGTACCAGGCCACTTCCTCTTGAAACTTGCTATGCCAGTATTCCATTTGTACCTACCAATATTGTTCTATTCAATCTTTGTGATGCGTTTTGTTTTTGGACTCACCCTGGCTATCCCTCCCTCCATCCAGCCGTCTGTTCATCTTTCCATGAATACTGTAAACACAACTCCTCTTACAATGTTTGGATTACAATGATGCTTTGCATCCAGTGCCTTCAAGTGGAGATAATTGAACTTTTGCTGGTTTTTAATACATCACATTTATACCGAGGTTGACCAGTTTGTTAATTCAGATAATTTGTCACACAATATTTCCTATCACAATATATAATATATGCAAGTAATTAGTATATCATTTTTATGAATTTGATCATAGATCTAGTACAGGTATGTGCTTTTGGAGTGCACCTTCTAGTTGTAACTAGTTTTTTCTGCCTTTAAAGTGGTCGTATTTTACACATTTCTGGCAAAAGTATATTGAATAGTTTCCCCAGGAGTCTAAAAATAAATAAATAAATATTGTAGCCAAAAATCCACTATATCAGACACTGTTGAATGCACTTTTACTTATTTATTTATTGAGGTCTCTTTACTGCCCATCTCTGTAGTCTACACAATTGCTCATTATCATTCCAAAGTAGTAAGCCATGAACCAGTTAACTTCATAGAGTTTAAATGTGAGGGTGTTTATGAACACTGTTTTCTGTTATTACCCTCCACACCAGCGGAAGTGAAGGTATTGTAATCACCCGTGTGTGCGCCTCTGTACAAAATGACTTGGAATAAGTGAGCAGATTTACACCAAATCTGGTAGGAATATTCATTGGGTGGTTGTCTCCAGATGATTATCTTTTGGTTTGATTGGTCAAAGGTCAAGGTCATTTCCAATATAGTATGAAAAGTGCATTGTCCGGGATATTTCCACAATGAGTAGGGCAAGAGAGATGATGTACCACTTATATCAATCAATCAATCAATCATTTGTACTGAAATTCTATGATCAATGTCACAATAATATCACAAAGACACCATGAAATTACTCCATAATTCCCTGAAAAACACTTATTAAAGGGTATCTACAACAAAAAATCCAGTGAGAGGTGTGATCCAAAGCTTTTATCAGTCAGGTAATCATTTATCATCATGTGTAGTATAAATGGCATCCTTAAAATGCCATAAAATGATGTCACTATTGTTCAAAAAATGGATTTATGTGCAGGAGCAGTGCATACATTGCACCTCTGATGGAGTTACCATGCTACAGCATGACATGTCAACCACAATAAGTTCTTTTGGCTTCCCCCTTTTTCCTTTGGGTTGCCACAGAAGATCCAGTAAAGATCTGCATCTTGATATGGCACAGGTTTGTATGCCAGATGCCCTTCCTGACACAACTCCATATTACAAAAATGGGCAGGGGTGATCTTGAAGTGGGAACCTTCTGCATTGGAAAAAAAACAAACTAACACCCCTGTCACACCTTGACGATTTAGCCAGTGTATGCCGAGTGTATTTAAAATGCTGGCATATGCTGGTGCACGTCTAATAAGTTATGGGTAAGTTTTGTGTTGGGCTTGCTAGTGAGCCCATTAGCATCAGCGTAGAAACACCGGCTGTGGAGGACGGCTTTCAGACTGTGGCTAGGAGCTAGGCGGAGGAAGTCCCGTAGGGCTTGGTGCCCTGTTGTGGTACCCTGATCACACTCGCCACTTTTTCTCTGAGCCCACGAGTGACTTCCACTCCTGTCTCCAGGCCAAAACTCTGGACTTTAGTGATAGGGGAGTCTATCACCCGCAAAGTCAGGTTACAGGTGCTGGCTGATGTTAAATATATTCCTGGGGCCAGAGCTCCTGACATTGTATCCCATATTAGGGTGCTGATGCTGCAGAAGGGAAGACGGACTAAGTAACATGACATGAGATATAGTCACATAGTTATTCACGTTGGCACCAATGATGTCAGGATGAAGCACTCAGAGGTCACAAAAATGGACATAGAGAGGACTTGTGACCTTGCCCGAAAGATGTGTCGGCATCGATTAATAGTCTCTGGTCCTCTCCCCTCCCGGGATACTGATCAGGCGTTCAGCAGGCAGACATCGTTAAATAGGTGACTGGCGCAATTTTGTAGACAGCAAGGCTTTAGCTTTATTGATAACTGGCCTTCGTTCTGGGGCCGCTGTGACTTGCTGATGCCGGATGACCTCCATCCTACTGGGGAAGGCACCGCCATCTTGTCTGCGAACATAGATAGAGCTCTACAGGGAGGGTAACATTAGGAATTTACAGCAGGCCACGGAGCAGGTGATTAGAGACCCTGCAAGGCTTATGATAAATGTGGGTGTGGAATCCATTAGCTTAGCAGGGAAATTAGTGCAGAAAATCCATTATGGTGATAGTGCAGTTTATCTGCCCGGAGGGAAATTCAACAAGTTGAGACTGTGGCCTGCTTCCGTAGATGTGTCCATAAAAATCATAGAGGGAAATGCTTTGCAAACTTAATACCCATTACTACATTGGATGATGTTGAAATTGAGGATGGCCCAGTGGTTGTTCCAGCAATAGCAAAGATTTTGTGTGTGCTACCTACAATACCCGTGGAATGTTCTAAGCACCTTATATATACTACTGTGGAACCACCCCTAAATCCAAACTACTCTGGGTCTCATTAACACAAGATCACTGTCCTCAAAATCATTGTTGATTAATGATCTAATTATTGATCATCACTTAGATACGATTGGGTTATGTGAAACCTGGCTTAAACCTACAGCTGTCCTCCCCTTAAATGAGGCCGGCCCACCAGCATATACATTTAGTCATGTTCCTCATGATGCGAAGCAAGGCAGGGGTGTTGCTCTTATTTATAAATCTAGGTTTAGCTTATTAGCTCTTGGGGGTCACAAATATAACTTGTTTGAGCATCTGATTCTCCGCTCTGCTCAGGATATTACGCATTGCCAAGGTCAGAAGAATAGAAATCAGCCGTATTACTTTGTCACTGTATATAGGCCTCCTGGCCCATATTCTGAATTCTTAGATAAATTTGGTGCACTCATCTCTAACTTGTCAACTAGTGCAGACAACATTCTGATCATTGGTGACTTTAACGTTCATATAAATAAGCCTTCTGATCCCCTCTGGAAATCATTTATGGAAATTGTGGATGCATTAGGATTTCGGCAATGCATTCGGGACTCGACGCACATTAGTGGAAATACCCTGGATCTGATTCTCGCACGTGGTATTGCAGTCATGAATATTGATATGATGCCTCTTACATCAGTGGTCTCTGATCACTCAGTTATTAAGTTTACAGTTTCGCTGCCTTGTTTAGTGGAACAACAACCTTATATATCACTACGGCAATGCATCAACGCCTCAACTAAGACTGACCTCGAAGCTTGACTGCCTGATGTCTTGGCTTCACATTTGGCAAATACCCAATTAGTAGACAGACTTGTGGATAGTTTAAACTCAGTGCTCAAAACTCCACTCGAAATGATTGCGCCACCTGTGTTAAAACCGTGCTCCCCCAAATCACTCACCTTGGTTCAATGATTACCTGCGTGACCTCGAGTATAAGGCAAGAGGTCTAGAACGGAAGTGGCGTCGTTCAAAATTAGAAGTATTCCACCTTGTGTGGCGTGATGCTATCTTAGACTCTAAGCATGCATTATTGGCTACAAAGCGGACCTATTCCTCTGATTTGATCAACAAAAACAAGCATAACTCAAAGTTCTTGTTTGACACAGTGGCAACACTTATTCATGGACAACCACCTTTAGTTCAATCTCCTTTTACAGCACAAGATTTCCTGGATTACTTTGAGAAGAAAATAGAAGACATTAGGTTAAACATATCCCGGCATGCCTTAACCCAGCCACTACACCCTGCTGTTGAGGTGGGCACCATTACTGAGGTATTACCTAGATTTACAGAATTTGATAGTATCTCACTAGGCATGCTGACGAAACTCGTAACGTCAACAAAAAGCACAACCTGTTTATTTGATTCTGTGCCAACAAAACTGTTTAAGGACCTGTGGCCCACTCTTGAGCCGACTGTGCTGGAAATTATTAATCTTTCTTTAACTTCTGGATCTGTTCCTAAATGTTTCAAATCTGCAGTGATTAAACCATTACTTAGGAAACCTAATCTTGACCCTAGTGTATTGAAAAACTATCGGCCGATATCAAATCTATAATTTTGCTCTAAATTCTGGAAAAAGTGGTGTCACGGCAGCTTGTGGACTATCTTACTGAGAATAATCTCTTTGAGCCACTGCAGTCTGCTTTTAGAAAATATCATTCCACAGAGATGGCTCTCACTAAAGAGGTGAATGATCTTCTGCGTACAATGGATTCAGACACCACTATGGTTCTGGTGCTGTTAGATCTCAGTGCTGCATTTGATACGGTGGATCATCATATTCTACTTGATAGGCTGGAAAATCATTTTGGGATGACTGGGAGTGCCCTTGCATGGCTAACATCATACTTGACCAGTCATTCTTACTGTGTTTTGTACAGTAACACTACCTCTAACCTTAGTGACATGAAATTTGGGGTTCCACAGGGGTCTGTCTTAGGCCCCCTGCTTTTCTCCCTTTATATAGCACCCCTTGGCCACAGATTACGGCGTTTTGGGATTACCTATGCTGATGATAATCAGTTATACATGCCGATAACTGCTGGTAATCTCGTTCACATAAAATCCTTAGAAGATTGCCTTGCAGCAGTGAGAAGTTGGATGTCTAGAAACTTTCTGCTTTTAAACTCTGATAAGACTGAAATGATGGCTCTTGGTCTAGTCAGACATCGGCATCAGTTTGACCAGTTAACGCTCAGCCTAGGCTGGTGTGTCATACATCACACTGACAAAGTGAGGAACCTTGGGGTAATTTTTGATCCTACATTGTCCTTTGACCTCCACATTAGAAATATTACGAGGACTGCTTTCTTCCACCTGCGAAATATAGCGAAGATTCGTCCCATGCTGTCTATGGCTGATGCTGAGACCCTGATCCATGTGTTTATCTCTTCTAGATTGGACTACTGCAATGTTCTATTTTCTGGTTTACCGCAGTCTAGCATTAGGGCTCTCCAATTAGTTCAAAATGCTACAGCCAGACTTTTGACACCAAGCAGAAATGCAGAAGCAGAAACACCGATTTTGGCATCCCTTCACTGGCTTCCTGTCCCAGTGAGATCAGATTTTAAGGTTCTGCTACTAGTCTATAAAATTGTTCACGGACTGGCACCTCTCTACTTAGCTGACCTAATTAAACCTTACATACCAGCCCGGGCTTTGCATTCTCAGGGTGCAGGACTACTTTGTGTCCCTAGGGTGAATAAGAAGTATGTAGGTCATAGAGCTTTTTCTTATCGTGCCCCTGTTCTGTGGAATGATCTCCCTGCGTCAGTGAAAACAGATTCTGTCGAGACTTTCAAATCCAGACTTAAGACGCACTTATTTTCCCTTTCATATGGCTAGCATACTGGTATAGTTTTGTTTTACGCGTTTTACTCTTTTAATTCATTTTATTAGTAAACGGAGCGTGCTGCGTGCTACCTAAATTCTGGGTCTTTTAGTGAAGCTTAGGCCTAGTGGCCGGCGACCACCTTAGTATTTCCTCTGTTTTTCTTGTTGATTAATGCTGGCAAATTATACAGTATTTCTTGTCTTTCTGATGCCTGATTCTGTTTTTTTTTTTTCTCTGTTTAAGGTGCAGCTCCATCCAGAGATAGGAGTTGTATTTGTGCTGGCAACCCTCCTATCCTGTGCACCAACAGCATTTCCTGTATATTCCTTTTGTGAATTGTTCTGTGAATTGTTCTGTAATTTATGTCTGTAGCATGGCCCAGGCAGAGGGTCACCCCTTTGAGTCTGTTCTGCTTGAAGTTTCTGCCTCTGAGGGAGTTTTTCCTGTTGCTCTTGGGGTTAGTAAGGTTAGACCTTACCCCCTGAGCGAGTGAAGCGCCTTGAGGCAACTCTGTTGTGATTTGGCACTATATAAATGAAAATAAATTGAAATTGAAAATTTTGTATAAGTTAAAAACATGTTGAAGCACGCTGATATAGGTCGTAGAACAGCGAGTATGTCGAAAAAATTTTGGGCATGCACAATATTTTAGATGCATGCTAGTGTATGGCTCATACGTCCTGCATATGTGGACCTAAGTTATGCAATTGTTAACCCACGTTACTCGTAAGTCGAAATACGTCTATTGATGCTGTCCGTTGATTGGCTCAACATCTGAAAGCTGCAGTCCTCATGCAAACAGTTCAGACTATTTCAAATATTAAAATCATTCTTGAGTAAATATAAAGTCTTAATCTTACCTATTCATTTCAGTTGGATTCATCTTCATAGCCTGACGAGAATGTATCCACATAAAGTATCCCGATTTTGGAAAACGACATCTGAAAATACTTTAATTCCTTGTTGTGGCTGAATAAATGAAGGGCTTTAAAAGAAGTCCCTCTGTGTTTAGTGCATTTTCTGAGCCTGAGTCAGAGATCACAGGCGCTTTGTGCCACAACAAGAAGATTAACTTATTTTAAAAGTTGAGAGTCACAGTGCCCCATTTATCCATGTCAGTGTTTTCCACAGGCATCAGTCGATTCTTCAGCATCCTGCATGTGAGGAAAATAAATCCCATGATCCACCAAGACAAAAGTTAAATTTAATTTAAAAATGTTAATTTACTCTGTTTGGCCTCCATGTGGAGTGGAGAGGTTGTACGACAGCGTATGCATGCTCGATGATGACGCAACCCAAGCCAGACGTACCTGTTCTGACCCATACCATACCATATAGTACCAACATGGGCCGCTTGGTGGAAACGGGGATGTCACTATACGCTAGCTAAATCATCAAGGTGTGACAGCTGCATAACTTATGTGATATATCAAGCATATTTGGCACATTTTTCAGACATCAGCATATGCTGGCTAAATTGTCAAGGTATGACATGGCCCTAATTGCAACCATATTAACTCTAAAATGTGACTTAAAAGCCAAGTTTGCGCAGCCTGAGTTATTTTAAATATATTGTCCAGAACAGGAAATTGACAAACAGCATAAACTGTTGCTTCTTGCATTCAGAACCCTGGAGAAATGGAGATGACAGAAGATTTAGATGAGCTCACTCAGTCATCGGACACAGCCACGGATGATATGGACTCTCCCACATCAGGCTATCGTCATGCTTCTCTCCTCATTCAGAACCTGGACTCTGCCACCTTAGGTATTGAGTCAGCTGTTTCAGATACTGATATTTTACTAATCAGTGATTATTTCTGAAGTTTTACCTTGAAACAGTTGTACCTTTTTTTTAGATGCAAGTTATTAAGTTACTTTGGTTATCTTTCATCATTGTTTGAAAGATAATGGTACCTATCTTCCACCCGGCACAGTGGTGCACAGCACTAGCAAAGCTCCTAGCTTCTACCTGGCATTTGTGGTTTTAACACGTGTTTTCTTAAAAAAAAAAAAAAGAAAAAAATTTAAAAAAAACCCAAACATACTTGAACTCGTCTGCACACCCATATGTAAAACTTTGTCTAAAAATGACATATGATCAGACACAGAATCTGTATATTCAGTATTATGTAACGCCTGAGTAGATCCTTGTCATTTGATTGGTGGTTTGTGTGTCACGTGACATGGATTATTCGTACCATTTCCCATTGTGTTTCATTTACCGTGCTGTAGTTCTTTTTAGCGTGCGATTTTGGTACTGTATGAAATGTGCCATTGCACACCCCCACCACTGCGCACGCTCACACTACTGGGGGCGGCGTTTAGCTAAACATGGCAAAGTTTCTTTTGCTGCCGGACAATGATTTGAAGGAGCTAATTGACGGTGCTAATTCTTCTAACACAAAAAACCTAATCCACCGTGGCTTAAGCCGTCTGGAGGCATGAAGAGCTGTTAGGATGAAGTTGGGATGAAAAGCTGGACAAATTTCTGATGCAGTTTTTCGCTCGAGTTTATGTAATTGCACAGGCTGACAACATGATTAATGGTTAATTGTGCAAGCCTGCTACCGAGTGTGAAGTAGTTGGGATAAGAATAAGATCTTCTAAATTTGCGGTTATGATATTGGAGTAAAAGAAACGGGTCTCTCTAGGTTAGGAAATTGCTGTTCCCCCATGTGAGTAAATTTAAAATCTCGAAGGAGTCTTTATGAGTGAAAGTGCTGACATTACTTTGGACTGTTTGAGTGAAGAGGGAGTGGAAGACTTGATTTGCGTTTGTAGGCAAATGTTTACATACACTGATTATTAACTTGAATGTATTGTTCAGTTTAGTTTATTTGTAAAGTGCAAAATCACAGCATATGCTATCTCAGGGTGATGAGCAAGGTTTCAACATCATGCACTCCTTGAGCATGCACACTGGTGGGTGACAGTGGGAAGAAAGAACTCCCTCAGGTGCAAGTTCTGATCAGAAATCTCATTCTGAAATCTGAAATCAATCAATCACATTGATACCTGTTACATGCTCAGGAGCAACAGTCATACACTTCACTAAAATGTCACATTTATTTGGTTTGGATAAAACTGAGTACTTCCCCACCAATAATGTAACTGACAGAAGTGAGAGGGAAGCTAATGATTCACTGTGACTTGGTATAAGATAATTATAAACTGCAGAGAGCAAATGAGTCTTTAGTCTGGATTTAAATAACTCAACAGAATCCGACCGTCTTATCTCAGTAAATAGACTATTCCACAGAAAAGGTGTGCAATAAGAACAAGGTCTGTGAATTGCTGAATTCTTTACTTTTGTAACACACAGTAATCCTCCTGAGAACATAGGGCAGGGGGTATAATTTTGTGAGCTTGTATTTACCTTTCAGACTGTTATATCTGTCAGACTCTAGAACCATGGTGAAGCTGCAGAACATTTTCCATGAATATGAGCGCTCCATCCAAAAGGCAAGGAGCCGACATGGCTATTTGACAGACAAGGTGAGCCAGCTGGAGCTGGAGAGGGCTGAGATGAAGGGCTCCTTGGAGGAAGTTAAAGATTTGAAGTCTGCCTTGGAAAGAACACAACTGGAGTTGCACACTGAAATCACAAACTTCAAGTAAGCATCTCTACTTTAATTTTATTACAGAAGCAATAGTACTCCTGTCTTTCTCTTATTTGCTGCCTCTGAATTTATCTCTGCTTCTCTTATCATGTTTTGTGAGCCATACCCGGCAGTCTTATTTGATTTCTTCAGTTATGGAATGGTTTTAAAAATTCTGCCTCTTGGGTTTAGGTTTCAGCTGAAACAAGAGCAGGAAAACCGGCGCAATGCAACAATGATGTACAACACCACAAAGGATAAGCTGAGGAGGGCAGAGGAGCAGCAGCAATTGGAGTTTCAGGAGAGACAGAAGGTGGAGCTCACATTCAGGAACCTCGAGTTGGAGATGAGAACATTAGTCAACAACATGAAACAGGTACAACTTCTTGAAAATAGAATTTGTCTGTTTAAAATGTGCAGTGATTTATTTTGAGTATTGCCATATTAATAACGGTACAGGAGATTGATTTGACATCTGTATATTAATCACCAGTTGGTCAGGATTGCACAATGTTTACAAAGAACATCTCCTTGGAATGGTGATACTGACCCGTTTGTTGTATGTATGTAGATCTATTGGGCGACATATAATTCTACTCCAAGTTGTTGCAAATGAACTACTCCAAGGTCCTTTTACATTGTACATCACCCACAGACAGGCCACATTGAGGTGATTATATTATGCACAGAGCTGATGTCCTTTCAATTCGGTCTGTTTGGAGGATCCTTGTGTACAGCTGGGATTACTTAATGTCAAATAAAATGTTAGTATGAGGAGTTTTTGCTTTTCTTTTATAGCGACATCAACTCCCATATTTTGGCTATTGGTGTGTTTCTGTGGCCGTGATGCAGCATGCAGCTGCCTCAGTGTTGTGGATGCCAGCAGCTGGAGAAGGTCAAGAGGATGCCCATGTTTCACTTGACTGGGGCAAATGGGTGGTTACTTTTGAGAGGTGGGGGGTGGACCAGTTGTTTTCCTGGGTGCTTGCCATCGAGGACCCAAGATAGTTCAGTAGTGCAGTAGATGGGGCATGGCACCAGAGCATGCTCCTTGACCTGTCCCTGACTTCAGTAAGCAAGCAATATGAATGGTTTTGCCATCAGAAGCTAATGGGGGTGTTACATTTTGTAAAGTGGAAGGAAGACCTGTGAATGATATACAAGGATTTTTGAACTTTGAGGTTCAAAATAGTAATGCCAGAGCAGTTGTTAACTGCAGTGTTTCTGGGGCAGTATTTTAAAACAGTCAGTCACATGTGCACTTTTACATCACAATGGACAGTTTTTGAGATGTGTCAATAACTGTAATGCCTCCAAGAATCTCTTTTTACCTTTCAGGCTATATCCAGCAAACTTTTACCATTGGGTTTGTTATGACCAAGTTTAACAAATCCAAATAGACATACAGTCACTTTTTTTTAATGATAAATATATATATATATATATATATATATATATATATATAGAGAGAGAGAGAGAGAAATTTAAAGAGTTGCAAACCTTTGTGTGTCATTGTCTGGGGGATTTTTTTTGTTTGCATTCTGTTCATGTAAATGTTGCTCACTGAAGTTACAGTTGTGTATGTTTTTGGCCAACGACACAGCTTGAGGAGGATCACAGTGAAACCCAAAGACTGCTGGCTCAGGAGCGCAGTGCACGAACCCTGCAGGAAAACCTGCTCAATAATCATCTCCGTAAGCAGCAGGAGATAGAAGTGGAAAACAAGAGAAACTTAAGCAAAAGTCATGAGGTAAATGTCAGACTCCTGTCCATCATTTTAAAACATTTACATGCTTATTGATTTACATTCAAGTCCAATGTAATTGGACAGTGCCGTGGGGGGAAAAGTATTTAAAATGTCTTCAAAAGTGGATTATTAATCAAAGGGGGTTGGAGGAGCTGTTCTGACCCCTCGCCTCTCTAGCTATGTGCCTGTATAGTCCGTGTTACAAGGAAGAAAATAGACATGTATTTATGTGGAAAGTGCTTTCTGCTTGACCAGAAAAGAAGGTTATGTGACATGCGCTGTCTGTCAGGAATGAAAATATAGTGCATATTTGAAGCAAAGGAAAGCAACAAAAGTTTTTAAACTTGCACCGCAAGCGCACTAGCTGTTATGGTTGCAATGACACTACACTGTAAATCAGCAAGACTGTTGTACACTGCTTGATGATCTGTGTGAATATAATAGACTTGTTGCATATTTAATGTTGTCTAGACTGTACAATATACTCCAACGCCATGATGAACTTAGCAGCAGTGCTGTTTGGCTACTTGATCCACGGGCACTATGCATATGAAACAAAGCAAGCAGAACCACACACATATTTAGTAAATTAGGTTTGTCATTAAAATAACGCTGTTAATAACGGCGTTATTTTAATGCCATTATTCCCATCGGTGAACACAATTGATGAAAGTACCAGTAAATTATAAAAGGTGACATTCTGAGCTGTCTCATTATCATTTTTTAATCTCAAACTACGATGTCTTCATTGTATTGCAAAAACAATTGAATTCTACCTACCAAATGTAGTCACATCTCTGAGCCACTGTAGGTTGAGGACTACTAGAATTTGCCTTATTTTGAAGGAGATTTTTAAGTCAGCTGTATGTCTGGTCGTACTCAAATTGGTGCAGCCAGCATTAAAAGTACATCAAATAAGTGTAAACCAGACTGGAAAAACTAAGTAACAAATAATAAATACATATCTCGCCACATAACGTAATCCTGCTGAATTTGCTTCTCCTGAAGTGGCACACAGCAGCCACAGAGAATATTGTCCTGCTGTCTGATGCTGCTTCTGGCTTCACAGGGCTTCTTATGTATTGATCTTTAAAAATTCCAGACAAGTTTAATATGAGTGCTATTAAATATGTAATTGCCATTGTCACCTCCGTGTTTCTTGATTCTTTCATTTGCCCAGCCATAGTCAATAAGTCGGTAAGCATAGAGACTGCTAACAGGTAGCAATGCTGACTGCTCCAAAGTCCCATGTCCACACCACAGCTGTCCCCTTGAGATTGCTAACCCAGAGTCGTATGCTCTTCAAACCTTCACAGTCACACTCTCACAACATCGGATAAACTTGTGTGGCTTTCTCGTAGATAGACACATAAAACGTGGATGTCAAGCTCTAAAAAATATGGGACCAGAAATTTAGCTGACTAGGTTGGAAAAAAAATGTTGGTGAAGCAATGCATTATCTGTCAATTTATGCTATATGTGGTAGGGAGATTTGGCCTTGTTTTTTTTCTGTGATTTCAGAAGGAATTGTAGAACGTGCATAAATGACATAGACCAAAATGTTCTTTTCTTTTGTCTATAGGCCTTGTCTCAGCTCACTGAGGCCAGTGACAGGGAGAAGGAGTTGCTCCAGCAGAACGCTACATTGCAGGAGCAACTGAGCATCCTGAAATTAGATCTTGAACGTTCACAGGCTAACAGTGACCTCAAAGAGAGCCACCTTGTGGAGGAGAATGAGGCCCTGAAAGAACAGCTAGAAGATGTCCGCAGAGATCTGAAACTCAATGACAGAGCCCATGCTGAAACCATCTTCAACTGCAATAACCAGCTGACCACCTTCAAGTCCGAGCTGGCAAAAGCAACAGCTGGACTGGAGAATGAAAAACAGACTCGAGAGACACTTGATTCAGAGGTGCAGTCATCTCGTAGCCGGCTGGCTGTGGCGCTGCAGGAGGTTGAGCGACACTTAGCAGCCCAAGCAGACACAGAGAAACGTTTGCTCAGGGAAAAGGATGAGCATCAACGACTTAAAGACAGATTTACAGGTTAGATTTTCAGATATTCTATGGAAAGCATAAAACACAATTTTTGTAGAATAAAGTTGACTATTTCAAAAAATTGTGACAAGCCAGTTAGAATAATAACAATAATAATAATTTATTTATATAGAACTTTAAGTTTCCTTGACCCGATTCAAGATAAGTAGTTGAAGATGAATGAGTGAGTGAGAACTTTAAATTGACATAGTTATAAAGTGATCAACATAGTAAAACATCAGGACATCAAAACAAAAACGTACATCTATGAGAACCATTGCAGTTAAAATATTAAGTACAAATAAAAGTAACAGACCATCATATATAATTCAGATAATATAAAAACATCAAACTGTTTGACAGCAAAAAATAAATAGGGTTTTGGGTTAGTCTTACAGTATGTTGATGCCTAGCAGGTAGAGGTGGGCGAGATAAATAACATAAAGTTTGACCTACGGTATAGATTTTGACTGCACAGTGCTAAGAACGGGAGCAGAACTTACTGGATTACTGGAGCATCATTAGCCTGCATTAGCAAATTACCTGAAAAATGTGAAGCAGTTGGGATAAGAATAAGATCTTCTAAATTTGAGGTTATGATATTGGAGTAAAAGAAAGAAATGGGTCTCTCTAGGTTAGGAAATTGCTGTTCCCCCAAGTGAGTGAATTTAAATATCTCAAAGGAGTTCTGAATCAGAGGAAAAAAAAATATTTTGTGATTGTTTCATGGCAGTTACTTTTTAAAGCACAAATAAACACGGTCGCCCACAGTTACCTGGATCACAGCAGTGACTCCAACTTTTATTGGAGTACACACAAATCTTTATGAGGTTACCACAGCAAGCTGTTAGCAATACTAATCTGCTATCAGTAGACCACAATGTGCAAGAAGGTAGGAAAACACTAATGCGGTCACAAAGGTGTTTCATATGCAGGCATGATTCCAAAAGGACTTCATTGACAGCCCGCAAGTAACTTTTTTGGTAAAATGTTTCAGTCTATGCATGTGTGTGTGAGAGCGATTTTGGTGTTATATTACAAAAAAGAGGGTTGTTTTCTTTCAAATTCATAACAGCTGAAGCAGCCAGCCAGCGTGAGGCAGTCAACAGTCTGTCCCAGAAGCTGACCAAAGCAGAGGCACATGCAAACAGCATGGAGAACGAGGTTCACCGTGTCACACTGCAGCTGACGGAGAAAGGCCTGCTGCTGGAGGTCCTGCAGCGGGAGAAGGAGCAGGCAGCAGCCAGAGCCAAAGAGCTTGAAGCAGCTCTGCAGGCCGAGAGGGAGCTAGTATGTCGGTCTGGAGCACGCCAAGAGGCCGCTCAGGAGCGGCTAGCCCAAGCCCAGAGTGAGACCATGTTACTACGACAACAACTTCAGGAGACGCAAAACAAGGGTGTTGCAAAGGAGCGTGCTGTGACAGATGCCCAGGAGCGCTTCAGTGACATTCTGTCCAAGCTGCGTTCTGACTGTGAGGAGAGGGTACAACTGGTGCAGGAGAGAAGTAAAGAGCTCGCGAGTAAAGCAGCTGATCTTCGGGAACAGGTTTACAAGTTAGAGGAGGAGAAGAATGAAAGAGAGGTGAGACCACATTTGTCCTTTCCTCAATGTGTGTTGTTGTAAATTTGAGGTGTTCTCAGTAAACAATGATGTTTATGGGTTCTCTCTGAACACAGACTAGCCTAAGGCAGATGCAACAAGAACTAGCTGATTCTTTGAAGAAGCTGTCAATGAGTGAAGCTTCCCTGGAGGTTAATACACACTATCGTAATGATCTGGAGGAAGAGAAGGTCCGACTCTTCAAAGACTTGGAGAGACTGAGACGGAAGGTAAATCAAGTGGCACCAAGTGACTGCAAAGTCTCAACAAATCTTTGATATGAGCAGGGCTAATAATGACCATCTTATCTTTTAAAAGTATCTAAAATGTATCTTGCAAGCTGAAGGTGGCAGCCTAATGGATAGAGACATGGGCATGTGACCAGAGAGTCACTAGTTCTGTCCCAGGACAGGATCACCTTCCAACCATAAATTTACTGTATAAATACATGTGATCACTGGAAGGTGTGCCTGGAATTTTTTTTTTTCCCTTCCAAGAGTTACAAAACTGCAAAGTCTCTGATATTGCATGGGATGAACAATGAATTGTGCACTTTTGTTGCACCACCCCCCCACCCCCTTGTAACTTTAGTTTGATGGTACGAATAAGAGGTGGATGAAGTCACTGTCAAGTCATTCTCAAGTCATGAATCGGCAAGTCTCAAGTCAGCTTGCAAACAATTGGTGGTCATTATCGCTTGAGACTTGACTTGAGACTTGCCGATTCCTGACTTGAGAATGACTTGACAGTGACTTTGTCCCACCTATGGTACCAGTATGTTCCCAGGTCATATAAGATAACATTTTCACTTGTTGTCATTGGCACAACCTGGCAGGTAATTTTGCTAACAGTCAGTTAACCTGTAGGGACATAAAAAATACACAATTAAATATGCACATGTACTTGCATTACTAAGATTATAAAGAAATAATTGTGATCAGTCGTATAATTTAACCACACTATATATAGTGTAGATCGAGACGAAGCTCTCGATCTACTGGTCAATCTTTGTTCCTACTCTCACCTATGGTCATGAGTGTTGGGTCATGACCGAAAGAACTAGATCGCGGGTGCAAGCGGTTCAAATGGGCTTCCTCAGGAGGGTGGCTGGTGTCTCCCTGAGAGATAGGGTGAGACGTTC
Source organism: Thalassophryne amazonica (assembly GCF_902500255.1). Lineage (NCBI taxonomy): Eukaryota > Metazoa > Chordata > Actinopteri > Batrachoidiformes > Batrachoididae > Thalassophryne > Thalassophryne amazonica. Next base: position 38,292,659 of record NC_047110.1, on the reverse strand, counting down.
GGTCATCCGTGGGGAGCTCGGAGTAGAGTCGCTGCTCCTTCGCATTGAAAGGAGCCAGCTGAGGTGGTTCGGGCATCTAGTAAGGATGCATCCTGGGCGCCTCCAAAGGGAGGTGTTCCAGGCACGTCCATCTGGGAGGAGACCCCGGGGAAGACCCAGGACTAGGTGGAGAGATTATATCTCCACACTGGCCTGGGAACGCCTCAGGATCCCCCAGTCAGTGTTGGTCAATGTGGCACGGGAAAGGGAAGTCTGGGGTCCCCTGCTGGAGCTGTTGCCCCCGACCCGAACCCTGGAAAAGAAATGATAAAATAGGGAAACTCGTACATCTTAAATACTGGTCTACAGATCATATGACCATTTTTCTGTGCTGTGGTATGACGTACTGCATTCTTAAAAGTTAGAAAAATCACAGAAATTCAAAAAAGGCATTACTAGGTGATGGGTAGGAAACCCATGTTGATACATTTTTTGCTGAAACTAAAGGTGCCATCTTTTATCATATCATCTTAAATGGGACAAACATGATAATAAAAGAAAACAATGTAATAACTAATTATTCTGCACTTTTAGCACTGAAAATGTGAAAAATCAGGCATAATTTGGCAGAAAAGGTCACTTTTTCTGTAGACAAATAGAAAAATGTGTGTTTAGTGGTTCGGTTCAGTTTTGTCAATACACCCTTTATTTTGGCTAACCAACCATTCAGAAAATCCTGGAACTACCATGCCCATTTTCTAGCTGATCTGATGTAAAGAAATGAAATCGGCTTTTTTGACTGATCTCTCGCTTACCTGCCAGGTTGTGCCAATGACAACAAGTGAAAATGTTGTCTTATATGACCTGGGAATCAAACTAAACTTTACAAGGGGAAGTGCAACAAACTCCTTATGTAGAGCCTTTTCTTGATTGGGCCCACGGACTAACTGAGTCTTTATTCCTGTGCTCTGGTTTTTAGAGTCATCATAAGCAGCAACAATTTTTAGATCACACACATTGACAAAATTTCAATTCAGTGTTTTAACATTACTGATGATAAGCGTGAATTCTTTCCAGCTGGAGGAAAGTGAGGACCAGTATGTGGAGGCTGAGAGGCGTATTAAGGCTTTGAAGAGTGCTGTGGATGAAAAGGAAAATCAGCTCACCACGAATGCCCAAAAACTCCAGGAGGCACTGTCAGCCGCAGCAATATCAAATGTCACTAGCAAACAGCTGGAAGAAGCTGTGCAGAGGTACCTACACACCACAGACTTCACATTTTAGATTATTTAGCATTTATAACTCCACTAACAGTGTTCCCACACGTTGGAATGCCCATGTATGAGATTCTGTAGACATTTGTGATATCCATCAAGCCCCAATCTCCCCACATAAAAAAATGAAGTCTACCCAGAAATCGGAACAGTGTCAGTTCCTTGAATGGCTGCTTGAGGCTGGTTCCAAACAAGAGCACATTGCTATAGAAACCCATGTTAAAATGTCCAAATTTATTTGAGAAATTAACATTTTTACAGCCTGGTACAAAAAAACGGATTTAGTCTCTATGGATAATTTCCTCCTTGATGACAACTGTATGGGGTGAATTTATTTTATAACCCTAGAGTTTAAGATGTTTTAAGCCATAAAGTAATGTATAATTAGGGGCATGTTGCTTTGACTGACAGGCAGTGTGTGCTGTCAGCCGACTCCAGACTGCTGTCTTCGCAGAGACCATGAACCAACCATGTCTGTCCTTTCTGAGCATTTTATTGCAAATATCTGTAATAATCTGCCTTGTGGTGTGCCTAGCAGCTGACTTAGAACTGGTGCGGACCAGGGGAATCCGACTGTTTAATTAAAACAAAGCATCGCGAAGGCCCACGGTGGGTGTTGACACGATGTGATTTCTGCCCAGTGCTCTGAATGTCAAAGTGAAGAAATTCAATGAAGCGTGGGTAAACGGCAGGAGTAACTATGACTCTCTTAAGGTAGCCAAATGCCTCGTCATATAATTAGTGACTCGCATGAATGGATGAATGAGATTCCAGTGATTTGATTTGACCCTGTGATTTGATTTGTCCAAATGGATCATTTAAGAAATCTGTGGTTCGGTATTTCTGTCGGGTGAAATTTTCATGTTACTTTGTTATTTTAGCACCCTTAGCTGGTATCGTAGCTTAGCTGACGTTAGCTCCCGTCCAAACTAACCCTAACACTCCACAGTGAGGGAATAAACCAGTCAGAATATTTAACCCCAGCACCCACGTCACCCGTCATGAAAACTACCACCCAGACCACAAAAATATGCTTGATATCAGGTCTGGTGAACAGGAATGGCTGGACACAAATGACTTGAACAAAGAGTTCTGTATGTAAAAATAGTGTACTGAAGTAGTAAACAGGGTCCGGTACACAAAAAGGCAGTCAAACAAGAGCAAAAGTACATGGAACATCAGGCTTAGGCGTGGTCGGTAATACAGGCAGGTGGTCAAAACACACGAGAGGCAAGCAGGTCGAGAACACACAAAACAGACCTGGATAGAAGGCATGAGGTGCATCAATCTAGCGAAGGAGCAGAGCAGAATGAAAAGCTTATATACACCCAGGTGATGAGCTGCAAATTGAGAACAGGTGAGCGTAGAAGCACCAGAACGAGGGTGTGGCCAGAGAGAGTGAAACGTCCACCACCAAGAGACAGACGAGAGACAGGGACGAATAAACCAAAACAGGAAAAGACTCAGCAAGAGAATAAACATATAAGAAAGCAACAGAACCATGACAAAATAAACGAAAACATGAAAATAAAACCAGGCAAAAACTCACATCCTGAGACTTTAATAAAATGCCTGAACCAAGGTTAGCCTGTTAGCTTTAGCTTGTTCTGTAACTCTGAAATGAGGTGTGTTCATGCTTCATTCATCCCGCCTAGGTCTGGCTCCAACTCTTTACCCATTTATGGGTTGGTTGGGACATAGGCAGAATTAGCACTGCCAAAGTATTTATAGCCACGGCGTGGCTGCCCGTGGATCAAACACTAAATAGAAGAAGAAATATGAATTTTCTGTTAAATGCACAGTCAGATATATTTTAAATATGCTCATACAGGGGCCAGCGATCTAAGGCATCAGCACTCCAAATTTGGTACAGCTTGGATCATAACTCTAAGCATTGCACGTGCACTCGCACACATAATCTTCTTTATATACATAGAGAGAGAGATTGGCTTTATTTGACAAATATTTTTGACAATCACCACCACAGATGCCAAAGTCTGATTAGGAACTACGATTTATGTGATTTGATTAAAGAAAAGCCAATGGTAGGATGTCGAAATAATATCATATTCATATATTTGCTGACTGTGTAAACAGTGTTGGTGCTGTAACTGTCACTAAGCATTTGCTTAAAAATTAACCATTAAGAAACAATTCTTGAAACTATGTCCACAGTGGCAAAGTACACCTTAACTAACCATTCACAATGACCGACTATCACAGATTCATTCAGAATTTAATCAACAATTCAAAAAGGCCATGTTGCCATTAGTGTGTGTAGGAAGAAATGAGTCCAATGGGGAAAAAATATATAATAATAGATGTGTGGGTAACATGAGTTTAGTTTGAGTTGCTGCAATGTTTAAGTAATAAATCCATAGCATCCTTGTAGTATCTTTTAAGTGATGTAATCATCAGAAGAACACATTTCCTGCCTGACACAGTGATTTTTATACTCCATCCACAAACAAAAATCAGGTGGTGTGTAGAAACCACCCTGTCCATCTGTCTGTGAGTCTTATAAGCACAGCTGCTTTATAGATTTCAATGAAACTTCCCACAGTGGTTCTGTAGCTGGAAGCAGACATGTAATTGTCCATGACTCCCCTGGACATTTCACCAGTTACTCCCCTATCCAAAGCCAGTACTCATTTACAGCTGGGTGAACTAGGACAATACTGATGAAGTGCCTTGTCCAAGGCCACAGACAGGCAGTGTGATTGAGACTCACACCCAGGTCAACATATTGATGTGGAAGAAGGAAAATATTGTCCAATGCTTCAAGAAGGGTTAATTGGACTCTGAATTTTTTCTTCATTATATTTGTCAATTTCTTGTGCAGAAGTGTTTCCTTATGTGAAAGCGACACGTATGGAAGCACCCAAGTATCATTTTGTGAGCTTGTTTATGGATGATGCATTGGTGTATATGTCATCAGTTGCAAAACTGTTCACTGAAAGAAAACATTTTTGCCCAACTGTTTGGATGTCGACAAATTTTGTTCCCATCTGTATAGACAAAACAGTGAACTTAGATTGTCACATAGGTTGCTGTCAGCTTAAAAGCAGCCATTTTCCTCCAACTGCTATCCGCTTGATTTGATTACTATGGTGAGTACTGTATCCTGTCATTTCTAATGCAGAAACAAATTTTTCTTGTCATGCCTGCTTTATGCCATTGCCTCTTTGGTCACTGGAAGCTGTGTATTTGAATCAACAATACTGTAACAAATAAATATTCAGATGTTTCAAGTCAGTTTTTTTCTTTATTTCTTTGATGAGATGTTCCATGTGAGTCTTGTATATAATTCCTAATGTGTTTGAGTGTAAGATGTAAATATGTCTTGTCTTAAACTTAGGCTGGAGATAGAGAATGCCAGGCTGGAGGCTGCTGCAAAGCAACAATCCAACCAAATTGATGCTCTTCAGAAAGCTGGCCAGGAGTCTGCTGCGGTACATACTGCCACCACAGCAGCCACATAACCACACATTTTACACAAGATCTCATTATGCCTGCTCAAATTTCATCACTGATCTTAAAAAACAAAAAACAAGGAATTTTGAAGAATTCTCATAATTGCAATTTTTTAAATAATACAAAGAAGAGTGCTGTTTTATTTTAAGGTCTTCAATCTTTTTCTAGCTGCCTGAATGTTCACCTGGAGGAGGGGTTGGTATTGTAGCTGTAGGCATAGTTTCTTTGTGTGGGTTGATTTTTTTTTTTTTTTTTTTTTTTTTTCCTTTCCATAAAATAAAAAATTATCTAAGGTTATATGTTGATGTACAGTATTGTTCAGAATAATAGTATTGCTATGTGACTAAAAAGATTAATCCAGGTTTTGAGTATATTTCTTATTGTTACATGGGAAACAAGGTACCAGTAGATTCAGTAGATTCTCACAAATCCAACAAGACCAAGCATTCATGATATGCACACTCTTAAGGCTATGAAATTGGGCTATTAGTAAAAAAAAGTAGAAAAGGGGGTGTTCACAATAATAGTAGTGTGGCATTCAGTCAGTGAGTTCATCAGTTTTGTGGAACAAACAGGTGTGAATCAGGTGTCCCCTCTTTAAGGATGAAGCCAGCACCTGTTGAACATGCTTTTCTCTTTGAAAGCCTGAGGAAAATGGGACGTTCAAGACATTGTTCAGAAGAACAGCGTAGTTTGATTAAAAAGTTGATTGAAGAGGGGAAAACTTGTACGCAGGTGCAAAAAAGTATAGGCTGTTCATCTACAATGATCTCCAATGCATTAAAATGGACAAGAAAACCAGAAATGCGTGGAAGAAAATGGAAAACAACCATCAAAATGGATAGAAGAATAACCAGAATGGCAAAGGCTCACCCATTGATCAGCTCCAGGATGACCAAAGACAGTCTGGAGTTAGTGCTGTGACAGAAGACGCCTGTGTGAAGCTAATTTATTTGCAAGAATCCCCTGCAAAGTCCCTCTGTTAAATAAAAGACATGTATCATATATCGTACATGTATCGTATACCAGGTATCATGATACCAGATATCATGGATCAGTTTGCATATGTCAAAATACTTTTTTTTACTAATAGCCCAATTTCATAGCCTTAAGAGTGTGCATATCATGAATGCTTGGTCTTGTTCGATTTGTGAGAATCTACTGAATCTACTGGTACCTTGTTTCCCATGTAACAATAAAAAAATATACTCAAAACCTGGATTAATCTTTTTAGTCACATAGCACTACTATTATTCTGAACACTACTGTATGTATTTCTGTGTGTCCTTAGGGGTTTTTGCTGAAGTTTTTCAATTGGTAACACAAAGACAAAGAAAATAATACTTCAGATTTGGGGTTTGAGTTTTATTAATTAATTCATTTTTCATCTTTGTGATCATCACATTTTCTCTCTGGTAGTGGATGTTGATCCACAGGGCCCTTTTTTCTGGATTTGCATGATGCATACTATTTCTTGTAGACTAGTGTCCTCAACTTTCTTAAATTATAAACTCTAATGGGCCATTCAATATCAAATCACCCAGAGGGTTAAATATAATTCATATTAATTATATATGCAATTTCATTCTTTGGAATGACGCTGATAATGTTATATTTAGGCTCATTCCATATCATATTACTTAATTTGAGAAAATGTTCCCAGGTTACACTGTGATTTAAACTCTACAGGAAATACAGTCCCTTTTCACTGTCTCAACGACGTCAAATGCAGATGACCATGAACCTGCACAAGCGTGATGTAGAACATGTGGGATCTATCAACAGCTGATACTGATGTGTGTACGAGTGGCATACAGCTATATTAAAACATGCCATATCAAAAGAACTATGAATGTTGAAAGTTGAACAAAGAGACTTTTTTGGGGGGGGGGGGGGTTGGCAAAATACACAAACATGTTTAAAATTAGGGCTATAGTTTAATAACTATGCAGATCTAATATTTGGGATTCCATTTAAGATTTGTTTAGAAATGCATATGAAATTTTCAGGGGAATCTGAGAGGGTGGCCTGTGAGTTTTTTGTTTTGTTTTGGTTTTTTTTTTGGTTTGTTTGTTTTGTTTCGTTTCCTTTTCAAACTGGCTGATTTGATAAGGCATGGCCCTGTTATTGGCATCCTTTTAATTAGAATAAATGTCAGTGTCATTCAAAGAATTAAATTGTTTAAACGGATTTTCATAGAAATAATTAGTCATATGTTACATTAATTTTATTTTTCCGCTGTAGGCCAGAAATCATTTGGAGGGCTTGGTTACAAGCCTCCAAAGCAGTAAGATGAGTCTGGAAGACCAACTCAGTCAAGAGGTTGGTGCGATGTTTTATTTCCTCTGCACTTTTGTATCTTCCTGCATGATGCTCTTGCCATCTTTTATATAAATGATTTAAAACGAATTTCAATCATTCAGGAAATTTATGGTAAAAATGACTGTTTGTGGAGAACCTACAACCTCAGCCACTTCAATATTTTGTACAAAATATGTAGTGGCATAAAAGCATTATATATATTGCTTACTCTATTGTAAGCTAAGTGACGTGTTAAAAACAGCAGCAACAATGTATTTAATTAATATGTCAGTTCAACCACTGCATCTTTCACAGTTTGGCTGTTTCATAGATAAAAGTCTTGATAAAAGTCATGATAAAAGTCTTGAGGGGTCGTGTCCCTTCAAGACTGAACAATCACAGCTTGTGATGACCCTTCCTTTTATCTTGCAAACAGAAAGCCATTAAAACCATTGATACATCCTCTTGATTTTAGTCCCCACAAACTCTCAGAGGAGCCACTTGTCCAAATCTGCTGTGAATAAGCGAATTGCACATTAGCACAGCACATGGGTGAACTTTGAGCCTCACTCTCGCTTGGCTACCACATCCAGGTAACACTGATCTATAGCCAAAATACTTATGAAATAAAGATAGTCAAACTTTACAAATTTTGGGCCACAGAGAATGAAAGTGTTGTTTGAAATTGTTGATTGGCTGTAGTTTTAAGAAATGCTACTACTGTGCAACTAAGGATTAATAATTAACCCTTTTGCTGATTTTTAAAGTGTTACAAAAGAGAACAGGTGAAATATTATATAGTCAGAGAAACATAAAAAAAAGACCTATGCTTATGATTTTTCATGAAAACTCTACAGTTAACACAATATAATTATGTAGATGCAAAATGTAAAACCTTGTATATCTTGGAAACAGTAGCCAATTAGCCATTATTTGAATTCAACATGCCAAAATTCATAATAAATAGCACATTTTATTTCTGAAGCAGACAGCGTTTTAATATTTGTATACCAGTGTAACCTGATTATGTGTGTTATGGGAGCCATGTAGCTGTAACTGCTTTTAAGCCTTAATTTCAGGTAAGGCAAGGCAAGTTTATTTCTATAGCACATTTCAGCAACAGGGCAATTCAAAGTGCTCTACATATACATACAAACAAACATTGCAGCAACACATTAAAAGAAAAAAAAGTGAAAACATGTCAGGTGCATATTGCGCTATTGGTGTCTGTGCAAACGGTTATTGTAGGCTTGAAAAATGGTGTAACAGCCAGTGTGATATTCATAATTGTGAGCACAAAGCTCCGGAATGCACATGCAAACCAATGTTTGTATTACACAATGTTCTCAGGGAGAAGAATAAGCCAGACTGTCTAGTTATCACTGTTCTAGTTATCACTGTGAGTTCTATTTCATTCCTCCTGACCGCCAGAGGGCAGTGCTTTAGCACCTGGATAACTACATGTGCGCAGCACAGAGGTCGAGAATATATACCAACAAAGTCACGCTATTGAATGTGACCTGGGTGACGTCACTGGTTGTCTTTATATACCAGACGCACCCAGCTCTCGCTTCTTTTCTACATTCTCGCATTCTTAGAGGTTGAGAACGCATTTAGCTGCGATTGCCGCTCTCGCTTGTAGCCTCGCAACCCACGTTCGGTTGGAGCTACGTGCACTGCACACGTCCTCCAGAGGCTGCGAGACACGGTTTCACCGTTTTTTGTATTCTTTGACGCCTGTCATGAGTACACCTTCCTAAATGCCGGGTGCGCGCCTTTGCCGCTGCCCTGCTGGGTATTTTCCTCTGTGCACATTAGCTGTGTTGTTTCGATGAAAGCTGGCTATTTGTTTAGTTGTGTCACTAACCCCGTTAACTACGTGGTAGTGTGTGTATCAGAACCAGTATAGTGTAGTGTGTTGGGCTTGCCGTGAGTTTTCCACTCCTTGAAGTACTTCATCTGCACTGCCGCCATTTGCTAAGTTTAACAGCTCCGCTAGCAGCTAGTGTTGTCGTCTTTGCTCTAAGTGACTTAGCACTTGGGCTGTGAGTTTTTCGGCTGTGTGCATTGTGTTATTACTGTGGCTGTGAGTGTTTCACGCTCCGGGCCTTGTATTAGCTTTTACACTATGAGTGTTTCACGCTCCCTGCCTCGTGCCGAGTCTGCAGCTGTGAGTGCTTCACGCTCCGTGCCTCATGTTACTATTTACACTGCGAGTGATTCACGCTTTGTCTTTCCATTTGTAACCATCAGGGCTTGCGTTAGCCATCTGCACGCAGTCCACAATGTTGACAGGGCCTTTGTTGCATGGCTGTAGTACCTGTTTGGCTCCCTTGAGCCCAGATGATGGACATATGTTTTGCCCCTCGTGTCTTGGGATCGGACACCTGAGGGAAGCCCTGACTGGCGATGCCTGCCTTAATTGTGCCAGCATGCCACTGGCAGAGAGATCTGCTAGACTTGCGGCATTGGAAAGTGGAATATCTAGTGCGACTTTGGCCTCCAGCCCCAGGAAGGAACCAAAGCGCCGTAAACGCCCACATGCAGGAGCCCCTTCTGCTAAGAAGGTTACTCATGACCATGCTTTGGCTGAAAAGGTCAAAACGTTGACTTCTGAGTTTGCTCAGATTAAGTCCATGCTTCTGAATCTACAGCCTAGGGATGCAGTGACAGTTCCTGTTGTCCCTAATGAGGCTGATCAGACCAATATAGTTACTCAGCAGGAGGAAGATGTCGTGTCTATTGCTGCAACTGATTCCTTGTACATGACAAGTTATATAAACTGTGTGGAGGATGAGGATGAGAGGGGTCTTTCTCCAAGCCATTCATTAGTGGGCTCTCATACCTCTGAGGCAGAGTCTATGCCGCAAACCGAACCTGGACTATCTTTTGTCAAGCAAGCTGTTCAGTTGGCTTTATCCAGGCTTGGGGTCGACAATCCCCCTGCGGAAACCACCGCTTCAAGTGCCTTTTTCAAAGTCACTCAGAAGCCTGAGTTCAACGTTCCAGTTTCACAACCATATATGGAGGAGCTCCACTGATGTTGGGTGGACCCCAAATCATTGACCCATCTATCACAGGACTGCAGAGCCCTTAGCTCTATGTGTGATTCGGCGCAGTATGGTCTGAACCGTATGCCCGCCGTTGACAGCATTATTGCGAACCTGGTTGTGGCTCCAGCTGATGCTGCTCGGCCGGGTGCCCGCTGCCCACATCCTCACTGTAGGGTCACTGATGACCTCCTCACCAAAAGCTATGACATAGCTGCTCGCATCGGTCGCCTAGGCAACTCACTGTCCCATTTAGCCCTTGCCCTCTCAAAGTCTTTGAGGGAGGCAGAGGTTGATGATGCTACTCAAAGTCTTAGTGATGCCTCACTCCAAACCTTTGCTTATATGTCCAGAGAGCTTGGCAGACTGATGTCAACCCTTACCATCACTAGACGTCAGGTGTGGCTTGCGCAGTCCCCCCTGTCCAAATCCTGCAGAGGCACACTCCGTTCGCTGCCAGTTCTTCCAGGCCAAGTATTTGGACCTGCGGCCGAACAAACTTTGGAGCATGCTGTTGAGGCTAGTAAATCTCGGCAACAGTTTGTTGACCTACACCGGTCTTCCAGACCTCAGCCAGTCAGACGTGCTACAGCTTTTCACTCTACATCCAGGCTTCCGCCGACTCCCAGAGCTACACGTGCTTTTGCAGTTGAGGGCCAGCTCTCCCAGCAGCCTGCCTTTCGTGAGCCTACGGGCAGATCCCCGAGAACTGAACGGTTTCACAGAGCTTCCAGTAATCGCGCCCAGAGGTCCTCAGGGATGCGAGGCAGAGGTGGTCGGGTCTGACTGCCAATGTTTGGCCCCCAGCCGTTTTTCACAAAATCAACTCAGCCACTGGGAGGCTCAAGTTCAAGACCCATGGGTCATTTCAACCTTGTTCGAAGGTTACAGAATTCAGTTCAGATATCGTCCTCCAAAGTTCAATGGGGTGAGGATGACTGTTGTTTCCGACTCGGTGCAGTCTGCTGCCCTACAACGGGAGATTTTGGAACTCAGTTCACAGTTCAGACCAGCTCAGGGGGTTCTATTCAATTTACTTCCTTGTTCCAAAGGATGGCGACTTTCGTGCTATCCTCGATCTCCGACATCTGAATCGTTATATCAAAGTGCTGCAGATTCACATGCGCCGCACAGTAGACGTCCTTCAAACTATCACACCAGGAGACTGGTTCACAAGTGTCGACTTAAGACGCCTATTTCCATGTGCCAGTGGCGCCTCATCACAGGAAGTTTCTCCGCTTTGCTTTCGAAGGTCAGGCATACCAGTTCAGGGTGCTTCCTTTCGGCCTCTCTCTCACCCCTTGTACATTTGCCAGATGTATGGCTGCAGCACTAGCCCCACTGCAAGCTCTTGGATTAAGAATCCTACCCTACTTAGACGATTGGCTTGTCTGCGCTCCAACTTAGGAGCAGGCGCACAACGACACAGCTCTTCTACTGAACCATGTCTCTCATTTAGGACTCACAGTGAACTTTGCAAAGAGTTCTCTTGTTCCCAGTCAACAAACGACCTTCATCGGCATTGCCATCAACTCCCTGACCATGACTGCATCGCCATCCCCGCAGAGAGTGGACGATGTAATTCGTCTTGTCTCACACATTCAACGGGCTGTGACGCTGCCTTTTGGTTTGTCCGGTTGATGGGCAGATTGACTGCAATGTCGCTAGTGGTACCTTTGGGACTTCTGTTCTTACGTCCCCTACAGATTTGGATCAACAACCTAGGCCTCAACTCAAAGTTGCATCAGTACAGGCTTGTACGACTCTCCAACCAGTGCCTTCTGCACCTGAAACCCTGGGGGAACGTGGACTTCATCTGCAAGGGTGTCCCTCTAGGCTCTGTTCCTTCTCGCCGAGAGGTGGTTGTTACAGATGCATTACTCAAAGGTTGGGGGGCCGTGTGGAATCACAGGATGGTGAGGGGTGTCTTGAGTCCTCAGGAGAGACTCCAACACATAAACGTGCTGGAGCTTCGCGCTGTGCGACTGGCTCTCAAGCATTTCCTCCCGGCCCTGAGAGGAAGACATGTTCTTGTCCGGTCGGACAACGCGTCAACAGTCTATCACATAAACCATCAGGGGGGCACCAGGTCCAATCAGTCATTGGCAGAAACTCGGAAGCTTCTCTTATGGGCGTTGCCTCACCTTCAAAGTGTCAGAGCAGTTCATCTGCCCGGTGTACAGAACAGCACAGCGGATTTACTCTCCAGACAGAAACCACCACCGGGAGAGTGGAGACTGAACCCGATTGTGGTCCAAATGATCTGGCAGAAATATGGTGCAGCGGAAGTGGACCTTTTCGCTTCAAGCACCTCGACACATTGCCCACGATGGTACTCCCTCTTGGAACCAGACAGCCCGCTGGGGCAGGATGCATTGGCTCACCCGTGGCCGGATTGCCTCCTTTATGCCTTCCCTCCTCTCCCGTTGCTGATGTTGACACTGCACAGGATAGATCAGAGCAGCCACAGGGTGCTGCTGGTTGCTCCATTCTGGCCTGGGAGGATTTGGTTTCCCATGATTTACAAACTCCTCGAGGGAGAACCTTGGGCTCTCTCGGAGAGGAAGGATTTGTTGTTACAGCTACAGGGGAGGATTTGGCACCCTCACCCAGAAGGCCTTCAACTGTATGTGTGGCCGTTGAGGGGCCAGACTCCTTGTTACGTTCTTGTGACCAGGCTGTTGTTCAGACTGTCCTTAATTTGCATGCTGCTTCTACCAGGGCTTTGTATGACAACAGATGGAAGCTGTTTGTGCGGTGGTGTGAGAAACAAAAGTTAGACCCGGAGCATTGCCCTGTGCCTATTCTCCTCAAATATTTACAAGAACTGCTGGAGAATGGACGTTCTGTCGCTACCTTGAAGGTTTATGTTGCTGCAATCTCTGCCCGGCACGTCTACGTTGATTGCCGGTCAGTGGGTTCACACCTCTTAGTGTGTCGTTTTTTGAAAGGTGCTCTACGTTTGCGGCCTCCAAGACTTGCACGCGTACCTTCATGGGACCGTCCTCTAGTCCTGGAGGGTTTAAGCTTATCCCCTTTCGAACCAGTGAAGACTGCCTTTCTATTTGCACTGTCTTCGGCTAAGCGGGTGGGAGAGCTCCATGCCCTATCAGTCGCTGGGGACTGTTTGCGATGGAATTCTGACGGATCTGGGGTTACGCTGTGGCCTAATCCGTCCTTTTTACCCAAGAGAATTTCAACTTTTCATGTTAACCAGCCAGTTTCCTTGGCTGTGTATGTCCCGCATTCTGATCCAGGATTATCTGTTTCAGGTTCCCTGTGTCCTGTCCGAATGTTGAAGCAGTACATTAGTGCGACTGCCAGGATCCGGAAAACGGATGCCCTGTTTGTGTGTTATGGTGATCACAAAAGAGGCTGTGCTGTCTCAAAGCAGCGACTCTCCCATTGGGTCGTGGATGCCATTTTACAAGTATACAGGTCCAGAGGTCTTCAGCCTCCTAAGGTTACGTGCCATTCCACCAGAGGGGTGTCCACCTCCTGGGCTGCACTGAGAGGTGTCCCTTTGAGTGATATTTGTGCTGCTGCTACGTGGGCTTCGTCCTGTACCTTCGCCCGCTATTACAGACTGAATGTGGCTGCTCCTCCTGCGGTGACTTCGGCGGTGTTGTCTGCCTCCACTCCCCACTGCTGATGCGAGGTGAGTGTGACTCTTCGTGACCTTGTTGGTATTAAGTCTTCCAGGTGCTAAAGCACCGCCCTCTGGCGGTCAGGAGGAATGAAATAGAACGAGAGTTACGAATGTAACTACGGTTCTATGAATTCCGGATGACCGCCAGAGTTGCTTGTCACAGAGTCTTGCGAGTTCATTCCGAAAAGAAGCGAGCGCTGGGTGCGTCTGGTATATAAAGACAACCAGTGACGTCACCCAGGTCACATTCAATGGCGTGACTTTGTTGGTATATATTCTCGACACTCTGTGCTGCGCACATGTAGTTATCCAGGTGCTAAAGCACCGCCCTCTGGCGGTCATCCGGAATTCATAGAACCGTAGTTACATTCGTAACTCTAGTTTAATAACATCAGTGGAATGTTGCTATGGTAAACAATAACACGATTTTACCTTCCTTATCGAGTCACTTTAATTGTGCACTCTTGTCAGTTTCTGTCAAATATTCAGTGATATCTGTATTCATGTTTACACCAGTACTTTGGCCAATCCATCCGTCAGTCAGTTTCAGGAGGTCAGGTTCTCAAGTTCTCAAATTTTATTTGTTTCACCTCTTCTTCAGCAGTTAAAACACAAGGCAAATTTGGTGTTACTGTACTGTATGCTAACGGAATGAGTTCTTGGCATTTCCCATAAACACATAAACCTCTGCGCTTACAACCATCCATCCATTTTCTTCCGCTTTATCCAGAGTCGGGTCACGGGGGCAGCAGCTCAAGCAAAGCCGCTCAGACCTCCCGATCCCCCAGCTCCTCTGGGGGAACCCCAAGGTGTAAAAGTTTAAATTCATTGACTTTCCACTTTTTAAACTAATCTAAACTGCACTGATCTCTGATGTTTTTATTGCAATCTGCCATCTTTACCACGGTATAGGTGTCAACCTGACTCCAGAAAGGGCAAAGAAGGTGCAGGTTTCTTTGTCACCACCAACTCCACCAGGTGAATTCAGTGATGGACAGCAGACGGGATGAGTTCATCAATTAAATCACCTGGTGGAGTTGGTGGTTACAAAGAAATCTGCACCCTCTTTGCCCTTTCTGGAGTCAGGTTGACACATATGCCATGTTGAGTGGTAACAGTTTTAGACAACCAATCTCACAATGCACCGCAGGGATTGAGCTACGCAATTTCCTTATTTCCTGAGCTGACATCAAGTTCCATAGTTTCTGGAGTATAACTCATACCTGCTAAAAAAAAAAAATACCTCTTGAAGAGTAAAACCCAAATATAAATCACACCAGAGTATAAGTAGCACTGGAATATATGTTGCACCTTTTTTGTCTGTATTACCAGCTCCTGAACTGGGGATTTGGTCCGTTGTTGTAGTGTATTTAATATATTGTCAATTTTTTTTATTATTATTAGTTTATTTTGTTTGTCTCTTTGATTCCTGGGGAAGTGCTTTATAAATAGGCATCATAATAATTATTATTATTAAGAATAAATATGTAATTTTAAGTCCTCCCAAACTGTTAAAAAACACACATCTTATACTATCAAAATACTTGAGTCATTTCACTTATGGTTTCAGAGTATTCTGCAACATGAAAATGCTGCTAAATTGCAACTTTTCAGTTTTTTTGTTTCCTGACCTAAATACAATTACTTGGTCTTTTCTTGTTAGGTCCAGAAGCAAGGTATGTTTAACACAACCCAGGATTCCAAGGCCTTGTGGGAGGAGGAGCTTAAGTGTCGCTCTAAACTTGGGTTGAGGATGGCAGAACTTGAAAAGGAGAAAGGAGAGCTCAGTAACCAGGTGATCATAATCCTTAAAAGCTTTTTTATTTTTAATTGACACATTCATTTATGATGTCACATCTTGGTGAGATGCGACCCCTAATGGGAGCATCTGAAGAAAGAAGTGAAAGACAGATACGAGGTCTGTTAGAAAAGTATCCAACCTTTTTATTTTTTCAAAAACCTGATGGATTTGAATCACGTGTGCTTGCATGAGCCAACCTTGAACCTTGGTGCGCATGTGTGAATTTTTTCACGCCTGTCGATTTCGTAATTTCCTGGTAAGCAGCATTTGTGTGGGACGTGTGCTGTGCGCTCGCCGTTTTTTCATTCCAAGGAAAAAGACGGAACGACTGGAGCAGCGTGACTGCATCAAATTTTACCAGAAACTGGGTGACAGCCAGGTGGAAACCATTCGGATTATTCAGACGGCTTTCGGTGACGATGCTATGAGCATCACACAGATTAAGGAGCGGTACAATGGTTTAAAGACATCCGCCCAACGGTGGAGAGCGAGCCACGCTCCGGGCGGCCATCAACATGCTGAAATGACCAGATAATTTCCAAAGTGAACGCTGTGGTGATGTGGACCGTCGTGTGACTATCCGAGAAATTGTGGAAGAGGTGGACATCAGCACTTTTTCGGCACACTCCACTTTGACAGAAGATTTGACCATGAAAAGAGTTGCAGCGAAATTCATGCCGATGACTTCAGCACAAAGCTGACGGAGCAAAAGCGCCACCGTGTTGAAGTCTCACAGGACATGTTGTGACATGCCCACCTCTTCCACAATTTCTCAGATAGTCACACGACTGAAAAGCCACCGAAAGCCGTCTGAATCTTCCGAATGGTGGAAGGGGTGGGCACCATTTTTCGGAGTCCAGCATGTCCTGTGAGAATTCAACACGGAGGCGCTTTTGCTCCTTCATCAGCTTCGTGCCGAAGCCATCGGCATGAATTTTGCTGCAACTGTTTTCATGGCCAAATCTTCTGTCACAGTGGAATGTGCCAAAAAAGTGCTGATGTCCACCTCTTCCGCAATTTCTCGGATAGTCACACGACGGTCCCGCATCACTACAGCATTCACTTTCGAAATGATCTGGTCATTTCAGCATGTTGATGGCCGCCCGGAGCGCGGCGCGCTCTCTACCATTGTGCAGACGTCTTTAAACCGGTTGTACCGCTCCTTAATCTGTGTGATGCTCATAGCATCGTCACTGAAAGCCGTCTGAATAATCCGAATGGTTTCCACCTGGCTGTCGCCCAGTTTCTGGCAAAATTTGATGCAGTCGCGCTGCTCCAGTTGTTCCACCATTTTCCTTGCAATGAAAATCCACCGAGCGCACTACACACATGCTCACACAAAGGGTGCTTACAAGCAAAAGACGCAATCGACAGGCGTGAAAAAATTCACGCATGCGCAAGATGTTTCAAGGTTGGCTCATGCAAGCACACGTGATTCAAATCGATCAGGTTTTTGAAAAAAATAAAAAGGTCGGATACTTTTCTAACAGACCTTGTATGCAAACAAGGAAATATCTACTCTCGAGTATCTGGAAGATGATATTTTATTGAATAATTATGTAGCATCCCTCATCAGACTGCCCTGTGGTTTTGTCAGTCAAAGTATCATCCTGAGACTCTTTTTTTTTTTCTCCAGATGGAAGTGGAAAAGAAGAAAGTGAAGAAAATAGCAGAACAGAAGAAGGCTGTAGACACACGACTGGATCAGGAGATGAAGAGAAACACAGAGCTTCAAAAAGAGATGTACAGGTGACATATGAGCTCCCTGTACCTGTATGTCAGCATGGACACCCATAGGATCCCATAGAATCTGATTATTTCTTGTTTTTTTGATTTACCAGTGAGTATATCAATGCAAGGATGATTTCATTTTTTTTTTTTTTATTAATTGTGCCATTTCAAATCACTTACCTGCAGTCCATGCATTGGTTTCATATTTTTTGTCTGCTCAATTCCTTGTGGCTATTTTTGCATTTCTTGCTTCATTGTGTTATTAAATCGTATCCACATTTATAGTACTATGGAAAGTACAGTAGTGTTCAGAAGAATAGTAGTGCTATGTGACTAAAAAGATTAATCCAGGTTTTGAGTATATTTCTTATTGTTACATGGGAAACAAGGTACCAGTAGATTCAGTAGATTCTCACAAATCCAGCAAGATCAAGCATTCATGATATGCACACTCTTAAGGCTATGAAATTAGGCTATTAGTAAAAAAAAGTAGAAAAGGGGGTGTTCACAATAATAGTAGCATCTGCTGTTCACGCTACAAACTCAAAACTGTTATGTTCAAACTGCTTTTTTAGCAATCCTGTGAATCACTGAACTAGTATTTAGTTGTATAACCACAGTTTTTCATGATTTCTTCACATCTGCGAGGCATTAATTTTGTTGGTTTGGAACCAAGATTTTGCTCGTTTACTAGTGTGCTTGGGGTCGTTGTCTTGTTGAAACACCCATTTCAAGGGCATGTCCTCTTCAGCATAAGGCAATATGACCTCTTCAAGTATTTTGACATATCCAAACTGATACCTGGTATGCGATATATAGACCCAACACCATAGTAGGAGAAACATGCCCATATCATGATGCTTGCACCACCATGCTTCACTGTCTTCACTGTGAACTGTGGCTTGAATTCAGAGTTTGCGGGTTGTCTCACAAACCTCTCATCAGTCCACAAACTATTCCTCCATTTCTCTTTAGGCCAGTTGATGTGTTCTTTGGCAAATTGTAACCTCTTCTGCACATGTCTTTTATTTAACAGAGGGACTTTGCAGGGGATTCTTGCAAATAAATTAGCTTCACACAGGCGTCTTCTAACTGTCACAGCACTTACAGGTAACTCCAGACTGTCTTTGATCATCCTGGAGCTGATCAATGGGTGAGCCTTTGCCATTCTGGTTATTCTATCCATTTTGATGGTTTTCCGTTTTCTTCCACGTGTCTCTGTTTTTTTTGTCCATTTTAAAGCATTGGAGATCATTGTAGATGAACAGCCTATGTTTTCCCCTCTCCAATCAACTTTTTAATCAAACTACGCTGTTCTTCTGAACAATGTCTTGGATGTCCCATTTTCCTCAGGCTTTCAAAGAGAAAAGCATGTTCAACAGGTGCTGACTTCATCATTAAATAGGGGACACCTGATTCACACCTGTTTGTTCCACAAAATTGACAAACTCACTGACTGAATGCCACACTACTATTATTGTGAACACCCCCTTTTCTACTTCTTTTTTTACTAATAGCCCAATTTCATAGCTTTAAGAGTGTGCATATCATGAATGCTTGGTCTTGTTGGATTTGTGAGACTCTACTGAATGTACTGGTACCTTGTTTCCCATGTAACAATAAGAAATATACTCAAAACCTGGATTAATCTTTTTAGTCACATAGCACTACTATTATTCTGAACACTACTGTATTTGTCTTCTCACTGGTTTCTTTCTGTATATCTGATTACTCCCAGCAAATTGTTTCAGCAGCGTGAAATTGTCTCAAATTTCTGACCCATTTTTTAAAAAAAAGGAAAAAATCAAGTAGTCTGTAAAGTGTTAGAACTCAAAACAGAGAACATGAAGTACCAGAGTGACCCTTAACAGAAATGTCCAGCCTTCCAAAATTCCTCTAAAATCACAGCAAGGATTCATCCTGGAAGCCAAAAACCCCACAAACACTTTAACATGTGTCTGAATTATGCTAAAACATGCCTTAATGGACATTATTCTATGGACTGATGAGTCTAAAGTAGAAGGTAGGGATCCTGTTACATCGGGAGTAAACCAGACACAGAATTCCACAACATGGTTTCTGTATCTACAGTAAAATGGTGGTGATGGTGTGGGGATGCTTTACTTGATGCACATGCACAGCCGGTTATTTGAGCACTCATCCAAAAATGTGGTCATGGACACAGTATCACATACACGGACCTATTTCAGTGTCAAATAAAGTTCATGGTGGGACACTGTATCTTGAAGGAGAAGAGGTGATGTACGCACTCATTGTAACAAAGAGGACAAAAAGAAACAAGACGGTTGGACAACTGCAGTGCTGAAATGGTGGCTGAATGTGCTCCTTGTTAAAAGCAGCTCTGTCCACCTGTCATATATACAGAAACAGAAATATTTGGGTTGCTTTTGTTATGGGTTTATACAGGGAGGTGGGTGAAGTAATTGCTACTGGAAATCATCAAAATACGCCACCATAGTGAAGCTGGTTTGATGTTGGATGTTCAAGTTTGGTTACAGTTAAAAGAAATAAATATATCCATTTTGCTTGCTACGTGTGATGAATTCGTCAGGCAAGTTGTGATGTATTCATACAAGTACAAGTCACATGCAAAATACTGACGCCGTGATTTTATATACATTTTTAAATATTAAAACAGCTAAATCTGTTTAACCTCCTGACTTTTGATGGTAAAACACCTGTGGTGATAGTTTGCAAATGAGGCCTTGTGTCAAAATGAGCACATTTGTCTGTGTGCATCACAGATGTTTTGATGTGAAAAGGCCCAAAGGTATTAATGGTACACTAGTATGTTGACCGTGGGGATCCACGGGCTCTAGATTGGGTAGTATTTATTAAAAAAAAGGTAACTGACATTTTTTAAGGGTGGTAATAAGTGAAGCAAAGCTTGTATAATGAGTTGGAATGGTGTGTGAGTCCAAAATATTTTTAGAACCTTAGACCTCAACAATTTTTAGATGAGGAATTCAACCCTTTTATTTCCTGGTAATTATGGAATTTTTTAATGTTAATTGACTGTCTTAATGTATCTATAAGTTGTTTAGGTTCTTGTTATCATATACACAATATTATTATTATCATTATTAGTATTATTATTATTTCATTTTATTATTACTTCTATTTTGTCATTTGATTTTTAAATGGACCACAATGGAAATAAGTGTTTTCACTTTCTTGTGTCATCCATGTTTTTTAGCGTATTTACAATTATATTATGTACTTACATTGAACTTGCTAAATAAAATTGTACATGCACACACTCATGCTTTTAATATGAAGATGATTTACCTCCCCCTGGCGGAATGGCATGTTCATTCATTCATTCATCTTCTACCGCTTAGTCCATTTAAGGGTCGCAGGGGGCTGGAGCCTATCCCAGCAGCCATAGAGCGCGAGGCAGGGTACACCCAGGACAGGACGCCAGTCTGTCGCAAATGGCATGTTAATCCATAATGTAATTAGCAGCATAGCTAATATCCATAGTTTCTCTAAAAATATTAGCCGTATCAACATTACGTTTCTGCACTGTTCATCCTTGACTCAAAACAGTGTTACCACAGTTACTTTGAAAAATTACTTTATACAGTTACTTTATATGGTTATTTCATTAGCAGCTTTATACAGTTACTTTATTAGCAGCTGCTGAATGTAACTAATAAGGTAACGAGTAATCTAACTTGGTTACTCTTAAGATTGAGTAATCAGCAAAGTAACTAATAGTTACTTTGCTGATTACTCAATCTTAAGAATCTTTCCATTGTTTACTGGTTAGATGAAATTGTTAATTTCTCCAAAAATATTACTCCTATCGACTTTCTGTTTTCGCAGTGTTCATCCTTGACCCAAAATACATAAGCATACCAAACAGCAAATGTCAGCTGTCCACAGTTTCTGCATGATCGAAGCCATACACATGCATGCACTCACACAGAGGCCACTTGGCTACTGTAATATTGATAGATTTCTTTTTAAATTGTAAATAAAACAAAACTCAAGCCAAACATGTTTCAAGATTATAGCACGGTAGCAAAGTGACTGCATACGGCTACGAGAACTTGAGTTGTGCTGTGGTCTCAAACCACTGTTTTTCTGGTGTGACTGAGCCTTTAATGTGTCAGTTTGTATAAAATTATCCAGGTTGTATTGTCTAAGCTGGCTGTCCGTCTAATTATTTGAAGTCATTAGTTGTTAAAACTGCTTTTGCTGACATGCTATAATGCTGTGTTTTTAAGCATGACATTTTTATTTCTCTGTTAGAATGTTTAGATTTTTTTTTTTCTTTCGCTATCTTTAAGGTTGCGTACTCTGCTGAAGACTGCAAAGAAGAAACTGCGGGATCCGGACACTGGTGGAGGAGAGCTTGGCTCTGCTATGAGCAGGGAAAAAATGGAGTTCAATAGATATAACCATGATGACGGTGCTTTTGGACGAATGAGAGAAAAGGTTTGTCTTCCTCACATAGCAGAGAAGGTAGCTACAAGTTGAACTACCAACATGGATTAAAGTTCTCCATTGCTATGATGGATTTCTGTCAATTGGGCTGCAAAAAGGTAGAGTTCACACTAACGCAAAATCAAGGCTGGACGCAAGATATAAAATGTACCACATCCCCGGGACACGTGCCACATTCGAAACGTTCAAAAATCAATTTTTAGAATGACGTCTTTGTGTTTTTGTTTGTTTTTGATTTTTTCTGCTCATACCGAGTCCCTGTATGTGTTCCTCTGTGTCCTGTGTATGCGCCGCTGGAGGGGGGAGTGGTGGGTCAGCCTGCTGGATGTTTGAGTGTGGTAACAACAGAGCAAGCAGCGTTTTACAAACATATTTTTATACTTTTCTTTCAAAGTCTGCTCTGAGTGTCTCTGTGAGTGTCCTTGCTGTGGTTAAAACAGCTGCAGAACTCTCGACATGTTACCAAAAAACATTAAGGCTTTTTTCTCCCAAAATATGTCTAAAATCTCTTCCTGAGGATGGCATGATGTAAAATACACTCATAAAACCTTATTACTTCTCAGTGAGGTCGCACTTTCTACATACACAAATAATTATAATTTTAACAACTAAAATGTTTAAATCGGTATTTCTCTGGGCATAAGTTTTACTATGGTTCTGAACTAAGTTTAATTGATGAGCCATATAAAAATAAGTATGTATAACTTAATTTAACTTTTCTGCATAACTAAATTGGGATGGGAAGCAATATCCTTTTGTAATATAATATCTAAGCTCAGGCATTACTGGGTCTTTTTGGGGTTCTAGCTTTAAAATCAGGTCAGTTAGGATGAAAAAGCCCAAAATACAAAATGATTACAGCTCTTGTGGTTAGTAATCTTATCAAACAAACATGTAGGTTGTGATATCAATTTTGGTGAAAGACTAAGAAAAGGTGAAAATGTGTAAAAGAAAATACAAAGACAATACACATTAAGCAGTACAACTAAATTGGGGGGACCAGGGTGAGAAAATAATCTCTAGAATGCATCCATGGACATCAAAAACCCCCTGCCAGCAAAGGTCCACTTTCATTGAAAAACACCCCCAACTCTACGTACTCCACCCACTGCTAGCTAAATAACTAATACAGGTGTGTGCATGTATACATATACAGTTGCATTTTGTATCACCAGTTATCCATCTTCATGATGAAGTGGTATAGAGGAGGATTTTCTTAAAAGGAAGACCTGAAAGTTTAGCTACAAATTGCCAGAAGGTACATCTGAGATGCAAGCCTGGATTTGATCTGTTTTGGTGAAAGAAAATCCTCTGCTCTACTCCACTATGAAGCTAAGAGTAGTGATGCAAAATGCAAAGCTTGCACTGTGCACAATTTCTCCAATCACAGCCACATAAGCCCATAACTTCTCCTGGGTTGTCTGGGTGTCTTGGTAGCTTTCCTCACTCTTCTTCTTCTTGCACAGTCACTCGGATTTTGAGAACTGTCTACTCCATGCAGATTTACCATAAAGTGCTACTGTTTGTATTTCTTTGTAATTAATGTAACTAAAGTCCGAAACACGTTCAGTGGCAGCTTCACCATCAGAGAGCCTCGTCCAAAACTACCACAAAAGACACCAAGCTGTCGTTGATGTTAAAGAGGGCAATACACAGTATTAAGAACAGGGGTATGTAAACTTTGGATCAGGGTCATTTGGGTAGTTCTCTTGTCATTTTGATTTAAAAAGAGGAAACACAGTTGTTTGACAATAAATGGCTTCAGCCAACCACTAACCATGAGTGAAAAAAAGGTTTTTGTGTTGTCATTCATATTCTCTTAAAAATGGCCAAAAAAGCAAAAATTCTGCCAGGGTATGTAAACCTTTGAGCACAACTGTGTGTGTGTGTGTATATATATATATATATATATATATATATATATATATATATATACACACTGAGTGTGTATAGCTGAGTTACCATTCTATGCACGGGTAATAGAGAAGAATTTTAGCCATGTCATTGTATAGTTCATATCACTTTAGTTAAGGTGTAGTAAGTTGCATTGCATTGTGTATGTTGTCATCATTAATTTTCATAGAGCAATTTGTGACATTCATGAGACTCAAGTGAATGATGATAAAAAGGTGATAGCATGTCATATCACGGCAATGCTGTGGGATATATAATGTTGCTAGTGTCTCTGCAGATGTTTCTCCAGCTCTATTACATTTCATCTGTTTAGCACTTGGGGTTTTACGACCTAACGCCCCCTGCTTCTTGGGAGGCATATCGACAGTCTGCATGCTGTACACAGCAGGTACATTTTAAGTAAAAAAAAATAAATAATGCACCCCTTAACTTGCATGCAGTGCACACTGGCCTGTTCAGTTTCTAATTAAAGTCCACCCTCACCAGCTGCTACAACATAGTAGGGTAAGTGTGATGCTTGCTACCTGACCTGAGTACCATGTGAGCTGTGAAAATAAGGGCTCCAGTGAGCGGGTCATGATCTAATATATAAGGCTGACCGTGTGTGTGTGTTCGCTCGCGCATGTGCACTTCCAACCTAAGGGCCCCAGTGACCTCCCCCTTGGTTCCCCCAGTCACCATACCAAGTTTGGTATTGATTGCTTAATTACTGTGGCAGTTCACACCAAACACAAACCGTGCCACATACATACATACATAGGTTGCCTTTTTATATATATATATATATATATATATATATATATATACACTCAACAAAAATATAAACGCAACACTTTTGGTTTTGCTCCCATTTTGTATGAGATTAACTCAACGATCTAAAACTTTTTCCACATACACAATATCACCATTTCCCTCAAATACTGTGCACAAACCAGTCTAAATCTGTGATAGTGAGCACTTCTCCTTTGCTGAGATAATCCATCCCACCTCACAGGTGTGCCATATCAAGATGCTGATTAGACACCATGATTAGTGCACAGGTGTGCCTTAGACTGCCCACAATAAAAGGCCACTCTGAAAGGTGCAGTTTTATCACACAGCACAATGCCACAGATGTCGCAAGATTTGAGGGAGCGTGCAATTGGCATGCTGACAGCAGGAATGTCAACCAGAACTGTTGCTCGTGTATTGAATGTTCATTTCTCTACCATAAGCCGTCTCCAAAGGCGTTTCAGAGAATTTGGCAGTACATCCAACCAGCCTCACAACCGCAGACCATGTGCAACCACACCAGCCCAGGACCTCCACATCCAGCATGTTCACCTCCAAGATCGTCTGAGACCAGCCACTCGGACAGCTGCTGGAACAATCGGTTTGCATAACCAAAGAATTTCTGCACAAACTGTCAGAAACTGTCTCAGGGAAGCTCATCTGCATGCTCGTCATCCTCATCGGGGTCTCGACCTGACTCCAGTTCATCGTCGTAACCGATTTGAGTGGGCAAATGCTCACATTCGCTGCTGTTTGGCACTTTGGAGAGGTGTTCTCTTCACGGATGATGCGAAGGAGATGTGTTGCACTGCATGAGGCAAATGGTGGTCACACCAGATACTGACTGGTATCCCCCCCAATAAAACAAAACTGCACCTTTCAGAGTGGCCTTTTATTGTGGGCAGTCTAAGGCACACCTGTGCACTAATCATGGTGTCTAATCAGCATCTTGATATGGCACACCTGTGAGGTGGGATGGATTATCTCAGCAAAGGAGAAGTGCTCACTATCACAGATTTAGACTGGTTTGTGCACAGTATTTGAGGGAAATGGTGATATTGTGTATGTGGAAAAAGTTTTAGATCGTTGAGTTAATCTCATACAAAATGGGAGCAAAACCAAAAGAGTTGCGTTTATATTTTTGTTGAGTATATATATATACAAGGTCTATTAGAAAAGTATCCGACCTTATTATTTTTTTCAAAAACCATATGGATTTGAATCACGTGTGATTGCGTCAGACAAGCTTGAACCCTCGTGCGCATGCGTGACTTTTTCCACGCCTGTTGGTTGCGTCATTCGCCTGTGAGCAGGCTTTGAGTGAGGAGTGGTCCAGCCCCCTCATCATTGTTTCATTGCCAGGAAATGGCGGAATGATTTGGGCTTTTTTTCCATCAGAATTTTTTCAGAAACTGTTAGAGACTGGCACCTGGAAACCATTAGAAAAATTTATCTGGCTTTCTGTGAAAATGTTACGGGCTTGGTAGAGAATAAGGAGTGTTACTGTCCCTTTAAGGACGGCCCCCAGCGGCTGTGGGGCGCGCCGCGATCCGAAGCCGCCATCGACAGGCTGAACGACCATTTCATTTCTAAACGGATGGCTGTCTGGATCCGTGACCATCGTGTGCCATTTCTCTGGTTATCACAAGAGCTGGACATCAACCATTTTCCGGCAGATTTCACTTTTAACAAGAGATTTTGTCATGGAAAGCCGAGCGGAGGCTTCGCGCGTCACGATGGATTTGCTACTGGAGCGAGACAAGATCACCTCCGTTTTGGTCTCACAGGACGGCTTTGAGATGGCGTTCAGACAAGCGACAGTAACACTCCTTATTTTCTACCAAGCCCGTAACATTTTCACCGAAAGCCAGATAAATTTTTCTAATGGTTTCCAGGTGCCAGTCTGTAACAGTTTCTGAAAAAATTCTGATGGAAAAAAAGCCCAAATAATTCCACCATTTCCTGGCAATGAAACGACGACGAGGGGGCTGGACCACTCCTCACTCAAAGCCTGCTCACAGGCGAATGACGCAACTGACAGGCGTGGAAAAACTCACGCATGCGCACGAGGGTTCAAGCTTGTCTGATGCAATCACACTTGATTCAAATCCCTATGGTTTTTGAAAAAAATAATAATGTCGGATACTTTTCTAATAGACCTCGTATATATAATTTTGTTTATTTTTTTAAGGAAGAACCGGTACGCCCTCAAACACTTTTTTTTTCTTTTTCTTTTTCTTGTTACCAGGTCGGTGATATCCAGGTGCAGCTGGAGAAGGAGGCATCACGTTGCAGCCATTTAGAGAAGGTGAATGAGGAGCTTCAAGATGAGCTGGCTTCTCTGAAGAGCTTAAAGCACAGTAATGACCAGTTGGAAAAGAGTAAAAGAAAGTTGGAGGAGGAGGTCTTAGATCTAAGACGACATGTGGAGGCTGCTCAAATGGAGCAGAGACAAGCAGAGCAGTACTGCCTTGATGTAAAGGAGAGGGCTCGCCAGGAGATACAGCAGAAACTGGAGCAGGTTAATCTCTTCCTGCAGGTAAATCTAACAAATTAAAATGCAGTGTGGTGGTACAATTTCCGATGAATACTGTACATATGATTGTGACTGTTTTCTTGCAGTCCCAGGCAGCATCTCAAGAAGCATTGGATCAAATTAAAGCAGCCAATGAGGCCACTCTGCGTTCTCAGCTGGAACAAAAGCTCAGAGAGCTCGACGGGGAGTTGGGCAGGGCCCGGACCACCCACCAGGAAATCCTCAATCAAAAAGACTCCACTCGTACTGAGTTAGAACAATACCGTCAACTCTATGCTGAGGAGGTGCGTCTCCGCAAGTCCATGGCTACCAAACTGGAGAGGTGAGAACAGTGTATTCTTCACTGACCAGGTCATTTTTTCACTTGTCGGGTTTTTATGTGGAAAATTTTGGCAAATGTTGGAGGCAAATTTTCTTAATGACTAAAATAACTTCAATACCAAAACCAATGGATAGCTGGTGCAGTGTGTTTTTGCAAACCTTTTTTGCATCAGTGTTTAACACTTGCTTTTACTTGCATTTTTCTGTCTGCAGGGCAAATGCTCGACTCGCAGATGCCAATTCCAAGTTGCTTGACGAGCGCAGCAAATCTGTAATTGCCAACAGTAGCTTGCGAGGGTCCTTATTGGATGGGGGCTCCTTCAGCTCAATTGCAAACTCCGGGGCCATACTGGGACATCCCAACAGGAGCATTGGACTGTCTCTCCTAAGCCCTGTCAGTGCAGGGCAGAGCAGCAGAGTGGAGGACTATCTGGCTGAGGTCCATACACTCACAAACTGACACACACATGTACTTATAGAAATTATAGTCTACATTTGTTGTGATTTTCAAATCCATTTAGCCTAGTTTTATTTATTTTATAATGTCATGGATCTCAGTGCTGTTGTGTTGCTATGTGTTGAAAAATCTTGATTTACATATTTGTAGTGAAAAATTTGTAGTACACATCTGTTTAAAACACTGATTAACATTGACTGGGGATCAGCTACCATAATTCTTTTGCTTTGCATTACCATTTTGGTTGAACCATCATCTGTATTTTTATGAACAGTAAAATAACTGTAACAGAATTGGTTTGGCTTCAGAGATAAAAAGGTAGAGCCAATCATATTGTTTGCTTAATCAAAGGCATTTATTTTTTCCCTATGCACTGTTGTACACTGAGTTACCCCAGCTGTATTGATTATGGAGTGACGTGTGGTCAATTGGATGGAATTGCAACCGCCCAGCTTTAGATTTAGTGTTTAGAATTCATGATGAAACAATTTAGTCTGAGTGGACAATGATCAAATCATTTTGGGGAACATGGGGCACAGGGAGACATAGTAGGATGTAGGAGTCTGATGTGTAAGGAATTTTGATAAGTAAATATCTCTTAACTTTCAAAGTTATGGTCCGACTTGGACAAACTATAAGACATCAGTTGTTTGGATTTGGTGATTTACAACCGTAAATGCAGGTGATTTTATTCTCATGAACTCAGTTTTGGTGGGTTGTTGTTTGTTGTGTCCAACTCTCTTGCTTCAAGCAACATGTAACTCCAAAACCACACGGACTTTTATTCCAAGTCGACTTGTGTTGATTTTGATTGTAACAAGGCTGAGAGCCTGAACATTATTCTGGAGCTGGTGGATGGAGATGGTGCTGTGGTCCGTTTACAATTGTACGCGTAATTTCTTCTGAACTATGACTGTCCAAATAGACCATCAGCAAGCAGTGGATCCTATCAGTGATGCCAGAGTTAGCCATGTGTGTGTTGTAAGTGTAATTAACTATACATTTCTTTTTCATTGTTAGATGCAGAAAGAACTGGATCGAAATGTATCGAAGGAGTTGAACCGTGGTGAGTGACGTTGACACCTGAAGTTGATAATATCCTATAAATCATTGATGTTAGAATTTTTAATAAAATAAATGATGCCTCATTGGCTTTTTCTATTTTTGTTAACATCAAATGAAGGTGAAAGTACAGCATTCAAACTTGTTTATACAGTCTCTTCTGTAATTTTGCTCTTGAATCTACAAACAAAAACAAATCTCTGTTTGAATCAGCCAAAGTTCTTGACACTGTAAAGTAGTTTCATTTTCTCATCTATGCTGTTATGCTGCGTTTACACATAACGATGACAAGTCACGAATGCCATGAAGTACACATTCTTGGCCGCTGATCACAGATGTGATGATTCGGGGCAGAGGTGGCAAGTCTCCTCAGGAACTGTTGCAAACTGTTACCACGCGTTACGATTAATGGAACATGTTGCTGGAGAATTATCAGGAACCATTACGCACGGTCAAGAATAATGTTCCGCATTGTTGCGCGTAACAGTGCACCATTAAGTTCTGTCACGTTGTGAACAAGGTGAATTGTCTCCACACACACGCCCATATTCATCCAACCATTGCTAACAATTCAGATCGCGCCAGTTTTTCAGAAGAACTTTGTGACTGCATGCGTAGTTGGGCTCTGTGCCATAGCGTGGTGCAGAAAGTAGGAGGAGGAGACGGACAGAGCCAAATGTGTGGCTTCATGCGTCTCGTGCGTTTTCCCAAGCATCAGGCGCATGCAGCAGGTGGAACACCTGCAGGAGCGTGCTGAAGAGCACTAAAATGAGACTTTTAGCCGACTTGGTGTCAGCATTCAAACTGAATGCGATGCAGTAGGGTTTAATTGTGCGCATGCTTCTTCCTCCGCCGGACTGGAGGAGGTGCAGAGATGTCTGGCTGCACGTGAGGCTCCTCTTGTTCCTCTGGTTCCTCTGGCTCGTTCTCCTGCTCATCGGTTACAACAGCAGGTGGAACACTTGTGGGAGCATCCTGAGGAGCTTCAGCAGGAACTGTGGAACGACACTTGGCTGACTTCGCGTCACTGTTCCTCTTCGGCATACTGCATCAAACTGAACGCTGTGGAGCCGAGTTTAATTGTGCGCACGTGACAGAAAACTGATTCGTCATGGCGCGCAGTGAAATGTGACGCCGCGTTACAAGTCGTGTCAAAACTTGACAGTTTCCATGTCACTTCATAATAAGGCGTGACAGTCTTGGCTCCAAGAACCATCACAGGAACCACTACGAACGCTGTTACGTTCTATTAAGGATCACGACTCATCAAGACGGATCAACACGCTCAGTTGCGACCTCCACAACGTGAGGTGAAATGAGGGTGGTGTGTGACATTCGTGGAAGATTTTTTGACAGGCAAAAACATGCTCCACGAATATCAAGAATATCATGCACCAACATGCACTATTAAGAAACCTATTCAGATGCGTTAAGTCACGTTAAGAATGTCAGGAATGTGTCACGAATGACAGAAAAATGACATTTGTAACGCGTCTTGCTTATGTGTAAACTCACCATTAGTGTTCAATACTAACATGAGCTAACAAGGCAAAAGCTGATTACTCAGTTCAGAGATGTTGATAAATTCTTGTGTTAATTGCTTGATTAGACTCAGACTCAGAGTCACTTTTATTGTCACTCGACCCTTACAGGCAGAACGAAATGCACTTCCTCCAGGTCTTGGTGTAGTTAACTGGGACAGTTTTTTTTTAACCTAACCTATTGTATAAACTTTTGCAATATAAACTTTTGCAATGTACAATATGCGCACCCCTGTGGCCATAGAATATATATACAAGGCACAGGGTCGGCAGCAGCAGCAGCGTTAAAGTATTAAGAAGGTGACAGTGTGCATGTTAGTGCAATGTTCACAGTTTGGTGATGGATGTTGAACTGTTCAACAGTCTGACAGCATTCGGGTAGAAGCTGTTTTTAAGTCTGGATGTTTTTGCCCGGATGCTGTACAGCCTCCTTCCAGAGGGAAGGAGTGTGAACAGACTGTATGCAGGGTGGATGGAGTCTTGGAGGATGCAGGTGGCTTTGTCCCTACATCTGGAGATGTGGATGTCCCCAATGGGTGGTAAGCTGCATCCGATGGTCCTCTGTGCAGACTTCACCACCCGCTGCAGCACTTTCTTCTCCGCCACCGTGCAGCCACCATACCACAGGGCAGTCTCCACTGCACAGCTGTAGAAGGCCCTGAGGACCTCGGTGTTCAGTCTGGCCCTTCCCAGTTTCCTCAAAAAATAGAGATGTTGGTTGGGCTTTCTTGATGACAGCCGTGGTGTTGGTGTGCCAGGTGAGAGTGTTGGAGAGGTGGACTCCAAGATACCTGATGGAGGAGATGATCTCCACCACTGCTCCGTTGATGTAGAGGGGGGAGTGGGTGGTGGGGGCTGACTGCGGAAGTTAACAACTATCTCCTTGGTCTTCTGGGTGTTGAGGATGAGGTTGTTGTCTCCGCACCACCATGTGAGGTTCTCTACTTCTCGCCTGTACGCTGTCTCGTCCCCTTGGCTAATAAGCCAGAACACTGCTGTATCGTCTGCAAACTTAACAACAAGATTGTTCTTGTGCTGGGCTCTGCAGTCGAAGGTCATCAATGTGTACAGCAGTGGACTGAGCACACAACCCTGGGGTGAGCCAGTGTTCAGGATGATGGTGGAGGATGAGGTGGTGTTGATCCTGACACTCTGTGGCCTCCCAGTCAGAAAGTCCAGGATCCAGTTGCACAGTGCTGAGGGGGCTCCTAGTTCAGCCAGCTTGGAAAACAGTTTCTGCAGGGTGATGGTGTTGAATGCAGAAGTGAAGTCCAGGATCAGCCGCCTTGCATAGGAGTCCTTGTTCTCTGTGTGGGAGAGGGCCTGATGCACCACAGTGGAGATGGCATCAGCTGTGGACCGGTTTTGCCTGTACACGTACTGGTGTTCATCTACAGTCACATCAATGGTCTGCTTCAGGCGCCTCATCACCAGCCTCTCAAAGCACTTTGTAGTGATGGGGGTGAGTGCAACTGGCCTGTAGTCATTGAGGCAGGATGGTGCAGAGGTCTTTGGCACAGGGATTATCCTTAATGTCTTGAGGCACGGCGGAACTCTGGCTTGGGACAGAGAGGTGTTGAATATATCCGCCAGAACCTCAGACAGCTGGTGTGCACAGTCTTTTAGGACCCTCCCAGGTATTCCGTCAGGGCCCGGGGCCTTTTGGGGGTTGATCCTCTGCAGCACGTTCCTCACCTCAGCTGTAGTGATGTTGCTGACTGGGGGGTCTTTGGGGGAGGGAGGGACTCGGGAGGGGGTGGTGGTGTTGGATGCCTCAAAACGCGCATAAAAGGCATTCAGGGTGTCCGGGAGCACTGGGTCTGCAGAGCACTGTGCTACATTGTTTTTGTAGTCTGTGATGCATTTGATGCCCCTCCACATGCTCCTTGGGTCGTTGGATTGGAGGTGGCCTTGAACCTTGAGGGCATATGTGGACTTAGCTCTTCTTATTCCCGCCAACAGGTTCCTTCTGGCTGCTCTGAGTGCTGTTGCATCACTGTCTTTGAATGCAGCATCACAAATTTTCAGCAGGGAGCGCACCTTTCCGGTCATCCAGGGTTTCTGGTTTGGCCTGATGGTGATGGTCTTGGAAGTGGTCACATTGGCTATGCAGCTCCGGATGTAGCAGTGCACAGTCGATGAGTATTCCTTCAGGTCCACATTGCTCCCTGTTGTTGCAGCCGCTCTGAACATTTGCCAGTCGGTGGTCTCAAAGCAGTCTTGAAGCGTGGACACAGCACCAGTTAGCCACACAGAGATGGCCTTTGTGATGATGTCCCTGCTTTTCGACACTGGACTGTAAGCAGGAAGCATGAGGAGTGAGATGTGGTCTGAGGCGCCGAGATGGCGGCGGGGGGCTGCTCTTTAAGCTCCACATATATTTGTATACATTTTGTCCAGCATGTTTTCCCCTCGTGTGGCGATGTTTACATTCTGGTGGAACTTGGGGAGAATATCTTGCAGGTTTAAGTGGTTGAAGTCCCCTGTTACTAAATACAGCGCATCTGGATGCTTATTTTGATGCAAGCTGATGGAATTATGTAGCTGCTTCAGAGCGTCGTTAGCATTAGCTTGTGGGGGGACATAGACGGCCACAATAAACACTGCTGTAAATTCCCGCGGCAGATAGTGAGGGCTGCATTTTACTGTAAGATATTCTACAGCTTCAGAGCAGTGTCTTTCCACCTCAGAACAGTTTGTGCACCAACCTTTGTTAATGTAGATGCACAGCCCTCCTGGTCTCTGTTCGCACCGAAGAGTATCCACTCGTGTAGCTCGAAGACAGAGTCCAGCATGTTGTTGTTGAGCCATGTATCCATCAGGACATAAACACTGCAGCTCCGCATGTCCCGCTGATGTAATCTCAGTCGTAGCAAATCCATTTTGTTATCCAGCGCACGGACGTTGGATAGAAATAGTGACGGGATAGCCGGTCTTCCACAGTTAGCTTTTACCTTGTTTAGCAGACCTCCGCGTTTTCCCCATTTTCGCCCGCGTGCGCAGCGCTTCCTCTTGGGTCTGAGCCGGCTCCAGCTGCGACTCGCTCTCAGGATCGTCAATCTGCGGAGGTCTGGGTGGATTCAGACATGACGGCAGTTGTTTAGCTTGAGCAAATCTTTGGAGCTGTATTTTATACTTGTTGTGTTACTTGGAACACTAGAGCTGCTAACACCGCTAAAACTACTATTTTTACTAAGGCCTACACCGGGAGCTAGAGAAGCCGCTGCGTCGATGCGCGCCGCCATCTTGAACATTAGTCATTTAATCAACATGCTGTCTATATATAAGAACAATAGTTTTTCTCTGTGCCACCCCACCATGAAGCTGGGACTGTTGGTATAACAGACAGAAGTAGAGGAATACACAGTCACTCCAATCACAGCCACAGAGTCCTCTAACCTTCACATGCTTCCCTCAGGAGTGTCCTTCTTGAACGGTCTTTCAGGTTTTGAGAACTGTCCACTGCAGACAGGTTTACCTACACAGGGATGCTGTGGGGGCTAGAGCACCCCTTGGTGGTGATAGGCTGTAGCTGTAAGGCAAAAAGTTTGCTCAACAAATCACTTAAAGGTTAAAGCAAGGTTAAGAGTGAACTCCAGAGCATTTGTGAGTCACTGCCGGTGTTGCCGACCAAACGGTTCCCCTAAAATTCGGTCTCCCCTGATGACACGGTTCACGGATTAACACCTTGTTTCTGCTTCAAACTGCACTCCAGTCATCATCTACTGTATCTCAGTGACAGATATCTGAAGCTTTAGTACAACAATCATTTCCACATAACTTCAGCATTATTTCATCATAAAAAGTAGCAGAAGCACCGTCGATAAACGAGCTGCTAACTGATGCATTCACTGCACATCAGACATTTCAAAGCGTCACGTAATTTCGCTCATCATATGTTTCAATCTACAGACAGTGATTTATAAATCATCTGAGAACCTTTAAACAAAATGAACTAGCCATTTCACAATTTATAGAATTTTGAATGCCAGCTGTCTGAAAAAGCTTCTTTTTTTTTTTTTAAATAATAATAATGCTGCTCCGGCTGAGGAGCATCAACCAGAGCCACAACCAGGTTCGCAATAATGCTGTCAATGGAGGGCATACAGTTCAGACCACACTGAGCCAAATCACACATAGAGCTAAGGGCTCTGCAGTCCTGTGATAGATGGGTCAATGATTTGGGGTCTGCCCAACATCGGTGGAGCCCCTCGATGTATGGTTGCAAAGCTGGAACATTGAACTCAAGGTTCTGATTGACTTTGAAAAAGGCACTTGAAGCGGTGGTTTCCGAAGGGGGATTGTCGACCCCGAGCCTAGATAAAGCCAACTGAACAGCTTACTTGACAAAGGATAGTCCAGGTCCAGTTTACGGCAGGGACTCTGCCTCAGAGGTGTGAGAGCCCACCAATGAATGGTTTGGAGAGAGACCTCTCTCATCCTGATCCTCCACACAGTTTGTATCACTTGCCATGTACAAGGAATCATTCGCAGCAATAGACATGGCATCTTCTTCCTGCTGAGTAACTACATCGGTCTGATCAGCCTCATTAGGGACAACAGGAACTGTTACAGCATCCCTAGCCTATAGATTCAGAAGTAAGGACTTAATCTGAGCAAACTCAGAAGTCAATGTTTCAACCTTTTCAGCCAAAGCATGGTCATGAGTAACCTTCTTAGCAGAAGGGGTCCCTGCATGTGGGCGTTTATAGCACTTTGGTCCCTTCCTGGGGCTGAAGTCCCACTGGGCATCCCACTTTCCAATGCCGCGAGTCTAGCAGACCTCTCTGCCAGTGGCATACTGGCACAATCAAGGCAGGCATCGTCAGTCAGGGCTTCCCTCAAGTGTCTGATCCCAAGACACGAGGGGCAAAACATATGTCCATCTCCTGAGCTCAAAGCAGCCAAACAGGTACTGCAGCCATGCAACAAAGCCCCTGACATCATTGTGAACTGCATGCAGATGGCTAACACAAGCCCTGACAGTTACAGATAGCAATACAAAGCGTGAATCACACGCAGTATAAAAACTAACACAAGACACGAATATGATCACTCACAGCCACAGTCTTAATACAAGGCACGGAGCGTGAATCAATCGCAGCGTAAATGCTAATACAAGGCACGGAGTGTGAATCACTCGCACCGTAAGAAGTAATACAAGGCACGGACCGTGAATCACTCACAGCCACAGTAATAACACGATGCACACAGCCTAAATACTCACAGCCTAAGTGCCTCAAGGAGTGGAAAACACTCACGGCAACCCCAACACAGCACACTATACTGGTTCTGATACGCACACTACCACGTAGTTAACGGGGTTAGCGACACAACTAAACAAGTAGCCAGCTGTCGTCGAAACAACACAGCTAAAGGCTTAGTGGTTAGCAACTAGTGACTTCAACTGTGCACAGAGGAAAATACCCAGCAGGGCAGCGGCGAAGGGCGCGCACCTGGCAAGGAAGGTGTACTCACGGATCAAAGAACACAAACCGTTGAAGCCGTGTCTCGCAGCCTCTGGAGGACGTGTGCAGTGCAGTTAGCTCCAACCAAAAGTGGTTTGCGAGGCTACAAGCGAGAGCGGCAATCGTAGACAAATGCGTTCTCAACCTCTTCTGAATGTGAGAATGTAGAAAAGAAGGAAGTGCTGGGTACATCTGGCATATAAAGACAACCAGTGACGTCACCCAGGTCACATCCAATGGCGTGACTTTGTTGGTATATATTCTCAACCTCTCTGTGCTTGCCTACATGTAGTTATCCAGGTGCTAAGCACCGTCCTCTGGCTGTCAGTAGGAATGAAATAGAACAATTACAGTATGAAAATAAATGTGTGAATTGCTCATCTGGTCACAGTAACTACTTGCGACCTGATAGCCAGTGCTGGGTTATTGTGGATAACTGTGGTTTCTGTTCTGCAGCCACAGCAGAGCTGGACGCTGGTTCCACCCGTTTGTCTCCAGTGGGTTCAGCGTCAAGAACAGAGCTTGACCCAATCAGCAGAGCAACTCAACAGTACTTGGAGGTGTTAAAGAAGAACAAAATGATTTGAACACATCCCAGCTGCTGATACAACTTTGTGGAGTAAGGGCCCTGTCCCACTGGCGTTTAGGAAGATTTGCGTATGGATTGCGCACAAAATTGGCCCATATTCGCCAAACATCCGCAATATCCGTGTAACATGCCTGTATGAGTCGGCCGTCATCCAAACACGCCTGTGATCATCCACAGAGGCACACATGTCCGCAGCCAGGATTTTTGAGTAGCTCAAAAATCTGGATGTGGATAACATCCGCCTTACATACTCCATATATACTCAATTCATACACAATACATAAACTATGCGCTGTATATCTGCCGTTAACCGCTGATATCCGCAACTGACGGGGATTTGCGGCTTGGCAGTGGACCGGGACAGTGTGTAAAACAGATATATTGCGTGCCCATCATGTCCACATCACAAACTAAAATATGTTGTAGTGAATGCATACAAATTGACCACAAATAAAGCGTTTTTATTACATCTGCTTTGCAGCTGATTTGCGGACAATCTGTGAATGCATAACAAACACGTCACGTAAACCCAAAGTGCTATATGTGGCAGAAAGCGACATACCTGCCAGTCAGTGCCGGTCTGGCTGTGTAGATCCACAAAGACGTAATAGCTGCTGCAATCCAGGACTTTTATTTACCAACAAAAGGAAGAGTTGCTGTTTATCCACAACTCACGCTGAAGTCTGTTTTCTGTGACACTCTCAAAAAAAAACCCCCAAAAAAACAGTCTCACACCCCGAGCGGCTTCCCCCCTCCCGCTCCCCAAACACATTGAACAGTTAACCCTTGCATGACAACACTCTGTGATCAACTTGTCCAAATCCAGCAAATGCTCCAGAGGCTGTATTGTTGGTGTGAATAGTGATGCCAAAAGGAGCGAGTGCACTTCTTTTATGACCGCAATGCAGATGCCGTGCACACGCAACACGTGCGTGATGCATTCATAATACACCCGTAATACTGCCGTGATAATCTCAATGTGTCGGATCAGTTTCCTCACTACATGCGTTATATAACCGTGATTGTTCATCATATATTCGCTATATATTATTAATATATCCGTAATTCATACTGGGCCATTTTTGTTGCGGACGACAACGAATGCCCGCAGTTTCTTTACTCAATTCATGCGCAATTAATCCTCTCCCCAGTGGGACAGGGCCCTAAAACTTTATGTTCCATGTGAAACCTTTAAAAGGGTCAAATTAGACACCTTTTTCGTAAGATAATAAAAACAAAAAAATATCCTGTAGACACTGAGATCAGTCAGGCAAACAACCCACTTAAAGCTCTTGAATGGTTCTCTCACACCTGCAACAAAAATGGTGTGATAGTTGTTGGTATGTATTGTTTGTTATTGTTATATTGACACGAGTAGTAATTGCCGATTTTGTGACAGTATGTATTTGTGATTACAAATGACATATCATACAGTTGGTGTCAGAAGTTTACATACACTCATGGACATGAATGTCATGGTAATTTTGAGTTTTTAATGATGTCCATGAACTGTTGTTTAGCCAGAGTGGAATGATTGTACAGCATACATCATTAATTACTCTAAAAAAAAAAACAAGAATTTGGTGCAGACGCTTGAATTAATTTTGGGCCATCTCTAATCCACACAGGGTCAAAATTTACAATATTTGGTTAAATGTCCCTTAGCAAGCTACACCTTGACCAGATTCTTTTGTACTTTTCTATCTGAGGGTGACAGTTTAGGTTTTCTTCCAGACTTTTGTAAAGTGGTGATGCATCTGACTAACTTGTACTCATGTAGAGTTGCCTAAACTAAATGACTCCAAGAGACCTTCACAACTTGCATAAATCAATTCTTTACTAAGCTCCTTGGACTTTCCTGTTCTGGGTATGGGTCAGTCCAATGAGTGCTGTCAAACACATCCTTTTTATGCTGGCAAAGAGAAACTACAAATTGTAATCAATCATGATCAGTAGCGAGTTAAGAGACCTTGCCACGGTAAGATATTGTATAACCTTCATCATCACTTATTAACATTGGTGGGCACAGTTCTGCTAATTCCCTAACCGCTAATTGTCGAAGCTAACGTTTTGTTAACAGATTAGCTTTTCAGCTAACTTCCAAAAACCATCAGCGGACCAATTAGCTTCCAATAAATTTCGTTCTGATAACTTTTAGACCACTAACGTTTTTTTTTTGTTTTTTTTTGCATAGTTAGTTACAGTGAAAAACATTTATAAATCCTGTTGGCTCCAGTCTGCTATGTATTTTGCAGCAGTGAGGTAGTGAAGAGAAGAAGAGGTCAACTCTACCCCAGCAGAAGACACCTGGCCGCCAGGCCGCTACAGCAAAATAAATAAATGAATAAAACAAACAAAACAAAAGTCATTACCCTTTACAGCATACAGCGGTCCAGCCGTGAGGCCGAAGTCCTCAAAAGGAAAGCAGGTTTGACATGGTTTTGATTTACAAACCAAATTAATCCAGATAGTTTAACGACATTAATGTCAACTTTGTCATTTGTACAAAGTGAAAATATAACACATATATTTTAATTTTGAAATAATGCACTAATTCTGAATTTTGAACATATTAACACAAAATACATTATGGGTAAACAGCC
This sequence comes from Thalassophryne amazonica, assembly GCF_902500255.1. Lineage (NCBI taxonomy): Eukaryota > Metazoa > Chordata > Actinopteri > Batrachoidiformes > Batrachoididae > Thalassophryne > Thalassophryne amazonica. The sequence goes on along the minus strand of NC_047110.1, from coordinate 38,253,665 downwards.
TGTGATCACCGATTGGTTGATTAATTTAACCAGCACTGTGTGTATTGGTTTTTACAAATAAATGTGTATTTGTAAAATATGTCATCCATTTGTTAAAAAAGCCATTTGCAAAACTGAAAATTCTGTTTAAGTTGTGATTCAGCCAGGCAGCAACAACCATGTGATATAACCAGGTGCCATTCACACTGCCATCCAGTGTGAATACTGGCATATTATGTTACTATGCTTTTTACTTTTTTTTACTGTTTTACTATGCTTTGCAATCTTGACACTTACCTCCAGCAGTGGGCAGGGCGTTCAAAGACAGAAGTGCTGACTTATTAGCTGTGTTTGGGTTTATGATCACCTCTGATTCTAGCAGAAGCATTGGTGGTGTTTAAACTCAAAACCGGCTTGTCAGTAGCTGAGAGTGTACCGGAGACAACCCTGAAAGGTAATGGTTAGCTGTAGTTTCTGATAAATTTTTTGGTGGTTTATTGGTAAGCCTTATAAAAGATAACTTTTCAGTTAGCAGATTGGGATTAGCAGCTATCAAAGCTACCTTTTTGGTTAGCTGTGCCCACCACTGTTTATTAAATGATTTCAGTGAATGTATGTCTGTATATATAATAGGGTTAGGGGTTTTGTTTTGTTTTTTAAATCATTAATGTAATATTAATGATGTATGCTGTACAATCATCCCACCCTGGCAAATGAACAGTTCAGAGACATTAAAAGCCCAAAATTTCCATGACATTCATGTCTATGATGAGTGTATGTAACCTCCTGACCACAACTGTACTCTTGCAGTTTGTTTTGTCTACCTTTTGTTTCCTTGTTTTTCTTTTCTTGTCTGTCTTTACTGATATGCACACCCAGGTAATTTATCAAGAAATTTTTTTTCTTTTCCACAATTTAGGATAATGCTGCGCTTGTTGATGTCATTATGTTGTGGTTGATTTGCTGTGACATGTCAGCCTGTGATGTTTATCCCAAACAAATTCAGAGGTTTTGTTGCATGTGTGAGACAACCATAACAAACCTGTTTCTGCAGCTGTTGTTTTAAATGGAAAGGAGCTGCTGTTTTCCACACCCTCTGTGCCTTATTAGAGGGTTTATCTTTCACTCGCATACAGATCATGCTAGCATGTCACAGTCCAGATATGCATCTCTGTTGCAGAATTTAAAGTCACAGAAGTGGAAAACGAGCTGCTCCAGGCGCAAAATTCTGCTTGTGGCAACATAACTTATAAAGGAACAGACAGTTTAGGGAATTTTGAGATGAAACCCCAATCACGTGAAAACATAAAAGGGCAGATAAAACTAGTTTTTCACTATTTGACCTTTTTAAACAATACACATATCTAAACAGTTTTTATTAACACTAAGTCCAAAGTAACCATCAACGTTAACACCATATTCACGTCATGTGTTCTTTCTAGAGAAGGAAGCACACGTAATATGTGCACTGTGTGTGGTACGATGCAGCTGGACCATGTTTGTGTGGAGTTGCATGTGGACTGTGTGCAGTGTGAGTGAGTCCAATCTGCCGTTCATTATTGTAAGCCATATTATTACACCTGAATCACTGATGGATACACTGAGTCAACCTTGTTCTTGTTCCATCAGCGTCATCTGGTCAGTATGAAACACTTTGTATTAGCACAGTGTGTATATGTTTTTGTGAGTTAAGTGTTAATTTGAGTTATAAATATTGGTTGTATACATCATGAATGATTTTGCCAAGATTTTACTTTTGGCAGTGCATGCCATTTAGTAGCATGATATCTATTTTTGTTTTAAAATGGTTGTACTGAATGGAATGGAATAATGTTGTTATGGCTATTTTATTTATTAAGTTTGTTATGACCATACACGAACGAGATAATGAGATGAACTGCAATATTTTTTCTAGCCATTTAAAACAGGGTATCAACATTTATATCGTAAAAATGGTCATTTTATCTTTTGTTCTGTTTGTTCGAACAGCTACGTATATTGTGATACCTGTATATTACAGAAGACTATCGATACAAATAAACTGAACTGATGTCTGTGTATTTGATAGACTCATTTGATCTATTGCTAGATGATGCCACTGATTTGATTTTTTTCTCTTCCCCCCCCCCATGCAAAACTGTTTAGAAGCTGAAGATGTTAACATTTTTGCATTCATCTATGCCCCTTTGATGTTGAATCCTTTTAGGGCCTTACTTGGTTGCAGCATGTTTCTTTACTGATTATGCTACTCTTTGAGAATTTTAAAATAACAATTGGCATGAACTTCCATGCTGACATGCTACATTCCTCATGTTATGCAACATGATCATTTTCAAGATGTGAATGAATTCACAACTCTTAAATCACTGGTTCAAAATTTTAGAAACCTTTCGGCAGGCTAAACAACTACCACCCCCCAGACACACACACACACATTTCCCATAATTAATTTCCTTTTCTTCAACAATCAAAATGCATTCCAACGGTCAAGTATCTTAAACAGGGATATCTTGCTGACATCTCAGCTGGTCTTACAGTAGTGAGAGGTATTAGGGGTAAGATTGTTACATGCTGGGCAAAAGTACCTAACTTCTTTTGTAGGTACCTGTAAATCTTTATTGCCTCAAACATGCCAAAGGCCCGAAAACATATGCTGATGTAGAAACTGTGTAAGTCAGGATTTAATAACATCCAAAGACACCCTTAAATGCAATGTGTTTGCAACATGGATTAAGACATGATTGAACGAACAAGCAGACAGGTTGCATACATCTATCACAAATATGGCCTGTGATATCACTATGTAGGGACTTTTATTGCATTTTCAGCTGCCATCTTGGATTTTCACCACATAATATGGTCCAATTTTTTTGGGAGCATGGGATTGGTTTGATCTTGTACACCCATGGGCATCTAAAAAAAAAAATGGCACTTTTGTCCAGCCTGTAACAATATCTTTATACAACCCCTGGCCAAAATTATGGAATCACCGGCCTCGGAGGATGTTCATTCAGTTGTTTAATTTTGTAGAAAAAAAGCAGATCACAGACATGACACAAAACTAAAGTCATTTCAAATGGCAACTTTCTGGCTTTAAGAAACACTAAGAAATCAAGAAAAAAAGATTGTGGCAGTCAGTAACGGTTACTTTTTTAGACCAAGCAGAGGAAAAAAATATGGAATCACTCAATTCTGAGGAAAAAATTATGGAATCACCCTGTAAATTTTCATCCCCAAAACTAACCTGCATCATATCAGATCTGCTCTTTAGTCTGCATCTAAAAAGGAGTGATCACACCTTGGAGAGCTGTTGCACCAAGTGGACTGACATGAATCATGGCTCCAACACGAGAGATGTCAATTGAAACAAAGGAAAGGATTATTAAACTCTTAAAAGAGAGTAAATCATCATGCAATGTTGCAAAAGATGTTGGCTGTTCACAGTCAGCTGTGTCTAAACTCTGGACCAAATACAAACAACATGGGAAGGTTGTTAAAGGCAAACATACTGGTAGACCAAGGAAGACATCAAAGCGTCAAGACAGAAAACTTAAAGCAATATGTCTCAAAAATCGAAAAATGTACAACAAAACAAATGAGGAACGAATGGGAGGAAACGAGTCAACGACTGTGACCGAACTGTAAGAAACCGCCTAAAGGAAATGGGATTTACATACAGAAAAACTAAACGAAAGCCATCATTAACACCTAAACAGAAAAAACAAGGTTACAATGGGCTAAGGAAAAGCAATCGTGGACTGTGGATGACTGGATGAAAGTCATATTCAGTGATGAATCTCGAATCTGCATTGGGTAAGGTGATGATGCTGGAACTTTTGTTTGGTGCCGTTCCAATGAGATTTATAAAGATGACTGCCTGAAGAGAACATGTAAATTTCCACAGTCATTGATGATATGGGGCTGCATGTCAGGTAAAGGCACTGGGGAGATGGCTGTCATTACATCATTAATAAATGCACAAGTTTATGTTGATATTTTGGACAATTGAAAGGATGTTTGGGGATGATGAAATCATTTTTCAAGATGATAATGCATCTTGCCATAGAGCAAAAACTGTAAAAACATTCCTTGCAAAAAGACACATAGGGTCAATGTCATGGCATAGGGTCAATGTCAATGAGCAGATCTGATTTGATGCAGGTGTTAATTTGGGGGATGAAAATTTACAGGGTGATTACATAATTTTTTTTTCCTCTGCTTGGTCTAAAAAAGTAACCGTTACTGACTGTCACAATCTTTTTTTCTTGATTTCTTACAGTGTTTCTTAAAGCCAGAAAGTTGCCATTTGAAATGACTTTAGTTTTGTGTCATGTCTGTGATCTGCTTTTTTTTTCTACAAAATTAAACAACTGAATGAACATCCTCTGAGGCCGGTGATTCCATAATTTTTGCCAGGGGTTGTATAATGGCCTTAATTCCCCTCACTACAGGGAGACGGGCACACATGCTGCATTCAGTCCTAACATGTCATCTTCATCAGCAAGAATTATCATATCTAGAGATGATACTATGGTCCTGACATAATTATACATACTTTGCGTGCTATAAGCTCTGTTGTCGTCCTTCTGGCATCTCCTGTCAGATGTGTCGGGTCTTTCCCAGGTGAGCACTCTCATTTGTGGCCTGGCCATAGACTGGTGTCTTCCCTTCATACTGAGGTTGTCTTCCATATGCACTTCACCATGCTGTCCCCGAGTGTTGCCACTGAGTACATTTCACTCCACCTGCTGTTACACCTGCTCTGTTGTGGGACTCACACTATTGACTAAGCTGGTTACTCCACATGGCAGGATCCTTTGAATGGAATATTGATTTCACATGATGTCACACTGTGCCAGTTGCTATTTCCAAAATACTAGCAAAATGCTATCGCCATCTGGACTGCTTTTCCATCTGCATCAGATGCTCAAAGCGCTTTACAATAATGCCTCACATTCACCCCAATATCAGGGTGCTGCCATACAAGCCGCTCACTACACACTGGGAGCAACTAGGGGATTAAGGACCTTGCCAAGTAGTGCAGCAGATAACAAACAATTCTTCACTTAGTGATGCAAGCATCAAATTTTGCATGAATGTTCTTCATAAATCAGTGTTTGAGAAAAAAGTGCTGACCACTTGAAAATCCAATATGGCGGCCAGGTAGGGGTCAATGAAGAATTACACAGGGGTCAAAATCTAAAAATGCTCCAATCAAATTGAAAGCTATACCACATTATGTGTCTGGTCACAAAGATTGCAAAAAAGGTATAGTTTGGATGATCTATGACTGAATGTTCTGGAGTTAACGGGATAAAAACAGCAAGAATGGTGACAAAGGTCAATTTCAGTTTGTAAAGGAGTCAAAAGTTAAAGTTGTCCCAATTTTGGTAAAACGTGGTGCAAATTATTGGCTGAACTAATAGGATTAATAAATGGAATAGTTTTGACTGTTGAATACTTGGTTTGCAAAGTAAATGTCAAACAATGCCGACGTCCACTGGATTCTATGGTATGTGACAGATGTTACCTTGTAACGTGACAACTGAGCATGACACATGGTGCAAACTATTCCTTTTTAAAACCCTATTAACTGCATCACATTTTACAAAAACTGATGCAACTTTATCTTTTGACCCCTATACAAACTGAAACTGACCTTTGTCACCATTCTTGCTGTTTTTACCCCATAACTCCATAACAGTCAGACATAGATAGTCCAAACTATACCTTTTTGGAATATTTATGATCAGACAAATGTGTTATACTTTTCAATATGATTGGAGCATTTTTAGATTTTGACCCCTGTGTAATTCTTCATTGACCCCTACCTGGCCGCCATATTGGATTTTCAAGTGGCCAGTGTTATGAGTCGACGCGGGTTGAGGAGCGGACCTGCGTCTGACGGAACCCAGCGCTAAAACAACCAGAAAGCGGTTCCAATAACAAAACAATTTATTTTCCCCCTTTGGTGCATAACAAAGTGTACAAACAAAAACTGCGTCGGTCTGGTGGAGTGAAGGACGGCACGCTCTCCAGCGCCCAAAAGGATCGAAGCCCGGCGCTTCTGGACCAACGTTCACCGCCAAACACCCCCCAGGTGGACACGACAAACCGACTCTGCAAAGGATAGAAAAGGTGAGGTAAGTCAGCAGCTACAACTAATATCCTTCAAAAGGCACACACTATCAGCAACACATTCAGGTCCGAATTCAAGCTTTATGTAAATGAGCAGCTTCTCACAACAGGTGGAGGATCATCAGTCCGCATGCCACGGCAGTGAGAAGCGAGCTGCACAACTCTCATCAAAGTTCAAATATACTGCGTAACAAAATACCAAGTTACTGTTAACAATTATTCAGATAATCAATCACCTCTGATGTGTGCTGACAGCATGTGTCCCTCACCCTTCCTCCTTCACAGGCACGATGTGTCAAACTCAGGCGCGGTCCTCAGCGTCTCACAAACGAACATCACAAGGTCGAGTTCCCGGCAATTCTGCTTGAATCACACATGACTTAAATCCAGAACGCCATCTCATGATCTGCTTCAGCTGAAAGTCTTTAAGGTTGCACGTGAGCACCATCCACAGGTGCTGCACATCATGTTGATAAGGGTGAAGGACTCTTCTGCCAGCACCTTCTCCACAGACAATAAATCAGTTTGCATACCACCTGGAGAGAAAAGAACACCCAAATGTCCAGCCACACCCCCCCAACACACAACAGCCAGCACTTTTTCTCAAACACTGATTTATGAAGAACATTCATGCCAAATTTGATGCTTGCATCACCAAGTGAACAATTCTGGCCAGAAATCATACTTATCTGCTTCACTAAAGGGCCATTAGTGATTTTCTGGTCAGGCTGGGATTTAAACCAAGGATCCTCTGGTCTGAAGCCCAACGCTTAACCACTAGATCATCACCTCCCCATACTGTCCTTGACTGTCAGTTTGGGGATAGAATTTCAATTTAGTCTGCACCCAGAATGCTAACACAATCTATGCAGTGTGCACACCTTACGAAACCTGCTTTACAGCAGTATTATGACGAAGACACACCACTCTGGAGCTCACTGGGTGACAGGGTTTTCTATATATTATCAATATTGTTGTTCAATATATATTATCAAATCTTAATGTCTTCACTTTGATGTACTCTCTGTGATCATGTCTTTGATGCTGTTCTCTATTTTTCATATATACATATATGCATGTGTGAGAGTTCATGTACCATTATTCCTTTAAATAATTAGGTATTGTCAAAGCAATCATATACGCTGAACTGCTCAAGTGATCATTAAAACTGTCAAACGAGAAAGTGAGCAGATGATCTTTGGCTTAGTCAATGTGCAGACTGTTTTGCTAGAGTTATGTTTTTGCTAAGCGCAGATGTGCATCTTTAATCAACAATCAGCCTTGAGGGAAGCGCAGTGTGACCGGAACGCTGGTTCAGGGCTGGACATTATTATGAGAAGCATAGGAGACTGTGGGCTCAAAGCCATAACAGTTTTCATATCAACGAGAGACCAGACTTTGTGTCTTTCCATTGTGTTGTGATACTGTCACTCCTATATGCTTGTATGTAACTATATTCAATAAAAAGGAGAAGCAAATGGGCGGGACCTTCAGAGCAGACGACAGTTCTTGATGAAGGAGCTCCTTGTTTGTTCTCTACTGATCAGGAAAAGAAATTCAGTGTCTCTTGCGTGATCATTTTCTGTGTGTGTCAACTGAGTTGTTCTTTCTAGGTCCAACTCTGAACGACTCTGACATCTTGGTCCTATAGAGCCGGATGCCAATAGACCGGAAACTCGTCGGCCCGTGACGGAGAACGCTCGTGGAAGTCCGCAGCCGCGGCGCGGAAACCAGTTCCTGCAGACCCTTTTCCGGGGGACGGGTCTCCTCCCTAACGGGTCGACGCTTACCGGGGTGAAGGCATTCGAATTCAACAGCAAAGTCTGATCGCGAGTGAGAACTGAATTTCTTTACGTGCACGTGTGTGCGTGTGGCCGGGACCACCGCGAGGAAAAAAAAAACCCCGTAATGTCTTTCTTGGTTTGTCTCTTGGCTTAAACACTGTAAGGTGTGATGCTAAGGCCTGGCTGTAAAGCGTTAAGTGTTACTCTCTGAGAGAGAAAGAGAAAAGTCAGGTGGCGCAGCGGTTAAAGACCATCTGTTACGGAGCCACGTGCTCGTGTTGCATTCCTGCTGTGTCAGACACCTGATGTGGCTGTTGGCTCCAGATTGAGCCGGCAGCGGTTACAATTGGCAATTAATAAAGCAAGAGACAACTAAAAGACCACTTTCGGGTCCGGAACAGCGCGTAAAAAACTGTACAGTGTTAGGTCGGTGAAACCTTCGGTGGACGAGCCGTAAAATTCTGATATAAAAACCGGTTGGAGCAGAAGCGTGATAACAGCTGAAGCGCAGCGGTGTTAATGTGTTTGTGTGAATGTGTGTGTTTTTATGACTGAAGACGTCCGCAACTGAATCGCGGGAGGCCTGTCACCAGTTTTAACCCACTGGCAGAAACGAAGCCCTGTCTGTGAAGTAGGTTGTAAGCGTTCTATAACGCACCACACTTGTTTGTGAACCTACGAGTCTGGAAAGAAGCCATAAGCAAGGTCACCCACCTCTCAGAGGTCGAAGTGGTGACACTTTTCAGACTGATCGGTGACCAAACAATGAAAAAAGAACAACAGCCTGTTCGTTTAGATCTCCCTATGAGATAACCCCATGAACAGCTAAAATGGGTAACAGTTGTTCTCACAGCCAACATGACACATAGTCAAATGATGTTAGGTACATGGAGACAAAAGATCCAGCATCACCTGAACACTTAAAGATGTGGCAAGAGACAGTTAACTTCTTGGGAAAATTACAGTTAAACTCCACAACAAAGTCATTTGATACTATAAAAGAGAACACCAGTGATTTTACAAAAAGGCAAGAGAGAAGTGGAGTGAAAAATACACCAGACCATGCTTTTGCACCAAACACAGCAGTTTTTAAACCTGCTGGAGCAGTCATAATGATGTGTGAGGAAGAAGTGTGTTTTGCAGGAAAGGGTAAAGGTCAGCGCCGCAGAGCAGCCAGAGGCAAAGCCTGTGGGCGTGAGATAGAGGAAATTGACATGTTGGAAGTGTGGGAAGAATGGACACTTTGCGCGTGAATGTACACACTCGCAAAGATAAGGAGTTCTCCGTTTTCAACATGAATTTTGTTTATGTACATAAGGTTGCAGAACTTTTTTTTTTTCTAGCAGATTATAGTTGTCAGTTTTTCCTTACTTTTGTTCTGTTGTCGCTATATAGACAGATTGTGTGTAATTATTGTGAATTGTTTTAGATAAAACTGTCAAGGTCACAGTTGCTGGCTCTCCAACATTTTAAAGTGTGGAGTTAAGATACTGAGAAATAAGTGCACATTAATCATTTTTGTACGTGTATATGAGTGTGAGTTGGTGTCCAGGGTAAAAGTATTTTGAGGGAGAATGCTGAAATAGATCTGTTGATGAAATGAAACTTTTCAGCTTGTTAAGATGATAACTGAAAGACAATAAATGCTATCGTCTTCCTATTTTCCATATTGAATGATCATGTAACTGGGATGAAGTGGTTAAAATATGGTTGATTTTTGTATACTGGATAAGGTGTAAAAGTTGGTTAGTTTCGCGTACTTAACAGATTTTAAGCAAAGCTGATCAAGATTATATTTCAGTAGAGTGATTAATGATTGGTTTATTGTTGTGTGATATATTTTTTGTGTGTTGTTGGTTTGAAATTTGTGTGAGGTGATTCTTTTCTGTTTGGGGAAAAAGAAGAAAATTCAGATTGACTGCTTCAATTGAACATTGCAGTATTTGGCCAATCTTGCCTCAGTAATCATGAATGAGCTACTGTGGAACTGACCAATTAGATCAATGAGTTCCAGCGGGTATTCATGAACTTGCTGGAAACAGGCTCATCTAGGCAATGAAGACTTTGGGTTATAAAACATTTCTATGAATCAGTTCCCCAGTATGCATATTAAATACTGCTAAAAGAATGAAAAATTGTTGATTGACTGATCCACTAATTATTTTTGATGACTTAACAGACAGAAGGGAGCAGTGGTTGTGGTAGATTCTCTGACGACTATTAAAAAAACAAACAAACAAAAAAACTGATTGTGAGACTGTGATTGCATACCCAGTTCTTGACCTTCAGGCCCAAAACAGCCTGACAGAAGGTTGGCGAAAGAGAAAAAAGAAAAAAAAAAGTCTTCTACCAGTACACTGTAATTAACAGTTCCGTTGAGTTCTACATGTCTACATGTGTGTATAATACGCGTATGTTGAGTGTAATGTAACACAGGTCTTCTTTGGACCTGTGGATGTTTTTATTTGAGAAGAGATGGGTTATTTTGCTTGTTTGTTGTAGCAGTTGTGGTATTCTGTTCCTGGTCTGGGGTGTTGGAGGAGCGTGTATACACACAGCTGGTGAGGGAAGCTCTAAGTGCTCACTTCCCTCCTCCTCCTCCTCCTGCCGCTCCACACCCCCACAACTTGACAAATTGAGAAACACTGCAGCAATGTTTTGTTGTGCTTTAACACATCAAATACAGGGGTTTTACGTGTAATTGCTTACATGTAATTGATACTAGTGTTTTAAAAGTGTTTGTTACTGTTAAATTTAGAGAGATATTGTTTATTTGATGTAATCAGTTCCAGCTTTAACGTTGTTTTGCATTACGTTGCATTGACTTTACCAAATACATTCAGTGTTCTATTTTTTGAAGCGTGGTTTGTTTTGGGAACAAAGTGTAATTTATCACTCCAGCCGAAGAGCAGAGCAGAAGGTTGTACAGTGTGAAAGCAAGAAGTAAATCCTATATACAGATGGGACAAAGTGATTAGCCCCCCACAATGAAATTTAACGTGTTGTTCAAAATTTTCCCAAAGAGCAAGGATTTTTCAGCACCATTTCAAAACGTTCTAGTTTATTTTGGATGATTACATTATTGTACCTTGCACACAAAATTAAAATTATTTCAGTAAAACTACTGGAGTCAAATAGTTTTTCTCCCCTTAAGGACTGACCTTTTTGTTGAGCCATAACACAGACCCTGTTGTGCAATGATGTGCTTTGTCTGTAATGCTCAAAGCTTGCGAAATTAAGTTTAAGTTCCAAAGAAGTCCTCACCCTCCGGCTTCAGTGACTACTGTCTAGTTGCACTCACCCCATCCCCAAGTACTTCGAACGACTAGTCATGGATCACATCAAGTCTGCACTGCAAAACCCTGGACCCCTCCCAGTTTGCATATCGGTCCAGCTGCTCAACCGAGGATGCCATCACCACTGCCCTCCACAACTGGACAATAAAGACTCATACAGTAGTGTTCAGAATAATAGTAGTGCTATGTGACTATAAAGATTAATCCAAGTTTTGAGTATATTTCTTATTGTTACATGGGAAACAAGGTACCATGTACCTTGTTTCAGTAGATTCTCACAAATCCAACAATACCAAGCATTCATGATATGCACACTCTTAAGGCTATGAAATTGGGCTATGAGTAAAAAAAAAAAAAAGTAGAAAAGGGGGTGTTCACAATAATAGTAGCATCTGCTGTTGACGCTACAAACTCAAAACTATTATGTTCAAACTGCTTTTTTTTAGCAATCCTGTGAATCACTAAACTAGTATTTAGTTGTATCACCGCAGTTTTTCATGATTTCTTCACATCTGCGAGGCATTAATTTTGTTGGTTTGGAACCAAGATTTTGTTCGTTTACTAGTGTGCTTGGGGTCATTGTCTTATTGAAACACCCATTTCAAGGGCATGTCCTCTTCAGCATAAGGCAACATGACCTCTTCAAGTATTTTGACATATCCAATTGATCCTTGATACCTGGTATGCAATATATAGGCCCAACACCATAGTAGGAGAAACATGCCCATATCATGATGCTTGCACCACCATGCTTCTCTGTCTTCACTGTGAACTGTGGCTTGAATTCAGAGTTTGGGGCTCATCTCACAAATTGTCTGTGGCCCTTGGACCCAAAAGGAACATTTTTACTCTCATCAGTCCACAAAATATTCCTCCATTTCTCTTTAGGCCAGTTGATGTGTTCTTTGGCAAATTGTAACCTCTTCTGCTCGTCTTTTATTTAACAGAGGGACTTTGCGGGGGATTCTTGCAAATAAATTAGCTTCACACAGGCATCTTCTAACTGTCACAGCACTTACAGGTAACTCTGTCTTTGATCATCCTGGAGCTGATCAATGGGTGAACATTTGCCATTCTGGTTATTCTTCTATCCATTTTGATGGTTGTTTTCTGTTTTCTTCCACGTGTCTGGTTTTTTGTCCATTTTAAAGCACTGGAGATCATTGTAGATGAACAGCCTATAATTTTTTGCACCTGCGTTTACGTTTTCCCCTCTCCAATCAACTTTTTACTCAAACTACGCTGTTCTTCTGAACAAGGTCTTCAGCATCCCATTTTCCTCAGGCTTTCAAAGAGAAAAGCATGTTCCACAGGTGCTGGCTTCATCCTTAAATAGGGGACACCTGATTCACACCTGTTTGCTCCACAAAATTGATGAACTCACTGAGTGCCACACTACTATTATTGTGAACACCCCCTTTTCTACTTTTTTTTTTACTAAAAGCCCAACTTCATAGCCTTAAGAGTGTGCATATCATGAATGCTTGGTCTTGTTGGATTTGTGAGACTCTACTGAATCTACTGGTACCTTGTTTCCCATGTAACAGTAAGAAATATAATCAAAACCTGGATTAATCTTTTCAGTCACATAGCACTACTATTATTCTGAACACCACTGTATGTCAGAATGCTGTTCATGGACTTCAGCACTGCATTCAGCACAATCATCCCCCAACAGCTGATCATCAAACTGAACCAGCAGGGACTGAACACCTCACTGTGCAACTGGCTGCTGGACTTCCTGACAGGGCGACCACAGGTAGTGCGGGTCGGCAGCAACACATCCTGCATCATCACCTTGAACACGGAGGCACCTCAGGGATGTGTGCTGAGCCCCCTCCTCTTCACGCTGGTGACCACAACTGCACAACCCCAACCTCCTCATCAAGTTTGCAGACGACACAACTGGTGGATCTCATCAACAACAACGAGACTAACTACAGGAATGAGGTGAACCACCTGACCTCATGGTGTGAGCACAACAATCTCTAATGTGGAGAAGATGAAAGAGATTGTTGTGGATTTCAGGATAGCACACACCCGACACCCTCCTCTGACCATCAATGGTGCTGCTGTAGAGAGAGTGAGCAGCACCAAGTTCCTGGGTGTGCACATCACAAAGGGTCTCACCTGGACCACCAACACTACATCACTGTCCAAGAAAGCTCACCAATGCCTCCACTTCCTCCACAAACTAAGAAGAGCTAGCCCCCCCATCAAGTGCACCTTCTACAGAGGCACGATTGAAAGCATCCAATAGAGCTGCATCACGGTGTGGTACAGCACCTACAACGCATCCTGCTGCAGGACCCATCAGCGCATCGTGAGAGCAGCTGGGAAGATCACAGGCACCCATCCCCCCCGCCCAAGACATACATAGCACCCGCCTCACCCACAAGACCATCTGCATTGCAGGAGATCCCACCCACCCATTAAACTGCCCCTTCAACCTGCTACCGTCAGGGAGGAGACTGCGGAGTCTCCAGGCCAGGACCAGCCAACTGAGAGACACTTTCACTCACCAGGCTGTCAGAGCACTCAAATCCCTCCCTGCTCTTCCCCCATTTCCCCAAACACTGAACACATCTCCAAGGACTGCTTCTGCACTACATATACTAGAAATTTGTTTGAATAAGCTCATCAATGTTGAATCACTGCTCAGTTTGCACAAGACAAACTGCTACCACTGACCACATTCTACCGTCTACCATATACAGTGAGGAAAATAAGTATTTGAACACCCTGTGATTTTGCAAGTTCTCCCACTTAGAAATCATGGAGGGGTCTGAAATTTAGGTGCATGTCCACTGTGAGAGACATAATCTAAAAAAAAAAAAAAAATCCAGAAATCACAATGTATGATTTTTTAATAATTTATTTGTATGTTACTGCTCCAAATAAGTATTTGAACACCTACCAACCAGCAAGAATTCTGGCTCACACAGACCTGATAATTTATCTTTAAGAAGCCCTTTTATTCTGCACAATTTACCTGTATTAATTGCCCCTGTTTGAACTTGTTACCTGTATAAAAGACACCTGTTCACACACTCAATCACACTCCAACCTGTCCACCATAGCCAAGACCAAAGAGCTGTCTAAGGAAACCAGGGACAAAATTGTAGACTTGCACAAGGCTGGGATAGACTACAGGACAACAGGCAAGCAGCTTGGTAGAAGACAACAACTGTTATGATTATTTATTAGAAAGTGGAAGAAACACAAGATGACTGTCAATCTCCCTCGGTCTGGGATTGCATGCACGATCTCACTTTGTGGGGTAAGGATGATTCTGAGAAAGCTCAGAACTACACAGGACTACCCAGGGGGACCTGGTCAATGACCTGAAGAGAGCTGGGACCACAGTCACAAAGATTACATTAGTAACACATGATGCTGTCATGGTTTAAAATCCTGCAGGGCAGCAAGGTCCCCCGCTCAAGCCAGCACATGTCCAGGCCCGTTTGAAGTTCACCAGTGACCATCTGGATGATCCAGAGGAGGCATGGGAGAAGGTCATGTGGTCACATGAGACCAGAATAGAGCTTTTTGGAATCAACTCCACTTACCATGTTTAGAGGATGAGAACAACCCCAAGAAAACCATCCCAACCGTGAAGCATGGGGGTGGAAACATCATACTCTGTGGGTGCTCTTCTGCAAAGGGGACAGGACGACTGCACCGTATTGAAGGGAGGATGGATGGGGTCATGTATTGTGAGATTTTGGCAAATAACCTCCTTCGCTCAGTAAGAGCATTGAAGATGGGTCATGGCTGGGTCTTCCAGCATGACAATGACCCCAAACACACAGCCAGGGCAACTAAGGAGGGGTTCCATAAGAAGCATTTCAAGGTCCTGGAGTGGCCTGGCCAGTCTCCAGACCTGAACTCAATAGAAAATCTTTGGAGGGAGCTGAAACTCCAAACCTGAAAGATTTGTAGAAGATCTATATGGAGGAGTGGACCAAAATCCCTGCTGCAGTGTGTGCAAACCTGGTGAAAAACTACAGGAAATGTATGACCTCTGTAATTGCAAACAAAGGCTACTGTACCACATATTAACATTGATTTTCACAGGTGTTCAAATAGTTATTTGCAACAGTAACATGCAAACAAATTATTAAAAAATCATACATTGTGATTTCCGGATTTATTTTTTATTTTTATTTTTTTTTGATTATGTCTCTTATAGTGGACATGCACCTAAGATGAAAATTTCAGACCCCTCCATGATTTCGAAATGGGAGAACTTGCAAAATCATAGGGTGTTCAAATACTTATTTTCCTCACTGTATATTCATTTTTATATTCTACTGCTGTGTTTTTGCTCTGTATTGTCTGGGAGACTGAGAGTAACAGAATTTCAATTCTCATTATGTCTGTGTATGCATTGCAAAATTGACAAATAAAGTTGACGTGAAGTTGACTTAAAACTGAGGATTATCTTCCTCCAATGTACACACAGTATAAAAACGTAAGTAAGTGTTTGAGCTGTCATTTGAAAAAAACATCAAAAGAAACCAGTTTAGACTTGAGAAAAAGAATTGTTGATGCAAGCAGGAAAGTGGGAAATTATGTTTTGACATGTTCATTTAAGATATGTGTAAAACACGATGTGTGTCCACATTCTCTATTACATCAGACCTGTTTGTGGTGGGAGCTGGACTCCGCCAAGGCTGCCCTTGGTCACCAGTCCTGTTTGTGATGTTCATGGGCAGGATTTCAAGGTGCAGTCAGGGGTGTCCAGTTTTTGCAGATGATGTGGTTCTGTTGGTTTCCTCAGGTGATGACCTCAGATGTATACTGAGTAGGTTTAAGGCAGAGTGTGAAGCAACTGGGATGAGAATCGGCTCCTCCAAATGTGAGACCATGGTCCTCTATAGGAAAATGGTGAATTGTCCCCATTGGGATAGGGGAGAGTTACTGCCCCAAGTGGAGGAGTTTAAGTATCTCAGGGGCTTGTTCACAAGTGGGGGTAAATTGGAGCGGAAGATTGATAGACAGATTGAGGTGGCGTCTGTAATTTTACAGATGTCTGGTCACTCTACCATACAGGCCTGATTGGTGGATTGCTGCAGAGATGGTTGTCCTGGAAGGTTCTACTCTCTCCACAGAGGAATGCTGAAGCTCACAGTGACATTTGGGTTCTTGGTCACCTCCCTAAGGTCCTTCTCCCCCAATTGTTCATTTCAGATGTGCAGCCAGCTCTAGGAAGAGTCCTGATGGATCCATAGAGTTATGTATATGAAAGCTAGTGTCTCCCTAATGTAGCGCTGCCGGGCTTATATGTGGGCATGGCTGCCATTACCAAAGAGGGGAACAAAGGACACAAAGTACCCAGATGTGCAATATACAACCCCTGGCAAAAATTATGGAATCACCGGCCTTGGAGGATGTTCATTCAGTTGTTAAATTTGGTAGAAAAAACGCAGATCACAGACATGACACAAAACTAAAGTCATTTCAAATGGCAACTTTCTGGCTTTAAGAAACACTATAAGAAATCAGGAAAAAAAATTGTGGCAGTCAGTAACGGTTACTTGTGTTGTTTTGTTCACAGTCAGCTGTGTCTAAACTCTGGACCAAATACAAACAACATGGGGAGGTTGTTAAAGGCAAACATACTGGTAGACCAAGGAAGACATCAAAGCATCAAGACAGAAAACTTAAAGCAATATGTCTCAAAAATAAAAAATGCACAACAAAACAAACGAGGAACGAATGGGAGGAAACTGGAGTCAACGTCTGTGAGAGAAACCACTTAAAGGAAATGGGATTTACATACGGAAAAGCTAAACGAAAGCCATCATTAACACCTAAACAGAAAAAAACGTTACAATGGGCTAAGGAAAAGCAATCGTGGACTGTGGATGACTGGATGAAAGTCATATTCAGTGATGAATCTCGAATCTGCATTGGGCAAGGTGATGATGCTGGAACTTTTGTTTGGTGCTGTTCCAATGAGATTTATAAAGATGACTGCCTGAAGAGAACATGTAAATTTCCACATTCATTGATGATATGGGGCAGCATGTCAAGTAAAGGCACTGGGGAGATGGCTGTCATTACATCATCATCATACCATACATCATCAATAAATGCACAAGTTTACGTTGATATTTTGGACACTTTTCTTATCCCATCAATTGAAAGGATGTTTGAGGATGATGAAATCATTTTTCAAGATGATAAAGCAGCTTCCCATAGAGCAAAAACTGTGAAAACATTCCTTGCAAAAAGACACATAGGGTCAATGTCATGGCCTGCAAATAGTAAGGATCTTAATCCAATTGAAAATCTTTGGAAGTTGAAGAAAATGGTCCATGACAAGACTCCAACCTGCAAAGCAGATCTGGCAACAGCAATCAGAGAAAGTTGGAGCCAGATTGATGAAGAGTACTGTTTGTCACTCATTAAGTCCATGCCTCAGAGACTGCAAGCTGTTATAAAAGCCAGAGGTGGTGCAGCAAAATACTAGTGATGTGTTGGAGCGTTCTTTTGTTTTTCATGATTCCATAATTTTTTCCTCAGAATTGAGTGATTCCATATTTTTTCCTCTGCTTGGTCTAAAAAAGTAACCGTTACTGACTGTCACAATTTTTTTTTTCCTGATTTCTTATAGTGTTTCTTAAAGCCAGAAAGTTGCCATTTGAAATGACTTTAGTTTTGTGTCATGTCTGTGATCTGCTTTTTTTTCTACAAAATTTAACAACTGAATGAACATCCTCTGAGGCCGGTGATTCCATAATTTTTGCCAGGGGTTGTAGCGTGTGTGTTAACTGAATGTGGAGGCCAGAAAGAAAATAAAAAGAACAAATAAATAAAAATTTTTGCAAGGGAAACCTGAGCATTTATAAAGTTTTCAATTCGCCTAACCCGCATGTCTTTAAATGTGGGAGGAAACCGGAGCAAACCCAAGCAAACACGAGGACATGCCTGAGGAGACCAGGCACCTAAGTGGCTCTACTCTACTCTTTTCTACTCTCCTATTTTACGCTTCCTTTTTAGATATTTAGATATACCTTTGTATACTGGCATAATTCCACCATAGAATTGGAATGTAATATATAAGATATACCTTGCTGAATTTTCATGCAAACTCAACATAGAAATGCCACAGATGGGAGTCAATCCCATGACCTTCTTGCTGTGAGGCAACGTGGTAAATTATCACTAATCCACCGTGCTGCCCGCCTGTTTTTTTTTTTCTTTGTTTTTCTTGTTGCACTTTTTTTTTTGCCTACTTGTTTTTTCACGCGTGAAATCTTCAGTTATGTTGTCTTTGAAAACAAGCTAGCTTGCGCCTTTTTCTTGCCTTGACTCTCCGCACTCCAAACAGTCGGTGGCGCTAATGCAACAAATTGGAATGCCTACGTCCAATAACATTAGAAACAGAAGAAGGAGAAGCTGTATCTGTGCCGTTGTTGGAGCAGTGTGTGGTGTGTTTATTACGCGGTCTGGTTTATCTGACCGTGTTTAAATGTTAGGTTTTTTTTTTTCTCACTTAAAAAAAGACGGTTTACATGCGTTTGACTGGATGCGGCAAATTTTTAAGTTACCGTAAACTCGGTAGGACTGCGTTAATCTAATACATTTATCTGGTAAGTAATGCTTGTTGACCGAAGCGTGATAAACCACAGGCGTGATACATTAATTTTTCTTAGTTTTTGACATTTTTAAAAAGCATGTTGGTGAATTTAGCCTCACCAGCAAGGTCACATTGTCAAAAGCGTTACGCTACATTGTGGCCAGCGCGGTTTGCTAGTCTATTGTCGACGCTGAGATTTATCGATCTTTTGCGTTTAAAGTCACTTTATTTGTCAGATAAGAGTCTTATCCTGCTGGGTTTTTCTCTGTACACATGTATGGAATGTGAGTTTGAGGGGGGATTGAACGCACATAGTGTGTAGGCGGTGCGCACTCGGCCACCAGGACGTGAATTTCTGGTTCTCCTTGGTGACTCTTGTCCCTCCGACCCCACAGGATGGTGGCTGTCTCTTGGGGCCCACCTTAGGAGGTGCTCAGCGCAACCATAAACCCTAACGTACCTGGTCCTTGTCGCTATGACCAAGACCAAGTGTGCCAGTGCAGCCTCCGGGTCTGAGCAGGTCAACAACGGCTCTCTGGATCCGACCTGCTCACCTGGCTGTCCGGATCTCATCACACCTGTCAAAGTCAAGGTGATGAAGCAGACCTCCAGGGAGAACCTCCACCGGAGAAACACGGAGTGTGAAGTGTACGATGATGGCACCAACACCTTCTTCTGGTGAGTTAACCTAGATGGTGCACAGCTGACGGGCTCTCCACAGGATGCTGTGTGCCAGAGTGTGAGGTTTGTTGTCCGTGGAGTTCTTCCCCAGTTTTCCTCACAAAGTTCACATCAAAGCAAACGTATGCTTCTAGGCAACTGAAAAATCTACATCTGCAAAATAAGAACTAGAAAAAAATAAAGAAATCTGTTTGATTTGACTTCAGAAATCTGCAATCTGTACTTCAAAAGTTGCTCTGAAAATCCACAACTTCATTTCCGTTCTTCTTGCAAATGTTTGGCATTTAGAAAATCTCAACTTCCTGGAACTTGTTTCTATTTTTTTTTTTTTTTTTTTTTTGCCTGTTCAGCTTGAAAGTACGGCATCTACAAGTTCAGGAACAAGTTTGCATATCTGATTGTATTTCTGTTTCTGCTTTATCAAATACTGGGTGCCACATGAAATCAGATTTCTAGGCTTTTAATTTTTTGGAGCAATCTTGCGATTTGTATTTATGGATATATTCTTTGGATTTATTATTTGAAATGGCCACGAGTGACAAGTTGTGGAAAACTAGGTAAGTCTGCATTTTGTTCAGAAATCGAACAACTGGGCTCTGGTCAGAGAAGTCGCGAAGATAAAAAATATATATATATCAGTTAATTGTCAAATATTCATTTTCAAGTTTTCTACGCGAAGTAGCTCAAAGCCTTAAATATTAGTTCATATACATCCAAGTTCTTATAACTATGATGAATGTCTGTTAATCCGCAGGTATGTAAGAATTGTTGTCACTTGCTTTTCAGGAGCCACACAAAATACTGCCCATGTGCTGCTTACTGCAATCCATCCGTGCAGTCGTTAAGTTAATCAAAGCATTTTACCTGCACACTTAATGGACTTTCCATTCTGGTTGTACTGTTGTTACTGCTGGTGGGTAGAGTAGTGAAAAGCTCCAGTAAAAGTGCAGTTACTACTGTCGCAGCAGTTACAAGGTGAGCGGCAAGGTACACCCTGTACTGGGTGCCACTCTGTCAGACGGGCCACATGTAGCCAGACAAACATAGTCTCGCTCGAACCTAAGGTCAATTTGAACTTTCCAAGTCACCTACCCTACAGATCTTTGGAAGTAGGAGGAAGCCAGGGCACCCAGAGACAACCCATGCGAACACGGGGAGAACATACGAAATCCACACAAAGAACCAGGTGGGAAGTGATCCTGTGGCTTAGTGGTTAGCACTATTGCCTCACAGCAAGAATGCAACAGTGCCAACCACTAAGCCATGGTGCTGCCCAAATAGACTAGACCCATTTTCACCAAAAGTGAACCCTGTAGGCGTTTTGGGGGGAAGCACACACTTTTTTGCAAAGGATTTTGGGGTGCTGAATCAGATTTTTTTTTTTTTTTTTTGCACTCCATTTTGCTGTTTAAGATCTCAAATCGTTTAAAATAAATAAATAAATAAATGGCTACAAATAATCACAGAATCGCCTATATCTCAGCACTAAAACGTGATAGAGAGGTGCTTATGGGTCTAAACATACATTTTCAAGGCCAAGGAATACAATTATTATATTTTCAGTTCTTAATAGCTGTCGTTTCATTCTTCATTATATTAATACAACCATTTAAAGGTGGAAAAAGGTGTCGGTCAGTTTTTCCTAAAAAAACAAAACAAAAAAACTTTAACTTTGGTTTCTTAATGGGTGTCTTTTCATTCTTCGTTACAACTATTTAACCCCCTACCGCCCACCTCATTTTGGCTTGTCAGTATCTCACAAATACAAAGTGAAATTTCCCATTGATGTGATATACAGGCTTAGAAGGGGTTAAAGGTGTCAGCTTGTCGGTTACGTTTTTTTTTTTTTGTGAAAGACTCACATTTTGTGCATAACCACACAATAATCACCCCAACAATGCCAGCGCCAAAAATTTCTCACTGCAGAATTTTAAAGATGACATTAGATCAGTTTTTAACACATGACATCAGAAATTTAATGAAGTTGACCCTGATCACAGCCATGAATGGCTAAACAGTACTGGAAAGAAAGGAGGGGGGATTGTGGGAATTGCCAAAACCACATATCAGCCTAAGTAGATGGGCCCTGTCACAAAATCTGGAAGCTTCCATTGCAGCCAAAACAAGAGACATGTTTATGTTGGGACATGATGAGCAAATGATCCAAAATTAGTCAACAGGGAGGATGAAGTGAGATGAGGAAGATGAAGACAAAATTGTTGCAATCCTGAAAAGATTTGGGGTCTTCGAAGCAGACTATGCACATGGTACAATATTGCCTCAAAAGATATGGCCACAGGCGACATTGAGTAATCTCTCGAATACTGACAAATATGGCCAAGCCCACCTGACTGCATCTGAAGAAGTGCCTCATGCCTGAAACTGAAGATGGCATCAAGTTCATAGAGCCTTTATACAAGGCAAGAGCACCCACTTTCTTCGATCTGTACACAGTAAGCAGGGAACAGAAGGGGAGAGAAAAAAACTCACAAAGGCAGACAGATGTATATTACAGCGCCTCATGACAGCCTACCAAGCAGGCAGGAAAGTGGACCTTCACAAAGTGATGCAGCGTGAACTCACGCCTGTTCCAGTGTCACTTGCAGAGACAAATGGAGAACTGTGAGGTGGCAACAAAGCAGTCTTGGCTGAGATGATTACACAGGATGTTGGCTGCCCAGACGACTTAACACTTGAAGAATCCTGCCTGGTCATTGATGGAATGACCTTGTTGTGGCCTTGGGGAAACCTGCAGAGCTTATAACATTTAGACATCTTGGTGATGTCTTTGTTAGAGCTGTCTTGCATCTTGGAAGATCCTTTCAAAGGATTGATGTGACCTTTGATCAGTAGAAAATGCAGTCAGCAAAGTCTGGAACCAGGAAAAAGAGGTCTCAGCATTCCTGTCCCATGAGAAGATTCACCACAGATGGAAGTGTCCCACTGCAGAACAACTGACCAGACCAGACTCCCCAATCGGACTGGGAGTGACATGTTTAGCCGCATGTTCTCCTTGAATTGCTGGCTGTCTGAGTGGTGTCCAAAAAATGAGGTGGGCTTCATAGATAATTGGCAAAGCTTCTGGGGAAAACCTGGTCTTGTTAGGAGAGACGGCATCCATCCCACTTTGGATGGAGCAGCTCTCATTTCTAGAAATCTGGCCAATTTTCTTAAATCCTCCAAACCGTGACTATCCAGGGTTGGGACCAGGAAGCAGAGTTGTAGTCTTACACACCTCTCTGCAGCTTCTCTCCCCCTGCCATCCCCTCATTACCCCATCCCCGTAGAGACGGTGCCTGCTCCCAGACCACCAATAACCAGTAAAAAGCTATTTAAGCATAAAAATTCAAAAAGAAAAAAATAATATAGCACCTTCAACTGCACCACAGACTAAAACAGTTAAATGTGGTCTATTAAACATTAGGTCTCTCTCTTCTAAGTCCCTGTTATTAAATTATATAATAATTGATCAACATATTGATTTATTCTGCCTTACAGAAACCTGGTTACAGCAGGATGAATATGTTAGTTTAAATGAGTCAACTCCCCCGAGTCACACTAACTGCCAGAATGCTCGTAGCACGGGCCGAGGCGGAGGATTAGCAGCAATCTTCAATTCCAGCTTATTAATTAATCAAAAACCCAGACAGAGCTTTAATTCATTTGAAAGCTTGACTCTTAGTCTTGTCCATCCAAATTGGAAGTCCCAAAAACCAGTTTTATTTGTTATTATCTATCGTCCACCTGGTCGTTACTGTGAGTTTCTCTGTGAATTTTCAGACCTTTTGTCTGACTTAGTGCTTAGCTCAGATAAGATAATTATAGTGGGCGATTTTAACATCCACACAGATGCTGAGAATGGCAGCCTCAACACTGCATTTAATCTATTATTAGACTCAATTGGCTTTGCTCAAAATGTAAATGAGTCCACCCACCACTTTAATCATATCTTAGATCTTGTTCTGACTTATGGTATGGAAATTGAAGACTTAACAGTATTCCCTGAAAACTCCCTTCTGTCTGATCATTTCTTAATAACATTTACATTTACTTTAATGGACTACCCAGCAGTGGGGAATAAGTTTCATTACACTAGAAGTCTTTCAGAAAGTGCTGTAACTAGGTTTAAGGATATGATTCCTTCTTTATGTTCTCTAATGCCATATACTAGCACAGTGCAGAGTAGCTACCTGAACTCTGTAAGTGAGATAGAGTATCTCGTCAATAGTTTTACATCCTCATTGAAGACAACTTTGGATGCTGTAGCTCCTCTGAAAAAGAGAGCTTTAAATCAGAAGTGCCTGACTCCGTGGTATAACTCACAAACTCGCAGCTTAAAGCAGATAACCCGTAAGTTGGAGAGGAAATGGCGTCTCACTAATTTAGAAGATCTTCATTTAGCCTGGAAAAAGAGTCTGTTGCTCTATAAAAAAGCCCTCCGTAAAGCTAGGACATCTTACTACTCATCACTAATTGAAGAAAATAAGAACAACCCCAGGTTTCTTTTCAGCACTGTAGCCAGGCTGACAAAGAGTCAGAGCTCTATTGAGCCGAGTATTCCTTTAACTTTAACTAGTAATGACTTCATGACTTTCTTTGCTAATAAAATTGTAACTATTAGAGAAAAAATTACTCATAACCATCCCAAAGACGTATCGTTATCTTTGGCTGCTTTCAGTGATGCCGGTATTTGGTTAGACTCTTTCTCTCAGATTGTTCTGTCTGAGTTATTATCATTAGTTACTTCATCCAAACCATCAACATGTCTATTAGACCCCATTCCTACCAGGCTGCTCAAGGAAGCCCTACCATTATTTAATGCTTCGATCTTAAATATGATCAATCTATCTTTATTAGTTGGCTATGTACCACAGGCTTTTAAGGTGGCGGTAATTAAACCATTACTTGAAAAGCCATCACTTGATCCAGCTATCTTAGCTAATTATAGGCCAATCTCCAACCTTCCTTTTCTCTCAAAAATTCTTGAAAGGGTAGTTGTAAAACAGCTAACTGATCATCTGCAGAGGAATGGTCTATTTGAAGAGTTTCAGTCAGGTTTTAGAATTCATCATAGTACAGAAACAGCATTAGTGAAGGTTACAAATGATATGGCCTCAGACAGTGGACTCATCTCTGTGCTTGTTCTGTTAGACCTCAGTGCTGCTTTTGATACTGTTGACCATACAATTTTATTACAGAGATTAGAGCATGCCATAGGTATTAAAGGCACTGCACTGCGGTGGTTTGAATCATATTTATCTAATAGATTACAATTTGTTCATGTAAATGGGGAATCTTCTTCACAGACTAAGGTTAATTATGGAGTTCCACAAGGTTCTGTGCTAGGACCAATTTTATTCACTTTATACATGCTTCCCTTAGGCAGTATTATTAGACAGCATTGCTTAAATTTTCATTGTTACGCAGATGATACCCAGCTTTATCTATCCATGAAGCCAGAGGACACACACCAATTAGCTAAACTGCAGGATTGTCTTACAGACATAAAGACATGGATGACCTCTAATTTCCTGCTTTTAAACGCAGATCAAACTGAAGTTATTGTACTTGGCCCCACAAATCTTAGAAACATGGTGTCTAACCAGATCCTTACTCTGGATGGCATTACCCTGACCTCTAGTAATACTGTGAGAAATCTTGGAGTCATTTTTGATCAGGATATGTCATTCAAAGCGCATATTAAACAAATATGTAGGACTGCTTTTTTGCATTTACGCAATATCTCTAAAATTAGAAAGGTCTTGTCTCAGAGTGATGCTGAAAAAGTAATTCATGCATTTATTTCCTCTAGGCTGGACTATTGTAATTCATTATTATCAGGTTGTCCTAAAAGTTCCCTGAAAAGCCTTCAGTTAATTCAAAATGCTGCAGCTAGAGTACTAACGGGGACTAGAAGGAGAGAGCATATCTCACCCATATTGGCCTCTCTTCATTGGCTTCCTGTTAATTGTAGAATAGAATTTAAAATTCTTCTTCTTACTTATAAGGTTTTGAATAATCAGGTCCCATCTTATCTTAGGGACCTCATAGTACCATATCACCCCAATAGAGCGCTTCGCTGTCACACTGCAGGCTTACTTGTAGTTCCTAGGGTTTGTAAGAGTAGAATGGGAGGCAGAGCCTTCAGCTTTCAGGCTTCTCTCCTGTGGAACCAGCTCCCAATTCAGATCAGGGAGACAGACACCCTCTCTACTTTTAAGATTAGGCTTAAAACTTTCCTTTTTGCTAAAGCTTATAGTTAGGGCTGGATCAGGTGACCCTGAACCATCCCTTGGTTATGCTGCTATAGACTTAGACTGCTGGGGGGTTCCCATGATGCATTGTTTCTTTCTCTTTTTGCTCTGTATGCACCACTGCATTTAATCGTTAGTGATTGATCTCTGCTCCCCTCCACAGCATGTCTTTTTCCTGGTTCTCTCCCTCAGCCCCAACCAGTCCCAGCAGAAGACTGCCCCTCCCTGAGCCTGGTTCTGCTGGAGGTTTCTTCCTGTTAAAAGGGAGTTTTTCCTTCCCACTGTCGCCAAGTGCTTGCTCACAGGGGGTTGTTTTGACCGTTGGGGTTTTTACGTAATTATTGTATGGCCTTGCCTTACAATATAAAGCGCCTTGGGGCAACTGTTTGTTGTGATTTGGGGCTATATAAATAAAATTGATTGATTGATTAACTTTCTGTCCCTACTAGAAAACAAAAGTGACCTTACTAGCTTTCTCTCTCTCATCATCTTCTGGACAGTGCACCAGCAGACAAGACACTGATTGTTTGCAGAGGATTTGCCAGAGAGGATGAGGTACGGGCCTCAGATCCTTGCATGAATACTCGGTTGCTTGAAGAAGTAAACACAGATATTATTTTGTGCTGTTTATATACCACTGCACACAGTGTTGTGATCTCTGCACATGACAGAGATGTACTAATCTTGCTGATTGCGCAGTGAGAAAATGGCATGTAACAAATTGAGGATGAAAGCAGGAACCTCGAAAAAGCCCATGTACATCCATGATGTCTTTGAGAAGCTGTATGGCACACTTCCACTTTTGGAGACACTGATCCCCTTCCACGCACTTTCTGGCTGTGATACAGTGGCTTATTTTTTGGGACACAACAAAAAGACAGCATGGAAACTGTACATTAAGATCTGTTGCAAGATCTTGTAAAAAGTGTTCTGAATGAACAAATTCTCAAGGATGCTGAATGATTTGTCTTTGATTATATTACATGGTAAAGTAACCCTTTGGACTAGAGCAGGGTGGGCAATGAGGACCGAGACACTGGAGGTTTTCCTTGCAACCAATCACCTCAGCAGGTGGTTTGCTGATGAGCTGAGATATAGGCGATTCTGTAATTATTGGTGGCCATTTTGTTTTTTACTGATGTGAGACCTTAAATGGCAAATTTGAGTATGACAGATAAAAAAAAAAAAAATTCAGTTTCAGCACCTCAAAATCCTTTGGAATAAAGTGTATTCAGCTTTTCCTCAAAAATGCCTTTAGCACCTTAAATAAGCTCTCTTTTTTTTCTTTTTTTTTTTTAAATGGGTCTAGTCTAGAAAGCACATTTTGATTTTTACCTGAGGCCAAAATATGGCCATTGACTGTTGCAAAGGCTTTGTGTCCGCCCATACATCTGTGCTCAGCATAAATCCTTTTACTACCAGGGTTTCCAAATTCCCAGGGACCATTTTTATAGAGTTAAATTTGTCTCAGTCCCTCCAAATGCACAGAGAGTGAGCTACAAATATTCCTTGATTTGCACACATTTTGCAATCCACAAATACAAATTTCCAATTTGTATTGTAACTTGTGTGTTGGTTTTTGCGTATAAATGTGTATTTGTAAATAATTTATTCATTTGTAAAACAGACAAACAAAAAAGGCATTTGCAGAACTGATTCTGTTTGTCAAGTGCAATTCAGCATTTGTGGATCACTGATCACACGCATTCATCGCTTTGGTCAGTTATGTAATTTTGAGACATTATTGTAAAATCCACACACCCACAAGGGGGAGCACCCTAAAATGGAAAATCGGCGTGATGACTCTGAGATTGTAGCATGGTGGCACAGCCCCATTATTCCATTGCTTATGGAGAACACTGGTACTGAATGCACAGTCCTTCAGCAGTACTGTGTGTATACGTATATCAGGGATGTGATTCAGCAACAGAAAAATCAGTGGAAAAGTAAACCCATAGGACAGGAGCCCAGGGTTGATGCCGAAATGTTCTTGATGCTCTAAAATGCATTTTAGAGCAATAATTTGAATAAATATTTTAACATTTGTGAAATACAGGAGTCCAAGCATTTATTTGCAAAGTTACAGTTACACATGTTGTGATAATCCAGTAAATAATGTTCATCTGTCCCCAGCTGTAGGCCTATTATGTGCACAGGAGTAAACATTGTGCTTAAGATTCTTCAGTAATCAATTGCGCTAATAGAAAAACGCAGTTTGACAAAGTACTATACAAAGCTTGAGTTAGCAGTTAAGACTTATAGCACGTCATGTTTCTCCAGTAATGTTCAGCATTTGAATAGAGAAATAGTCGTATAGGCAACATCCATCTTTTGCTGCTACCCACAGCTAGAACACTGTGGAAGAGAGCCCCCCCCCCCCCCCCCCCCCCCCCCCCCCCCCCCAACGCTCTGAAGCAAACAAAGCAGAGAGCAAACAGCAGTTGAGAAGATTCACAGTGGCTCCTCACGTATCGGAAAATGCCACAGGTTGGATCGGTATTTTCCAATACTTGAATTATGTCTGTATTGGAAGCTGATCCCGATATTGGATCTGTCGCAGCCTTAATCGGATGATCAACTTTCCTTTTGTGCAATCCTGTGCCTTGATCCATGAATCCAGCATATTGCAGTAGGCCCCAGTGTGGGCAGCTTGTTCAAAAGGACAATTTGGGTGATGCACTGCCAAATGGGAAAGGAGGTTTTTTTTGTTTTTTTCCTGTCTGGGTCTGCCCCTGTTACAGGGGCTATGAGTGTTCCAGACAATTTGATCTGCCTCTGAATGTCATTGTCAGATGTGTGGTCGAAGACCTCAAACGCAAAATAGTTTTCATGTATGGTTTTGATTTATTAACAAAACTAATTCCAGGCAGTTTATCTACATTAATGTCAAGTCTGAGAGTTTACAAAGTGAAAATATAACACGTTTTAAAGTAATGCACTAATTCTGAAGGTTTGAACATTAACAGTCGCAGATGCCAAAATGTATTATGGGAAAATGAGCCTCCGCTCATCACTGGTTGGTTGGTTTTTACAAATAAATGTGTATTTGTAAATGCATTTTTTTTTTATTTGTTTAAAAAAAAGGCATTTGCAAAACTGAAAATTCTGTTTAAGTGTGATTCAGTGCAACAAATAGTGACCAGTAGATGGGTCGAAATGCATAGAACACTGCCATCTACTGGATGGCAGAGTGAATAGCCCTTAAATATCACATGGTCGCTAAGTAAAAACTGTTTTGCATTTGATGTCTTCGGCCACACATCTGGGGCAATGTATGTAGAAGGTAAATTACTTTTTTGTATCAGCCTGGCAGCTTTTCCCCTTCTGCTGGGGTAGAGTTGAGCTCAGCTCCCCACAGCTGCCTAACTGCTGCAAAACATGTGACAGGAATCAACATGTATGCCAGCAAAGAAATGTTAGTGGACTAAAAGTTGGCAGAGCTAAATTTAGCGGAAGCTAATTGGTCCACTGATAGTATTCGAAGTTAGCTGAAAAGCTAATCCACGAACAAAAAAGTTAGCTTCCCTGATTAGTGATTTAGCGGAACTGTGCCCACCACTGGTCCCCACCGACTGAACTGGGTGAAGTGGTATAATGCATCTTCAACATCAGCCTGCAACTAAGGAGAGTGCCCACCCTCTGGAAGAAATCATGCGTCCTTCCATTTCCTATGAAGAACCGGCCCAGCAAGCTGAATGAGCACAAACTAAGCCTGAAGTCAAAAGAATTGTCTGTAGACCTCTGAGACAGGATGTCTCGAGGCACAAATCCGGGGAAGGGTACAGAAACATTTCCTTACCCTTAGAGGTCGCAGGTCAAGGCACTGCGGCCTTCATCTGTAAAAGTTTGGATCGACCAGGACTCTTACTAGAGCTCACCGCCTGCCTAAACTGAGCAATCCGGGGAGAAGGACCTTAGTCAGGGAGGTAACCAAGAACCTTATGGTCACTCTGCCAGAGAGCTGGTATTTATCTGTGGAGAGAGGAGATCCTTGCAGAAGGAAAACTATCTCAGCAGCAATGCACCAATCAGGCCTGTATGGTAAATAAATGGACTGCATTTATATAGCGCTTTTCCATCTGCATCAGACGCTCAAAGCGCTTTACACATCAGTACCTCACATTCACCCTGATGTCAGGCTGCTGCCATGCAAGGCGCCCACTACACACCAGAGCAACTATGGGATTAAGGACCTTGCCCAAGGGCTCTTAGTGATTTTTCCGGTCAGGCTGAGGATCCTCTGGTCTCAAGGCCAACGCTTTAACCGCTAGAGCGTCATCTCCCCTATGGTAGAGTGGCCGGACAGAAGCCACTCCTTAGTAAAAGGCACACGGCTGCCTGTCTGGGGTTTGCCAAAAGGTACCTGAAGGACTCTCACACCATGAGAAACAAAATTGTCATTTGATGAGACAGATTGAATGGTTTGGTGTGAATGCCAGGTGTCACTTTTTGAGGAAACCTGGCACTATCCCTACAGTGAAGTATGGTGGTGACATCATGCTGTGGAGATGTTTTTCAGCAGTAGGAACTGTGTGAATAGTCGGGGTTGAGGGAAAGATGAATGCAGCAATGTACAAAGACATCCTGGATGAAAACCTGCTCCAGAGCGCTCTTGACCTCAGACTGGGGGAACAGTTCATCTTTCAGCAGGACAATGACCCTAAGCACGCAGCCAAGATATCAAAGGAGTGGCTTCAGGACAACTCTGTGAATGTCCTTGATTGGGCTAGCCAGAGCCTAGACCTGAATCTGACTGAACATCTCTGGAGTGATCTGAAAATGGCTGTGCACAGATGTTCCCCATCCAACCTGATGGAACTTTAGAGTTGTTGCAAAGATGAATGGGATAACTGCCCAAAGATAGGTGTACCAAGCTTGTGGCATCATATTCAAGAAGCTCTGAGGCTATAATTGCTGCCCAAAGGTGTGAATACTTATGGGATGTTGAGTAAAATTGAGGGGGAAAAATTAATTTACTCTGTTTTGGAATAAGGCTGTAACATAAAATGTGGGGAAAAGGTGAAGTGCTGTGAATACTTTCCAGATGTACTGTAACCCAATTTATCAAAATAAATGGTCTGCAGTAGCATGTTTTATTTAGCATGTTTTTGATTTCTTACCTAGAACAAACATTTTCAAAAATCATCAGTCCTCTGATCAGTACACATGAATTAGTAACTGGTTTTCTCATCCTATTGTGGTGCATTAATGTTGGCCTTGTGGCTTCTTCCTCCCCTGGTATGAGCAAACAGACTGTCTTTGTCCTCCCGTGGCTTTTATTGTATTTTTCTTCAAACTGTAATATTCTACTCTTTGCTCGTTGCAATTCCTTTGCCCAATTTCATTCTCTCCATCTCTGCAGGCGAGCACACACTTTAACTGTGCTGTTCATTCTGACTTGCGCTCTGGTCTACGTCACATTGTTGGAAGAGACTCCTCAGGATACCACCTACAACACCAAGAGGTCAGTCAGCTACACGTGTAATAGTTGAATGATAATGCTCTTTTAATGGCCTTATTAATGTTTTTTGAATGACTGCTTATGTAATGTATTTTTAAAGGGATTGACTAATTTTATGAGAAATAATTTTGAGTAAACGATTATTGTGAAGTGTACTTTGAAACTGGGTGTTGAAACTTGTAGATTGACTGAGTGGCTCGCTGACCCTTTAACCCCTTTTACTACCCATGTAGTGGGTCCTGGTCACAGGCTGCTTTATCACTTTCTTATTTGTAATCTTGATGTTCTGTTGACACTTTAGGTCAAAAGTTCGTTATTTCATTCATTTTCTGAACCTGCTTATTCCAGTTAAGGGTCACAATGGGGGTATACCCTGCAGGGCTTTTCATTACTCGTGGCAACACAAGTCTTTATGAAATGGCTTCTAGGGAGAAACCAGAGTTGTGGAAGCTTAAAATTTTGCTCCAGATGTGCGTGTTTAAGTCTGGTTTTACAGATACAGGTAGGCCACTAAATACAGCAAATGTTCCCTGATTGTCTCTTAATTATGCAAATTAGCTGTTGAAAAGCTTTTAAGAGTAATTCAATCAATTTCTGGAATTATCAGTGCTATTTAGAGGCTTTTATTCTGGGTTCTGTAAACTTTTGTCCCACAAACTTTATTTATCTTTTTGTTTCAGATCTTATCTTATAACAGTTACTTTAAGTCTTATAACAGTTATTTATATGGAAATAAAATACATTATCACTGACACATTCATATATTCCATTTTAATCAAACAGTGTGTTTAACACATTGATTAATGGAATATGTACACTTAAAGAAAATTGAAATCTGTACAGTGATGACCATGGGCATTTTATGACTTGTGTTTGGTGGGTGTTGGTAAGATACGTATCATGGGATGAATCTTAACAGGATTTGCTGCATTCAGCACACTCTGGCTTGTCAGGGTAAAAACCCAGCTTCTTCCTCTCAGCTGGTTACACACATGGACTGAATTTGAAGCTGTCACAGTCAAATTTTAACTCTTTCGTTGCTGATATTGACTGATTCACACGCACACCCTCTGTGGTGTTCTTAACACGCATTTACTTTTCTAGCCACATAGAATCTTGTGCAGTCATCCAGTCACATGTATTCGATCACACAGTCATTGGCAGCCACAAGATACTTGTTATCCCATTGTGTGTTCTCCTGCTGAACTCTCTTTTCATTTTGTAGCAGGCCTGTAAATTTCCTTTTTAACCAAGTGTAATTTCCTCTCCTCTTGGATTTTAGGAAGTGGCTCTGACTCATTCAGTTCATACATGCATATGTGCAGTTGTGTTCAAAATAATAGCACTGTTTAAAAAAAAAAAAAAAAAAGTGAGTAAAGCTCAAAATTCTTATCTTATTTCCATACAGCCAAATGCATTGGGAACACTGCACATTCTATTCCAAATGAAAATATGAAGAAAAATGTATCAAATTTGTTATTACTTTACAGGAAGTGAATAAAAAGAAATATTAGACTGTTCAAAAATAGCAGTCAGTGTTCACATTTTTCTTTACAAACTCTAACATTTACTGTATAACCTAAAAAATGCATGAAGATTTAGCTTTCCAGTGAATCACTGACTACGTTTACATGCAGCCAATAACCCTTTCATAAATGGAATATTAGCAATAACCCGGTTGCGCACGGCCATGTAAACACCCGCAAAAACCCGAATATGCTCATATTCCGGTTTTTAAAAACCCGAGTAAGACCCCTGGGTTACTCCTTTTCTAACCCGAATATCAGGTCATATAAACGCGCATCAGGATATCCCATAGAAAGGAACATTATTTTGTGTTCTGTGCATGTCCTGTCCGCAAGGAATCTTGGTCTTTTGAGTACGGCAACTACTTGTATGCAGCGCATGCAGCCCACCGGACACCACAGAAGCAGAGATAAACAGCGCATTGTGTTCTACGTCCTTATCAGGTGGGTCAGTCGCGGCACCGGTCACCGCGATTGCTCTGCCTCCGATGCGCTTTACTGAGTCTGCGGGCTCGGTAAACGCCGCAGCGGGCCACTCACACCGCCCCCCTCTCTGCTGTGTGGAGATGCACCAACTGTGGCAACAGGTCCAGAGACTACGCTCGCTGTTTTGATGCGGAGGCAGCCCGCAAGGATGGATTTCTTGCGGAAAAAATCCACAGCGCCGCAGGGTCTTGGTAACAGCAGCTGCAGAGCTCCGTGGCCTTGACTTGGATTCTTTGCGGGTCCCGCATCCGTACCCCCGGAGGCAGTGAGCGAAGGGACAGCACGCGCATTGTGTTGTGTGTGTGTGTGTTATAATCTTCTCGCCCAGAAGAAAAAAGAGTGTTTACACAGGAGAGAAAAGTGAGAACATGTTAATGCCTGTTTGAGAAAAGTGTATAAAGTGTGTAGTGAGGGGTTTTACACGAAGCAGGATTTGCACGAACGCCAGACCAAATCAAGCACTGGTGGAAGACGTGTGTCGCTGTTTAGAGGAGGATATTCCAAATGATACCAGTGACCATGTATTAGGCATGTAAACGGGTTATTCCCAATGATTCAGAAACCAGAATATTGACCTTAACCCGAATATTAATGACATGTAAACGTAGTCACTGAACTAATATTTAGTTGTATAACCACTATTTCTGAGAACTGCTTCACATCTGTGTTGCATGGAATCGACCAACTCCTGGCACCTGTGATCAGGTATTCCAGCCCATGATGATTGGACTACATTCCACAATTCCTCTGCAATTCTTGGTTGTGCCTCAGAAAAAGCATATTTGATGTTACCTCATAACGTTGATCTTGTTGCTCTGGAACCAAGATGCTACTCACTTGCTGGTGCTTTTAGGGGTTGTTGTCTCCTTGAAACAACCACTTCATGGGTGTTTCTGCTTCGGCGTGAGGCAGCGTGACCTCTTCAAGTATTGTGATGTATTCAAACTCATCCTTGTTCCCTGGTATGTGATAAATAGAATGAGAAACATCCCCCATATCATGACGCTTGTTCCACCATGCTTCACTGTCTTCACAGTGTACTGTGGCTTGAATTCAGTTTTGGGGGGGTCGTCTGACAAACTGTCTACGGCCCCTAGACCCAATAAGAACAATCGTGCTTTCATCAGTGCACAAAAAGTTGCACCATTTCTGTTTAGGCCAGTTGGTGTGTTCTTGCAAATTATGACCTCTTCAGCATGTCTCTTTTTTTTCAACAATGGGACCTTGTGAGGGCTTCTTGCCCATAGCTTGGCTTACATAAGCGTCTTCTAATTGTTACAATACCTTCTTTGATCACCCTGGAGCTGATCACTGGCTGAGTCTTTGCCATTCTAGCTATTCTTTGATCCATTTAAATGGTGGTTTTCCATTTACTTCCACATCTTTCTAGATTTGTTTGCAATTTTAAATAATTTGAAATCATTTTAGCTGAGCAGGTTATCATTTTTGGCACTTGATATGTTTTCCCCTCTCCAAACAGTTGTTTTTTTGATTTTATTTTTTTTTAATCAAAGTACGCTGTTCTTCTGAACAATGTCTGGATTGACCCATTTTACTCAGATTTTCAGAGAGAAATGTGCAACAATCATACACCCAATGCATTGGCTTTCTTTCGTTATGGGACAGATTTTGTGAAAACTTTTTCCATGTATGTATTTATATCTAGCAGCTAGACTTTGTTTAGCCTTTAGCCTCATTTTTGGTTTGTGGATTCTATTTATTTTAGTTAGTTAGTTAGTCAACTGATTCTTACCAGTTTACTCCTGCACAGGAGCTCTACCTAAAAAAACAAAAAAACAAAAAATGTATTACACAACATGGATTTCAGAAAATTTAATATAATATAGATCCAGATTGTTTTTGTTCTTAAAAATATTACTCATCATTGCAATTATTTTTCTGTGTTAAATGGGACGTTCTCCATCATACACTGTAATATCAGAAGTCTTTCTATGAATATCAGTGATCGTTTGCCAGCTTATGTAGTTTTCAATTCTTTAGTTGATAAAATTGACCACACTGAAATTACAAATTTCAAAAGGAAAATAACAGAGGAAACTTTTAGAATGGATTTAAGGGATCAGAACTGGAGTAACATTTATGTTGAGGACATTAATCAATCTTATGAATCTTTCATTTCTGTTATTTCCAATTTATATGACAAACATTGCCCTTTGGTGTTAAAAGTTGGAAATAAGCAAAATGTTGACAAACCTTAGATCACGAAGGGATTGCAAAATGCATGTAAAAAGAAAGAAATTCTGTTTTAAGTAGTTTTTAAAACTAAGAATTTGATGCTGAGAAAAGATATAAGACATAAAAACGAACTAATATTATGTGATCTTGTAAAATACAGTATTATAGTGATTTATTGGGGAAAAAATAAAATGAACATTAAGGGCACTTGAAAGCTTTTAAATGAAATCATGAATAAGAAAAAAGTCATTAAAGAATATCCTGCCTCTTTTTGCACAAATACTGATACAGTTGTTAAGGGAAATAAAGCTATAGCAGATCACTTTAATGATTACTTTGTTAATGTGGGTAAAAAAAAATGATCAAATTCAATTGTATCTTCTAAAATGAACTCTTTGGATTACAGAAAAACAATTAATAAAATTCAGCATTCAATGTTGATTAAAGAAACTGATGAATACAAAATAGACACCTTTCACAAACTCAAGGGGAAAAAAATCAGTTGATAGTGATAATTTTGATATGTTTTTGATTGAATTATTAAAGATTTCAGAAAATTTCCTTTCAGAATGAAATTGGCTGAAGTGATACCACTGTTTAAATCTGGTGACAAACGTGTCTTTTGAAATTATAGGCCAATCTCACTCTTACCACAATTTTCAAAAATTTTTGAAAAGGTATTTGTGAAAAGGTTAAATGATTTCGTAACTAAACATCACATACATAGTGAACAGCAATACGGTTTCCAAAAAAAAAAAAAAAAAAATTGCACTACTTCACTGGCTGTAATTGATTTTGGTGAACAAAATGCAGTTGAAAATAAGGAATGTATGCTAGGGTTTTTTTATTTACCGAAAGCATTTGCTATGCCATTTTATTCATATGTTTAAAAAAAAATTGCAAAAAGTCAAGTTGTGATTAGACAACTGTATGATATAACTGGGGTCAAAATGCATAGAACACTGCCATCTACTGGCGCCCAGATGCTCAGACCCTAACCCATAATCCTTTGCGTACCAGAGTGTGTTTTTTTTTTTTGCATGGAAGAGAGTTGCTGCGGTTTAAAGGGCACAGAACGAATCCACGACGACAATTGTAAATGAACATTATACAACCAAAATGTACATTTTTATTTTTTTAGCTACAGCAAGAGCTGCAACAACTCTCTGGCGCGCAAAGGATTATGGGATATCTCAATACTTAGGACGAATACTGCCATGAACACTAGTGGCCTGTAGATGGCAGTAGAGACCGTGAAAACTTGCCAAAACAAATATTCCAAATAATCCATGTCTGCTACATTTAATCTGCGTAGAATTTAATAAACGTAATCCAAATGACAAACATATTACTTATATCTTACTCTGGAACAAAGACGACAAAGTGTTGTAAAAGACAATAAGCACGACGTTAAAGAGCAAACAGGAAGCGACTCACAGTGATTCTAATTGAAATTAACGGAGAAGCAACCTAAGTTTCTTTTGGTATTTTTACATAAAACAAACACAATAACAACATCTATAAACCCAGAAAATATATTCACGAGAGTTTTAGGCACAATATACAAAGAGTTTAATGCTGTTGTCCGTGTGGAGCCTGATCAGTGTCTCGAATGCATTTCTGCTGTCATGAACTTTTACCCATAATGCACTAGCACTGCCGAGGCATGTCCACATTAAAACCTTCAAAATTAGTGCAATATTTTAAAACTAAAACATATAGCTGATATTTTCACTTTATAGAACTTCAGAAGCGACGTTACTTTAAATAACATGTCTGAAATTAGTTTGGTTAAAATTCTAACCACAAAGTTACAACGTATGCCTCTGGATGACTTGGGTGATGTTGCCGGTGAGTTAGTATGGTGTCAAGAGCAATTATCTTGTGACCAGGTCTCCTCTGACTGCAGAGGATAGAGCAGGTTCTCCTGAAACCAGCTGTCCTCTGTTTACACAGAATAGAGCTGTTTATTTGCTACAAAACATTTAACAGGTAAACACTAAAATCTTTGATATCAGACTTAACAAATGTTTTTAACTGTTAAAGCTTTATTCACAAGGCCCGCAAAAACATGTTAGTGATCTAAAAATTATCGGACCAAAATTTATCGGAAGATAATTGGTCCGAAGATGGTTTTCAAAGTTATCTGAAAAGTTAATCCGATAATGAAAACATTAGCTTCGATAATTAGCGATTAGCAGATTTGCGGAACTGTGCCCACCACTGTAGGTATGTATATATCTGTGTGTGTGTGTGGGGGGGGGGGGGGGGGTTAGTGATGTACTCTTTAATCGTGAACATCACTGAGTTTTTAAAATGCTTATTGCAAAGCGTTCTCTTTTTTTATGACATCCTGTAAGTTTTATAAGTCTGCGGACACTGATCTGTGTGTCACAGATACAAATCAGTTTCCTCGGATCCGCAGAGTTTCGCGGAGGAAAAATGCCACTCAAAGCGTAGCTGTTACGACAGTTGTAAAGCAGGACTGGTTGGTTGCTGCGGCAACGCTGTGTGGCTCCTGTGTGACACTTAAGCTAAACTTAGCATTTGGACATCCCAAATTTTTAGAGCTTTCAAGTTTTTAAAAGAAGATTTGTGCAGCATGTCTGTGTCACCGACCGACGTCGCACAGAAAGAAGATGGCGAGAAAGATGGCTTGAAAAAGTCTTATAAGGACAGGAATCCGTGGAATTGTCGCTGGCTCCATCAACACACCTGAAAGATCAAAAGAAACGGGAAAAGTGAACTGTGTTCTCTCAGGAAACACGGTAAGAATTTTTCTCTCCCTGGAAAATAAACATTCTGCTGTTCAAACAGGATTTAGACAAGATTATGTGACATTTTTTTCACTAATCTAGACTTTCTTTCATTGTAAAAAAGGCATTGTGGCTTAGAATGGATTTAGGCTGCATGAATTTACACAAGAATATAAGTGACTTTTTACTATAGGGTATGTTATTGATATTTTACCATGATTTTCCAAATATTCTACAAGCTTTAGCTGTAGTTTTTGAAATGCTGTAACAGTCTTT
Source organism: Thalassophryne amazonica (assembly GCF_902500255.1). NCBI lineage: Eukaryota > Metazoa > Chordata > Actinopteri > Batrachoidiformes > Batrachoididae > Thalassophryne > Thalassophryne amazonica. The sequence continues at coordinate 38,215,244 of NC_047110.1, read as the reverse complement.
TCAGTCTTCATAAATTTCATGTAGTTTAATTGTTCTGAGTTAATGCATAATTTGGTTTACATTTAAAAGGAAAATCATTCCAGGTCCTACTTCCATGTCATATTCTGTTATTTCAACATCATCATTGACAGGTCAAATAAAAGGTTGAATGCAGGATCATTTACATATGTACTAATTTTGAGATTTGTTCTTCCAGGAGATGCTGAAAAAGTATCATTAGATAAAAATTTAATTCTGGGGCCCCTGTGGGCCCTAGACCCCAGCTCCTGGACGCTGTACACCCCCCCAGACCCCCTGCAAATTTTCCTCGGATTTCACAATTTTCATTTCACAGCCCTGATGTATATGTATGTATATATGTATGTGTGTGTATATGTATGTGTGTGTGTGTGTATGTATGTATGTATGTATGTATGTTTATATGTATTATTTTGAACGCAACTCTACATATAGTATATCCTCGGAGCACTGTAGCCCCTTAATGAAAATTTTAGGAGCGTGCACCTTAAATCGACCTGCAGTGCAATTATTCACATTTTACCCATTTCATCTGTATTACTGATAAATGATTTGGTAATGAATACAGAAACTACAATATGCTCTTTTATTTTACATTTGACTTGAAATGGTATGTGACATTTTCCGCATTTGATATCCACAATCCTTCTTGTGCCCTGTTAGTAACTCAGCATGCAGCCCTATTTGTGAGTGCAGTGGTGTTTGTGCATGCTTTTACACATGCACACCTTTGTAAATTAGGCCCTTAACGTCAGTTCCTGCTATGTGAACATTGTAACATGGAACATTTGGGCCTTGGTGAAATATGCCTTCTAATACCTGCCCCTTCTCATGTTGGACATGGAAACATGAAGGCTTAAAAGTTCTCATGTCTTTTCTGTGCCTTTGTCTCACTCAGCACATAGTTAGCAATGTCTGTTGGAGTCTTCAGTCCACCCCTTCCTCCAAGTCTTATGACAATTTTTATTCATTTATGCCCTTGTCAATAGACAAATGGACAGCGATGACGACATGACCTTTAATGGCTACACTTTATCCAGGTACCTAATGGCATTTTTTTGTTTTGGTAAATGTTCTCCTGAAGGGGGATTGTGGCCAGCATCCTTGTGTTTCTTTGCTTTGGAGTGACCCAAGCCAAAGATGGACCTTTCACCAGACCACATCCAGGTACTGATGCCACAAACACAACAAACAACTGTTCGCTCAACCTTACAAACTAAAACAGTACAGGACAGGTTAAACGTCATGTGAAGAACTTGAATGGGCAAAGACTTTTGCTGTGCTGTTTTATGCATCTTTCTTATTTCCAGAATATGTTAATGACATTTACCAGTGTTGCAGACTGAACAGTCCGCCTCTAAAAATTGGTTCACTCAGCCTCCACTGCGCATGCGTCATTTCGCAGCTCGTCTGAGACAGTCTCTTCACCCAAAGCAATCAGATGAGAAGGTAAAACCTCTTTAAATCATTCTGAAGTCAGTTTTAAGCAGAAACGAGGCGATACGCCATGACGCTTTGAAATGACGGACGCGCAGTGAACGCAACAGCTAGCAGCTCATGTAGCTGTGGTGCTCTGATCGCTTCCTCTGTCTTTTATGATGAAATAATGCTGAATTTATGTGGAAATGATTGTTGTACAAAAGCTTCAGAACTCTGTCACTGAGAGATGACTGGAGTGCAGTTTGAAGCAGAAACAAAGTGATAAGTGGTGACCCGCGGCTAATGACGTATGTGCAATGAAGACAGGGCGGACGGATTTTTAGTGGGGACCGTTCAGTCTGCGACACCGGTATCATTACCACCTCCCCTCCCCTCTCAAAAACATAAAACGACATTTAGAAATGGTTTGAATACTTTAGCAACCTCCCCAGCTGTAGTTATTTACAGACGTGCAATAAAACACTTTAGTAATTGACAGCAATTTACTATAAATCATTTATACCTAGAATTTAACTGACTCTTGTGCAGACTATTCCTCAGTATGAGCTTAACCTGATTACATTGATAACCTGGCATTAATTTGTTTCCAGTGAACACATTGAGATATGATGAAGAGCTCACATCACACCTCTGGCTTGCATTGCTTAAAAAAAAAAAAAAAAACTAGGTGCACTATTATAGGCTTTTTTTTTCTTTTTTTTTCTTTTTTATGGGGGAAGAAACTGACCAGTGGCTGGAATGAAGAGAACAAAGGAAAATACTGATTTTATGCAGCTGTGGTCCGGCAGATGATTTGGATGTGGCAGTGCTGTCAGTTTTGGTGGGAGGGACAGAGACTTGAACACAACTACTTGTGCAATGTCAAACACAGTCTTTCCAGAAGGCTGAGCTCAATTTTGTCCAGAAAAGATGAGCATCCATGTTGCCGTTCTGTTGGGAGGAGTTGATAATGCATTTACATTTTATGCTGGTATTTAATGTGTTCACAATACTTAGCCAACTGCCCCCGGAGGTGGTTTGGGCTACCAATTCAGTGAGTGTAGGACAGTACAGGGACGAGATGACAGACACATCGTCCTCAACTCTTAATTTTTTGAGAAACTCTGTCAGGTTTTGGGTCCACATGTGCTGAGTCTGCTCTTTGTAAGTGAGCATGAGGCTGAAGTTTTTTTTTACAGGTTGCCTGAACACTAAATTTAATTTTGAAAACCCCATTTAATGTATATATTTACATTATATCTTAATCAAAGATATTAAAGGATAATTAACCAAGTGTGAGGTCTGTACGGGGAAATATCGGACCGAGGGCCAGCTAGGTCAGTGCGAAGAACACCTCGGTCTGATATTTCCCCGTACAGACAACCAAACAAGGGTAATAATTTGTTTATTATATGGTTATTATATATAAACACACAAACTTACAGTATCGCCCGAATATGGAAGCTGCTGAAGGTTTCTGACTCGTAGTCAGACCCATGAAGAACTTGCTAACAGATGGTCTGGTCATTAGTTTGTAAGCTTTCAGTCTGTGCATTTTTTTCAGATGCTGTTTAAATATAACATTTCCAACTTGGTTTTTCTAATCGTGTTTTGAGCTTCCTGGTTTGTAACGAAAGTACGTGTTTCGGGCCGATTGTCATGGTATCCGGTCCTGATATGGGAGAATATCTGACTGGTAATCAGCCAATTAGAGCGTGTGTAGCGTCGCAGCCATATAATAAATTGATATATTGCCCCCCCCCCCCCCCCCCCCCCCCCCCCCACACACACACACACACACACGGCCCAATCCCACAAATGCAGTTGAAGATGAGATGAGATCTTAAACAAACATGCCCCAATCTCTGTCATATTTGAAAGTGAGTGCAGACTGGCACTCACTACCGCCTTTCAAAATTTGATCAGGATCTGATACGGATTGTGGATTTTGTGGACGTTTGAATTTAATATTGAAAAGCCTATTTGGTGTACTTTTTGTATTATATCTCAATCAAAAGTGCCTCAGTCACTCTCATTTGGCAATGAGGTCCAACCTTGCGCTCTCAATGAATAGACCAAGTTTGATTCTCATCTGATACGTATTGCGGCTTTAGAGGATATTTGATTATAAATCGAAAAGCCCTTTTGATCTATATTTTGTATTATATTTTAGCTCATGAAAAGCCACTTCTAACAGGATTTTGACCTTGAAATTTTTTTCCAAGGTAAAAAAAAATGTGGAATTGGAAACTAGTATTGGTGGTGTTGGTTTGCTTTGCCTTTTATTTGGCGTTCATGACATAAACAGTGCAATATAAATAAATAATCTGTGGGTGACAGTTCTTGATGAATATTCACTTTTTGTGTTTTTCCTTGAACAAATGCCAGTTACACTCCTCCCCCTGTTTTTGTCAGTCAACTTTGATCTCAGAATAATACCCTCAGGGCACTCGACATTCTCTGTGTCAGTCCAGGATTTGTTTTTTTGTTTTTTTAATATGTCACAGCACTAAACACAGTATGGAAAGAGCGCCATTATTTGCCTTCACTCCGACACAGTTACTTCACTTTCCTCTGAATTTCTTCTGTTTTTATTAACTTTGGGTCCATCTCTTATCATAACCACCGTGTCACCTGTCTTCCTCAAAGCGCTCTCATCATGACACCAAATGGGTGTCATCATATGGAGAAGTAGAGGAGAGGCACTATACACTCATTTTATAGTGATTGTGATTCATCAACATGTCCGTTAGGGCTGTTCATGTTATATAGTGGAAAAAATAAAAGTTGTGAGAGACTTCGGGCCACATGTTGTTTTTGTTCCACTTAGGGTTTTATAGGTGCAGACCAAATTTGAACTCAATCAGATAAGATTTAGAGGTCCCCTAGAGTGACACATTTTCCTCTCTCTCCGCTAGCAAGGCAATGTCACCCTAACGGGAGAAGACTCTGATGCCATTATTTTTCTTTTACAGGTACATGTGATGGCTTCTACAACTGCTGGCAAAAATTATGGAATCACCGGCCTCGGAGGATGTTCATTCAGTTGTTTAATTTTGTGGAAAAAAAGCAGATCACAGACATGACACAAAACTAAAGTCATTTCAAATGGCAACTTTCTGGCTTTAAGAAACACTATAAGAAATCAAGAAAAAAAGATTGTGACAGTCAGTAACGGTTACTTTTTTAGACCAAGCAGAGGAAAAAAATATGGAATCACTCAATTCTGAGGAATAAATTATGGAATCACCCTGTAAATTTCCATCCCCCAAACTAAAACCTGCATCAAATCAGATCTTCTCATTGACATTGACCCTATGCCATGACATTGATCCTATGTGTCTTATTGCAAGGAACGTTTTCACAGTTTTTGCTCTATGGCAAGATGCATTATCATCTTGAAAAATGATTTCATCATCCCCAAACATCCTTTCAATTGTCCAAAATATCAACGTAAACTTGTGCATTTATTGATGATGTAATGACAGCCATCTCCTCAGTGCCTTTACCTGACATGCAGCCCTATATCATCAATGACTGTGGAAATTTAGATGTTCTCTTCAGGCAATCATCTTTATAAATCTCATTGGAACGGCACCAAACAAAAGTTCCAGCATCATCACCTTGCCCAATGCAGATTTGAGATTCATCACTGAATATCACTTTCATCCAGTCATCCACAGTCCACGATTGCTTTTCCTTAGCCCATTGTAACCTTGTTTATTCTGTTTAGGTGTTAATGATGGCTTTCGTTTAGCTTTTCTGTATGTAAATCCCATTTCCTTTAGGCGGTTTCTTACAGTTCAGTCATAGACTTTGACTCCAGTTTCCTCCCATTCGTTCATTTGTTTTGTTGTGCATTTTTGGATTTTTGAGACATATTGCTTTGTTTTCTGTCTTGACGCTTTGATGTCTTCCTTGGTCTACCAGTATGTTTGCCTTTAACAACACCTTTCCATGTTTTTTGTATTTGGTCCTGAGTTTAGACACAGCTGACTGTGAACAACCAACATCTTTTGCAACATTGCATGATGATTTACTCTCTTTTAAGAGTTTGATAATCCTCTCCTTTGTTTCAACTGACATCTCTCATTTTGGAGCCATGATTCATGTCAGTCCACTTGGTGCAACAGCTCTCCAAGGTGTGATCACTCCTTTTTAGATGCAGACTAATGAGCAGATCTGATATGATGCAGGTGTTAGTTTTGGGAATGAAAATTTACAGGGTGATTCCATAATTTTTTCCTCGGAATTGAGTGATTCCATATTTTTTTCCTCTGCTTGGTCTAAAAAACTGTTACTGACTGCCACAATCTTTTTTTCTTGATTTCTTATAGTGTTTCTTAAAGCCAGAAAGTTGGCATTTGAAATGACTTTAGTTTTGTGTCATGTCTGTGATCTGCTTTTTTTCTACAAAATTAAACAACTGAATGAACATCCTCCGAGGCCGGTGATTCCATAATTTTTGCCAGGGGTTGTAATTGCAAAAAAAGTGGTGGTCCATTGGTCACCCAGAGGAGAACATTACTGGAATTACTACATTGGTTGTTTGAGGAAAATTGTCGCTTTGTGGGGAACCCCTAAACAATGTCCGATTACACTCAAATTTGGCACAGATCTTTTATTTTATTAATGGAACAAGAACAACATTGGCCCAAAATATTTTGTAACATTTGACATTTTGAACAGGTCTAATGTCCATGGTGGTCAGAACAAAGCTGGCTGGTACACACTTGTCACAAATCCAGTGGTGATTTTTGCACACACACTTAAGGTATGCAGAGAGCAACAACACTTCTGCACACATACATGTTAGCAACTACATAATATAAAACACAGCGAAGAGCTTTATTTTGAAATCGTGACTCCGTAAGTGTGGTACTTACCCTACCATTAGCAGGCTAATGGTGCTAAGCTAACAGTTAAAGTCGATATTATTAAAGTCTAAACAGCCTTGCACGTTAACCACATTTCTCACTGCAGCAGCTCAAAACGTTAATGGCTGAAAGCCACTGTTTGATCCGGGAGCATTTCCACAAAATATAAGAGTGAACAAATGATGCACTTGGATGGACACAGCAATTTTCCACAGTTTACGAAAACTTCCTTTTCAGTAAGTCATGGAGCTGCATAAGTCTCTCTTCTCTGTGTGTTGTACATGTAAAAATGATCTGCAGCAGCTTCCAACTCTTCAGAAAGACAAAGGGGCTGTTGCCATCCAAGCTGACTATTGCTAGATTACTGAGTATTTCACACTAAAACTCAAACTTCGTCGCTCTCTCTGAGCCTCTTTAAATAATACAACCCCTGGCAAAAATTATGGAATCAGCGGCCTCGGAGGATGTTCATTCACTTGTTTAATTTTGTAGAAAAAAAGCAGATCACAGACATGACACAAAACTAAAGTCATTTCAAATGGCAACTTTCTGGCTTTAAGAAACACTAAGAAATCAGGAAAAAAAATTGTGGCAGTCAGTAACGGTTACTTTTTTAGACCAAGCAGAGGGAAAAAAATATGGAATCACTCAATTCTGAGGAAAAAATTATGGAATCACCCTGTAAATTTTCATCCCCAAAACTAACACCTGCATCAAATCAGATCTGCTCGTTAGTCTGCATCTAAAAAGGAGTGATCACACCTTGGAGAGCTGTTGCACCAAGTAGACTGACATGAGTCATGGTCTAACACGAGAGATGTCAATTGAAACAAAGGAGAGGATTATCAAACTCTTAAAAGAGGGTAAATCATCATGCAGTGTTGCAAAAGATGTTGGTTGTTCACAGTCAGCTGTGTCTAAACTCTGGACCAAATACAAACATGGGAAGGTTGTTAAAGGCAAACATACTGGTAGACCAAGGAAGACATCAAAGCGTCAAGACAGAAAACTTAAAGCAATATGTCTCAAAAATCAAAAATGCACAACAAAACAAATGAGGAACAAATGGGAGGAAACTGGAGTCAACGTCTGTGACCGAACTGTAAGAAACTGCCTAAAGGAAATGGGATTTACATACAGAAAAGCTAAACGAAAGCCAGCAACACCTAAACAGAAAAAAACAAGGTTACAATGGGCTAAGGAAAAGCAACCATGGACTGTGGATGACTGGATGAAAGTCATATTCAGTGATGAATCTCAGATCTGCATTGGGCAAGGTGATGATGCTGGAACTTTTGTTTGGTGCCGTTCCAATGAGATTTATAAAGATGACTGCCTGAAGAGAACATGTAAATTTCCACAGTCATTGATGATATGGGGCTGCATGTCAGGTAAAGGCACTGGGGAGATGGCTGTCATTACATCATCAATAAATGCACAAGTTTACGTTGATATTTTGGACACTTATCCCATCAATTGAAAGGATGTTTGGGGATGATGAAATCATTTTTCAAGATGATAATGCATCTTGCCATAGAGCAAAAACTGTGAAAACATTCCTTGCAAAAAGACACATAGGGTCAATGTCATGGCCTGCAAATAGTCCGGATCTTAATCCAATTGAAAATCTTTGGTGGAAGTTGAAGAAAATGGTCCATGACAAGGCTCCAACCTGCAAAGCTGATCTGGCAACAGCAATCAGAGAAAGTTGGAGCCAGATTGATGAAGAGTACGGTTTGTCACTCAAGTCCATGCCTCAGAGACTGCAAGCTGTTATAAAAGCCAGAGGTGGTGCAACAAAATACTAGTGATGTGTTGAAGCGTTCTTTTGTTTTTCATGATTCCATAATTTTTTCCCCTCTGCTTGGTCTAAAAAAGTAACCGTTACTGACTGCCAGTTTTTTTTTCCTGATTTCTTACAGTGTTTCTTAAAGCCAGAAAGTTGCCATTTGAAATGACTTTAGTTTTGTGTCATTTCTGTGATCTGCTTTTTTTCTACAAAATTAAACAACTGAATGAACACCCTCTGAGGCCGGTGATTCCATAATTTTTGCCAGGGGTTGTAGATGATTGTGAATTATAAGAATATTGATAAATCACTGCTCCATATTCACCACTGGGTCAACAAAGCAATGTTAGAATAGACACTTTAAGGCACTGTGGGTTTTTTTCTTTGTAGAATTCAAATTGCTTTGTTCTCCTTCCTCTGACAGTGGATAGATGTTTAAACTAGTTCTTTTGATATAAAAGTGGTTCCATTTAATGCCTGTGTTGAAGTCAGAGTGCAGTTTTCAGGAGTAGTGTTGTTGTCAGCAGGTCATTAATGCACAATCTCTCACAGGAATTATTTCTCATCTCTGAGGGAGAGAGGGGAAAAAGGAGTGCACAGGGTGTGGAGGATACCCTGAGATGAATGTTTGCTCGCTGCTGACTGCTCTTTCAGACATGAAGTCGCTGAGCAAGATTTGAGCTGCTGCTGTTGCGTAATACTTTTCTTCTTGCTCCTTTTAGTGGTAGGAAAAAATAGGAGGGTTTTTGTGTGTTTTTCCTGTTTGTGTCACACTCTCTTACCTGTTGAGCCAGGTAGGTTTGGCGGTTTGTGACTGTGTTGCAGTGCAGATCAGATGCCAATTATTTGTTTCTCAACAAACAACCCTGAGGGAATTTCAGATTTATAAACGGCGATTCCCACTGGATCAGTGGCAGTTAGTGTCACACAACAGTAAACTCATTCACATGAAGAAATGACACGGTGGCTTTATTTTTGTGTGTGAGGCACACACTACATTTTGTGACTATGAATGTCTGCTTGTCATTCTTGTTTGTTGGGATTTTTTTTTTTTTTTAAATCTGCTGATGGTGATTTTAAAAACAAATTCAATTATGTAAGAAAATCCTGCTGACTGAAGGACATGGTTGTTACTGAGGTTCTCTGTAGTCTTCGTATTCAACGGGACATCATGTGTTTATAGTGAAAGCATGAACTGAATAGCAGTGGGCTGTTGACCGTAATGCAACCATAGCATTGGGACTGTTGTAATTATTTTATTTCCTGATCATGTGATATATATATATATATATATATATATATATATATATATATATATATATATATATATATATATATATATATATATATATATATATATATATATATATATATATATATATATATATATATATATATATATATATATATATATATATATGGACATGTGCCTGATTGTTTTTGCTGAACTTAATATTGCCTGTTATGTTTGTGTACATGCAGCCAACATGATAGCAGAAGAAAAAAACAGGATTTTCATTACATCATATGACTTGGGTGTAGTAGCTAAGTGTTCCCAACATCACCACCACAGGGCCTAATCCAAATGAACATAAGTAAAGCATATTGAGACACTTTTTGCTGGTAATTCTGCTCGTGCTGCTTCTTTTGTCTCATCTGCTCTCTGTATCAATGCTTTCACTATGGACGGGCTCACGTAGCTTCTGCACACACGTGTGCGTCCCCAGTGAAAGTGAGACTATACATACCATCATCACTCACATGCGACAATGCAGTATTAATGTGACTACATATTACAGCCACTATACTTGAGAGAAAATAAAATGAAGCAGGATGAGTGATGCGAAAAAAAACTATTTTACCTTCACCCTCTGGGATCCATGAGTATTTTTTTTAAACATACTTTCAGTAATTCCCATTTATTTCCCATTTTCCATATATTTTGTTAAACAACATGCATACAAATAAAATCTAACCCCAAAATAAAAAAAAAATACAGATAACTAACAGATTCCCCTTTTCAAGGTATTTTCTTTTAGTATAATGCCCATGTACTGCATATCAAAATGTTAAGAACAATCTCAGCTTTCACAATGTGACACATTTGTCTGGAACACTATATAGAGAAATAATTTCTCTCTACATTGAACTCTGGGTGGGGGTTTGTCTGTCTGTGTTTATCCCCTTAAGCAAGACACTGAATCACAAAATTATTCTGTCCTAGGTATGACATTAAAACATGTGTCCGGGTCTGCAGGTGGTCACCAGCCTGTGCAAATCTCCTCTCAGACTGTTGAATCCACATTTACCCAGTTTGAAGCTACATGAAAGTGGTGACTGCTGTGGCAGTAAAGTGTCATCCCATGGGGATGCAGCGTTTTGCGACAGTGTGCAACTACAGTGCATGCTCCTCAGCTTGACTATTAACTGTAATGTGATTCAAAATAATTGCAATTTTAGTAATGGCCACTTCTTAGACTGATGATTACTAGAACAATAAATGCACAGACTAGAAGGCCACATGTTTATCAAAGTGAAGCATACTTTTTGAATCTGAAAACACGCGACCCACAAACCTATTTATTCATGAGAAGTATAGCTGGAGAATCGGAGCCAAAATATGAAAATCAGGGCAGCAGCTGATGTCAATGTGCTGTCATTTGGCAGTAGAATTCTCCGAGGTGAATGCTAAATGTAAGTGAAGCCAGACACAATTATTTCTGTAATATATTTACTTAATGAGTTAAAAACTAAAGCGCAAATTGCAAATAGTAGAGATAAATATTAATTTAAGATAGCCCCAAGGTTATTCAGAATGTTTGCATAATTTATTAAAGCAAGCATTAAAAGAAATTTAAAGGAATATTAAAAAGTTCATAGAAATCACCAGAAGCTTTTATAAGCTGTGTGTGCTTAATTTGAACATAAATATGATAAATGTCACTGCACAGGGGTAGCCATCGTACTTTCAAATAGCACACAAACAATTTTTTTATTCCAAACATTGTTTCAAAGAGCCAACTCTGAGATGTCACTTTAAAATAAAGAAAACTATATCTTAAGTTGTTAGTCCTCAACTGTTCAAATTGTTTTCAGTTGATGGTTTGGAGGGGACACGTGGCCTTTCTGTGATTCTAATTTCCTGTGTTTTATTCTCTCCTCCTCACTGCATAGCTTACTGGCGGTTCTGGCTTTGTGTCTCTGTTGTATATGAGCTGTTTCTCATCTTCATCCTATTCCAGGTGAGTGTGCTGATGCTGATACCGTAATGAGCAGAAATACTCGGTTCCATTTATGTATTCAAACTTAATGCAAGGTGAAGTGTGTGTGAATACATTAGCAAAGGAAAAATGTATAAAATCAATACTTGGTGTACATAAATTAAACCTGGTGCTTCACAGGACCCATGACTCTTCAGGGGTAGAGAAATCCACTGGTCTGAGGTCACAGACCAGTTATTTTTGGTCTATGTCTATTAGATATTTGCCCCTGCTAGACTGATGTCTAGTTAAAAATCTTGTTGACACCCCCCCCCCCCCCCCCCCAAACTTGCGCCTTACATAGCTGAGCCATTCGTAGATTACAACAGTTTTGTATAGAGAGCCGTCCAGCCTTCATTTGGACAGTCAATTTTCAAAAAACAGGGTTGATAAAGTCGTGGACGACTTGCTGAAAGCTGTTTAAAATGCAGAGTTTTTCGAACGAGCTGTCTGTGTGTGTGCGGAGCTGCTCAGTCAGCTGGTGCTCACACAGGCAGGGAGAGTGCGATTGGGGGGTGGGGGCGGGTGAACGGAGCAGTATCTCAATGCGCAGGTTGTTACATTAAGTGGGTGAGAACTCTGAACTTTAATAAGCTTTTATTTTTTAAAAGTATTTATTTTAGATCATGAGTTAATGTAGTTGTTTTATGTTCAAGCACAAAACATGACTGAGGAGGAGGAAAAAAAAACAGGATGAATTCCATCAACACACTAAAATGAATTCCAGTCAGAATAAAAATATTACCTGCTAATTTATTTTTCAGTTATTATTTATTTGAATTGAATTTATTAGACACCCATACATAACAGAAATTCACTCATATACAAACAACCAAACTCATAACAGAAAAGTCAAAGGCGAAAAGAAATATAAAAAAATAAACAAAATACATGGTGCCTAAAGTCGTAGGCAGCTATATGTTTTATTTCGAAGTAAGTTACCTCTTATTTAAAAAAAATGGGGAGTCAGATCAGCCTGTTTTGTTCTATTCCATTTATACCAAAGTTTTCCTGCACATGTTTGTGTATTTTTTTTCCTTCTTTATAAGAGTTTGGTGTTTACATTCGTTCTACAAAGTTTTAAAAAAAACAATAAAATGTTAACACTTTTCTTTATAGCAGTTCTGTAATTTTAGACTTGCAACTTGGGACTGTATGTAAAATGAAGATAAAAATAAAAATCCTGCACTATTCCTAGTTTCTCCACTCACACCCACAGAAGCCAAATGTTCTTGGTGGCTTCCCTCACTTGTCTCCTGTTTTATTATTGCTGTTAAAAGCTCACCCTGCATCCCACAATCAAGTGGTATGTGTCTTTGTTTTCAGGACAACCTGTGCTTTCAGAATATTTATCCTATAGTGGTGTTTTATAAGTGTAATAAAGGTTTACAATCAAAAATAAGAAAGGAAAAAATAAAGCAGAAAATTTTCACACACATTTATTCAAAACACACAGCAAACTATAATAAACAACTATTTTGGCACTTTATAAAGGTAGTTTGGGTTCTTGTACAAAATAATGGTTCTAACAATAAACACATGCAGCTTTTGAACAATATATACAAAATGGTCTTGCATTTTGTTTGTCTTTATGCCACATCTCAAAGCAATTTCTGTCTATTACACAAAGGCTTACAACACAAACTTTTTACTTCCATGGAGTTTGACTCCCTCTTGGAACGTGTTCCTGCACTGTAAACAACCTATCTTCACAGTTTGAGGCCCTATTAACACCCCCCCCCCCCCCCATTCATATGCACAACGCTGCACTTTTACGCATGGAGCCAGCAGCCAGAGAGCTATAAGCGAAGTGCGCAACACATCTGCGCATGCGTGGGTCAAACGGAGTCAAAAATTCCAGCTACCAAACTAACATCGCTACCATTGAATTTCGTATACAGTAGCATTAGCAGATTATGATAGTCCTCTAATGCTACCGTAAGGAAAGGAAAGTTCCGTAAGGGCAGTGTCTCAATGTTAAGATTGTCCGTAAGGGACAATCTTAACTTTACGTAAGGAAAGTTAAGATTGTTTCAAAGACTTTAAGCCTTAAGCGATGCATACAATAATGACAGGTGCGCATCGTGCTGTTTTCAAATGCTCGAACGGAATTTATAGGTTTGAAATTTGGCTGAAAACGCATGATTGCAAGGCTCCACCGAGTCCACCCAAAGATGGAAAGAAGAAATGTGGTTGTAAACCTCCATTCGTTCTACACAATTTCCCCACAGAAAAGAAATATCCAGATGGACCTAAAAGACGGACTAAAATTGTAAGTTTCTTGCACACATTTATTTTGTCAATATCCTGAAACCGTACCGAATTATAATGTGGTTGATGGCGCCGTTTTCGTGCATCGGCTTATGACTGTAATGTCATGACATGAATGACGTGGCGCGTAATACTGACATGTTCTATAAACGAACTGCATGCATCCACATATTGTATGTCTGTCAACTTATCAAAACAAACGTGACACCAAAGAGGTTATATGTGAGACCCACCTTCCTTATAGTCATTATAAAGCCAGTGGAGTAGCGATTTCTCATCCCTGCTTAGCAAATATTCTGCAAAATCCACGGTTTCAGACTCTGGACTTCGTCTAACCATCTGTCAGTTGGCTTCAAGGGGTCAGTAATTTGTTGGTCTCAAACTATCAATAAGGACCGGGAATCATTTTCGACAGCAGCTCTCTTTTCCTCCTTTGTCAACACCAACACTAGATTCTGTACCGATGTAACACACGCAAGGGCAGCCAGCTCTTCTGTCCGTTTCTCTCTACTGCCGTACGCAGTCCTGGTTGTAACAGGCAAGCCGAGGTGCTTACAAAAATGCTTTAAATCGTCAACTTTCCAGCAGTTGAAATGGTCCAAATCATAGCACTCCTCGCTGCTTTCCCCATCTTTGAATGTGGATCGCGAGCCGAAAAATTTAGCGTACCCATAATGCACCACATGGCCCAAGATGCGCACTTCGCTTATTCAAACAGCATTCACATCCCAAAGAGTAACACATTGCTGCTCTTAACAATCTTTGGCCTACCACGTGAGATTGCTCTGCCCTACGATTGGATATTGGAAAGCCATGTGACGGTGAACCAATTCCGATTGGACACTCACATTGCGTACGTCATCACACAGCTTCTATTAGGACTACAAGCCTGTTGAATGGCTGAAACGAAAGTTTGAAGAGTGTACTTTCAGCAAAAAAAGTAAGTTTCTATCTAATGTCATTAAAAAACGGCGTATCATTTAATAAAACTTGCAGGGTGCCGTCTTATACGACGGTGCCAACCCCTGAGGGTTAAAGAAGGTGAACCATTTGGAGGTCACATAGAAAAATAACTTAGAAACCTTAACTGTATTAATTTGATTGTTTTTACTCATTTTCCAAGAACATTTAAGACGTTCATCTTTATTTTAAGAGGTGTGTGTGTGTTGTAGTAGGTATAAATTGAAATGATATTTAATTAAATACATTGAAATGGCACCACCTGCATACCGCAGGAACTTGATTATGTTATGATAGATATAGGTCAGTCTTTGATCTGAAAGTCATAAGTTCTGGATACAATTGATTAAACGGCTGTCTTCAGCTGGACACAAGACAAACAACTGGTGTAATGTTTACAGATGTATTTACATATTTACAGGTACAAACAAATGTGACTGATTTTGATAATGTGGGTAATCATTCATAGTTTTATTACTGAGATGATATGTTAATGAGACATGAAAAGTAAGTAAGAACAAGGCATTAAATATAGAGATTAATAAGAATAAATCTGGTTGCAATTTAGCTGTGAATTTTGAGTTCATGAATCATTGTTGTTAAGAAACTTAAAGAAAGCCACTTTGTATCAATGACAGCAAAGACCATCAGAACAGTTGAAGGTTCACTTATCTGGGTCCTTTGGATTGGGCAGATTGACAAGGTTTGGTCCAATCTGCATCAGTCATTTGCTGGCCTTCTTTAATTGATTTGCTAAATCCACCCAGTTTCCGAGATGACTACAAGCATGTATCTAGCTCATTTTTCCAGCAGGGTCGAATGTGATAGTTCGGCAGTTCCATAGAAGCTAGGTTCACTGACCGACCCAGGATGAAGGTTTCAGTGTTTGCTCTCAAAAATGTTTTGACGTCTTTCAGAACATGTAGAAAATAAAATTGAAGTGTGTGTTAAAATTTAGAAAAAAGGAAGTTGTGGAGAAAAATGGAAGTTAATCAAACAACTTTTGGCATTGAGTGGAAAATGAAAAATTTGGAGACTCGCAGATTCACTCTTAATTTGAATAGCTCGGCTCTGAAGCTTGGGTAAGTTGACTCATGCCTTAAAAGTTATTAAAAACTGGTGCAACAACCAAAGTTGCTGAACAAAGAAACACAATGAAACAAAAGCCATGAACTAAGCCTAAGTAGTACAAAAAAACAAAAACAAATGGAGAAGAAGTTCAAGGGGAAAAAACATCCAGGGCCACTAGCCCAGGAGAAAGAGAAGTGTGTGGAAGAGAGCATTCCTTTGTTTCAGGGTCATGTTAGAGGGTAAGCGCATGGTCATAAGCTCCGCCCACTTAGCCTCAGGTTTCTCCTAAAGAAAGTTATTTGAAAAACATACCAAATACAGTAAAAGGCATATACCTTCTTACCTCTTTGGCTAACAAAGTATAAGATGGCTGAGTCATCTTCTAACAATCCTAGAGAAGGTAAGTGATTACCGGAAACACTGTTTTCACCATGACAGTTCATTAATAATTCAACTAATAACATGTAAACATGGACCAAGAGTTATAAAAGGAATACTCAACATCACATTCTAGAAAGGTATAACAGATTAAATTGCAGTGTAAATTTTATGTTTGGTTAGTAATAAACAGGAAAGAAATTACAATTTCTCCCTCTTCTTTGTTCAAATATATTCATGTACTGAGAGGTCTATGTTGTTCCCAACAGGAGGTATAAAGGGATACTCATGACAGGAGGTAATCTGTAATTATAAAGCAGTCTTGCCCCTTGCCATTGCAAATTAATATCGGCTGGTTCGATCAATCAACATTTACTTATATAGCCAATTACAGCAGCCAGACAGTGTCCAAACTGCTTTACAGTAAAATCATAGAACAAGAATTCAGACAAATAAAACGAGAGTTACGAATGTAACTACGGTTCTATGAATTCCGGATGACCGCCAGAGGGCGGTGCTTTAGCACCTGGATAACTACATGTGCGCAGCACAGAGGTCAAGAATATATACCAACAAAGTCACGCCATTGAATGTGACCTGGGTGACGTCACTGGTTGTCTTTATATACCAGACGCACCCAGCACTCATTTCTTTTCGGAATGAAGTCGCAAGACTCTGAGTGACAAGCAATTCTGGCGGTCATCCGGAATTCATAGAACCGTAGTTACATTCGTAACTCTCGTTCTATTTCATTCCTCCTGACCGCTAGAGGGTGGTGCTTTAGCACCTGGATGACTTAATACCAACAAGGTCACGAAGAGTCACACTCACCTTGCATCAGCAGTGGGGAGTGGAGGCAGACAACACGGCCGAAGTCACAGCAGGAGGAGCAGCCACATTCAGTCTGTAATAGCGGGTGAAGGTACAGGACGAAGCCCACATAGCAGCAGCACAAATATCACTCGAAGGGACACCTCTCAGTGCAGCTCAGGAGGTGGACACCCCTCTGGTGGAATGGCACGTAACCTTAGGAGGCTGAAGACCTCTGGATCTGTATACTTGTAAAATGGCATCCACGACCCAATGTGAGAGTCGCTGCTTTGAGACAGCACAGCCTCTTTTGTGATCACCATAACACACAAACGGCATCCGTTTTCCGGATCCGGCAGTCGCACTAATGTACTGCTTCAACATTCGGACAGGACACAGGGAACCTGAAACAGATAATCCTGGATCAGAATGCGGGACATACACAGCCAAGGAAACTGACTGGTTAACATGAAAAGTTGAAATTCTCTTGGGTAAAAAGGACGGATTAGGCCACAGCGTAACCCCATATCCGTCAGAATTCCATCGCAAACAGTCCCCAGCGACTGATAGGGCATGGAGCTCTCCCACCCACTTAGCCGAAGACAGTGCAAGTAGAATGGCAGTCTTCACTGACACCCATCTAAGATTAGCACTTTCAACTGGTTCGAAAGGGGATAAGCTTAAACCCTCCAGGACTAGAGGATGGTCCCACGAAGGTACGCGTGCAAGCCTTGGAGGCCGCAAACGTAGAGCACCTTTCAAAAAACGACACACTAAGAGGTGTGAACCCACTGACCGGCCATCAACGTAGATGTGCCGGGCAGAGATTGCAGCAACATAAACCTTCAAGGTAGCGACAAAGTCCTTTCCCCAGCAGTTCTTGTAAATATTTGAGGAGAATAGGCACAGGGCAATGCTCCGGGTCTAACTTTTTCACCGCGCAAACAGCTTCCATCTGTTGTCATACAAAGCCCTGGTAGAAGCAGCACGTGAATTAAGGATAGTCTGAACATCAGCCTGGTCACAAGAACTTAACAAGGAGTCTGGCCCCTCAACGGCCACACATACAGTTGAAGGCCTTCTGGGTGAGGGTGCCAAATCCTCCCCTGTAGCTGTAACAACAAATCCTTCCTCTCCGGGAGAGCCCAAGGTTCTCCCTCGAGGAGTTTGTAAATCATGGGAAACCAAATCCTCCCAGGCCAGAATGGAGCAACCAGCAGCACCCTGTGGCTGCTCTGATCTATCCTGTGCAGTGTCAACATCAGCAGCGGGAGAGGAGGGAAGGCATAAAGGAGGCAATCCGGCCACGGGTGAGCCAATGCATCCTGCCCCAGTGGGCTGTCTGGTTCCAAGAGGGAGTACCATCGTGGGCAATGTGTCGAGGTGCTTGAAGCGAAAAGGTCCACTTCCACTGCACCATATTTCTGCCAGATCATTTGGACCACAATCGGGTTCAGTCGCCACTCTCCCAGTGGTGGTTTCTGTCTGGAGAGTAAATCCAGTGCGCTGTTCTGTACACCGGGCAGATGAACTGCTCTGACACTCTGAAGGCGAGGCAACGCCCATAAGAGAAGCTTCCGAGTTTCTGCCAATGAGTGATTGGACCTGGTGCCCCCCTGATGGTTTATGTGATAGACTGTTGACGTGTTGTCCGACCGGACAAGAACATGTCTTCCTCTCAGGGCCTGGAGGAAATGCTTGAGAGCCAGTCGCACAGTGCGAAGCTCCAGCACGTTTATGTGTTGGAGTCTCTCCTGAGGACTCAAGACACCCCTCACCATCCTGTGATTCCACACGGCCCCCCAACCTTTGAGTGATGCATCTGTAACAACCACCTCTCGGCGAGAAGGAACAGAGCCTAGAGGGACACCCTTGCAGATGAAGTCCACGTTCCCCCAGGGTTTGAGGTGCAGAAGGCACTAGTTGGAGAGTCGTACAAGCCTGTGCTGATGCAACTTTGAGTTGAGGCCTAGGTTGTTGATCCAAATCTGTAGGGGACATAAGAACAGAAGTCCCAAAGGTACCACTAGCGACATTGCAGTCAATTTTCCCATCAACTGGAGCAGCAAACCAAAAGGCAGCGTCACAGCCCATTGAATATGTGAGACGAGACGAATTACATCGTCCACTCTCTGCGGGGATGGCGATGCAGTCATAGTCAGGGAGTTGATGGCAATGCAGATGAAGGTCGTTTGTTGACTGGGAACAAGAGAACACTTTGCAAAGTTCACTGTGAGTCCTAAATGAGAGACATGGTTAGTAGAAGAGCTGTGTCGTTGTGCGCCTGTCCCTGAGTCGGAGCGCAGACAAGCCAATCGTCTAATTAGGGTAGGATTCTTAATCCAAGAGCTTGCAGTGGGGCTAGTGCTGCAGCCATACATCTGGTAAATGTACGAGATGCGAGAGAGAGGCCGAAAGGAAGCACCCTGAACTGGTATGCCTGACCTTCGAAAGCAAAGTGGAGAAACTGCCTGTGATGAGGCGCCACTGGCACATGGAAGTAGGCGTCTTTTAAGTTGACACTTGTGAACCAGTCTCCTGGTGTGATAGTTTGAAGGACGTCTACGTTTAGGGCGTTGTAGGGCAGCAGACTGCACCGAGTCGGAAACAACAGTCCTCCTCACCTCATTGAACTTTGGAGGACGACATCTGAACTGAATTCTGTAACCTTCGAACAAGGTCGAAATGACCCATGGGTCTTGAACTTGAGCCTTCCAGTGGCTGAGGTGATTTCGTGAAAAATGGCTGGGGGCCAAACATTGGCAATCAGACCCGACCACCTCTGCCTCGCATCCCTAGGACCTCTGGGCGCAGTTACTGGAAGCTCTGTGAAACCGTTCAGTTCTCAGGGGTCAGCCCGTAGGCTCACGAAAGGCAGGCTGCTGGGAGAGCTGGCCCTCAACTGCAAAAGCACGTACAGCTCTGGGAGTCGGCGGAAGCCTGGATGTAGAGCGAAAAGCTGTAGCACGTCTGACTAGCTGAGGTCTGGAACACCGGTGTAGGTCAACAAACTGTTGCCGAGATTCATTAGCCTCAACAGCATGCTCCAAAGCTTGTTGGCCCGCAGGTCCAAATACTTGGCCTGGAAGAACCGGCAGCGAACGGAGTGTGCCTCTGCAGGATTCGGACAGGGGGGACTGCGCAAGCCACACTTGACGTCTAGTGATGGTAAGGGTTGACATCAGTCTGCCAAGCTCTCTGGACATATAAGCAAAGGTTTGGAGTGAGGCATCACTAAGACTTTGCGTAGCATCATCAACCTCTGCCTCCCTCAAAGACTTTGAGAGGGCAAGGGCTAAATGGGACAGTGAGTTGCTTAGGCGACCGATGCGAGCAGCTATGTCATAGCTTTTGGTGAGGAGGTCATCAGTGACCCTACACTGAGGATGTGGGCAGCGGGCATCCGGCCGAGCAGCATCAGCTGGAGCCACAACCAGGTTCGCAATAATGCTGTCAACGGCGGGCATACGGTTCAGACCATACTGCGCCGAATCACACATAGAGCTAAGGGCTCTGCAGTCCTGTGATAGATGGGTCAATGATTTGGGGTCAACATCAGTGGAGCTCCTCCATATAACAACAACAGGAACTGTCACTGCATCCCTAGGCTGTAGATTCAGCAAACTCAGAAGTCGTTTAGACCTTTTCAGCCAAAGCATGGTCATGAGTAACCTTCTTAGCAGAAGGGGCTCCTGCATGTGGGCGTTTACGGCGCTTTGGTTCCTTCCTGGGGCTGGAGGCCAAAGTCGCACTAGATATACCACTTTCCAATGCCGCAAGTCTAGCAGATCTCTCTGCCAGTGGCATGCTGGCACAATTAAGGCAGGCATCGCCAGTCAGGGCTTCCCTCAGGTGTCCGATCCCAAGACACGAGGGGCAAAACATATGTCCATCATCTGGGCTCAAGGGAGCCAAACAGGTACTACAGCCATGCAACAAAGGCCCTGTCAACATTGTGGACTGCGTGCAGATGGCTAACGCAAGGTTGATGGTTACAAATGGAAAAGACAAAGCGTGAATCACACGCAGTGTAAATAGTAACACGAGGCGCGGAGCGTGAAGCACTCCAGCCGCAGACTCGACACGAGGCGCGGAGCGTGAAGCACTCCAGCCGCAGACTCGACACGAGGCGCGGAGCGTGAAGCACTCCAGCCGCAGACTCGACACGAGGCGCGGAGCGTGAAGCACTCCAGCCGCAGACTCGACACGAGGCGCGGCGCGTGAAGCACTCCAGCCGCAGACTCGACACGAGGCGCGGCGCGTGAAGCACTCCAGCCGCAGACTCGACACGAGGCGTGGAGCGTGAAGCACTCACAGCCGCAGACTCGACACGAGGCGCGGAGCGTGAAGCACTCACAGCCGCAGACTCGACACGAGGCGCGGAGCGTGAAGCACTCACAGCCGCAGACTCGACACGAGGCGCGGAGCGTGAAGCACTCACAGCCGCAGTCTCGACACGAGGCGTGGAGCGTGAAGCACTCACAGCCGCAGACTCGACACGAGGCGCGGAGCGTGAAGCACTCACAGCCGCAGACTCGACACGAGGCGCGGAGCGTGAAGCACTCACAGCCGCAGACTCGACACGAGGCGCGGAGCGTGAAGCACTCACAGCCGCAGACTCGACACGAGGCGCGGAGCGTGAAGCACTCACAGCCGCAGTCTCGACACGAGGCGCGGAGCGTGAAGCACTCACAGCCGCAGACTCGACACGAGGCGCGGAGCGTGAAGCACTCACAGCCGCAGACTCGACACGAGGCGCGGAGCGTGAAGCACTCACAGCCGCAGTGCTAAACACTTAGAGCAACGACGACAACACTAGCTGCTAGCGGAGCTGTTAAACTTAGCAAATGGCGGCAGTGCAGACGAAGTACTTCAAGGAGTGGAAAACACTCACGGCAAGCCCAACACAGTACATTATACTGGTTCTGATACACACACTACAACGTAGTTAATGGGGTTAGTGACACAACTAAACAAATAGCCAGCTTTCATCGAAACAACACAGCTAATGTGCACAGAGGAACATACCCAGCAGGGCAGCGGCGAAGGCGTGCACCCGGCGTTTAGGAAGGTGTACTCACGACAGGCATCAAAGAATACAAAAAACAGTGAAGCCGTGTCTCGCAGCCTCTGGAGGACGTGTGCAGTGCACGTAGCTCCAACCGAAGGTGGGTTGCGAGGCTACAAGCGAGAGCGGCAATCGCAGCTAAATGCGTTCTCAACCTCTAAGAATGCGAGAATGTAGAAAAGAAGTGAGCGCTGGGTGCATCTGGTATATAAAGACAACCAGTGACGTCACCCAGGTCACATTCAATGGCTTGACTTTGTTGGTATATATTCTCGACCGCTGTGCTGCACACATGTAGTTATCCAGGTGCTAAAGCATCGCCCTCTGGCGGTCAGGAGGAATGAAATAGAACAAACATACATGATTCAGCCCCAACTCATGGCCTATAAAAAGGTGTCTCATTACCAAGGTGTCACACAAGAAACATCTCATGATGGGTAAAAGCAAAGAGCTCTCTCAAGATATCTGCAGCCTTATTGTTTCGGGTGGGGGGGAGAACTGATGACATTGGTTGCAGAAGGATTTCTAAACTTCTGAATGTTCCAGTGGGCACTGTTGGGGCCATAATCCGAAAGTGGAAAAAACATAATTTCACCATAAACCAGCCACGACCGGGTGCTCCTCGCATGATTTCTGACAGAGGAGTGAAAAAGTTATCAGAAGAGTTGTCCAAGAGCCAAGGACCATTTTTGGAGAGCAACTGAACAATTGTCTCAAAGAAAATAATAACTAAGGCACCCAACCACCATGACCTGTATACACACTCACCACGCACGACTCCATTGCAGAAGAGAAAGCATGTTGAAGCTCATTTAAAGTTTGCTGTGCAACATTTAGACAAGCCTGTGAAATACTGGAGCAATATATTCTGGTCAGATGATATCAAAATTGAACTCTTTGGATGCCATAATACACACCATTTTTGGAGGTCAAATGGTACTGTACATCACTCCAAAACACCATACCAACAGTGAAGTTTGGAGGTGAGAACATAATGGTGTGGAGCTGTTTTTCAGCTGGCGACACTGACAAAGTTCATATAATTGAAGGAAGAATGAATGGAAAAATGTACTGAGACATTCTTGATAAAAATCTATAAGTATGATGAAGATGAAAAGAGGGTGGACATTTCAGCAAGACAATGATCCCAAACACACAGCCAAGGAAACTCTCAGCTGGTTTCACAGAATGAAAATAAAGCTGCTAGAATGACCCAGCCGGACTTCCGGTGGCGCCAGAGCTGAGATGACAGCGTAAAATCTGAGCTCCTGTATCAGCTTAGCTTTTTCCCCACTCAATATTATAAAATTCACTTATGCTTTAAAAATCCACTTGCAAGAATGAGTGTGGACAAATCCAAGAAAGCAAAGACGACTATGAAAGCGCGAGAAACTGAGGGAAAGACGAGTGATGGTGAGAAACACGGAGGAGCACATGGCGGGGATGAATGCTTGGACACAATCCGAGAAGCAGTGAGTGCAGCAGTGGCTAAAGGAATGGAAGACCTAAGAACCGAGCTCAAAAAGGACCTCCAAGAATTTAGTAAGTGCTTCAGAGAAGATATTAAAAAGCAAATGGACGAATTCACTTCCGAAATTCATACAAAACTTCAAGATGTGACAAGTCAGATTGAAGATGTTACCGAACGAGTTGGAGAGATTGAGCATAGCATGGCGGACGCGGAGCGGTGGGATAATGCTGTTAAGGATACGCTAACTCAGCTGTTGGAAAACCAGCGAACGCTGCAGGATAAAGTGACCGAGATGGAGGGGCACGCGAGACGAAACATCAGAATTTATGGAATACCAGAGGACGCAGAGGGTACTTCTGCAACAGCATTTGTGGTGAATATGATCAAGACGCAACTTAGTGAGGACATTGACCCTAACTGGAGCAGCGACCTTTGGATAGAACGCTCTCATCGCGCACTGGCGGCTAAACCATCCACTGATGCTCCACCACGGTCAGTGGTGGTTCGCTTCCTCCAATTTACAGTCAAAGAAAGAATCCTCCACGCAGCTTGGAAGAAAGGTCTTAGCCATGATAACCAACGAGTGTATTTTGACCATGACTATGCCAAAGCTGTGCAAAAGAAGAGGAAGGAATATGCTCCTGTTAACAAAGCACTGAAGGAACAGGGGATAGGATTCCGGACTCCAATGACTAGAATGCGAGTCCATTTGCAGACCAGCTTGGTTAGATACTACAACGCGACACAAGCAGCAGAGGATCTGAGAAGACGTGGGTTCAACGTGGGCAAGGTCACATGCGAGAAAAATGCGGAGGTTTTCACGGGGAAATACTGGCCAAGCTGCTACCCTGGGAGGTGATTTGCAAGCCTCGTACCAGAGGGGAAGAATACCAGCAACAGGTGAGAGAGAGACTACAGGAATATAGCAGGAAGGACGCCCCAGAAGATGAGAACCACTCGCCTGAATAGTCGTCTTTCTTGGTCATATTGGAATAGCTGATACTATGCATCGTCAACAGACAGCCACAAATCTTTTTTGTTTTTGCGTCAGCTTGTCGAGGGACCCCACCTAGTGGCAGTTCCCTCCCTCTTCCTAAAGGTGATTGGTCACCTTTGTTGTTGGAAGTCTTGTTCAATCGTTTGTGTTATAGTTCCCTTATTACTTTTTCTTTTTCTTGTTTGAGGTCTTGGAGTGTACAATCACATGATATCAATGATAATATGAATGCATCATCAATACTATAATATACTGTCATGGAATGTGAATGGGCTTTATAATCCTATAAAACGTAGTAAGATGATTGCTAAGGTTAAAAGGGACAGAGTAAATATAGTGTTTTGGCAGGAAACCCATTTGTCTGCAGATGAACATGAAAAATTTAAAGTTGGGTTTTAGAAATACATTTTTTTCATCATACAAAAATGGCAGGAAAAGGGGGGTAGCAATACTAATTTCACATTCGACCCCATTTGAATTTGTTTCTGAAATAAGGGATAAAGAAGGTAGGTTTGTCCTGGTTAAATGCAAAATAGACCAGCGAGAAGTGACTTTAATATATATGCCGCTCCAGGGAGTCAGGCATCATTTTTTAAAAAGATGTTTGATCTGATTGCAACAGAGACATATGGAACGCTCATTTGTGCTGGTGATTTCAATGTACTACTCAATCCCTCTTTAGATACCACTAATAGAACTAGGAAAAGGAACCCCACAGAAAAACTAATTAGTAAGGCTTTAAAAGAACTGGGACTGAATGATGTGTGGAGAGCAATACATGGCTCACAACCTGGGTACACTTTCTACTCTGGGAGACATGCAACTCACTTGAGATTAGATTATGTGTTTATGTATAAAAAGGATCTGCACAGAATCAAAGAATGTAAAATAGGCCAGAGATTTCTCTCTGACCATGCAGGAATTCATATAACAATGCATCTAGAAGGCAAAAAGCGCAAAACACTTTAAAGGTTAAACTCTGGTATGTTAAATGATGCCAGTTTTATGTCAATGATGAAAATAGAGCTAGATTTATATCTCCAGGAAAATGATAATGGGACTGTAAATCCCAGTCTGTTTTGGGATGCGTTTAAGGCCGTCTTGAGGGGCAAGGTAATAGCTTGGTCAGCCTTATCAAAAAAGATAAAAACAATGCAACTGTCAGACCTGGAAGAAAAATTAAAGAATCTTGAACAGATACATATTACCAATACAGATCATGCAATTATTAAACAAATAACACTTAAGCAGGATATAGACAAAATACTTAGTGAGGAGGTGGAGAAAAAACTCAGATTTATGAAACAAAGATATTATGAGGCTGGCCCAAAGCATCAAAGCTGCTAGCCTGGAGACTAAAGAAGCAACAGGCTATAAATACAGTTCATAAGATAAAAGACGCTGTTACAAATAAGATTGTTAAAAATTTAGATGACATACAAAAATCCTTTGAGAAATACTATATATCTCTTTACTCTAATAGGGACCAGGCAGATACACAATCAATAACCGAGTTTCTAAATTCCCTAGACCTCCCAAATATTAGTACACAAATCAATGAAAAACTAACCCAACCAATAACAAGGGAGGAGATAAATGATGCCATCTCAAGTCTGAATAAGAAGTCACCTGGAGTGGATGGATTCCCTCCAGAATGGTACAAAACCATGAAAGAACATTTGGTACCTCTACTTGATACATGCTTTAATTACATATTAGAGGACGGACCTCCCCCTCCATCTTGGAGAGAGGCATTTATATCAGTCATCCCTGAGGAAGGGAAGGATAGGACGGATTGCAAAGGGTATAGACCAATCAGTGTGTTAAATGCTGACTATAAGCTCTATGCAACAATCTTAACAAAGAGAATGGAAACTGCAATGTATGATTTAATAGATGAGGACCAAACTGGATTCATTAGAAATAGACAAACACAGGATAATATTAGGAGATCCCTCCGTATTATTGAAAATATCAACAAAACACAGTCAAAGGCCATTATTTTAAGTTTAGACGCAGAGATGGCCTTTGATTCTGTGGGATGGAACTTTCTTTATTCAGTAATGAAGAGATTTGGCTTTGGGAGTAAATTTATCAGTTGTGTTCAAGCACTTTATTCCTCCCCTATAGCTAGAATTAAGGTAAATGGCAGTCTTTCAGATCCTATTTGCTTGGAGCGAGGATGTAGACAGGGCTGTCCTGCCAGCCCCAGTCTCTTCAACCTGTTCATTGAGTCTTTGGCCCAGGCCATAAGACAGGAGGTAAAACTAACAGGTATCTCCATTGGAGGAGAGGTATACAAAGTAAGTCTGTATGCCGATGATGTACTTGTCACATTGTCTGAACCAGCCACTGGTCTACCTATTTTAATGGACATGCTGGAAACATACGGGAAATATTCAGGTTATGTTCTCAACATAAATAAAACACAGGTTATGACATTTAATTTTGCTCCCACACAGGAACTTAAAATATACGCTCAACTGGCATTCTACCCAAATTAAATACTTAGGAGTATATTTGACTAAAGATCTGTCTCAGCTATTCCAAAGTAATTATAATAATGTTAGTAAAAAAATATGAGGATCTTAATAGATGGAGTCTCCTCCCCCTTGACTTTGGGAATAGAATTAGAACAGTTAAGATGAACGTCTTGCCCAGATTACTTTCTTTTTTGTCACTTCCTATAGACATTCCTACAAAACAATTCAGAGAATGAAATAGGCACATTTCATTATTTGTATGGAACAATAAGAGGCCAATGGTGAAGTTTTCCACACTCCAGTTATCAAGGGAGCAGGGGGGCATGGCGCTCCCATCCTTAAAGGATTATTATATATCAGCTCAGCTAAGGCCACTTGTATGTCTATGCAACCCATCTTATAAAGCCAAATGGAAAGACATAGAGACATCTTTAACAGATGTCCCATTACAATCATTAATAGGTTGTATTGACAGGGATAAGGCAAGACCACAGACTGAGAGTGATTGGGTGAACTTATCATTGAAGATATGGTTTGAAATTGTTCAACACTATCA
The DNA here is from genome assembly GCF_902500255.1 of Thalassophryne amazonica. Lineage (NCBI taxonomy): Eukaryota > Metazoa > Chordata > Actinopteri > Batrachoidiformes > Batrachoididae > Thalassophryne > Thalassophryne amazonica. The sequence goes on along the minus strand of NC_047110.1, from coordinate 38,187,816 downwards.
GCTCCAGAGGGAGGTAAAACTACTCAGTTGGCCTGCTTATGACCCTGACTATAAGCCATCATTGTATGATTTCAGATACAAACAATGGGTTTATCGTGGTATCACATCTCTATGTACAATAGTTAAAGACAGAACACCTCATAGTTTTGAACATTTATGTAAGGTCTATGGGTTGAGGAGACAGGATTTTTACAGATACTTACAAATCTCTGATTATTTCTGTAAAGAGGTTAGGGACCCTGTCCAGAAAGAATGGTCTAAGGTTGTTCAGTTATTTGTTGATGCATATAACTGCAGGAGCAGTAAAGGACTGATAAGTAAACTGTACCATGCTGTCACATCTCTTAAGAAGGACTCCACAGAATATGTGAAGCAATGCTGGGAAAAAGAACTGGACATTGTAATAACAAAGGACATATGGGTGAACGCTTGGTTAACACAGTCAACTACTACTAATTCATTGGGGTGGAGAGACTTTTGCTGGAAGAATCTGATTCGCTTCTTTATAACCCCTAATCAAAAAAGCAAACAAACATACACTCAGTTGGGATGCTGGAGAGAATGTGGAGAAAACATGGCGGACCATGCCCACATATTTTGGTTGTGCCCCCCCCCCCCCCCCATCCAGACTTACTGGAGGGAGGTGACGGAAGTTATTGTTAAGGTTTTGGGTTTTAGTGTGGATGTGACATTTCTTTATCTGTATTTAGGTAATTTTTCTGAGGAATTGGACAAAGATGAGTATCTCTTAAAAATTCTGATGGCTGCAGGGAAGAAGGCAGTCACTAAATATTGGCTTCAGAAAGACACCCCCACTGTGGGCACATTTGTTGGCATTGTAAAACATTTACACTTACTCGAGCAGATGACCTATTCCTTACGGCTACAAAAAGAAATTGGAGAGAGAAGGTGGGGAAAATGGTCCGCTTATATGAATGACAGAATCAACAACATAGGTTAATCAATTATGTACTGATTGTGATGTGCATTTACTTAATGACCTCAAGTTTTCATTTGTGTTTTTTTTTTTTTTTGTTTGTTTGTTTTTGTTTTGTTTTGTCTTTGTTCCCTCTCTGTTTTTCTCTGTTCTTATTGTGACAAAAATACCATAAATAAAAAGTTACAAAAAAAAAAGAATGACCCAGCCAATCACCCGACTTGAATCCAATAAAAATCTGTGGAAAGAACTAAAGATCAGAGTTCATATAATAGAAGAGATCCACACAACATTCAGGATTTGAAGACTGTTTGTGTTAAAGAATGGGACAAAATCACACCTGAGCAATGCATGTGGCTAGTTTCTCCATACATGAGGCATCTTGAAGTTGTCATTACCAACAAAGGCTTTTGTACGAAGTATTAAATACATTTCAGTAAGCATCTTCAATACTTTTCCCTGTCATTCTGTTTTATTACTCACAACTTCATATCTGTACTTACTCGTCTTGGTTTCTTTGCATGTATGATTACTTGGGTTGTTACTGACATCTGGTGAAAATTGCATGTCAGAGTTCCTGCAGAAGAGCTACTGCAGCTCAGGTTGCCGAAAATGTTGTTCAGATGGAAAGGTGTAGGAATGCAGCGCCTCAGTGGGTCAGCGCAGGTGGTCACAATGTTATGCTGTTTGTGTGTGCATGCACCCACAGGTAGAACTGATATACAGTAAAGAAAAAAAATATGTGGAGAGAATCATGTTTACTTTTCTGGACAGAACTGTTTCATGACCAGCACTTGTTTGTGCCACAAAAGAAAATTTCCTTTTTTTTTCTTTTTTTTTATTATGTTCACCGTCCATCAGCATGTTGGCAGTTTAACTGAAAGCTTTGCTGAAAATAGAATCATTCTGCTGTTTCACAAAGAGCTAAGAAATAATCTAAATAGATTATTTGCTCACTATCATGACTGTTTATTTATGGCTGATCACCTAAAATTGTTTCCACTGCTATTTTTATTGTGGTGCACCATGTTGGAAACAAAAAGCAAATGACATGTGCCATGGTCACTGCAGTTTAAACTGTCAGCAAATCAGCAATGTAATGAAATTTTGCCATTATGATAATTCTCTCTCATGTTTATAATTGTTCTGACAAAAGAACAATGTGCAGTAGTGCGTCACAGCCAGTGTGCAGGCACCCATGCATCACAGTGAGGTGCACATAAATGTTTTACCTGTTGGAGTGTTAACAATCCATATGTAGTCAGGTACGTACATGATCCCAGCACTTAGACAGGTGTTTTTAGCAACCGGGGGGAGAGAATTTAGAGGCAGTGAGAGCCAGATGGTGCAAATATGCCTGAGCTGTTATGAACATATTGGAAGGAAATTCATTTTGGATCATTACAAATCCTTTTGGGAATCCTGTTTATTTGTACGCAGCTAATTTGCTTTATCGTCTTGTTGGCTTGGAACACTTCTGTCTTTATAGCACACCTGCTCAGATTGGATTATGCAGTTATTCCTTTAATTGATTTCCACAGACTGTGCATGATGGACGGCATTTCATGAAGTATATTGACCCCAAGCTGGGTGTACCCCTCCCCGAGAGAGACTATGGAGGAAACTGCCTACTCTACGATCCAGGAAATGTCACAGATCCCTTCCACAACATCTGGGTGAGTCTTTTTAATAAATAATTATCAGTTGTGTGCAAATTTGTTTGAAAATAAATATGCACAGAATTTAAAAAATATATGGGTAAAATTAATTTGAGGTTTTGCTATTTTATTCCAAATCAAAATATGAAGAAAAATTGATCAAATTTATTACTTTACAGAAAGTGAAGAAAAAGGAATATTAGGCTGTTCGAAAAAAATAGCAGTGTCTGTATTTTTCTTTCTGTGACCCTTATTTAGGGACAAAGGCAGCAAATGCTGTACTTGCTGGTTGTTGTGCATTTCTCTCTAAAAATCTGAGTAAAATGGGTCATTCCAGGCATTGTTCAGAACATCAGCGTACTTGAATTAAAAGGTTGATTGGAGCAGCATTCCAGCTAGAACCATTTTAGTGCCGTGTAAATTACGTGATCGCGGCTCATGGCCAGGGGTGCAGGTGCCCCCAGCGCAGATCAAAGGGGCAAAGCCCCTGAAGCTGTGGGGTTTTATACCTCTAAAATGTTATTGGCAAGCCCTATTTTAACCAATTTTGAGTGGTTTTAGATGCATTGAAAGCAAGAATAATAGACCAAAAAATTATTTATGTTGTAATACCAAAGTTCTTTTTAAAATGTTTCTGTCTAAGTTAATAAAATAAATAATGTTGAAACGGTTAAAAACACATTATTTGATGGGCATATAGCATTTGCTCTATTCTTGTTCTTTAATCCAGTGAAGCAGGCAGAGGTTTTCTGTTATGAGTTTTTTTCCCCCCAAACATATTTGAGTGGGATTGCATTACTTAAAAAACAAACAAACAAACAACAAAAACAATATAACCACTAATTATCTAGTTTAAACAAGAGCTGAATGAGGCTCTCCCGCTCTCTTGTGTGCGCTCTCTCCTGCCACTCACCCCTCCTCCTCCCACTCCTCGCTCTCACCGTTCCTCCGAGCTTTTTGGAAACTGGAGCCTTAAAATGTCAAAATAAGTCTGATCTGTTTTAAGTGCTGAAAGCAGCTGACTGCTGATCTCTCTGCCGTTTGCAGCTGAGATGCAAAGAAAATTTTTTGTGTGTGTGTGTGTGTTTCTTTAATTATTTGGTTGAAATTGCAAAAATAAAACAAAAGTACAACACCATAAGATTGAAATGCATTTGAATTGGTATATTCTTCAGCAACATTGCAGTTCAGTTTTTGGAAAATCTGTGCCAGGCGGGAGAGGAAATTTGAACCCGATAGCCAGAAGGAAACTTGCAGTGCTGGGCGGTACTATAGCTAGAATCCTGGATTGCAGAAGGGAAAAACGTATAACAAAGTGTACAAAATGATAGGTTGCTCAGCTTAAATGATCTCAAATGCAAAATGGCAACCAAAATCAGAAAGATGTGGAAGAAAATGTAAATCCACCATTCAAATGGATCGAAGAATAGCCAGAATGGCAAAGAGTACTGTAACAATTAGAAGGTGCTTATGTGAAGCCAAGCTACAGGCAAGAAGCCCCCACAAAGTCCCATTGTTAAATTAAACGACGTGCTGACGAGGTTACAATTTGCCAAAGAACACATTGATTGGCCTAAAGAGAAATGGTGCAACATTGTTTTGACCAATGAAAGCACGATTGTTCTTTTTGGGTCTAGGGGCCACAGCTTGTAAGACGAACCCCAAAAACTGAATTCAAGCCACAGTACACTGAAGCATTGTGGAGTGAGCATCATGATATGGGGATAGCTCTCATACTATGGTGTCGGGCCTATCGCATACCAGGGATCATGGATTGGTTTGAATACATCACAATACTTGAAGAGCTGATGTTGCCTTATGCCGAAGAGGAAATGTCCGTGAAATGGGTGTTTCAACAAGACAATGACCCCAAACACACAAGTAATTGAGCAGCATCTTGGTTTCAGGCAAACAAAATTGTTATGGAGTGACCACCCCAATCCTGGTACTTTAATCCAGTTGAAAACTTTTGGAGGAGATCAAAAATGCTGTTTCTGAAGCAAAACCAAGAAATGCAGAGGGATTGTAGAAAGTAGCCCAATTGTCCTGGGCTGGAATACCTGTTCACATGTGCCAGAAGTTGCCATGTGTAGCAGCTTGTATTTTCATCTGCTTTGTGTTGTTGACTCCTCCCACTCACTCCCCTCTGGATGCAAACTCACAATCTCTGGCATGGGAGGCAGATGCTCTAATCAGAAGGCCAAAAACCCAGGCTCTGACCTTGTGGCCACAGAGTCCTATTAGCTGTTGGGGAGTGTGGTTTACTGACTACTATTGCACAGCGACTCCTGCTGGCCTCCATCACACGTGCAACCCAGATGTGAAGCAGTTCTCAGAAACTGGCTGCACAACTAAATATTAGTTCAGTGATTCACAACAAAATGAATATCTTCAAGCATTTTTAAGTTTTTATAGTAAATGTTTGAGTTTGTAAAGGAGAATGCAAACAGTTTTTTGAACAGCCATTTTATTTATGTATTTATTTTTGAACAGCCTAATATTGCTGTACATCTGACAATTGTTTGAACTGATGATTTGGGAATCTGTAGTTGTTTAGAAATGGCTCCAAGAGACCTTCCCAACTTACGTAACTGTAATTCTCCTTCTTAGCTCTTCACTGAGTTCTTTGGACTTTCCCATTGTTCTGAGTATTGGTTAGTCCAATGTCCAATGACTGCTGTCAAACAGATTCTTTTTATGCTGGAAAACAGAAACTCCCAGTTGTAGTGACTTATGATCACTCATGTGGAGTTAATAGGAATTGGCCTTGTCATAAAAGACTATAGATCTTTCAGCACGACCCGTTAAAAGATTTCAGTGAATGTATGTATGTTTATATTATTTGAGCTTGTATGTATAATTTTGAACTTGTGTGGATGTGAGATGATCCAAAATCAATTCAGGAATTGTGTACCCAGTTCTTGTTTTTTATTTCTTTATTTTTTAAGTCATGGGTGATGTATGCTGTACAGTCATTCCACCCTGGTCAAAGAACAGTTCAAAGACATTAAAAAGCCAAAATTTCCATGACACTCATGCTCATGCCCACAATTAGTGTATGCAGTCCTCTCACCAGTTCAGCAATCCAGTTACTAGTCGTTTTAGCAGTAGTTTGGTTTCCAGTCCTGCTGGAAAAGTATCAGCATCTCAAGCTTGTCAGGAGATGGAAGCATGAATGCTCTAGAATCTCCTGGTAGATGGTTCCATTGCATTGGCTGCTCAAAGCAGACACATGTTCACCTAGTCACACAAAGACGCGGAGGAAATGGTAAACTGAATGAAAATCATGTTTTCAAGGACAGCTTTGCTTTAAGTGGTACCAGGGAATGTTTGAGATGGAGTGTGTTTTATACAAGATTTCTTACAAACTCTGCATGATGAGAATCATGGCAGTGGAACCCCACACACCAGGTATACAAGACTGGAAAATCAGCGCACCAACAGATGCCAGGATAATATTGTGATGTCTTCCTTTTTTATGCTGACATAGGAACAGTGTTTTAAACTCAGGTGTTTCAAAATGTTGGAAGCAGTGTTTTAAGTTTTCAGTAATGATGAAAACTTTCTGCAGCTACTACAGTCACGTGTTCTCTATTCATTAATCGGGCTATTCCACAGCGTGCGGTTCCTTCCCATTTAACCCAAAATAGCAAATTGGGGTGTGTAATTTATAGATGATCATAGTCTTCACAGTTTCAGTCATGTTTGAATGTCTTTAAACAACACACTGATGGCGAGTACAGCTTGAAACGTGTTTGATTGAGCTACATCTGTGAAAAAAATGTGAATCCAAAGGAGCGGATGTTGTAGTTCTGGCAGAGGGTGCAGCTCCTTTACTTTTGTTTTTGGGCAAGTTGCCAGTTCTGCACTTTATAAGCCAGCCTGTTGGGAGGGAAACCAGAGTTAGCTGTTTCATCCCATTTTTACATTTTATTTGGATCGTAGGCGACCATAGTAGAACAGCACCCTGTGGAATAGGGGTGTAATACTAGTTATACATTCCCTTTCTGTTCTGAATTTATATAAGATTTTCTCATTAATTGACGTTAAAATTATGGGCAAAGCAGATGCGCCTTTGGGATATGCAGGCAAAGCAACGTTGCTGTTGGGATTCATCTGTTCTGTCAAAGTTCACCACAAACTAACCAGTTCATCCTCATAATGTGCCCTTTTTCTTTTGGCGTGTTGTAAGATGATGGCATTTATTGTTCACAAGTGATTGTCTGCACAAACAACCTGGGATGGACTAACACAATCACTCATCTACACTTTTGCTGTCCATGACCTACTTTACACTGTTACCAGCAGAGTGAAAATTTACTAAGTACTGATTGAACAATCAAGATTTCACTTCCAGTATTGACCTTTGTCTCCTGTTCCAGTGAAAAGGAATTAGGCCACATTGATCTGTTAATCATTTTAGTCAGCTGTTTTGAACTGTGTACCATTTATAAAAAAAAAAAAAAAAATCATAGTGGAGATTCTTTACTCTTTTATGACTTTTTGAGGTAACTTAAAAAACTGATTAAGAAAATAAACATGAGTTGCAACTCTGCTAAAAGGTCGGTGACCCACATGTCAAGGTGACGCTGACATAGTGGCACCTGTCTCTTGCAAACTCAAACACAGTTAGTGTTTCTGTGTGCACACTGACTCCAGATGCTGGTTTGTTGCAGTTTAGTCTCTCATAATATGTGGACTTCTTCCATTTGGGGGCATGGTCTACTGATGCCTTTGTGACTTAGGCTATTGCTGCAGATCATGGCTTTCAGTTCCCCCATAGTGGGTCAGGACACAGCATTCTCCACCTAATTAGAGAAAACCTACTTAAACAAATGAAAAAAAAAAACCTTTGCAATCTGTGAAAATAAGGAATTATTTGAAATTTATTGGAATAAATGTCTTCAACATAAATTGCATTGATAATCAGTTGTATTTGCAGGTAAATGAACATCAATCAGAAATGTGCAAATGGCTAAACTGGATGAAGTGATGACATGTCATTTAAACCAGAGTTAAACATGTATGAATATCCACAGCAGGAAGGATCAAGTTAACATTTGTCTGACCAGCAGATGGCAGTGATCAAAAGTACCCAGTCTCTTTCTTGGTATATTAAACATACACAAATTATGTTCTCCTAAGGTTATGCAATCTGCCAAGATTTCATTCAGTGTTCCATTTGTCCTCAAAGGTCAGAATTTCATAGCTATGTCCCCAGTAATGCTCCTGAAGTCAGAATTCCAACTCAACTCATTTTAACACCACATTGCTCGAGTTTACAATCTAGGATGGCTTCTCTGAGCAGCAATAGTATTTTTTTTTTTTTTTTATTGCATTGCACTCTTGCCTTTTTTGTGTCCAATGTAATAAATTGTGCAGGTAGGGGTGGTGGCCCAGCAGTTCCTTGGGCTTTTTATCCACCTGGTCTGTAATGGGGGGGGATCAGCATGGCTGGCTGGCTGTTTGTCCGTCCATTTTTTTTTTTTTTTTTTTTTTTTTTTTGCACAATATCTCACGAACCAGTTGACAAATTTCATTCATATTTGTATTACTGTTTTGTGGGGACCGAGGGGGATATGTCATCACCTGATGACTCATGTTTACAGTAGGTTCCTGGTTCCAGGGCTCCCCTGCCCATTCTCCGTGTAATAATGGAGTTGCTTCAGAATGAGAACCTGGCATAAATACATAACATCTCTGGTATGAAACAGTCTATTGATATCTATATTGCTATTGAGATCATTGGAGTGCAGTGCCTTAAGTGGATTTATTGGGCATCTTGGCCAAAGGTGAGCTCACCTTCGCCTTTGCAGTGAAATGATACACCAGTGCGTTTGTGTGGCTTTGCCAACACGTTCACCGCACACCGCTTCCAGGTATATTCCTCTCCATTGTGCGTGAAATAAAATAGACAAACTCCAGCTTGTGGTTACAGTTACAGTTTTGTGCTTCACGGAGATGCGACTTTGTGGATCGATATCGGACAGTATGCTATAGCTGGCAGGCTTCCAACTTTCCAGAGTGGACCAAGACGCAGGATTCTGCTGGCTGCGTGACCATGTGTTGCTACGGCCCCCCCCCCCCCACTCACATTTCCTTTGAAACAGTCCATTATGAAATAATGGACTGTTTCAAAGTTTAGCGTACATAAACAGTCAAGTGTATATGTGCGGTTGTTTTAATTCTGATGTGTGCCATTATTGCGTTCGAGTAATAATTGTGGATTAATTGCTGTATATTTGTCTGAGGAAATTGGGTGTGAAATGAATTGCCCTTTTAGGGATCAATAAACGTGTCTGAAGTTCTCTGGCAAAATGAAGGGTGGTGGAATCTGTTTTTAAGTCAGCTGCCTGGTGTAATGATGTGACAGTGATCCAACAGCATTTTAATTAGAAACATTTTCATTAACTGCAAACAGTTCTATTCGTCCCGTAAGCCACCTCATTCATTCTAGTCAGTGTTTACATTTCACTGCAGGCAAATGTGCTGGAGGCACAATGCACGCTCGCTGGCCAGATACTGTGTTTGGAGCAGACTAACCCAGACTCTTTATTGTCCTCGGTGACAAATGTTATCTCTTCCACGACTGCAATTAAAAGTAAAAATCATTCCAGGTCCTACTTCCATGTCCTGTTCTGTTATTTCAACATTGTCATTGACTGTTTAAATGAAAGGTTGAATCTTGGATCATTTAAATATACACTTCTTTTGAGATTTTTTTTTTTTCTCGCAGGAGATGCTGAAAATGTATCATTAGATACAAAATTATTTCCAGATCCCTGGCTCCTGGGAGGCTGATCCCCTCAGCAGTCTTAACCACTCTCTGCAGTAGTGCTGCCGTACCACTCTGTGATGCAGTTGGTTAAGATACTTTCAACAACACAGCTGTAGAAAAGTTGTTGAGGATCTTGGGCGACTTGCCAAACCTCCTCAGCCTCCTCAGGAAATACGAGGTCTGTTAGAAAAGTATCCGACCTTTTTATTTTTTGCAAAAACCATATGGATTTGAATCACGTGTGATTGCATCAGCCAAGCTTGAACCTTCGTGCACATGCGTGAGTTTTTTCACGCCTGTCGGTTGCGTCATTCGCCTGTGAGCAGGCTTTGTGTGAGCAGTGGTCCACCCCTCTCGTCGGATTTTTATTGCGAATAAATGTCTGAACGATTTGGAGCTTTGCTGCATCAGGGCTGCGTCGGGACGTTTCCGCATGGCACAAAGCAACGCCGTGATGAAGCCTCACAGGACATGTTGGGGCATGTCCAGCTCATGCACAATTCTCGGATATTCACACGACTGAAAAGCAATCGAAAGCCGTCTGAGCCATCTGAAAGCCGTCCTGTGAGACCAACACGGAGGTGGTTTTGTGCCGCGCCATGAGCGGCACGGTGGCGCATCCCTCCACTCCTCTTTCCATGAAAAAAACTCCTGTAACAGTGGAATGTGCCGAAAAAGTACTGATGTCCACGCCTTCTGCCTTTTTTTGTGGAAGTCAGATGACGTCCCGGATCAACAAAGCCTTCACGTTGGAAATGATCTGGTTGTTTCAGCGGGGTTTCAGCCTGTCGATCGGCGCTCGGAGTGCGCCGCGCTCTCAGCAGCTGTGGGCGGTCTTTAAACCGGCTGGAGCACTCCTTAATCTGTGTAATCCCCATAAAATCGTCGCTGAAAGCCATATGAATTTTCCGAATGGTGTCCACCTGGAGGTCTTTCACAGTTTCTGGAAAAATTTGATGCAGCAAAGCTCCAAATCGTTCAGACATTTATTCGCAATAAAAATCCGATGAGAGGGGTGGACCACTGCTCACACAAAGCCTGCTCACAGGCGAATGACGCAACCGACAGGCGTGAAAAAACTCACGCATGCGCACGAAGGTTCAAGCTTGGCTGATGCAATCACATGTGATTCAAATCCATATGGTTTTTACAAAAAATAAAAAGGTCGGATACTTTTCTAACAGACCTCGTACAGCTATTGTTGGATAGACTGATCTGTTAGGTCCTGTTAATGGATGATTACTGAGAAAATATGCAAAATATGATTTTAATAATCACTTGAACAAAGGTTACCTTGTTAGTTTAGGTGGTTCTGACTTGAAGAGAGGGGCGTGTTCATCACACACTGAGCTAACAGTCTGGTTTTATCTGTCTGAATCAAATGCCTTCTTTAGTTTTTTTAAGGCTAGATGTCAGACTTCTCTATTTTCTTATAGAGATTCTATTCATTGTGGTTTTGTTTTTTAGTGGGAGAAAGTACACAGTGGGAAGTGAATGAAAATAGAGATGATACAGTATGTGGGTGATTCTTAGACTACGGGCACTTATTATGTCATTTGATCATATTGTATGAAAAACAGAAAATAGGGGAAATTTCACACTTTTATAGTTATCTTTACAATGAAACTGTTAAGAAATTTGTTCTAGTAGTCTATGATGACTTTTTCACCTTTTTTCTGCATCATTATATGCAAATATTGCCGTTTTGTGCTTGTCCCACACCCAGACTTTTGATCTTCAATGATAAAAATGAATGGTAAAGAAACGTTTTTCTAATGTTTTAAAATACGAGGTCTGTCCATAAAGTATAGGTCCTTTTTATTTTTTTTCAAAAACTATATGGATTTCATTCATATGTTTTTACGTCAGACATGCTTGAACCCTCGTGCGCATGTGTGACTTTTTCCACGCCTGTCGGTGACACTCCTCTATGGGAGGAGTCGTCCAGCCCCTCGTCGGAATTCCTTTGTCTGAGAAGTTGCTGAGAGACTGGCGCTTTGTTTGATCAAAATTTTTTCTAAACCTGTGAGACATATCGAAGTGGACATGGTTCGAAAAATTAAGCTGGTTTTCGGTGAAAATTTTAACGGCTGATGAGAGATTTTGAGGTGATACTGTCGCTTTAAGGACTTCCCACGGTGCGAGACGTCGTGCAGCGCTCTCAGGCGCCGTCGTCAGCCTGTTTCAAGCTGAAAACCTCCACATTTCAGGCTCTATTGATCCAGGACATCATGAGAGAACAGAGAAGTTTCAGAAGAAGTCGGTTTCAGCATTTTATCTGGATATTCCACTGTTAAAGGAGACTTTTTTAATGAAAGACGTGCGGGCGGATTGCAGCGTCGGCTCGCAGCCGCCGCAAGGCTCCGTCACAGGAAAAACACCTCCGTTGGAAGCCTTAAGGACAAGTTGGAACATGTCCAGCTGTTAAACAATTTCTCATATACTCACTCCACTGAAAGCCATCAAAAGCCGCCTGGATTTTACAAATGGTTATCAACACGGAGGTGTTTTTCCTGTGCCGCCGCATCGTGCCGGCTGCGTCCCGACGCGCAGACCCGTCCGCACGTCTTTCATTAAAAAAAATCTCCTTTAACGTTGGAATATCCAGATAAAATGCTGAAACCGACTTCTTCTGAAACTTCTGTGTTCTCTCACAACGTCCTGGATCAATAGAGCCTGAAATGTGGAGGTTTTCAGCTTGAAACAGGCTGACGACGGCGCCTGGGACCGCTGCACGACGTCTCGCTCCGTGGGAAGTCCTTAAAGCGACAGTATCACCTCAAAATCTCTCATCAGCCGTTAAAATTTTCACCGAAAACCAGCTTAATTTTTCGAACCATGTCCACTTCGATGTGTCTCACAGGTTTAGAAAAAAGTTTGATCAAACAAAGCGCCAGTCTCTCAGCAACTTCTCAGACAAAGGAATTGTGACGAGGGGCTGGACGACTCCTCCCACAAGGAGTGCTCACAGGCGAATGATGTCACCGACAGGCGTGGAAAAACTCACGCATGTGCACGAGGGTTCAAGCATGTCTGACGTAAAAACATATGAATGAAATCCATATAGTTTTTGAAAAAAAAAAAAAGGACCTATACTTTATGGACAGACCTCGTATCTCTGAATAAAATATCAGTAAAATAATCAAAACATAATTGGGGTATTCAATGTCATACAAGTGTTGTGATTTTTTTAAACAAAATGTAGTTGTCCCACACTATTGCCGTAATTTCCACCACAACACTGTAATGTCCCTTTAAACAGTTTGTATGAAAGATTGTTTGGGTAGTTTCTATGGAGATAAACAGTGACATCAGAGCACATGTATATAGCGCCAAATCACAACAAACAGTTGCCCCAAGACTCTTTATATTGTAAGGCAATGGTGTGGTGGAAATTACATTTACAAGGCCAATAGTGCCTGTAGTTAAAGAATCACCCGTGTATCATTTTCACTCTATCCTTTGACAGATAAAAACATGAAATTTAAGAGAGCTGATTTTTGAGGGATTTTAAAGCTGTTTTATGCTGATGTCGTTTACGTGTGTAGTTGAATTGAACATTTGTTAGAAATGAATTTGACATCATGAATAGAACCTTTGCTTTGTGAACAAAGTCTGACTTTTTTCCCTTTTTTCTTCCTGGTTTGTCTTTGCAGGACAAGATGGACGGTTTTGTTCCAGCTCACTTCTTGGGTTGGTATATCAAGGTAGTTATCATGTGGTCCATTGTGTACACTAAACGGTGGTTCTCAAACCTTTTCCTCAAGTACTATCTAACTTACACATTTTCCATCTCTCCCTGCTAGTGAACTTATTCAAGAGTGCTCAGTCAGTCAAGTACTAACAGACACCTGAATGAGCTCATCCCCAGGGAGAAATGGAAAATGTGTAGGGTAGGTGGCAATTGAGGACCAGGTTGAGAAACACTGCAATGGAATACACATCTGTGTACTAATTAGCTAACCCTGTGTCCCACCTGCTGTTGGTTGCCTTTTGCAACAGTCTTAGTCCTCATTACATGTCTAATATACAAAAATATAATAATACAATAACATGCTTTTGGAGGGCGGTATGCATTTTCAGAGGCCTGACGTCCATGCCCAGTTGCCCAAAATGACCGGCAAATATCGGTCATTTTGCATTTATTTGCATTATTATCACTTACTGAGATACACAACATGCGGAATCACATTAACAATATTTAATGTCATTTCAAAATGCACGACACCCAGCAAACGCATACATAAAAAGTTGGCACGCTTTAACTTTTGCTGTGTTGGCTGGTACCGCGCTGCTCTCCAAATTCACCAGGGCGTCCTCATCAAGCTGGCTGCTTTGACTGCTGTTCATTGTTGGGCTATCCATGATAAAATCATCCGGAATATCCATATTGGGACCAACACTCACTTCTCGCCTTTTCACATTATCCTCTGCAGACGGTTCTTGGGTTGCACATGCTATGACATCATCACTTTATGCACAGCAGGCGGGTATTGGGATACCCGCCCGTTATTGCGGGCAGGTATGGACAGGTAGCATAAATGTAAATCTATACCACCGGCCCAGCAACGCCTCAATAAGTGATAATAATGTTGAATATCTGATTAAAGCAATAATTATTTTGTTAATAAATAAATGGTCTAAAATAAATAATTCTGAAATGTTAATTATAGTTGCAGTGTGTGTTTATATAAATGTACTCTGATTTGACTCATTAATAAATCGCCTCTGCTGTAGACTGGTCTCCAGTACGAGGTGTACCCCGCCTCTCGCTCAGTGACTGCTGGGATAGGCTCCACCCTCCCTTACTTGCAATGGGCGTGTATAAAAAGTGAATGAATAGCCCATCAACACTCAGACTCAAAAGAAAATAAGTTTCATTCTACATCTGTGCTTATTACATAAAGTGGCATATGGTATAAATGTTCATTTGTGCAGTCAAAACTAAGGTTGTGTCCGATCCGGTATCGGGCTCGGCTTCCGATAACGATGTAATTCACATATTGGAAAATACCGATCCAACCCGTGACATTTTCCGATACCAGAGAAGAGCCACTGTGAATCCTCTCAACTGCTGTTATTTGCTCGCTGCCGTTTGCTGCCAAGCAGGAGGAGGGGAGGTGTTTGAAGCAGAGCTGTTTGAAAGAGCTCTCTTCGACAATGTTCTAACTGCGGGTAGCGGCAAATTTCTGTCCGGCTCTTGGGTTCAAAATTGTCTGTTTGTTGAGCATGGATTTTCTAAAAAATTTACTGAATTGTTGCTGAAAATGTGTGCTAAAAAGGTAGCTGCTTCACTGTTTCGAGGCTTTGAAATGCCAACTCAGCATGAAGCTGAGGAGGACAGCGAATAGAGATTCTGTCCACTGAAAGGGACAAAATCTCCATTGAAGTCCGTGAGCGTCGCTGATGATACATTGATTTTACAGTTGAAAGGCTTCTTGTTTCCAAAAAGTTAAAAGTTTGCGCAGCATGAAAACGGAGGGAGAGAAAGAAAGAGAGACGGAAGGGAGAGAGAACGCGAGAGATAGGCCGAGAGAGAGACAGAGGACTTAATTTTTAATTTTTACTCTGTTACACTTGCTTTGACAATGTAAACATTCCCATATCAGTAAAGCTCCACTGAAATTGAGAAGGAGAGACAGACAGTGTTGTCTTTTCTCTTTAAGTCTATAAAAAGAAGGCTGTAAAAGTCTATTTAAAATATAAAAGTACTTAATTCATTCACCAAAACATCAAATCTTGGCTTTCATCTAAGATGCACCTTTTGGAAAATTGTAGCTCAACTTTCAGGTCTCCTTTTTAAGAAAATCCTCATAGAAAATGAACAATAATAATAATATTATTATTATTATTAAAGCAAACAGAGCTCTGGTATGGAATCATAAAAGTATTGGTATTGCCAGATATCCAAATTCAGGTATCGGGATCGGAAGTGAAAAACTATGGATCGGTGCATCCCTAGTCAAAACAATACTTGGGGCTGTAGCTTACTAATGAGATGACACATTTAATTAATTAATTAAAATCTATTGTGAGAGTTTGTGTGTGCACTTACAGTCACTAAATACAAATTGATGTATAACAGGATTTGGCTAAAAGGATTTATTTACAATTAAATATTGGTGTCAGAATTACATGCAAATAACATGAATCTCTTCTATGGGCCATTGGGCTTCTGTGCTTCAAATTTCAAACTTGCTGTTTCATATGTAGTGCCAGGGAAATCTGAGATTCTTTGAGTTTCTCCAACTACTGCCTACACCATGATTTTTTTTTTTTTGTTTTTCTTCAGACACTGATGATCCGGGATTGGTGGATGTGTATGATAATCAGTGTCATGTTTGAGTTCCTGGAATATAGCTTGGAGCACCAGTTGCCCAACTTCTCTGAGTGCTGGTGGGACCATGTACGTACAAACATCACCCATCTTTGCTTACATGCTGCTCTGGTACTTAACATGAGTTCACATTTTATTGCTTCATGTTGTTTTATGTACAGGTGGTATGCATTTGGATTAATTTATAAACAGAAAAGGGCATTCATTTATTCTGTTTTTTTTTTTTATGAGAAATTTTCAATTGTAAAGGTAATACTTGTACTCGTATATGGACATTAGTTAACAAATTATAAATTATTCCCTGCACTGGTAACAGCATTGAGCTTGGACATCAAAAATGTAGTTGAGTGGGTGAGAGTGTTGGTCCATCCCAGGCAGCTTGTGTAGACATTAACTTAAACTTAAAAAATAACATTTGCTATTTTTATCATATAACTTTTCCACATTAAAAAAATAGCATAATTAGGAAAAACCCTGTTGAATCTGGTAAACTTTAACGCACTACTTTGATCAAGAGAACTTTGATTTGCGTATGCTATATCCTGTAGAAGTGTCTGCCACCTACTGGATGGTTTGTGGATGCAGGATAAATGATTTTAAAAAAAAAATCACATCCAGTTGTGGTTGAACTCCTAAGTCATTTGTCCGCCTTCTGAACACTGTACACATTGTGTGCTCATTGTTGGGTTTTACCCAGCTAACAAGCTAGCAATATTAACAAATTGAAGTCCACTGCATGGGCAAATTCAGAACCAAATATACAACAGTACAGGAAAGTAAAACCAGAATAAAAAAATAAAAGGATAGAGTATGTGTGCCTGGTAGTGATACCAACCCCCCCCCTTCTGGTGTTGAACAGAATGAAGTAGCTTTACCCTATTTTTGAATGTCATATTTAAAGTCTGGAGTCAGTGTAGAGTCTGTACGTGCACTGGCGTGTATGTTGCTTGTTTACTATATGAAATTAAAATATGGAATAGCTGAATGCCAGATATAAAGCTGGTATATGAAGGAGCAATGTGTTAATTCAAGAACAACAGAATAACTGTTGCTCATTGTTGAAGATTCATTCTATTCCTTGACTTTACTTTTGGACTCTTGCTTGCCTCTACTGGTGGTTGGCTCTCACTGCGGTATTGTATCACTTCCTGTTCCGGAGCACAGCGGTGTTTTGCTGTATCTGTTAGCTGTTTAATCTGCGTAGTTAGATTGATCAAGTTAACTAGATAACGATTTGTTTCACAGTGTAATCTTCACGTGCCTTAACTAAAGCACTCCGTCTGCTGAATCACCTCTAAATTATTTACACATTATTCACTTTGTGTGTTTGTAGGAATCCGCTAGCTTAGCGCAGCTACTAGCTCTTAGCCGGTTTAGCATGGCGGCTTCTCCTGTCTCTCCCGCACTTTTCTGCTCTGGGTGTGAAATGTTTAGTTATTCCTCGGCCTCCTTTAGCAGTAATGGTACTTGGATTAAGTGTAGCTTATTCGTAGCTTTGGAGGCCAGGCTGGGCGAATTGGAGACTCAGCTCCGCACGGTTGAAAATTCTACAGCTAGCCAGGCCCCTGTAGTCGGTGCGGACCAAGGTAGCTTAGCCGCCGTTAGTTTCCCTCTGGCAGATCCCGAGCAGTCGGGAAAGCATGCTGACTGGGTGACTATGAGGAGGAAGCGTAGTCCTAAACAGAAGCCCCGTGTACACCGTCAACCCGTTAACATTTCTAACCGTTTCTAACCGCCGAGGATCAAACTCTGGTTATTGGCGACTCTGTTTTGAGAAATGTGAAGTTGGCGACACCAGCAACCATAGTCAATTGTCTTCCGGGGGCCAGAGCAGGCGACATTGAAGGAAATTTGAAACTGCTGGCTAAGGCTAAGCGTAAATTTGGTAAGATTGTAATTCACGTCGGCAATAATGACACCCGGTTACGCCAATCGGAGGTCACTAAAATTAACATTGAATCAGTGTGTAACTTTGCAAAAACAATGTCGGACTCTGTCATTTTCTCTGGGCCCCTCCCCAATCGGACCGGGAGTGACATGTTTAGCCGCATGTTCTCCTTGAATTGCTGGCTGTCTGAGTGGTGTCCAAAAAATGAGGTGGGCTTCATAGATAATTGGCAAAGCTTCTGGGGAAAACCTGGTCTTGTTAGGAGAGACGGCATCCATCCCACTTTGGATGGAGCAGCTCTCATTTCTAGAAATCTGGCCAATTTTCTTAAATCCTCCAAACCGTGACTATCCAGGGTTGGGACCAGGAAGCAGAGTTGTAGTCTTACACACCTCTCTGCAGCTTCTCTCCCCCTGCCATCCCCTCATTACCCCATTCCCGTAGAGACGGTGCCTGCTCCCAGACCACCAATAACCAGCAAAAATCTATTTAAGCATAAAAATTCAAAAAGAAAAAATAATATAGCACCATCAACTGCACCACAGACTAAAACAGTTAAATGTGGTCTATTAAACATTAGGTCTCTCTCTTCTAAGTCCCTGTTAGTAAATTATATAATAATTGATCAACATATTGATTTATTCTGCCTTACAGAAACCTGGTTACAGCAGGATGAATATGTTAGTTTAAATGAGTCAACTCCCCCAAGTCACACTAAGTGCCAGAATGCTCGTAGCACGGGCCGAGGTGGAGGATTAGCAGCAATCTTCCATTCCAGCTTATTAATTAATCAAAAACCCAGACAGAGCTTTAATTCATTTGAAAGCTTGACTCTTAGTCTTGTCCATCCAAATTGGAAGTCCCAAATACCAGTTTTATTTATTATCTATCGTCCACCTGGTCGTTACTGTGAGTTTCTCTGTGAATTTTCAGACCTGTTGTCTGACTTGGTGCTTAGCTCAGATAAGATAATTATAGTGGGCGATTTTAACATCCACACAGATGCTGAGAATGACGGCCTCAACACTGCATTTAATCTATTATTAGACTCAATTGGCTTTGCTCAAAATGTAAATGAGTCCACCCACCACTTTAATCATATCTTAGATCTTGTTCTGACTTATGGTATGGAAATTGAAGACTTAACAGTATTCCCTGAAAACTCCCTTCTGTCTGATCATTTCTTAATAACATTTACTCTGATGGACTACCCAGCAGTGGGGAATAAGTTTCATTACACTAGAAGTCTTTCAGAAAGTGCTGTAACTAGGTTTAAGGATATGATTCCTTCTTTATGTTCTCTAATGCCATATACCAACACAGTGCAGAGTAGCTACCTAAACTCTGTAAGTGAGATAGAGTAACTCGTCAATAGTTTTACATCCTCATTGAAGACAACTTTGGATGCTGTAGCTCCTCTGAAAAAGAGAGCTTTAAATCAGAAGTGCCTGACTCCGTGGCATAACTCACAAACTCGCAGCTTAAGGCAGATAACCCGTACGTTGGAGAGGAAATGGCGTCTCACTAATTTAGAAGATCTTCACTTAGCCTGGAAAAAGAGTCTGTTGCTCTATAAAAAAGCCCTCCGTAAAGCTAGGACATCTTACTACTCATCACTAATTGAAGAAAATAAGAACAACCCCAGGTTTCTTTTCAGCACTGTAGCCAGGCTGACAAAGAGTCAGAGCTCTATTGAGCAGAGTATTCCTTTAACTAGTAATGACTTCATGACTTTCTTTGCTAATAAAATTTTAACTATTAGAGAAAAAATTACTCATAACCATCCCAAAGACGTATCGTTATCTTTGGCTGCTTTCAGTGATGCCGGTATTTCGTTAGACTCTTTCTCTCAGATTGTTCTGTCTGAGTTATTGTCATTAGTTACTTCATCCAAACCATCAACATGTCTATTAGACCCCATTCCTACCAGGCTGCTCAAGGAAGCCCTACCATTATTTAATGCTTCGATCTTAAATATGATCAATCTATCTTTATTAGTTGGCTATGTACCACAGGCTTTTAAGGTGGCAGTAATTAAACCATTACTTAAAAAGCCATCACTTGACCCAGCTATCTTAGCTAATTATAGGCCAATCTCCAACCTTCCTTTTCTCTCAGAAATTCTTGAAAGGGTAGTTGTAAAACAGCTAACTGATCATCTGCAGAGGAATGGTCTATTTGAAGAGTTTCAGTCAGGTTTTAGAATTCATCATGGTACAGAAACAGCATTAGTGAAGGTTACAAATGATCTTCTTATGGCCTCGGACAGTGGACTCATCTCTGTGCTTGTTCTGTTAGACCTCAGTGCTGCTTTTGATACTGTTGACCATAAAATTTTATTACAGAGATTAGAGCATGCCATAGGTATTAAAGGCACTGCGTTGCGGTGGTTTGAATCATATTTATCTAATAGATTACAATTTGTTCACAGACTAAGGTTAATTATGGAGTTCCACAAGGTTCTGTGCTAGGACCAATTTTATTCACTTTATACATGCTTCCCTTAGGCAGTATTATTAGACGGCATTGCTTAAATTTTCATTGTTACGCAGATGATACCCAGCTTTATCTATCCATGAAGCCAGAGGACACACACCAATTAGCTAAACTGCAGGTTTGTCTTACAGACATAAAGACATGGATGACCTCTAATTTTCTGCTTTTAAACTCAGATAAAACTGAAGTTATTGTACTTGGCCCCACAAATCTTACAAACATGGTGTCTAACCAGATCCTTACTCTGGATGGCATTACCCTGACCTCTAGTAATACTGTGAGAAATCTTGGAGTCATTTTTGATCAGGATATGTCATTCAAAGCGCATATTAAACAAATATGTAGGACTGCTTTTTTGCATTTACGCAATATCTCTAAAATTAGAAAGGTCTTGTCTCAGAGTGATGCTGAAAAACTAATTCATGCATTTATTTCCTCTAGGCTGGACTATTGTAATTCATTATTATCAGGTTGTCCTAAAAGTTCCCTGAAAAGCCTTCAGTTAATTCAAAATGCTGCAGCTAGAGTACTAACGGGGACTAGAAGGAGAGAGCATATCTCACCCATATTGGCCTCTCTTCATTGGCTTCCTGTTAATTCTAGAATAGAATTTAAAATTCTTCTTCTTACTTATAAGGTTTTGAATAATCAGGTCCCATCTTATCTTAGGGACCTCATAGTACCATATCACCCCAATAGAGCGCTTCGCTCTCAGACTGCAGGCTTACTTGTAGTTCCTAGGGTTTGTAAGAGTAGAATGGGAGGCAGAGCCTTCAGCTTTCAGGCTCCTCTCCTGTGGAACCAGCTCCCAATTCAGATCAGGGAGACAGACACCCTCCCTACTTTTAAGATTAGGCTTAAAACTTTCCTTTTTGCTAAAGCTTATAGTTAGGGCTGGATCAGGTGACCCTGAACCATCCCTTAGTTATGCTGCTATAGACTTAGACTGCGGGGGGGTTCCCATGATGCACTGAGTGTTTCTTTCTCTTTTTGCTCTGTATGCACCACTCTGCATTTAATCATTAGTGATTGATCTCTGCTTCCCTCCACAGCATGTCTTTTTCCTGGTTCTCTCCCTCAGCCCCAACCAGTCCCAGTAGAAGACTGCCCCTCCCTGAGCCTGGTTCTGCTGGAGGTTTCTTCCTGTTAAAAGGGAGTTTTTCCTTCCCACTGTCACCAAGTGCTTGCTCATAGGGGGTCGTTTTGACCGTTGGGGTTTTTACGTAATTATTGTATGGCCTTGCCTTACAATATAAAGCACCTTGGTGCAACTGTTTGTTGTGATTTGGCGCTATATAAATAAAATTGATTGATTGATTGATTGATTGAAGATGTCGATGTTTGATTTAGTGGAACATTAGTAAAGAGACCTGAGATAAATGGTGTTGGATCTCTTCTCACACTGGTCCAAATTACATGTTTTCATTCATTGGAATACATGGAAACTACAGTGTCTGCATCCCCACTGTCCATAAACCTGTGACTTGCAATAAATAACTCAGGCATGTGCAATTATTGTGCTCCAGGGTGGGAGAAACATTTAAAGAAAACATTAAAGTCCAACTACTGCTTTATTGCTGTCCTTTACTTTTCCTGCCCACAATGAGTGTATGTAAACTTCTTGACACAACTGTAGTTTAGTAAGAGGGATGTAAATTAAACAGACTGTCCAAGCTCTCACATTCCACATGAGAAACTCTCATTAAAAACATAAAAGTGGAAGTGTTTGAGCTTTACTCTACATTATTGAAAAGACTGCTTATTGTTCCTCTTATGAAATGGAGAAAAAAAAAACCCACTGCACTCTCTTTCCAGTGGATCATGGATGTGTTGGTGTGTAACGGTCTGGGGATCTACTGTGGCATGAAGGCGTTGGCCTGGTTGTCAATGAAGCCCTACCAATGGCAGGGCCTCTGGAACATTCCTACATACAAGTATGACGTCACACCAATAAACACCTGCACATATCATCTGGATCCTTTATAAAGAAGGAGCTTTGTTGTCTTTAATTCAGCAAATATGAAAAGACGCCTCCAGAACATCCAGATGCTGGAGAGAAATGGTTAAAAGCACATAACCGAAATAATTAGTGGTTTGCAAAAGTATTCGTCCCCTTGGTATTTCACAGATTTTTATTTGTTTATGGTATTTCAAATACAAAAAAGTAAATCGGGCTTCTCAATTTTCTTTCAACAAAACATTAAATGCATCTTGCATGCATCTTGCTTGCATCTCAGATGTACCTTCTGACAAATTGTAGCTGAACTTTCAGTTATTCTTTTTAATAAAATTCTGCTCTGTACCACTTTATCATGACACTGTATAACTGGTGGTACAAAATGCAAACCAGAATCAGAATCGCCTTTATTGTCATTGTAATTTGCATTGCAATGATATTTGAGTGCAACTCAAATAGGTGCTTTTCCAAGGTGCGAGTAATTATTAGCCAAATAAAGGATAATAAAATTTAACAAAATAAATTATTTAAATATATGTACAACTGTGGAATGATATTGGATGGGAAAATATTGCACATGGATACAGATATTGCACAAGAAACTTTGGAAACTGCAGATTAATGTGGTTTGTTATTGTTCAGCGTAGTGATCGCTCTGGGGAGCTGTCCCTGAGCCTGTTTGTCCTAGTTTTGATTGACCTATACCGTCGGCCAGAGGGTAGTAGGTCTTTTTTAGTAAAGGAATATTCCTGCAAATCACAACATCGGCTCTGTTTTTAAATACTTTGTGGGTTCACCTTTCTCTCAGGACAAAAATAAATCTCACCAGTGCATTGTTTATTTAGACACCAAACACTGTTAGTAGGCAGACTAACTGGCTAATTAATGTTACTGGATTGTGCTGAAGTTTCAGACTTCATTTTTGAAATGTGCCAATCCACTGGTTTTCCAAATAAGATGATTACGGATCTTAGGTACTGACTAACTAAGCTACAATACCAAGTTATAAATTGATGGCATTAGATATCAAGGTAAGGTTATCAAAAGCAGCATGACTTATTTCAACTCATGCTGTCCAAACAAATATGGTAAATATCAAGGTAAACACCAGAAGAATGTAGCTGCTCAGCCCTCTAGCAGATAAATGAAATGATGACCAACATAACTGTGTGTTGGACAAAGAATCTCTTTATTAAAATCATTATCATATTGTAAAAAACATATAATATTATTATAAGATGGGATGCAGAATATTGTAGCCACCATTGTTACTGTAAAGCTGGTTATTAGATCTATAATCAAATTGATTATATCCTGTGATCTTAGACACATAAGGAATATCAGTCTGCTTTGAGTTAAATGAAAAAGTATTTGAATTTCAGTCATTCTCTGATTAATACATATCTACCTCCAGTATTTCCCTTCTTATACTTCATATTTGCGGGATGTGTTTCTCAGATATTCATGTATGAGCTATGAATGTATACTGATACGGGTAGGAAAAACAAGTACACCCCCCCCCCCCCCCCCCAAAAAAAAACAAAACAAAAAAAAAACAAAGACACAAGCATGAGAATGTACCAGAGTTATTTGAAAATCTAGGAGCTTACGGTGCTCTTAAGCAACCTGCGGGCCCTGATTTTCCTTTTTCCTCCTCCACTCTCATCTCTTAACAGTCCTTTTAAAAAGTTAACTTTTGTTTGAGGTAAATGTATACATGTTTAGCTCCGTATTGAAGCGTGGGTACGCAGTGGCAGCTCATCCATACGGGTGACCATGCAATTCACCACCAGAGAAGAAAGTGGAAGGGATGACAGATGAGGGAATGTTTGTCACACTTTGCCACACCGTTTTGGCTGGTCACAGGCAGGACAAATTTTGCAGTCAGTGTGAAGTACCCGCCCCTTTAGGATGACTTCTGCCTTGGTCAGTGATCACACTGACTGCTTATATAGAGTTGATGTAAAACCCTTTTGTTTTATCAGACAGCAGGCTCTCTAGCCAATCGCTATTGCACTTCCTAATGTGTGGACTTAATATCTTTACATAAGACATCACCCAGGGGAGGAAATTAGCCTGGCAGAGAGTGGCCAATCACATGATTCAAAAGCAGCATTACTTGTTATTCCAACTCATGTTGTCCAAACAAATACAGTTCAAACTCTCCTGGTAGGAGAAAAGTGATGAGCAGGCTAACAGCAGCTTCTTCAGCAGCTCTTTGCTATGACAGAGAGCTTCAGCTGCCTCAAATATAAGTTCATAGTTTAGCCATTTGCACACCTGGGAGAGAGAGGACTCTATGGGATTATATTGGTGTTAATTTTGAGAGCAGGTCTTAGAGTAAAATGTTGAGAATTTATCATCTGAATTTGGATTATTTAATTTGATTTATTCGTTATTAAAATAACATTGTTTAAAAGGATACAATAGCATTTGGATTGGTTGTTTTTATTTAGTAAAAATCCATATATGTAAAATGCACAGAAACAGGGTTGGGAGGGTTACTTTAAAAATGTATTCTGATACAGTTACTAGTTACCTGTTGAAAAATGTAGTCAGTAACATAATCCAAGTACTATAATAATGTAATTTGATTACTTTCAATTACTTCTGGATTACTCCAATATCAAATATGCTAATACAGACAAAAGAAACTAAATAGAAATAGTCTTGACCACATAGTACAGTTTATTAAGCAAAAATAAAACTGTTTCTTTTACATGGCATGCTCTGTTTTACTTCACATTATGAATTAAGAGCACCCACAATATTGTTTTAAACACCCAGTGTTCACCTGCTAAATTTTGAACAAAAAATGCCAAACAAATGAAGGATAATGAAAACTCAGGTGGTGTGCGGATGAATTTGTAATTATAAGTGGCTTGCAGAACAATATACAAAACCAAAAAAAGTCTACTACTTGTTCAGTAAACATAAAATTATCTTACTTTAGTCTTTCACATGGCATTTGCACCATGTTTAACATATCAGTCCACTTATTGAACTTTCAAAATAAGAACAGTAGCATAATGAAAACCATTCAGTAAATACTGTCAGTAAGGAGGCCTGATCGCCATTTTAATTGCGGGTAAGTTAGTGATTTGCGTGCATAGAAGTTCAAGAAACAGGTGGAATATGCCGGAAAGCTGCGCATGATGGCAAAGCCAGAAACGGAGGAACAAGGGAGACAATATTTCCTTCTATAAGTAAGTGGTTTTGGTTCTTCTTGTCACTTTGTCTGTGATATTTGGATGATAAACAGCTGTATGTCTCCTGCCGTACCTGTGTCGCCTGATGACACGGACCATTAACTCTTCACTTATGTCTAGTTTATATTTTCCACTGCTAGACCAATGTCTAATTAAAATACTTGTCGTTAGTGATTAAAATTGTTCGACAAGACTGGGGATTTTTTTTTAGTTTGCACCTTAAAATAATGAGATTATGACCCACGCTGTGCCGCTCAGTCACTGACTTCATGAATGAAACTCGGTCAATAAAGGATAATTGTGTAAAAATATATATATAAATGTATTGTAATGGTTTTAGGAGCTGCGTTGAACAGCTGCTGCAGCAGGACACCTCAGCTCAGCCGCTGGAACAGTGCAGATCTGTGTAACTTTCAACACTAATATTTGGGAATGTGTGTGTGTGTCAGAGTAAGTTTAATACTTTCCTGACATAATTTAATGTAATTTAATTTTATTGGCTTGATATCCAGGTCAAAATGGCATTTTAACACGTATTTTGCGAGCATTTTTCTGAGTGTGTTCAGTCGCGAATCTCCATTGAAAATGCATTAACATCCTGGAACTTCATCAATATTTTACCTGGTTAGGAGACGTCATGCTGTCCACGTTTTTGTTTCAAAAAAAAAATATATATATATACAGATATAAAATGCATTAAAATTGTAATCCTGCGAAGTAATCCCCATTTTTACTAAATATACCTGTAATCTGAATACGTTTTTTTTCTGTAACTATAGCGGAATACAGTTACCTTTTTTTTTTGTATCCTAATTACGTAACGCCGTTACATGTATTCCGTTACTCCCCAAGCCTGCACACAAATGATCACAGAAGACAACACAAAGTATCAAGCTTATTCCATTGTGACCCCAAAGAAGATACATGATCAGCATGTATGCATCAGATTGAAATATGCAATAAATGACTTGTATGAAATTGAAGTGGATATAAATATGAAAGCTTCACTTTTTCCACATTTTATGTTAATAGCTGTATTGCAAAATTGAGTTAAATTTATGTTTTACCTCAATTCTGCTCACAACAACCCCATTATGACAGCATGAAAAATTTAAGCCTCTTTCACGCCGGGCCAACGTAGAGCTGCGTAATGCAGCATACTGGCTATGCCAAGTTTATGCAGCCCCCCTATGTGGCAACATGCTGAGGGATGCAAAGGGGGCAGCGAAATGGACATAAAAAAATTAAACTTGCTGAATTTTGTTCGCAGACTTTAAGCATAGAGCACCATACGTAGTGCTTGACAAAAGTCCACACAACACTCTACTACTGTATGTAAGTCCATGCAACACTGCGCTACTGGACACCATGCCTTCACAATTGTACACAACCCTACGCCAGGGTGAAAAATCCTTGTAGGGTTTTTTTTTTTTTGTTTGTTTGTTTTAATCAGGACATACCTGCATTGCTAGATTTCATTCATTCTGCTGAACTTTGCTGGCAGTGAAGCTTCAAAACCACAGAAGAAGAGGCAGGCCAAGCTTCTACATCCACTATAACTCCTCATGGGTGGATCGCCAGCGAGAGGACATGTCTATGTCCAAATAAGTCCTTACGGACGGATCGCATGCGTGATTTCCAGCTACAGCTCAGCCTTCTCCTTACCTTCTCTCACGATTGTGGCACGTTAAATGAAGTCCATTAATTCCTGGAAATAATGTATTCTGACTTTTTCCAATGTGTCAAATCCATCTGCATGTCTAGGCAGTCTGTAAAAAAAAAAAAAAAACAAAAAAAAACAAAAACAAAACAGTGTTATGGAGGCAAGCTGCTCCCCCCTGTGCGCAACTTAGTCATTCCTGCATACTAGATACGCAGCACAATGCAGCTGTACCCAGACCCAGTGTGAAAGCAGCTTAAGACAATTTTGCAAATTTATAAAAAAAAAACAAAAAAAAAAACTAAGAAATCACATGTATGTAAGTATTTGCTCAGTACTTTGTTGATGCACCTTTGGCAGCAATTAAAGCCTCAAGTCTTCTTGAATTTGATGCCACAAGCTTGGTGCACCTTGAATCTGCCAATTAAATTTAATGTCCCAAGTAAAAAGATGACCCCCACCTCCCAAAACAAATCATCTAAAAATAGGTTATATTTTGCCAGAATTATCCTTTAATATAGGCTCACTCCCTGCACACAGTTTCTTCTTTATCATCTTACTAACCTTTAAATTCTCATTGTACTCAATTACCCACGGCAGAGATGTGACGGTTTCTAATCATGTCCCTGCACCATCCACAGGGGGAAGATAAAACGTATCGCTTTCCAGTTCACCCCGTACAGCTGGGTGAAATTTGAGTGGAAGCCTGCCTCCAACCTCCGTCGCTGGCTTGCTGTGTTGGGCATCATCTTCATGGTAGGAAATACCCTTATTTCAGTGAATGAGAAAATGTTTTTCAAATGAAAGAGACCTAAAAAAAACACCTGCAGATTGCTCATATATCCTCTATTTATTGTACATGATCACAACTTCTTGAAGACTGCATCTCTTTGTTCAAGATCATGAACGTATTAAGCCTCGCGATTATTATTCTGTGTCCGTTATACTAGAGACCATTGATGCACTTGAATTCATAATCAGACTCTGGTGTCAAATACAAAAGAAAATGTATGCTGTGTGTGCAAAAAGTGAGGTAAACAGAAGATGATGCAAGTGGCAACAACACATTGTTAGTCATTGTTAGTCTTAGTTTAATAATCAGCTGTGATCAAAACAATTTTAATAATTCTTCAGAAGCCTTATTGTGTGGTAGTTCAAACAGTTGTACTCATTTTCATTATTCTCGTCAGTGACCATGTTAACTCTCCACAGTTACAGTTGGCGGCACGGTGGATTAGTGTTTAGCACTGGTGTCTCACAGCAAGAAGGTCGTGGATCACTTCCCGCCCTTTTTGTGTGGAGTTTGCGTGTTCTCCCCGTGTCTGTGTGGGTTTCCTCCAGGTGCTCCGGTTTCCTCCCACAATCAAAAACATGCTTATTTAAGGTCTGCTCCTTTGTCTGCCCCTGACCAAGGCAGTGTTTACATCTGGAGTTGGTCCCTGGGTGCTGGACTCTGGCTGCCCACTGCCCCTAGTGGTTGGATTGTGTCCAACTGTAATTAAGATGGGTTAAATGCAGAGGACAAATTTTGCTGTATGAATGTACAGTGACAATTAAGGAAATTATTGTTATTTTTAAGGCATTGCAGTCATCTGGTCAACTTTATTTAGAAGTCTTGAGTTCCAAGACAAGCTTTGGGGTGATCGTGTTTTTGAGGTAGCTGGCCCCAAACTGTGGAATAAGTTACCCGCTGATTTACGCACTGTTGACTTTTTAAATCAAACCTCAGGACTTATTATTTTAAAATGGCATTTAATACCAAGTGACACTGTAATACGTTTGCTTGTATTTCTGTGAATTTTATTGCTTGATTTTTACTGTGAAGCTCTTTGGTCACCTTTTGGCTGCTGTAAAGGTTGATATAAATAAATACTGACTGACTGATGTAAATAATTAGTTGTTGTTTTTTTTCCAGCAGGTTTTTTCTCTTAATGTTAGCTGTCATTGCAGAGGTCCATTAATATGTGTTAAAATCAGGTGCACTTGTAAACATGCTTGTGCAACTGGAGCAGGAGACACACCACCCCCCACCCCTTTTCAGGAAACCTTTTTAAATCTTTGACTATAGTATTTTCAGTGACATGCTATTTGATTTGATTTAATTTCACCCTCATGTTTTTAGTTCCTCTTGGCTGAGCTGAACACCTTCTACCTGAAGTTTGTGCTGTGGATGCCCCCAGAGCACTACCTGGTGCTGCTCCGCCTGGTTTTTTTTGTCAATGTGGGAGGTGTAGCCATGAGGGAGATCTATGACTTCATGGATGACCCGTGAGTAGAACCGACTTATAGTTGAAGCAAGGAAGTCAAAGGGATTGGTTAGTTGTGTGAGCTTTGTATCATGTACAAGCAGAATGATATTTAACCACAGTTGCCAACATTTTCTAAAGATCTTGCTATAAAAATGTAAATGATTAAATTTCAGTTAGAAAGTACCTGAAGAGATGGGCCAGTATAAATGGAAGTAGTGCAAACTGTGAACTCTGTAGATCAGTTACAAAATATGATACACAGCTGAAAGGACTCGCCACCTCAGTGAAATATGTGCAGGTAACCAAACACCACAAAACTCAAAAACTCTATTAAGCATTTGGAGAAGGGAAAAAAAACAACTTCATGTGGAATGAAGTGAGAGTTGTTCAAAAACACCTTTTGAATGAAGCAAGCTGAGGTCAGTCTGACCGAGCAAGCCTTGACTTCAAGAACCAGAAGCTGATCAGTCTGTTCATCCATCTCAGAAGCAGCTCCCCCTGCATAAGGATGTTGAAGTAACATGATGAGGCCATAATTAAATTTTTAAAAAGAGAAAGAAAATAAGCCCATTAGACCAAAAAAAAAAAAAAAAAAAAATGTCAGAGTGGCCAGATCAGCAAGTCTGCAATCAAGAGACACCTTGATGAATGTAAATAGTGTTAAGGTGCGTTTACACATAAGCAAGACGCGTTACGAATATCATTTTTCTGTCATTCATGACACATTCCTGACATTCTTAATGTGACTTAACGCATCTGAATAGGTTTCTTAATAGTGCGTGTTGGTGCGTGATATTGATATTCGTGGAGCATGTTTTTGCCTGTCAAAAAAATCTTCCACAAATGTCACACACCACTGTCATTTCGTCTCACGTCGTGGAGGTCGCAGCTGAGCGTACTGATCCGTCTTGATGAGTAGTGATCCTTAATAGAACGTGACAACATTCGTAGTGGTTCCTGTGATGGTTCTTAGAGCCCAAACTGTCACGCGTTATTACGAAGTGAGACGGAAACTGTCAAGTTTTGACACGACTTGTAACGCGGCGTCACATTTCTTTCTTTTTTTTTTTTTTTTTATTCGGCACACAAAATATTCAAATAGAAAAAAATTAACAATTCCACAAACAAAACTAGTGAGTCCGAAAGGGTGTGGGCTGAAGCAAAGCTTATTAGCGCCCACCCCTGCTAGTACAAGTCCAACAATTCTAATCAGTCATGTTTACATAAATATAAATTCACTACTACATGTCGACACACAGACATACACATCAATATACTATTCACTTATAATTATATTTATATAGTACCAGATCACAAGAAAGTCGAATCAAGGCACTTTACGCCAGTAAGGACTAACCTTACCAACCCCCAGAGCAAGCACTAGGCAACTGTGGTGAGGAAAAACTCCCTATAAGGAAGAAACCTCAAGCAGACCAGGCTCTTGGGGGTGACCCTCTGCTTGGGCTGTGCCATATATACCTATATACATACGTATATACTTTACAAACATAAATATATACATACATATACACAATCACTTATATACATATACACCTACCCATATCTATATATCTACATACGCATATACATACCCACACATTCAAATATACAATAAGTCCCACTTATAAATTGAACATTCCATATAAATCAAATTATATTTGCTTCTTTATGATACTTAGGCATAATGTTCTTTTTGAGTAGTTTCTTAAATCTCACTAAGGTACTACTCATTCTAACCTCTGTTGAACATTTGTTCCATTTCCTCACCCCAACCACAGACACACAAAAACCCTTTACATTTGTTCTTACTGGTGGTTTCATAAAAATTGCACAACCTCTTAAACTATATCTGGATTCCCTCAATCGGAACAGACTCTGGACATGTCTCGGTAAGGCTTGGTTTTTCGCTCGAAATAAAGTTTGAATTGTAACGTAATCGACCAAATCAATGAATTTTAATAAATTTAAAGACACAAATAGAGAATGAGTTGGTTCACGATATTGTTTATTGCAGATGATTTGTATGGCTCGTTTTTGCAAAAGGAATATTGGATTGGTATTTGATTTGTAAGTGTTTCCCCATGACTCAACACAATATGTCATATATGGTACCATCAGAGAATGATATAAAGTAAGTAACCCTTCTTGCAGCAGTAGGTCTTTGGCTTTATACAAAATGGCTATAGTTTTTGACAATTTTGATTTCACATAATTTATATGTGGTTTCCAGCTAAGTTTATTATCAATTATAACACCTAAAAATGTATTCTCTGTTACTAACTCAATTTCCTTATTGTTTATAGTTACATTTTTACATTTGGGTGCCTGTTTATTTCCAAAAATAATACATTTAGTTTTCCCAAGGTTGAGTGACAACTTATTAGCGTCAAACAAAACCTTAAATTTTTCCAGTTCTTTCTCCACTATGTCCAGAAGCTGTTCAAGATTTTCACCGCTACAGAACACAGTTGTATCATCCGCAAAAAGGACACATCTCAGTGAACTCGACACCCAACTTATATCATTTATATAGATTATAAACAACAAAGGACTGAGCCCTGCGGCACCCCACATGTGACATCCCTGAGTTCAGAATTTGTATTATTGAATTGAACATACTGAAATCTGCCTTGTAAATAACTAGCTATCCATTCATATGCCAGACCTCTGATTCCATATTTCTGCAGTTTACTTAATAGTATTCCATGGTTAATTGTGTCAAACGCTTTCTGTAAATAAAAAAAAACACCTATTGTGTATTGTTTATTGTCAATTGCAGTTGCTATACTTTCCACAAAGTCCATCAAAGCATGTGATGTAGTTTGATACCTTCTGAATCCATATTGTTCTTCACAAATGATGTTATGCTTCAGTAAATAATCATTTAATCTTTTAGCAAATATTTTTTCCAAAATTTTGGAAAATTGTGGCAGGAGTGATATAGGTCTATAATTAGAAAATGTGTGTTTGTCACCAGTTTTAAACAGAGGAATTACTTTGGCTATTTTCATTTGAGAAGGAAATTTACCAGTACTTAGTGACATATTGCAAATATAATTGAACGGTTTTACTATACAATCAATAACTTTTTTTTAATAAAGCCATATCCAAATTATTAAAATCAGTCGATTTCTTACTTTTTGAACCATGAACCAGATCAAGTATTTCCCTTTCATGAGTACCACCAATGAACATTGAAACAGATTTGTTAAACGTTGAATTATTTACCCAGAAGTTATTAGTTGATGAGTCAATTTTACTGGCAAGATTTTTACCCACATTAACGAAGTATTCATTAAAGTGTTCAGCAATAGACTCGTCGTTATCAATCGTGATGTAGTTGTTACTCTGAAAAAATGAAGGATAATCTCTAGTTACTCTATTCTTTTTTACTATTTCATTTAATATGTTCCATGTGTTTTTGATGTTATTTCTATTTTTGACAAGTAACTCATTATAATATGTTTTTTTACTGAGTCTCATGATATTGATTAACTTATTCTTATATGTTTTATACTTACTTTCAGCTTCCTTAGTTCGTAGTTTTATGAATTGTTTATACAGTAAGTTTTTCTTTTTACATGCTCTCTGAAGTCCCTTAGTTATCCATGATTTGTTGCTATATTGATTTCTATATATTTTGTCAACAAATGGACAGTGTTTATTATACAAACTGGAAAAAATGGAAATGAAAGCATCATATGACCTGTCAACATCATCAACAAAAACATCTGACCAATTCTGACTTGATAAATCCTCCCTTAAATTATCAATTGTTTCAGGTGTTACTTTTCTACTCATGAATTTGATATTGCTTCGATACATACAACAACCCTCCAATGCAAAGACTGAGAAAACTGGCAAGTGATCACTGATATCACTGACCAGTAGTCCCCCACTAAGATTACCGGATATAACGTTAGTTAAAATATTGTCAATGAGAGTTGTTGAGTCCATAGTTATTCTGCTAGGATGAATGATGGTTGGAAACAGTCCTAAACAGTACAAGGTGTTTATAAATGAGGTAATTTGTGGATGATTGTGAGGGTTTAAAAAATCTATATTGAAATCTCCACAGACAAATAAATGCTTATTTCTGTTGATTTTGTTGTACATTCCTAAGATAATGTCTTCAAAGGTGTCAATATTTGTCCCAGGAGCTCTGTAAATGCAACTAACAACTATGTTTTTGGAGTTTATAGATGTAATTTCTATGGTAACACATTCCATGATGTTGTCCACTGTAAATGACATGTTGTTAATGAGTTTACAGTTATAATCTGACCTTACATATAATGCAACGCCTCCGCCCCTTCTCGTCTGCCTATTAACCAGGAACAATTCATAACCATCAAGATATACCAGATCTTTATTATCCTCATTTAACCATGTTTCTGAAATTGCAATAACTGAAAAACATTTTTTGGATGTTTTCAAACAATCATTAATAGTGGACAGATTACGAGAAAGACTTCTGCTGTTGAAATGTATAATTGAAAAATCTTCATCATTGATTTTATAATTTTTGAATTGTTCTTCTGTAAAATATTTGCACTGTCTCACAATATTCTCACTGGAAAAGGTATCAGGATCATTTTCAGATTCAAAGGGGTGGTTAGCAGAGTTATTATAATTAAATGTATCTAGACAGAGCTCCTGGGCAGAAATAAACGGGTCATTATCCTTAGTCATTATGTCTCTCTTGTCTCCGGGTGTAGATGATGTGGATGAGTGGGTTGCTCCAGTCTGCATCATGGTGCTGTGATGTGTTTGAGTCCTCATACCTATTGTTCATATTTGTCCAGCTCCTCGATGTTCCTTATTGCCATAACCTTTGCTTGTTCTGGTGATCCGTTCAGTTTGATGAATATTTTACAGTTTGAAGTCCATGTGTGCTGGATTTTTCCCTGTTTCTTTAAGAAGCGTGCTTTCCTGGCGATGTCGGCATTCCGTTTGGTGAGATGTTCATTGATGAATACGTTTGTCCCTTTCAGTTTTCTTCCTTGTTTTAACAGTGCTGTTTTGTGTTTTCTGTTGATGAATCTCATGATGACGGTTCGTTTATCACCGTCATTTCTCCGCGGCAGAGGGTGGCACGCTTCAATGTTATTTAAATCCATTTCTATACCTTTAGATAGGAGGAAATCAGCAACCTGTTTTTCCACACAGCTGACCTCCTGTTCACTGGGCTCCCCTCCGCTCTCATCTGTTACCGCCCGTGCGTAAGACCGTGGTTTGATGTGAAGACCTGTGATGATGACGTCGTTAATTCTGGTGTACTGCTCCAATTCAGCCACTCTATTTTCCAGCTGCACCAGATGCCAGTCTTTCTCAGCGTTCTGGAGCCGTAATGCCTTCACCTCCTCCACCAGATCCATGATTGATTTCTGTTGCTGCTTCACAACAGAAATCTCCTCTGATAGAAAGTCCAGAGATTTTTTAATATCGTCACCTTCCTCCGCCGTCAGAACCTTCTTAGGCCCCATGGTCGGCTTATGAGCAGCTTGACGATCGCAGATGTTAACAGCCTGCGTTGTTTGTCACCGGGATGGATCTGCAGTGCGCTGGTGCCGCGCGGCCTCGGTGTTTCCGCGCTGATGGATCCGCGGTGGCTGCACGAGGCCTCGGGGAAGCGGCACTCGTGACGCGCGGCTTTAATAACGCAGCGCGCGGCCTCAGTGAATTCACCACGTTGAGCGGGCCTCGGACGTTGTTGCTGTCCAGTCGCGGGGCTAAGTTGCCGGTTGAGGTGGTATTCCCACTGTCCGGGTTGGCAAACACCGGCGTGGCAGATGGCAACTACAAACACCACCTCTGAAAACTCAGGTACAAACTTTTTGCAGCTCGCTCTGACGACACGCAGCTCTCTAGTTACGACACGCCTTTCACTGCGCGCCACGATGAATCAGTTTTCTGTCACGTGCGCACAATTAAACTCTGCTCCAAATGTCGGTCCACAGTTCCTGCTGAAGCGCCTCAGAACGCTCCTGCAGGTGTTCCACCTGCTGTTGTAACCGCTGAGCGGGAGAACGTGTCTGAGCAACCAGAGGAGCGAGAGGAGACTCATGTGCAGCCAGACATTTCTGCACCTCCTCCAGTTCGGCGGAGGAAGAACCGCGCACAATTAAACCCTGCTGCACAACATTGTTTGATTGCTGACACCAAGTTGGCTAAAAGTCAAATTTCAGTGCTCTTCAGCGCGCTCCTGCGGGTGTTCCACCTACTGCATGTGCCTGATGTTTGGGAAAATGTGCAAGACGAGAGCTGCATGAAGCCACACATCTGGCGCTGTCCTCCTCCTCCTCTCTGTGCTACTCCATGGCACAGAGCCCAACTACGCATGCAGTCACAAAGTTCTTCTGAAAAACTGGAGCGATCTGAATTCGGTTGGATGAATATGGGTGTGTGTGTGGAGACAATTCACCTCGTTCACAACGTGACAGAACTTAACGATGTGCTCGATAGCGCGTAACAACGCGGAACACTATTCTTGACTGTGCGTAATGGTTCCTGATAATTCTCCGGCAACATGTGCCATATAATCGTAACGTGTGGTAACAGGTTGCAGCAGTTCCTGAGGACACCTGACGTCTCTGCCCCGAATCATCACATTCGTGATCAGCGGCCAAGAATGTGTACTTCGTGGCATTCGTGACTTGTCGTCGTTATGTGTAAACGTAGCATTAAGGACAGGGTGCAGCATACCACATGTAACTTAAAGGTGACTTGACACGAATTTGATCCACGCACTAATACGCAATCTGATGTGCGAGCAAATTCGTTGTAAAACGTTGAAATGTTCAAAATCTCTGGCATGCATTAATTACGTGAACGTCACGTGATTGTTGTGCAAACAGTTAAAAAAAAAACAGTCAGTGCGAGTCATTGCATCAACGCAGCGCATCACAGCACATCTGAACGATTATGACGAGATGTTAAATCTGTTAACATCATTTTACAGATACTCATAAGAAGGAATGAAAATACTGTTTTCTGTTATAACTGTTTTGCCAAGCTATTACAATATAAATGCCAAGCTATTACAATATAAATGTTCTAAATAATTACCAATTAAATGATTCCAAATGCGTTCTCCATCTCATGAAGCGCACGAGAGAGGGGGGAAAAAAAAAAGCTGCAGCTGTAGAAAATGACTCTGATTCCGGAAGTGATTAGAGGTGGTTTCATCAGACAAATGATTAATCCGCTATGAAATAAGTATTTTATATATACGCAGCATCCAGTGGCACAAAGTGCGGCATCCAGCGGAACACAGTGAGTGGCACTGGCACGACAAATTGTGTGGGAGTTAAATGCGTAAAAGTGTCAAGGCACCTTAACACTCAAGAACAGAAGATTAAACATGTCTGCCTCATGAAGGCACCTATTATAAATTGTTGTCATTGTTCACATCAGGAAGTTTTACAAGAAGCTCGGGCAGCAGGCCTGGCTGGTGGCAGCGATCACAGTGACTGAGTTCCTGATTGTGGTGAAGTATGACCCCAATACCATCATGCTGCCCATCCCCTTCTTCATCATTCAGTGCTGGATCTTAGGAATCCTCCTCATCTTCATTTGGACGCTGTGGCGCTTCTTTATCCGGTAAGAAGGGTGACTGGAGTTGTTAATAAACTCAGCATTTCATTTTATTTATTTTTTTTAATTCATGCAGTGCTGATGTTGGGGAGTGGTGGTCATTGTGATAAACACATTGTAGATGCAAAACCAGTTAACACATGTTAAATGGTTAAAAAATAAAAACTAATCACAAACTGTTGTACAGTCTGATAACTCAAGTGATCAGTTTTTAGCTTCTTCGTTAGTTTAGATTGTAAGCACTTTGGAAAAACAGTTTGGGTTTGATGGAAGGACAGATGAGGTATTGCTCAGCAGCATCTTGATGTTTTTGACAGAAAAAGTAATGAACGGCTCCTTTGACTTTGTGCTGTTTTGCTGATGGTGACTATTGGTGTTCAAATGTTGAACACCTGGCATGGGCAGAGCTAGAGCAGAGGCCAAGGTTGCACTGGCCTCCACTGAAATCTGATTGGACACAGATGATTGATGTGTCACGGCACCGGACATCTGGTTGAAGAGAGCTGCATTTTGAAATCAGTGACACATATTGACTGCTAGGCCCCTCCTGTACAGTAATTGGTGCTGTGTACCACAAAAAGGTCTAATCCACCTTAGTAAAAGAAGAAAAAGCTGAAAGGTTTTAGCCATGCTAATGTTCCCCTGAAGCATTTGCTCAAAAAAAGTATGAAGGACCTAAATGACATGGTGAGATGCTGAAAAGCTTCGCTTGTTCATGTCTGCAACATGTACATATTATTAAAATGGTACATAATAATGTATATAATATAGTGTGTGTGTGTGTGTGTGTGTGTGTGTATACAGTGGCTTGCAAAAGTATTCAGCCTCTTGGTATTTCACACATTTTAATTTATGGCATTTCAAATACATAAAGTAAACCAGGCTTCTCAATATAAAAATTTCTAAAATTATCTTCCTTAAATTTAAACAAACTGAAAGTAAATCTCTACAACCTGATATAAATTAATTAAAAATATAAAAGCCAAGATGATGGGTTGCATAAGTAATGGGCCCCTTTGGTATAATACCTGTAAATAAGCAGTTTTATTGCCAGTTTTCTTCAGACAAGTCGGGATGGATACATGAACATTTCGAAGTCACTGAATATGTCTTGGACTTTATTTACATGTTATGAAGACATACAAACAGTATGGCACTCTATGGTAAATCTGTGTGGAGGAGACAGTTCTCAAAAACTGAGTAACTGTGCAAGAAGAAGAGTGAGGAAAGCCACCAAAACACCCAGACAACCCAGAACAAGTTATGGGCTTCTGTGACTGTGATTGGAGAAATTGTGCACAGTGCATGTTTTGCATTTTGTATCCCCAGTTATACAGCTTCATGATGAAGTGGAGCAAAGGAGGGTTTTCTTAAAAAGAAGACCAGAAAGTTCAACTACAATTTGCCAGAAGGTACATTTGAGATGCAAGCCTAGATTTGATGTTTAGTGAAAGAAGACCGCCACGTTTTCGCTGCCAGGCAAATGGCAAACTTCGACTGGGGGTATCCAGCCGCCAGATCAATAGTCATTGCGCTGGGTGACGCGGTCTCATATACTGTTGACTGATGTCACCCATGTCACGCCCACTAACGTGACTTTGTTGGTATAAGACTCTACCTCTGCGCATGCGCACGTGGGATAATCCAGGTGCTAAGCACTGCCATCTGGTGGTCAGGAGGAATGAATTGGAACTCCAGAGTGTAAATAATACTTGGTCCAGTTACATGTGTTCAGGTAACGCTGTTTTCAGAGAAAGGGCGGATGTCGCCTCAGATCTGTTATAAACTTGTGTTTTCTCTGCCTCTGTGTTCTTACAGTGACATCACACTCCGCTACAAAGAAACCCGTCGGCGCAAACAGGAAACTCCGACAGAGTGGGACCGCCCTCTGGCCAACAGCAGCTTGGCCACACCCTCTGGGCGGAGCAAACTCAACGGCAGCTCTGAGATGCTGCGACAGAGAAAGTCCTGAGGGGATTATGGGCTGGAGGCAGTCGTCAAAGTTCTCAGCACTGATTCCAAAAAATAGAGACCAATTTTTAGAGAACGGAAAACACTCGAGATAAATCGCAGCACCAGTGTGAACCACACCGGCATTCAGGCAGTGCATGATCTCGTTGTCACCGTGGATTTACCTCATTCTGTTTTTAGAAGACATGAAGCTCGTGTGTGTTACTGGATGTTTGGGAGAAACTGAGTGTGCAGCAGATGTGGCACAAGTTCTTATATGGAACCAAGAAAATGGAGAGATTTGTGACCAAAGTGCCAGCAGCAGAGTGGACTCCTGACAGAACCTGGGATCAGTGTCACATTGGATGAGGATGTTTAGGTGTGTGTGTGTGTGTGTGTAATGCTATGCAATGTTCAGTATGAATGCATTAACACTCACCTAACAGTGACATTGGTTTTGGTTAAAATGTTTGTCTGGGCTGTTACAGTACTTCTTACTTAGGTTCATAGGTAATAGAGTTTACATGTGGTTTATGAATTTAGTTCTCTTAACAGTTCAGAGTTCCTGTTCCTAAAGGTTCTTGAGGTCCAAAGGTGTGCTGGTTACAAGAAACTGAAATGGACCAAAGCCTGGAGATCAGTTTGCCTGATTAGTCAAGCCTGCTGTTTCCTCGTTCTTGATTGTCTGAGCATCTCTGAACTATTTAATTAGCACTGGGTGGATGTGCAGGAGCAGGGTCAGTGACCTGTTTTGGGGCGTTGTCTTACTGCTGGACCTTTATGGTAACCTGTTGTGATCACGAGCGTGTGGGATGCAGAGACTGTGCAGCACACTAACAAACTACGACAATCGTCCATACCGGGGTGTCTCTTGTAGACGCGACTGGACACGCTGCTGCCGTCACTCTCTAGTCAAAAACTGGAATTCTTAACCAGATTAATTCCGGCTCGTGAGCAACAACAACACAGTTTTTTTTTTTTTTTTTCTCATCAGACTTTAAATATCGTTCTTTTTCCTGTAGGTGGTGTGAGGTTGCAATGTTTTGGGAACATGACACAAAATAGGTCAGCTTTAAACATTCAGGGCCTAGAAAATCAGCCTCTTTCACAATGATTTGTCAACGTTATCTGTAGAAATAGAAGTGAATGATTTGAAAATGGAAAGCAAATTGAGGGTGGTGTGCGCAGCTTCAACCGTGATTCCAGCTTTTGCTTTCCAAGCTGTGCTGCATTCTTGCTTTCCACTTGATACATCATGACCATGGTGAGAGCGCACGTACCATCCTCTGTCTACGCCGCTCCAAATGTAAATGATTTCATTCTTGGTCCTTACGTCACCCTTCCAGTGAAAACGTTAACCTCCGTGCAGGAAACCAGTGAATCATTTCAGATTCCTGTGAACGGCTGTCCACTGTTGTAGTACCACTGATTGTCCGGGGGTGGGGGTGGTGACATGGCCAAACCCAGCTCAGCATCTTGTGCTAATTTCAGCTTTTCTGTTCTATTATAGTTTCATTGATTGCTTTATATGGATCGGGTTAATGACGGCTGTTTCTGTGAACATCTTGATTTTTTTTTTTTTTTAAAGAAAATAATTAGGCCTTGTGACTGTTTTATAGATGGACTGTGAAGTTCTTGTTACACTTGGCTCTGCTTTAATCACATTTTTTTTTTTTGTGCTCCCCCCCTTGTTGGTGATATGTTTCAGGGTTCTGATCATTTATTTAGCTACAAACATTTATTTTTAAATCTAAACTGTTACTGCACATGTTACCTTCTTAATGATGAAACAGATCATGATGCTGCACTACATCTGTCTCTAACTTTGACAGTCTGCTAAAAAGCCAAGCTTTACTTTAAGATGTGACCTGTGAATTTAACACTTTGTTTGCTTATTTTTAAGTAAATCAACTCTTATTTATTTTGTGCATCAAATCAGAATTCATGAAATTAGGTAGAAAACGGAATGAGCAGTCAAAGTAAATTGTATTGATTGGTTCAGTGTAAAACAAACGTCAACTGGAAGAGGTCCTTCGTCCAAGATTAAATGTAATATGTATGGCCGCATGATGGTGGTCGACTTTTTTTTTAAGCAGAATTTTTGTGGGTATATGATCAAATCTACTACTGCACCCTGTTTTTTTGGTTGTTTTGGTATTTTCAGTAGAATAAACTGAAAACCTAAAATTGTCTTTGTTCTGGAATTTAACTACAAATAGACTTTCATGTAATGTATAATTTTATACTAAAATGTCAGACAAGCAGATTGGGATTTCAGTCACATCAGGCCCCCCCCCCCCCCCCCCCCGTTTTGTTTAGGGAATTTTTTCTTTTTTGCTGCATTTGAAGTCTGTCTACAGTTTGCCATTGCCCACCTGTTTTAAATCTAATTTCAGCTGTAACACCAGTTTGACCTAAATATTGCAGGTGAGGCGAGCAGAGCTCCCCCAAGTAAACTATAGGCGCTTTTCTACTACACAAAAGTAGCACTACTCTGCTCGACTCTACTCGGTTTTTTTTGCTTTTCCATATGTTGCTTGTCCTGTTTCTTCTCAGAGGACAACCTAGTTTTTAAATCAGTCCCATAAACCATTTTATACAAATTTGTTCCAGTGAAGACAGATTCATTAATGCAGTAACAGCCAGTGCAGTTACACATCTGCTTTATTGCATAGTTCAATATAATACCTGATAGTTTTCACCCCTGAAAGAACAAAGATCACAACATGTGCATGGAGTGTATCCAACCAGAACTGAAGACATTGCAGATTAAATAATCTGGAGAACATGCATGCACACATACACAAAACTGATTCAAATTAGTTCAGCCCTCACCTGTGTGGTTATTTGCACATAGACACAGCACCACTGTTGGAACAGGTGCACTTCAGGAAAGGTTTTAAAAATGTTGACAAACTACAAGACTGTCATACGCCAGTACCCGTCTGTAGTTAAGGTAAACTCAAAGAGATCAAACCAACAGCAAAACCACGTCGCTTTTGTCAAAATACAGTAATGATGTTGAAAACATGTCCATGACACAAACTTCCAACAAGTTAAGTCTGGGAGTGTGCGCTGCTGTCGCCACATCTACAACACCACAGAACCATCTTAAATCCTGAATAGCAATGAGCCAGACAGGCAACTGGTCCATCCTCACTTTTCTATCAGGCACAGTCAGGTGATGTGTAGGCGTGTCCTCAGTCTGACCCCCAGTTGCTGGGGTCCTCAACAGTCAGGCACCTGAGTGTTGGATCATTCCCAAAGAACCACACTGCTTGTTCAAAATGTATCTGATGCTCCCTCACAGTCCAACCAAAGGGCTTAGGGTTAGTACCAAACACATCCAGTCTTCACCTTAGGTCACTAGTTAGGGTGAATTCTCACAACCACACAGGAATCACGAGGAGCCTAAAGACTGCGACCTTCATTCTCTTGTAAAGACCATCAACAGACACCTCTGTCCAGTGGCCTAATGACCCATGAGTGACTTATCTTCTGCATTTTCAATAACGCGTGCGAGATTCACAAAGGGAAGTCCACGAAGGAAAAAATTCCTAAGCTATTCAGTACTGAGAACATTTTGGTGTCTAAATGACTC
Organism: Thalassophryne amazonica; assembly: GCF_902500255.1. NCBI lineage: Eukaryota > Metazoa > Chordata > Actinopteri > Batrachoidiformes > Batrachoididae > Thalassophryne > Thalassophryne amazonica. The sequence goes on along the minus strand of NC_047110.1, from coordinate 38,145,500 downwards.
ACACGGAGCGCTGGATTTTCTTTGGCGAGTTTACAAAGGCACAATGTAACCATTGTGAATAAATTCAAGGTGCAATCAAAGCTAGCGGTAAGTTAAAAAAATTCTGTCAGATCACGCACACTGCTACGTACAATATAAAAACGAAGATGTTACTGAATGACACATTCAGTTTCAGTAAGGCTACGAGTTCATAATCTGACAGCTGCCTGTGTTCCGGCTCCAGAGGAACTCAGGTCTGTTCTTGAAAACACGTTTGGCTTTACGATCTGACCAGTTTAAAACCTTGACCTGTGTCCAAGATGGCTGGTGGAAACCAGTTCAGTTTGATCCTCTTCAGACATCGCAGCCAGGCACCACACAGCCACAGCACGCTGACGCTGCTGCTTCCCTGCGCCACTTGCACCACTGGGTAGGTCACCCACGGGAAGTAAACCTTCCAGTGCTCTGTGATGTCACTGTCTGTGGGCAGGTGCAGCGAGTAGTCGCTCCAGTGTTTGGAGACACCGTAAGCGGCAGAAACCGCTCCACCCCTCACAGGCCACTGGATGCCGCTGTTTGAGTGGCAGTTGAACTCCACCCACTGAGAAATGAAATCTCCAAGCTGGGGCAGGTCCTCCACATCTGTCATTCGAGCAAGTTCCGCCCCTTGCACAGCCACATGCAGACCCTTCACCTTCCTGACCGCCTTCACCCATGGCAACGAGTTATCGCAGTCGAGCACCAGAATGAGGCGTGAACAGAAGCTGCCGTTCTTTTCCCTCCACCAATCCACGATTTGCTCCAGGTGCACAGTTTCGCCACCTGGTGGGAAAAAGCAGTGACTACACATCATTGACTGCATGTCGCTCAGCATATATCTGAAACTGCAACGATAACATGAACTCCACAAACAGAATGAAGGTGTACAAACTGGGTTTGGTGGTTTCAAGTCTGTTTCTAGTTTCACTGCATCATGAGATAAATCAACTGCAAGGTGAACCTCAGTTTTTTCTTCTGCATTGCTACAAATCACCAGTTGAGAATTAAGGGTAATCAAACTTGGCAGAAGTTTTAAAATGAGCCAAAGTGCAGCTGTCTTAAGGTGACGAGGTTGAAACAAAACAAAATAACAAGACAGAGGATGGAGCTGAAGGTTAACAGACATCAAAAAACACAAAACTCAGCATGGAGGAAGCCTTGAGCCTCCAGGACAGCTAATGAGTACTTGTATTAGTAGTCGCATAAAACACTTAACATGATCACCATTTATCCAAATTACTTTTGGAACATGTTCCAATATATATATACGAGGGCTGTTAGAAAAGTATCCAACCTTTTTATTTTTTCAAACACCTGATGGATTTGAATCACGTGTGCTTGCATGAGCCAACCTTGAACCTTCGTGCGCATGCGTGAATTTTTTTCACATGTCGGTTGCGTCATTTGCTTGTAAGCAGCCTTTGTGTGAGGATGGGTGGAGTCTCTCATCGTTTTTTCTTTGCAAGGAAATGGCGGATCGACTGGAGCAGCGCGACTGCATCAAATTTTGCCAGAAACTGGGCGACAGCCAGGTGGAAACCATTCGGATTATTCAGACGGCTTTCGGTGACGATCCTATGGGCATCACACAGATTGAGTGGTACAACCGGTTTAAAGACAGCCGCACAACGGTGGAGAGCACGCAACACTCTGGGCGGCCATCAACATGCTGAAACGACCAGATCATTCCAAAGTGAACGCTGTGGTGATGTGGGACCGTCATGTGACTATCCGAGAAATTGCGGAAGAGGTGGACATCAGCACTTTTTCGGCACATTCCACTGTGACAGAAGATTTTTCCATGAAAAGAGTTGCAGCGAAATTCATCGGCACAAAGCTGATGGCGCAGCAAAAGCGCCTTCATGTTGAAGTCTCACAGGACATGTTGTGACATGCTCACCTCGTCCACAATTCGGAAGATATATATATATCTATATATACGAGTATATCTATATATATATAGATATATATATACATACATACACACAACCCCTGGCAAAAATTATGGAATCACCGGCCTCGGAGGATGTTCATTCAGTTGTTTAATTTTGTAGAAAAAAAACAAATCACAGACATGACAAAACTAAAGTCATTTCAAATGGCAACTTTCTGGCTTTAAGAAACACTATAAGAAATCAAGAAAAAAAAAATGTGGCAGTCAGTAACGGTTACTTTTTTAGACCATGCAGAGGGAAAAAAATATGGATTCACTCAATTCTGAGGAATAAATTATGGAATCACCCTGTAAATTTTCATCCCCAAAACTAACACCTGCATCAAATCAGATCTGCTCATTAGTCTGCATCTAAAAAGAAGTGATCACACCTTGGAGAGCTGTTGCACCAACTGGACTGACATGAATCATGGCTCCAACACGAGAGATGTCAATTGAAACAAAGGAGAGGATTTTCAAACTCTTAAAAGAGGGTAAATCATCACGCAATGTTGCAAAAGATGTTGGTTGTTCACAGTCAGCTGTGTCTAAACTCTGGACCAAATACAAACAACATGGGAAGGTTGTTAAAGGCAAACATACTGGTAGACCAAGGAAGACATCAAAGCGTCAAGAAAGAAATCTTAAGGGTGATTCTTAGACTACGGGCACTTATTATGTCCTTTGATCATATTGTATGAAAAACAGAAAAAAGGGGAAATTTCACACTTTTATAGTTATCTTTACAATGAAAGTGTGTTAAGAAATTTGTTCTAGTAGTCTATGATGACTTTTTCACCTTTTTTCAGCATCATTATATGCAAATATTGCCGTTTTGTGCTTGTCCCACACCCAGACTTTTGATCTTCAATGATAAAAATGAATGGTAAAGAAACATTTTTTCTAATGTTTTAAAATATCTCTGAATAAAATATCAGTAAAATAATCAAAACATAATTGGGGTATTCAATGTCATACAACTGTTGTGATTTTTTAAACAAAATGTAGTTGTCCCACATTATTGCCGTAATTTCCACCACAACACTGTAATGTCCCTTTAAACAGTTTGTATGAAAGATTGTTTGGGTAGTTTCTATGGAGATAAACAGTGACAACATGTATATAGCGCCAAATCACAACAAACAGTTGCCCCAAGGCGCTTTATATTGTAAGGCAATGGTGTGGTGGAAATTACATTTACAAGACCAATAGTGCTCGTAGTTAAAGAATCACCCTTAAAGCAATATGTCTCAAAATCAAAAATGCACAACAAAACAAATGAGGAATGAATGGGAGGAAACTGGAGTCAACGTCTGTGACCGAACTGTAAGAAACCGCCTAAAGTAAATGGGATTTACATACAGAAAAGCTAAACGAAAGCCATCATTAACACCTAAACAGAAAAAAACAAGGTTACAATGGGCTAAGGAAAAGCAACCGTGGACTGTGGATGCACAATAAATAAATGCACAAGTTTACGTTGATGTGAAAACATTCCTTGCAAAAAGACACATAGGGTCAATGTCATGGCCTGCAAATAGTCCGGATCTTAATCCAATTGAAAATCTTTGGTGGAAGTTGAAGAAAATGGTCCATGACAAGGCTCCAACCTGCAAAGCTGATCTGGCAACAGCAATCAGAGAAAGTTGGAGCCAGATTGATGAAGAGTACTGTTTGTCACTCATTAAGTCCATGCCTCAGAGACTGCAAGCTGTTATAAAAGCCAGAGGTGGTGCAACAAAGTACTAGTGATGTGTTGGAGCATTCTTTTGTTTTTCATGATTCCATAATTTTTTTCCTCAGAATTGAGTGATTCCATATTTTGTTCCCCTCTGCTTGGTCTAAAAAAGTAACCGTTACTGACTGCCACTATTTTTTTTTTCCTGATTTCTTATAGTGTTTCTTAAAGCCAGAAAGTTGCCATTTGAAATGACTTTAGTTTTGTGTCATGTCTGTGATCTGCTTTTTTCTACAAAATTAAACTGAATGAACATCCTCTGAGGCCGGTGATTCCATAATTTTTGCCAGGGGTTGTATATATACACACATATATACATACACAGCCAGATCCACATGTAGTTGTACAGTAACAGTTTTTGTAATTTTACTGCTGTACCCCAGCATAATGGAGCTGAAACAATCTAGATGTGGTTGTAGTGTAAGCTCAGCCTGAATGCAAGCGGTTTAACAAAAAACACACATTAATCATTTAGGAATTACAGACATTTCTATACATAGTAAAATACCCACAACAGCTCAGGAGTTAGAGGCTGCTGTGGCTGTGGCTGGAGGAACCTTTGCCTGCTGTGTCAGCAGTTACACAGCCTCATGGGGGAATGGAACCAACAAGGATTTTATGACATTTCAGTTCCAGTTTCCAGATGGCTTTTAGTTAACAGCTAAATTGTAAATACAAATGTTAAAATATCTGTGAAATGTAATGACTGATGACTGAATTTTAAAATTGCTTTGCCACATGTAACATCATGACAATGTATTGTGATATACAAAAAATGACAATCATGATGCTGCAAAATACATCTCAATATGATTATCAAGCACACCTCAACTATGAATATATACACAATACACAGCTCTGTCCCACACTGTTCTCCATAAAGAGCAGCAAGCGCACCATGTCGAACTGCCATTGCCAAGTTTGAAAACCTACATCTACTAAAGAAATAATTAAAATGCAAATATCTTAACATGTTATTCTGTTCTGAGACAAGTGGTAATCCCACTATTCTGCTCAATACCAAAAATAAATTACGATTATTTTAGGGTAGAACTGTGTGCATTTACACAGACTGATGTCAGTGTACTGCCATGTAATGAGCTCAACTGCACAACAGGAGCAACTTGGGAACTTCCCCCCAATCTCAATTCTCTTTTGTACCCCTTCCCCTTGGCCCTACCCTACCCCTACCCCTTTAAAACAAGGGGTAAGGTGAAGGGGTATGCCTCGAGCCCTATGAACTGAGACACCCCTCCACCTTAGGAGGAAAAAAAAAAAAACTGTCAAACTGCCGTCTTCACTGTTTGTTAACATGGCAACCAAAACACAACTTGTTGCAGTAGCCTGTTTGCTTTTTTTATTTTCTCGCCTTTCTGCATAAATGCAAAGAAATAGAAGAAGTCACAGATTTCTTCGACGCATCGCAATCATGTCATGTTAATTAATTTAATTCGTAATTTATAATAAGAATTAATAGTATTAACAATTAATTCATTAGTAATTACTTAATGTTAATAATCCCATTAATAATATTAATAATTAATATTGTTTGATTAATAATTAATTGATTATTAATTGATTAATTATTTAGTAATTAAAATATATAAACACTTGAAATATATCAGTCTGTGTGCAGTGAATGAGTTTCACTTTTTGAATGGAATTACTGAAATAAATCAACTTTTTCATGATATTCTAATTATATGACCAGCACCTGTATGTATGTTATGGGCTGCATCTAGTTCTGTTAACCTTATATTTCTTTTTCAAATTCTCCCATTTTTTGCATTTTCTGCCTGAAATCTTATTAGGAGATGAGTTTGCTCAGGGCTCCCTCTTTGTTTACCAAATACACACACGTTACAGACCTTGAAATCCAACAGCAGGGTTTGCTATTATCCAAAGATTTATGAACATACAAACTAACGTGCTTACACTTTATCATGATTTTCTCCATTGTGAAATATAAAAGTGTCTTATCGTAGCGTTCGTGTGTATGTGCATTATAACGCCTCAGCACACGAGCGAAGTTACGATATTCTTCAGAACGACAATATACGCAACATGCATCCAGCAGCATACATGTTGCTGTCATAGACAACTGCCTGTAAAGTTTTTTGGCAGGTTATAACTTTCTAAACAGCGTAATTTGTAATGAAAGTCATTTCATTTGTGCGGCTCTTTCGGTGCCATGTTTGTTTTTGTGGAGACAGCGGTAAGCAACTCCTACCCCTCCAAACGGTATTTAGCCCTACGCCTACCCCTCCACCTCGCTCCAAAAAGAGAACTGAGAAAGCCCTCTGTCCCTCGTGCCCGTGCAAAATGTAGGGGAAGGGGTAAGGAGAAGGGCCGAGGGGTAGAATTGAGACTCAGCCTAAGTGTTTTACCCAGGGTCTCCAAGGATCCTCTGGTCTCAAGACCACCACACCAACACCTCCCTAATAGCACATGTACCATTATAAATATTACAGTGTTAATGAGAAAATACTGCTGTGGGCCTGCAGCAGACACTCAGTAAAGTACAGATTTAAACTCATAAACAACAATTTTCATTTGTTTCTTGTATAAGAAACATGATACAGCAGAGGCGGCTCAATGAGGTAAAGAGTTGTGCTCTCAAACGGTAGGCCTGGGTATGATTCCCAATCATGCTACCTGTCTTGTGTCCTTGGAGATAAAACTTCATCTGTATTGGCCCAGTCCACCCAGGTGTAAATAGGTACCAGCCTTGGCTGAAGAAGTAACCTGCATCGAACCAGCATCCTGTCCAGTGGGAGATGCTGACTCTCATGGGCTTCATGCTACAGTGTTCAGGGATAAGCACGAAGACCAACGCACCTCAGAGCCTATATACAGTGCACCCAGAAACTATTCACAGTGCGTCACTTTTTCCACATTTTATGTTACAGCCTTATTCCAGATCCACCTTTGATTTGCTGTGGCGACCCCGAGTGCAAACAAGGGAGCAGCCGAAGGGACTTACCTTTTTATGTTACAGCCTTATTCCATATTCCTCAAAGTTCTACACACAATACCCCAAAACGACAATGTGAAAAAAGTTTTTTTTTCCCCAAGACTTTCTGCAAATTCATTTGGAAAAAAAAAAGAAACCACATATAGGTATTCACAGCCTTTGCATCCTGTTTCCACTGATCATCCTTGAGATGTTTCTTTAGCTTAATTGGAGTCCATCTGGAGTAAATTCAGTTGATTGGACATGAACTGGAAAGAGACAAACCTGTCTACATATAAGGTCCCACAGTTGACAGTGCATGTCGGAGTACAGACCAAGCATGAAGTCAAAGGAATTGTATGTAGAACTCCAAGACAGGATTGTCTCTAGCCACAAATCTCAGGAAGGGTAAAGAAACATTTCTGCTGTTATGAAAGTACCAATGAGCACAGTGGTCTCCATCATCCATAAATGGAAGAAGTTCAGATCTACCCGGACTCTTCCTACAGTTGGCTGCTCGCCTAAACTGAGCAATCATGGGAGAAGGACCTTAGTCAGGGAGGTGACCAAGAACCTGACGGTCACTCTGTCAGAGCTCCAGCATTCCTCTGTGGAGAGAGGAGAACCTTCCAGAAGGACAACCATCTCTGCAACAATCCACTGATCAGGGCTGTATGGTAAAGTGGCCAGACGGAAGCCACTCCTAGGAAAAGGTACATTGTAGCCCTCCAGACCTGAATCTGACTAAACATCTCTGTTGAGTCTGAAAATGGCTGTGAACCAACACACCCCATCCAACGTGATGAGGCTTGAGAGGTGCTGCAAAAAGTAATGGGCAAAACTGTCCAAAGATAGGTGCACCAAGCTTGTGGGATCATATTCAAGAAGACTTGAGGCTGTAATTGCTGCCAAAGGTGCATCAACAAAGTATTGAGCAAAGGGCGTGAATACTTATGTACGTATGATTTCTTGTTTTTTTATTTTTAATAAATTTGCAAAAATAAAAAACTTTTCATGTTGTCATTATGAGGTGTTGTGAGTAGAATCTCCATTTTGGAATGAGGCTGTCACATAAAATGTGGAAAAAGTGAAGCAGCGTGAATACTTTCCAAATGCACTGTATAACTTACACAAATACACAAATACCCTCAGATCACTTTGTTGTTTTCAGCACTGAGCGGCGATCGAAACCGTTTGTGGCGCAGTTTTATTTGTTGTTTGCGCTCTAAAGGCTCAGGTGCAGTGATCTCAGGTAAACGTTGTTTAGTGTGTTTTACACAAATTTCCTAACAGTTTCTGTTTTAGTTACTACTTTTGGACACCGTACTTACCTGCTAGCGCCCACTCTCCTGTGCGGTGGGTGTGGCCACTATAGAAGATGATGTAGGTGTCGTGGCGAGGTCCGTCTGCAGTGCGGAGCTCCAAGAAGGATTTCATCTTTGCCTGCAGAGCCTCCAGGGTCACCCCACTGGTGGAATAGTCACAGCCAAAAGTCTCAATCAGGTGGTGGGCGAAGAACCGCTGCACGCTGCTCAACATGCCCGTAGCACGCATGCTTAGCTCCTGTACTTGATCTGGAGGCAGCAATATAGGCTGGCCGTCAGGACTGTAAGGAAAACACAAAGCAGACTAACTCAGTAAACGAGTCTATAGATGAAGGCTGGCAATCATTCACAGCAGATCATGTGATCAATCATTAGTAACAGCCTCGTTAGTAACATGAAAAATCCTTTGACCCCTGACCAACTTTAGTAATGAACATGTATGGCACCCCTGAATTTAAAGTAGTGAATGTAAACTATGTTCACAAATGAAGGCAAATTAACCAATTTTGTAAAAACAAACAAAAAACTTAAATATCCAAAGTTGATGAACAACTTTGGATGCTCACAGTGCCACTCTCACTGGACCGAAATCTCTGCAATTTTGGCATTGTAGGATAGCTCGCGCCCACAGATTGAGCTCGCCGGACTATTTTCTCACCACCCTGCTCAGCGTGCCGCTCTCGTTGGAGCAACAAAACACAATGTGTCTCTTCCCAGATAGATCTCTTTCAGTGCAGCTTCTTGTCTGACTTTAACATGAAGTTAACACCCAAGTCTTTCATCGCCAACTGTGAATGGTAATCAAACCATTCCAATCGTATCTTTCTGAACTCTTCCGCATCAAACTCCATAATGTCAGTCCTTACAATGCTCATATAAGTTTCTAAAATATTTATTACAGCCACTCTTAAAACTTTAGTTATCTTCATAATTTTATTTCTGGTAAATTTTAGAATTAATTTAGATGAGATATACTCATTATCTCACAGGAATATATCACAATTATCTCGGAACTACTTTTTGCACAGGAATTCATCAAGCATGTTGGCCGTTGGTGTGTACTACCACAGAATACCCAGAAACTGGAAAGTTGGATGAGAAAATACAACTTATATGTATTTCTATGTAATCTGACCTGCTGAATTTAAATATTGTTGGAAAGCTGTATCCCTACTCCTTCACCCCATAATTAGCAAATAAATAAATAATTTAGTGACTGCCTAGTATTGTTACCGCTAAAAAAGTAAGTCATCTTTGATTTGACCAAGGCAAGCAAATGAGCAAAATGAAGTAAAAAGAATGATAGTTTGAAATGAAACACATTTCTTGAATAAATATGCATGTCTCCAAAGGTCAAATGTGGGTTCTAATATCTATCTAGTAATAGTGTGGTTACGTAAATAATACAAATGTTCCTTAAGTTTAACATGAACATTAAAGTACCTGATACATAATACAAACAGTCTAGCATGAACATTGAAAACAACACTACTGTAGTGTATCACCTAACTCTAACCCTGCACAAATATGAAGACTTGACAATCTTATACATATATCAATTTCTCCATTGATAAAAACCTATGATGCATTTGTATGACCCGCAGCAAAGCATGCCAGATTTCCTGAATTTGCAGCGATGAGAGGAACAGCCAGATGTGCAAGTGCAGCTCACCAATTGCAAGCAGGACTCTGGTATGGGGGTTAATGTGAGCAGAGTTGGTACTAACTGTCCATTTCTGGATGCAATGTATATGAACAAAATCATTTATAAAGATTTGATCACATTTACATGAAAGCTGATGGAATGACAGGAAGAAATGGCTTGATTTACACACGCGCACATACACCCACGAAATAAAGGAAAAACAAAAGGGGAGGGGGAGAATTAAAAATAAATAAACCTGTTAATGATCAAAGTCCCAGGCCAAACTCAAATTCTGGGCCACGTGCTTTTATATTGGGCTAAGGCAGAATGTCTATTTCAAGTGACTGGGTACAAATACACCTATAGTTACGATTAACCACCAATATAAAGTCACCTTTCAACTCGTCACAAGACCTTTGAGCTTGGGTAACCTTAAAAGGTAAAACTCAAAATCATAACTGTTTAACTCAAACAATGGGAGACAATGTGGATTAACCATGGTGGAAGGGTTGTGTGCTATTTATTCCATGGGTTAAAGCAATAAATTTTCATTCGACTGAAATTTTTTCCTGGCAAAAATCAATGCCAGTAATTCCTTAAAATGTGGCGTAGTGGGGGCACACACTTTTTTGTTCCTCAATAAATACATTATACAGTATACAAATCTATTCTAAATAACCTCTAAGGAGAGAGAGAGACAAAGCATAAAAAAAGAATGCAAAAGCTGAACATAAATGTACATAAAAGGGTGGTGGTGGGGTGGGGGGGGGGTGTAGTCTTGATTCTGGGGGGGTCTGGGGGTGCTCCCCCAGAACATTTTTAAAAGAGCAAGTCAAATTTTGTATATTCTAATGAATTTTAATGGGTATGAAGCCCTCTGAAACTCATTGAAAACTCACTTCAAACTGTGAAGTAAAAACACAGTATTGATTATGGGGGGTCTGGGGCATCTCCCCCAGATTTTTTTTTTTTTTAAGAGCAAGTCAAATTTTGTATATTCTAATGAATTTTAATGGGTATGAAGCCCTCTGAAACTCACTGAAAACTCACTTCAAACTGTGAAGTAAAAACACAGTATTGATTATGGGGGGTCTGGGGCATCTCCCCAAGAATTTTTTTTTTTAAGAGCAAGTCAAATTTTGTATATTCTAATGAATTTTAATGGGTATGAAGCCCTCTGAAACTCACTGAAAACTCACTTCAAACTGTGAAGTAAAAACACAGTATTGATTATGGGGGGTCTGGGGCATCTCCCCAAGAATTTTTTTTTTTTAAGAGCAAGTCAAATTTTGTATATTCTAATGAATTTTAATGGATATGAAGCCCTCTGAAACTCACTGAAAACTCACTTCAAACTGTGAAGTAAAAACACAGTATTGATTATGGGGGGTCTGGGGCATCTCCCCCAGAATTTTTTTTTTTTTAAGAGCAAGTCACATTTTGTATATTCTAATGAATTTTAATGAGTATGAAGCCCTCTGAAACTCACTGAAAACTCACTTCAAACTGTGAAGTAAAAACACAGTATTGATTATGGGGGGTCTGGGGCATCTCCCCCAGAATTATTTTTTAAAGAGCAAGTCAAATTTTGTATATTCTAATGAATTTTAATGGGTATGAAGCCCTCTGAAACAAAGAAAACTCACTTCAAACTGTCAAGTAAAAATTCTTCGTCTTCTGTAGTATTTTGATTGTTTCTAATCCGCTAAATGTGCCAAAAGGGTGCTATGTCGCTGGCTGTACAGTCAATAAAATACAAATTAGGGCCTAAAGCAATTGACAACATTTTTCTCCTGTGCACAAAGTAACAATGTGACCCGTTTTGAAAATGCATGCGCACTGAGAGACTCAAAACTGGCTTATTCACATTTAATCAGTAAAATGTTCTCACTCCTAAAACAAACTAGGGCTGCAACTAACGATTATTTTAGTAATCGATTAATCGGGATTATTTTTGTCAATTAATCTTTTTTTTTGTTGTTGTTGTTTTTTACTTACATGTGCACATAGATACATCACCGACACACCACAAAGAGATTTCCATCAGGTTTCACCCGATTATGAGCATTTATAGATGCCTACAGAAACCATCTCAACCACTGACAACATATAACAGCAAGAGTCCACAAAAGTATTTTAAAGGCCTGACTAAAGTGTAATATGTGATCTTTAATAAGATATTTTCATGAAAAAAGACACAAATGTGCAGTTTACTGCATTTTTTCTTGTGTAAAAACACAGCTCAGATGTGGTTTGATCAAAACAAATTCATTAAACTTAAATAAAACAGGGATGAAGTGGAGGTGTAACAGTCACTCTGCGTTCACAGGAAACAATTATTTCTATATTTATTTATGTTCATTGTTAGAAAATCACCAATATCGAGCTACTATCATGAATGTGAAATAAGGAGATCTTAAACTCCAATCGCCTTTAAGTTCCCGGCCGTTCCATTCCGTCTGTCCGTCATGAATAAATTTAGACAGCTGGCAAAAGAGCACACCCTGCCATTTTGCCGGTGCCGCGTACGGCGAAATATCATCCAGTTCAACTTTGCCGAGGGCACCATGTTGAAATAAACTCTGCGATGATGTCATCTGAACTAGCCAATCAGCAAGGAGATCCGGTCAAATAGAGCTAGGTGCGTGTTTGCCGTATCCGGCAAAATATCCACTGCTTATTAATTATTACTAATATTGTTGTTGTTGCTATTATTATTATTAATATATAAATAAAAATAAATTAAAAAAATATTACAATTTGTAATACATTTGACTCTTTTACGACAACAAAAGTTAAGCCATTAATTATTATACAGAAAACAAATGCACACAAACGTGCTGAGATGTGAGCAGCTTAATGATAACTTTAACATTGAAAACGCCATAGACATGCTATCGCGTTAGCATCGGTCCCGTTTTTAAGTTATAAAATACATATCTATCAACTATTTCAGAAGACCATAACAGGTCAGTTTAACATAAAAAAGGTAAATATTACTCACAGACATATGCTCTTTAGGGTTTTAGTGGCAAAAAATTAAGAGAAAGAAAAACAGCAAAGCATTCCACATCCGGATGCCCCCTGGACGCCTCGCTGGAGAGGTGTTCCGGGCACGTCCCACTGGGAGGAGGCTCCGGGGAAGACCCAGGACACGCTGGAGGGACTACATCTCTCGGCTGGCTTGGGAACGCCTTGGGGTTCCCCCGGAGGAGCTGGAGGAGGTGTGTGTGGATCGGGAGGTCTGGGCGGCTTTGCTTGAGCTGCTGCTCCCGCGACCCGACTCCGGATAAAGCGGAAGAAAATGGATGGATGGAAAAACAGCAAAGCAAAGCCCTGCTCTACTTGGGGAAGGTCTACCGATGTTCCCACAAAGACAGGGAGGAGAAGGGCCGTGGCTCATGGTAAACAGTAAACAGAGTGGAGAGGAGTGAAAATTCACACAGTCCCTTCCTCCGCGGTGCAGCACCATCCACGCTGACATTGCTGCTGCTCTGATTAGCGCAGAATGGGATGTTGCTTTGAGAGTGAGAGTATCATATTTCGGCCCCAAAACACACGCGCGTATGTGTGGCTAAATTTTCCAAATGACGGAATCCATCGTGGTGACAGAGAACTTTAACCCATGTGCTATTCAAGGATAAAGTGGTTCAATTTTGGACAGAACTGATCAAACACCATGGCCATACATTCATTCTCTAGATGGCTTATTTCAATTAAGGCTCATGAGGGAGCTGAAACCTATCGCAGTGGTCATTGGGTGAAAGATGGGATACACCCTGGACAGGCCAAGACCATACAGAACCACACATTATGGACTAGCTGAGTCAGAAAGAACTGACCTAGAAAGTGAAGAAATTGACTTTGTGTAATGCACTACCTGCAGTAGTTGGTGGGGATGACCATTGCGTAGCCCACACAGGTTCCTCCCAGGCTGTTTCCCAGCTCATAGAAAAGTCCATGAAAGAGACACTCCAGGGGCAGGACGAGCAGAAACAGGCTGACAAAGATACTGCTGTGGGCCTGCAGCATACAGTACAGATTTACACTCATACAAAGTATAAAAAAATCACAAACTGAAAAAGTTACACCATGTAAAGACAATTATTGTTACTCATCAAATAAGCCAGTATAAATAAATATACATTCATGTTTCAATGCGAGGTTGTGGTAATGTGTTAAATTTGCGTTGGATTTCTTTGTAATAGTCAATAGGAAGCAGATAAATGAATGCACCATGTGGTATTGCTAAAGGTATGTAACATAATACAACTGAAAGCAAATGAATTACTTTTGTAACAGACAAATCACATTCATCAGCAAAATATCCATGTTTCAGTAACCCATACAGGAACTGACAACGTAATCAATTAAAAAAAAAAAAACTAACCAGTAACACTACTGCAGCCCCACACTCCATGCGCTCCAAGACACTCCAAGTATTAACCATTCTACATATTTTTTCTTTTTTAAAATCTGCTGAGGGGTGCAGTAAAAAAAAAAAATTGGTACACGATATGGCTGAAAAGGTGCAGATTTTCAGTGCAACTACAGACCCCACTGTGCAATATCACAGATCAACACCACGCTGTGCAGAGGGGAGGAGTTCCTCATTGAAATCACTGTGTCAGTTCCTTCTGGAACCAGCTGAAGACCACTGGTTTAGAGGGTCCCTCACAGCCAACCTTATATGTTTACATGAATTTGACCGTAGTGGCAAATTCTAATCTAGACCCAGAGAAATGAGGGTGAGTGGGTGTTATGGGACACATCATCAGCCTTGTGTTTAATGGTCCATCTCTGTGTGTATTTACAAAACTAACAAAGAGCTTGATTGTGAAGTGGGTATTTTTCAGTGACAGTATTTAACATGTGTTGATGGGTGGGGGGTGGGGGTGGGGGGTCAGAGTATTTTGGAAAAAATAACCATTAAACAGAGGCTGCAAAAATAATGTTCAAATCATTTTATATGGGGTCATGCCGTATGAAAGCAACAAGTAGCTGCCAGGTCTCACACACAAGATGAGCCCAGAGTGAAAAATCCAAGATATTGGGTTCATAGTCCTTCCAGAGGGATCAAAATAAATAAAATTATATTTAAAAAAAGGGGGGGGGGGGGCAAGGTACCTTTTTCAGCACAGACACCAATTTTCTTGCCAACTTTGAAGGGCCATGTCTTTTAAAGTATAACAGATAATGCCTTGAGATATATATATATATATACATACAACATACATACATACAACATACATACACACATGCCTATATTCGTAACGGGTGTCTTGGAGGCTTCCCTCATCTCCTTAAGACAGTTTTACCACACAGTACATGTATATGTATTCATCTTAAACAGTTTTTTAAAAAGGAAAAAGCAACATGTATGAACAACTATACATGTTTGTCCAATTACTTATGGGCTATGGAACTGAAGGTACTGTGTAATAAATTGGCTATAATTCATAAATTATTCATGTGCCATTTTGGTTAAACCCCTTGAATTAAAGCTGAAAGTCTACACTATAGGCACATCATATTAATTTCAAGCCCATTGTGCTGGTGTACAGGCAAATAAATAAGTTGTGTCACTTGACGACTTCTGAACTTGACTATATTACGTTATTTATTGTGTAGCTGCATTTACCTGCCATGAAAGGGCAGCGACTATTATAGTTGACATCAGTGTGAAGAGCACAAGACGTTCAGAAATGAGGCAGAAATGTCTCATGCCCTTAGAAGCCATGATCTTGTCCAGGTTGTTGAACCCTGACCCCTGGGACAAACAGACCCTCTGGCAGTCACTGAGCTTGGTGTGAAAGCCACACAGAGTGATTATAAACACCATATGACAAATAGCCCAGAAGATCAAACACAGCACAATGGTTGGGATGGTCAGGTACCACCTCTCAAAGTCTGTCATCTTACGAGTGCTCAGGATGGTGAACGTCACCTCCACCAGCAACACAGGAAGAACGAAGAGCCGCCGCCAAAAGCCCCGCCGCAGCAGGACCGGCTGCCAGCGTTCGATCACAGACAGGCCGCTGAAGTACACATCCAGCAGAGGGTCACCGATCAGCTGCGTGAAGAAGCAGCCCAGGGCAAAAGGATTGGTGCTTATGTCGAGAGAGTCGAAGAACAACACAGCAGTGATGACAGCGAAGCAAATCAAGTTGGGCAGAGCCAACAGAGCCTTCACCCTGAGGGCGACGATCAACACAGCCAGCGCCACCATCAGCACCATCACACTCAGGGACTTGTGGAAGACCAGAGAGATGCTGGAAACAGCGAAACCCGTCAGCTGCTGGCATTCCGCTGACGTCAGGAAGACGGGACGGTATCTCGTACACCCGCAAAGTCTGTCCAGCAGAGCCCACAGCGTCCTCAGTGTGGCGCTGGCCAACAGTAGATAGTTAGCTACTTGCTCCTTGACGTCGGCCGCTAGGGCAGCGCTGTTGGAGAAACAAAGCAGACCGAGCACAAACCCGAACCACAGAGGGAGGAGGTTCAGGCTGAAATAGTAGTACAGTCCAGCCGCTGCTCCGAGGGCAAACAGGCTCAAAACCAAAACGATGAGGAAGCCGGGCTGCGCGGTGCGCTCCCAGTGGGCGTTCAGCCCCAGACAGAGGCCGAGCAGCAGATTGAGTCCGCACACGGAGCCCAGCCAGCGCACCGAGGAGCGCATGTTAGCTTCTCCATTAGCCTCCTCCAGCCGCGTCAAAGCAGCTAACAGCCTGTGGCCGACACAGTAACGGCGAAAAGCGCACATATCCACATCAAACACGCACTTTAACCACTTACTCTACGGTACCACGGCAAATAACAACTTCAGCTAACTTGTTGAAAGTTGCTAACTTGGCTAAAAGCGGCTCATTATTACCGGTCAGTAGTTAGCGCAGGCAGCTAACAGCTACATGGTTTTATCTTATGTCTAGCGGTGCTTTTGGAGTGTTTAATACGACCGCAACAAAAGTTAGACACGTCAAAGTTTTCAGTTGACAAGCGCCATCCTCCTTCGTATTTAAGAGCGACTCAAAACAACGATATGGATCTTAGCGCCACCTACTGAGTGGGAGTATGTATTGTTGCAAGATGTCGCAGGCAAACATATCGGCAAACATAAAGCCATTTTTTTTTACATTTATAAAATACACGATTTACACTAGATGATAAAAATCATCAGATTTTCTCAATTTATCAGAAAATAATCAGGTTTATAATTTACTGAGTTCAAGTACTTCAAAAATAAGGTTTGTGTCTGATACAAACTTTACATCAAGACACAACAAACGTGGTTAAAGTGGTTTGTGAAGAGGTGTAACAGGAAAAAATATTTTGCTCGCAAAAGGTATCAGGAAACTAAATCTATTGTTGGTTACCAAGAGTATGTGAAATCAAGAAATGCAGCTAACAAACAAAAAGGTTAGGGCTGCGAAAAGGGACTTTGGAAAAAAATCCTTGTAAAGGGGTGAAAAAGAACCCAAAAGTCTTCTACTTTTATGTTATCTGTAAGACAAAAAGCAGATCAAAAATTAACAAGCTTAAAGGAGAAAATGGTGTTGACATTAACAATGACAAATAAATTGCTGTTGAACTAAATGCTTGTTTCAGTCAGTATTTGTAAAGTAAGATCTGGTCTGATCTGGTTTAATTATTTTATGTATTGCATTTATGGTGAAATAGCATGTGAGCCTTTCAATTTTTATGGTGAAGTTGGTGAAAATAATGTATTAGATGACATGTTTTATCTCCTGAGGTTATTTATTTTACTGTATATTGCAGGAAACTACAGGGCAGTGAGCCTGACCTCACAGGTATGTAAACTACGTGAAAAAGTTGTCAGGGACAAGTTTGTGATTTTGCTTGAAAAAATACTATCAAAACAACATGGCTTCTGAAGGGGCAGATCTTGCCTCATGACATTGCTTGTTACTTTGGAGGAGTGGACTAAATTGTATGGCAGTGATTTGTCCTTTGATGTGTTGTATCTTGATTTTAAGAAAGCGTTTGATTCTGTGCCACACTCCAGACTAATATATAAATTATGGAAGTACGGTATTGGTGGGAAAACAGCGAGTCTGCATGAATGGAGTGAAGTCCACTTGGATACAAGTTACAAGTGGCATCCCCCAGGGGTCGATTATTGGACCGATTTTGTTATTTATTAATGGCTTGCTAGGCGTAATAAAATCTAGATGTAAAATCTTTGCCGATGATACCAAGGTGTATCATCCCAAATCTGTCTAAATCTGTGTTTGTGAGCAATTCTCCTTTGTCGAAATAATCCATCCCACCTCACAGGTGTAGCATATCAAGATGCTGATTAGATGGCATGATTATTGCACAGGTGTGTCTTAGGCTGGCCACATTAAAAGGCCGCTCTGAAATGTTCAGTTTTATCACACAGCACAATGCCACAGATGTCGCAAGTTTTGAGGGAGCGTGCAGTTGGCATGCTGACAGCAGGAATGTCCACCAGAGCTGTTGCCCGTGAAATGAATGTTCATTTCTCTACCATAAGTCATCTCCAAAGGTGTGTCAGAGAATTTGGCAGCACATCCAACTGACCTCACAACCGCAGACCACGTGTAACCACACCAGCCCAGGACCTCCACATCCAGCATGTTCACTTCCAAGATCGTCTGAAACCAGCCACCCAGATAGCTGCTACAACAGTCAGTTTGCACAACCAAATAATTTCTGCACAAACTGATAGAAACCATCTCAGGGAAGCTCATCTGCATGCTCATTAAACTCACTGGGGTCTCGACCTGACTGCAGTTTGTCATTGTACCTGACTTGAGTGGGCAAATGCCCACATTCAATAATGTCTGGCTGCTGATTAACTCTGTGCGAAGGAGATGTGTTGCACTGCGTGAAGCAAATGGTGGTCACACCAAAAACCAGACACTGACCGGTTTTTTGAATCTCATTCCAATCTTTTGCTGCAGCATAAGTAAAGGATAGTTCTTCATATTTTGATTTGATTTCAGGTACATTGAGCAAGATGAGTAGGGCTGAGCGTGTAATATATGGAGTTATAGAAACTTGCAATAAAATGGATGTTCTGTCCAAATGCCCCGATAACATCTGCCTGAGTGCAGAAGGGAGAACAGTCCATGGTGGGGATGTGTGCAATGATTTTTTGTGGCTTCTGACAGGTAGCGGCTGTGGCCAATGTCCTTGATGGGAGTGGGGGGAGTGCCAATGACCTTCTCATTGGCACTCACCACTCTCTGCAGGGCCTTATGGTCCATGGCAGATAGAGATGCAGTTTGTTACCATGCTCTTGACTGTGCCCCTATAGAAAGTCGTGAGGATGTACAGTAGTGTTCAGAATAATAGTAGTGCTGTGTGACTAAAAAGATTCATCCAGGTTTTGAGTATATTTCTTATTGTTACATGGGAAACAAGGTACCAGTAGATTCAGTAGATTCTCACAAATCCAACAAGACCAAGCATTCATGATATGCACACTCTTAAGGCTATGAAATTGGGCTGTTAGTAAAAAAAAAAGTAGAAAAGGGGGTGTTCACAATAATAGTAGTGTGGCATTCAGTCAGTGAGTTCGTCAATTTTGTGGAAAAAACAGGTGTGAATCAGGTGTCCCCTATTTAAGGATGAAGCCAGCACCTGTTGAACATGCTTTTCTCTTTGAAAGCCTGAGGAAAATGGGACGTTCAAGACATTGTTCAAAAAAACAGCGTAGTTTGATTAAAAAGTTGATTGGAGAGGGGAAAACTTATATGCAGGTGCAAAACATTATCGGCTGTTCATCTACAATGATCTCCAATGCTTTAAAATGGGAAAAAAAAAAAAAAACAGACGCCTGGAAGAAAACGGAAAACAACCATCAAAATGGATAGAAGAATAACCAGAATGGCACAGGCTCACCCACTGATCAGCTCCAGGATGATCAAAGACAGTCTGGAGTTACCTGTAAGTTCAAAGGATTCAAATTCAAAGGATTCAAAAGAATTTTATTGTCATATGCACAAAGGAACATGTTCCCTGCACAATGAAATGTGTCAACTGCATTTAACCCATCCTAATTGCCAGTTAAGAGCAGAAGTCACCATTAGGCGCCCGGGGACCAGCTCCAGATGTACATCCCTGCCTTGGTCAACAGCAGGGCTGAGCAAACCAAGACCGACCCATAACAAACGACACACACATAACACACAACATAAGCTGGCCCGGTACATAAACACATATAAAAAGCACACACGAGGTAAGGAAGAGAAAAAAACCCTCATAGCCGCTGCGTTACGCAGCAGCAATGAGGAAAAAAAACCCCATCAGCACAGATAAACAATAATCACACAGACAAACAAAGACGCAGGACGACAACCGAGATTTGAAAGTCCAGTTTATCAGAGCAGTCCACTGTGACAGTTAGACAGACGCCTGTGTGAAGCTAATTTATTTGCAAGAATCCCCCACAAAGTTCCTCTGTTAAATAAAAGACGTGCAGAAGAGGTTACAGTTTGCCAAAGAACACATCAACTGGCCTAAAGAGAAATGGAGGAATATTTTGTGGACTGATGAGAGTAAAATTGTTCTTTTTGGGTCCAAGGGACGACCCCAAACTCTGAATTCAAGCCACAGTTCACAGTGAAGACAGTGAAGCATGGTTGTGCAAGCATCATGATATGGGCATGTTTCTCCTACTATGGTGTTGGGCCTATATATCGCGTACCAGGTATCATGGATCAGTTTGGATATGTCAAAATACTTAAAGAGGTCATGTTGCCTTATGCTAAAGAGGACATGCCCTTGAAATGGGTGTTTCAACAAGACAATGACCCCAAGCACACTAGTAACCGAGCAAAATCTTGGTTCCAAACCAACAAAATTAATGCCTTGCAGATGTGAAGAAATCATGAAAAACTGTGGTTATACAACTAAATAGTAGTTTAGTGATTCACAGGATTGCTAAAAAAAACAGTTTAAACATAATAGTTTTGAGTTTGTAGCATCAACAGCAGATGCTACTATTATTGTGAACACCCCCTTTTCCACTTTTTTTTTACTAATAGCCCAATTTCATAGCCTTAAGAGTGTGCATATCATGAATACTTGGTCTTGTTGGATTTGTGAGAATCTACTGAATCTACTGGTACCTTGTTTCCCATGTAACAATAAGAAATATACACAAAACCTGGATTAATCTTTTTAGTCACATAGCACGACTATTATTCTGAACACTACTGTAAGTGGTGGTGGTGGTGGGGGGTATTGGAGCTCTTTTTAGCCGCCTGAGGAAGTGCAGTTGCAGTTGTGCTTTCTTGGTCAGGGAGGTTGTGTGCCGGGTCCAGGTCAAGTTGCTGGAGATGTGCACCCCTAGGATCTTGGTGCTCTGGACGAGCTCTACAGCAGCACATCCTATGGAGAGGGGCATGTGGGTGGGCTGATTCGTCCTGAAATTGACAATGACCTCCTTTGTCTTGTCGACATTCAGGTCCAGGTTGTTATTGGTGCACAAGCCCACAAGATGATCCACCTCCACTCTGTACACCAGCTCCTCATCGTCCTGATTCAAACTCACCACTATTGCATTATCCGTGTTAGATATATTTCTGTGTATATATATTATTTTGTTTTCTTTGCTATTTGTTTTGGTATTACATAATTACTTAAATGGTTATACTCGTATTCATAGTTTGGTATGCTTTTGGTCTGTTATTTCTCTAGATGTGCATGTTGAACTGGGCTGATCTGGTTTTACCACTTAGAACAAAGAAATTCAAGTCACAATATAAATTATAATACATCCCGTTATCACGCGGGTTATGGACAAGGGCTGGACCTCCCTCTAATGTCCATGGGGACCAATAAGGGAAGGATTTTGCGAAATAAGGTAAGCCTTTGTCACACCCATGTTTGTTTTATAAAAACTGTTTTAGTTCTTTGTTCGAGGTTCTGAACAGATGGCTCTGCTGCGAGAGAGAAGTTCTTCAGAATCCAGGCCTGTTTTTCACTGTAACTTTGAATAAATTTAAATTGAGAAATCGTTTGACTTTGTACTTTGTAAGGGACTGTGTTACAATAAGAACAAGGTGAAATTAACATCCACATACTTCATGATGTGGCTGGTAGCGAAACACCACAGTCATGGGTCATTAGGGTGAAGAGGAGGCTCAACACACAGCCCTGAGGGAAGCTGGTGTCGCCAACCAAACAGTCTCCCCTAAAAATTGGTCCTCCCTGTCTTCACTGTGCATGCATCATTTCGGAGCGTCAGCAGCGATTCACTGATTATTACCTTGTTTCTGCTTAAAACTGCACTCCAGTCATTTCCACATAAATTAAACATTATTTCATAAAAGACGAAGAGAGCAATCAGAGCACCACAGCAGCGCGAGACTCACTCTCTACACCCAAAGAGATCAAAGGGAATAATGTGATTATTAACCATCAGATGACAAATTAAAACCTCTTAAATCATTCTAAAGTCAGCTTTAAGGAGAAGCAAGGCGATAATCGGTGAATTGCTACTGACGCTTCGAAATGATGCATGCGCAGTGAAGGCAGGGCATTTTTCATTAAGCTGATCATTGTGTGTGCAATTAAATTAGTCTATAATGGGCTACAAAAATGTCTTTCAAATTTTCAGACAATTTTAAAGAACTTGTTTCGTGCAATAAACAGTACAACCCTAAATTTAGTTTATTTTTTTAAGTGAATGAATCCCCATACGTGATACAAAAAGTCAAAATTGACTTTATTTCTTAATACCTTACAACAGCTATGAAAACTTGGAATTTGTGACCAATTTCACAAAATTCTAAACCCACTTATTCCAGTTAAGGCAGGGGTGGTGACCAGGCAGTTAGTGTGCTTGTTTCCAGTGAGGAAGGTTCCTGTTTCAAAGCCACCCCAGCTCATTCTCTGTGTGGAGTTGCATTAGAAAGGGTATCTGGTGTAACACGTGTGCCAAAATCAACACTCAGATCCACCTCGGATCTGCTGTTTTCAACCCCGAGTGAAACAAGGGAGACGTTAAAGGGACTTACTTTTATTCCATTTAAGGGTTGGGGCTGGAGCCTATCACACAGGGGTCACTGGGCAAGAAGTGGGGTACACTGTGCAAGGGGCGACACATATAGAGACAAACACATTCGCACTAACACTGACGGTGAATTTAGTGTCACCAATTCACCAAACCTGCATGGCTTTGGAAGTGGGAGGAAGTCGTAGCACCCAGAGTAAACCCACACAATCACAGGGAGAACATGCAAACTCCACCCAGAAAGGACCAGGTGGGAAGCGAACCTTGGACCTTCTCACTGTGAGACAGCAGTGCTAACCACCAAGCCACCATAGTAGTTGCTTGCACACAGCTGGTAAAATAAGTAAATTGAACATGTCACTATTTTTCTCAGCAAATATATTTCTAAAGGTGCTATTGATGTGAAATTATCACCAGATGTCAGTATCAACCCAAGTAATCCACACATACAAAGAAATCAAGCCATAGATGTCCATAATTGTGTAATAATGTGAAATGACACAGGGAAAAAGTACTGAATACCTTAGGGAGATGCAAGAAGGCATGGAAAGCCAAGACACCAGCTGAAATCTATCACTTATTAGAAAGCAATCCTGTCCCTTGTCACTGCAAATTAATATTGACTGGTTGAGTACCAACTAATGGCCTCTAAAAAGGTGTCTTATTACCAAGGTGTCACACAAGAAACATCTCATGATGGGTAAAGGCAAAGCGCTCTCAAGATCTTTGCAACCTTATTGTTGCAAAACATACGAATGGTATTGGTTACAGAAGGATTTCTAAACTTCTGAACGTTCCAGTGAGCACTGTTGGGGCCATAATAAGGAAGTGGAAAGAACGTAATTTCACCATAAACAGGCCATGACCAGGTACTCCTTGCAAGATTTCTGACAGGAGTGAAAAGAAGTATCAGAAAAGTTGTCCAAGAGCCAAGGACCACTTGTGGAAAGAGCAGAAATTAGCAGGTACAATTGTTTCAAAGAAAACAAGTAACCTACTCTACCGCCACGTATGGACACTCACCACACAAGACTCCATTGCTGAAGAAAAAGCATGCTTGTTTATAGTTTGCTGCAGAACATTTAGACAAGTCTATGACATGTAAGCCTCTTCGGCTGCTCCCTTGTTTTGCACTTGGGGTCGCCACAGCAAATCCAAGGTGGATCTGCATGTTGAACTGGCATAAGTTTTAGACTGGATGCCCTTCCTGATGCAACTCTACATTACATGGAGAAATGTGGCAGGGGTTGGCTTTGAAATGGAAACCTTCCACACTGAATTGCTAGAATAGCCCAGCCAGTCACCTTGAATGACTTGACTTGAATCCGGTAGAAAATCTATGGAAAGAACTAAAGATCAGAGTTCATAGAAGTCCACGGAACCTTCAAGAATTGAAGACTGTTTTTGTGGAGGAATGGGCCAAAATCCCACCTGAGCAATGTGTGGGACTAGTTTCTCCATACATGAGGCCTCTTGAAGCTGTGGTTACCAACAAAGGCTTTTGTACAAAGTACTAAATAAATTTTAGCGAGCATGTTCAATACTTTCCCCTGTGTCACTCAATTGTATTACACATAGCTTATTTTCTGTACTTGTTTTGGTTTCTTTGCATGTGTATAGATTACTTTGGTTGTTACCGACGTCTGGTCAAAAATTCATGTCAATAGCACCTTTAGAAAGAGATTTACTGGGAAAAATAGTGAAGTGCTCAATACTCATTTCACCCTTATTTTTATACCAACATATTTTATATTAACATATAATGTACAGTGGTATATGTTGTTGGAAACCTTTTGTGATCAACAAACTT
The DNA here is from genome assembly GCF_902500255.1 of Thalassophryne amazonica. Lineage (NCBI taxonomy): Eukaryota > Metazoa > Chordata > Actinopteri > Batrachoidiformes > Batrachoididae > Thalassophryne > Thalassophryne amazonica. The sequence continues at coordinate 38,121,072 of NC_047110.1, read as the reverse complement.
GTCACTCTCTGTATGTGCTGACAAATATAATGTATTTAAAACACAGCACCAGGAAAAGTCAAATTATCTGCCCTTGAAGATGTTGGACCAGAAATCTTTCCCATCCTGCACTTCTTCATATAGTGCGTTACCAATGTGTGAAGTTTCACTGAAATCCATAAAGTTGTTTAGGTTCCCCGCTTACGCGGTCCCATCATACAGTACCCTTGCGTTTACAAGACTCGTGTACACAGCGATGGACGCGGTGCTTGCCACACACCTTTTTTTTTGGTAAAAATTAACACTACTGACTGACTAAGCAGTTAATCTGCCTTCTATATACGTAACAACCTGCTTTAGGCTATTTCTTGTCCTGTGGCGCAACTAAAAAAATAAAAAATAAAAAAAGGTAAATTACACAATTTTTGGTTATTCAAAAATAAACATACAATATGTAAGAAAAACAGACACATTAGGTCTACAATTATTTATAAAAGAAATACAGCCATACGATAAGCACATATTCATTTCTGAAAATCTCCACAAAGATAAAGATGAACCATCTCATGCAAACAGCTAAAAATTGGAAGACAAAAGCACCAATTTGTCAAAAAACCTGCTTCTTAAGGTCGAAATTATTCGCCTTTCAGTCACCACGTGTTTTAAAAACATTAAAGTTTGGAAGTAAAAATACCTAATAGTCGCTTATATTTTTCAAGTCTCAAACTTGTTTCTGTCCCCGTTCCTACAGGGGGCGCCTTACCTCGTGTGTCACCGCAAACTAGATTATTAGGTGCGTCTCACCAAAAAAGCGTCTTGCTGACACCAAGACAATTATGCAGTCACAGCGTTGTGTAATTGAGGGAATGTTTAACGTGAAACACGGCATAAGCTGTAAAGGTGGCTGCAAAGCTATTTGAAGAATATTTCCCCTTTAAATACTGTAGACAGTATGATGAAATGTTTGTTGGTGATTAAATCGTACTAAGACGCGGATTAATTGGAAAAATAAGATGGAACAGCAACATCACACAAAATTTACATCAACACAACAAACGCTTTTTGTTTGATATTAGTGCAGTGACAGAGCAGAACTCAACATGTAGATAAACGTCTGGCCAGTGAAAACCTGTACGTTTTCTTTTAGTATTAGGTACGATTTGTCTGTCAATGTTTGCTTTCAGCAAAAAACTGGAGAGACAAAAAAAAAAAAAAAGAGAAGGCACCGTAGCATCACTGACAATACATTAGGGGCCCATCCCACTGGCGGTAAACCGGTTACAACAACATAACTAGTTATGACACCTTCAAGATAAAGTGCCACTGACATGAAAAACCTCAGCTTAAGTTTCACCTTCATTCTCACTTGCAAACTCAATCACGCCAGGGACAGAAACGCACCTTAACGTGGTAGTGTCATTAGGTAAAGATACGATATCCTCAAGTCAGAGCTCGCTTACTATTGCTAAAAGTTGTCAACTATTTCCGTACTTAAGTGCAAATATCCGTCGAAAATTATCTGACTGCGAAGAGCTCAGATGTAGTTTTTTTTTTTTTTTTTTAAGACGGATGACATATTTTCACAGTAACATTATAAAATGGTGTCCTAGGTCACGGGTGCTATATTGGATGTGGGGCACTGCTTTGCAGTTTTTTATCGTTTGTATACTAAAACATCCTTAACATTCACTAAGAAACACATCTGTGTTAATATCAGACAACCACCAGGAGGGGGGTGGAGTGAAATACCTACTCTGAAACACTCGTACCTTCTTAAAAAAAAAAAGTAAATGGCAAAGACAGTTACAATTTCACATTGGTAAACCTAGTAATACTTCTACTATACAGCTCTGAAAATGTTTAAATGCTACAAATATCACTTTGTTGGAAAAGATACACAAACCATTCAGAGATTAGTTAAAAGGGCACTGCCACACATTTACACTGGACAACACCAATGTTTTGACTGTTTAGTACACACTATATATTTGAAAACAATCAACTTTTTTGTTTTTCCTGGTTAACTGAAATCACAACAGCAATATAATAAAGTCAAGTTGCAGGACTGTCAGAAGCAAGCGCACCAGTTGTTCCGTCTCAGTCTCTCCAGTGCAATCAAACACCTTCCAGGCTGCTTGGGGTGCTGGATTTGGTTTAGGCAGCCTGTCGTACTAACTTATTCAAAGTGAGACTGAGCAGACAATGCAGATCAGGTGACTTTTGTTATTGACAGCTGTTCAGACATGAGAGGATAAACAGATACATCTTCAGGGCTCTTCAGAAAAAAAAATCCAACTATCAAAATACATCCATTTCAGTATCTTGTTTGTCTGTGTGTGCATGTACGTGCAAGAGAAGAGCACAGACATCGGCAAACTCTTCTCTTTCACACTGTGCAAACTGCATTTTATGAGGAGAGGGCAGAGAAGAGGGAAGAGAATGCAGCAGGTTAAATTTGGCAGCGCAGCAGTTGAAGGGGTGCAGACAGGTGGCTGGTCTAGCTCTGCAGCAGGATGGGGTCCTCCAGTTCCTGGAAGCCAGGCACCGAGCTGCTCTGGCTTTCTCCGGAATCAGAATCATACAGCGTGTCGGGGAGCTCGGTGAAGCCCCAAGCCAGCTGGTCATCCTCGAGATCAGAGCGCACCTGCTCAGGCATGTCGGCACAGTCTTCCTCCTCAGTGGAGTGGAAGTCCTGAGGGATGAAGAGCATCTCGGGGTAGTTACGAGACACCAGGTCGGTGGTGGTGGCCACAGACACCTTACGGAACGCAATCAGGTGCATGTGGGAATATTTGACGTATTTGTAACGCTTGAAGCCCAGCGACTCCACTGCCACGCGCCAGCTGCGCATCATGAGCGCGTGGCGGTTTTGATGGGAGGAGTCGGGCGTGATGATGAGCAGGAGGCCGTGCAGTTCCAGCAGCTCGTGGGCCTTCTTGCAGCAGATCCAGCGTTGGTATGGTGAGGGGAAGTAGGAAAGGAGCAGGGAGAAGACCACCACGTGGAAAAGCTGAGCTGGCAGAGCGTCGATAGGGTTGTGGAGATGGCGGAGGAAGGTCTCTACGGCATCACCCGCCAGCTGGAGGGGCTGCTGGAGCTGAAGGTTGAGGAAGTCACACTTGTACACACTCTGAAGAAAGAAGATGGGAATTTTAGCACATAATTTTGTTCCGCATGAATCCCATTTTTTCCTCAGCTGCAAACATCCAGACACTTTTTGTACTGCTTTCTGCTGAAACTGTTTAAATCATTTAACCGCAACACTCACACAGGACAACTCACTTCTACGTGTGCACTCGACAGTACTGAGCCACCAGAAACAAAATAAATAAAGAAAACCCTGTGTGTTTTAATCATAAAGCAAATTAAAAACAATTCAAACATGCCATCAAACCAACGAAGGATATAACTCCTACCTCAACTGCAGGCACAATGTCGATGCCGACTGTAAGAAACTCATCAAACTTCAAGAAAGGGTTGAAGCAGCTTCCTACATCAAGAAGGCGCATTTTGCCCAGCGTGGGTATTGAACTGTAACACAAAATTGGAAGAAATATTAACTGTAGAATTGTTATAGTTCACAGTGCCAACTTTTTGTGTACAGTGGTCCCTCACTATAACGCGGTTCACCTTTCGCAGACTCGCAGTTTCGTGGATTTTTTTAGTCCAATTTTGCATGCTTTTTTTTTTTTTTTTTTTTTTTTTTTAACAGTGCATTGTGTTCTGCGTCCTCATCAAGCAGGCCAGTCACGGCACCGCGAAGGGAGAGTACGCGTATTGTGTCCTGCGTGTCTGTTTATAAGAATCTTCTCGCCCAGAAGAAAAAAAGAACGCCAACAACTACCCATAACTCTGTTCTTCACTCAGAAAAGGACACCTGCACCGAGGTGTCACTCAGTGGAAAAAGACGCGACAGCAGAGTGGCGCCAGGATGCAGAGGCGCGATCAGAGGAACTGAAATACTGGTCAGTCACTATTAATAATTTCTTATGTGTCCAACCTCGTAGGTTGACTGTTAAAATTTAATTCCTTAGTTCTAAAAGCCATCATATTATTTATAGGAAAACGTTCTATTTTTATTTCTCAAACAAATGTTTGGGCCTGAAAACAGGTTGGTCTTATTTTTCTACTAAGGTTTGAACTTTGAGTGTGTTTACACACGAGAGAAAAGTGAGAAAATGTTAATGCCTGTTTGAGAAAAGTGTATAAAGTGTGTAGTGAGGGGTTTTACAGCCTTAAAACGTCTATAATAAGTGTAAAAAATAACGCTGACTACTTTGCGGATTTCGCCTATTGCGGGCTATTTTTAGAACGTAACTCCCGTGATAAACGAGGGACCACTGTATTTCTATAATAATCTGAAACCTGTTCATATGGGTGGGGAGGTAGTCAAGCACAGACAACAGAAGGCCTACAAAATTTTGATACTCTGATAGAATTCCCTCTTTTTCTCCAATTATGAAAAATCTCCAAAAATGAAAAATAAAGAAAAGTTCTTATCTGACATTTTGCCGAGATGTTTCCACAATACATAGGGCAGAACGAGAGCAACATATTTGACATTTTTATGTCCAGCACCCATGTTCTTTCATATATGAATAAAAATAACACATACAAAAATAAGGTGTAGTCACACACGACTGGTAAATCATGAGGCCACAGAAAGCCATTTAACCATAGATCAATGTTTCTCAAACTGTTTCAAACCAAGGACCACAGAAAAAAAACATCACATGGACCACCAAACTCCCCAAATATCCCAAAACGTCACCACTCCAAGATACAAACTAATATTGATAGCTTTAAAAAAAAAAAAGGGTTTGTTTACTCAGTCACATATATGCCAACTATCTGTTAGACTTTAGAGTTATTTTTAAACAGTTTGAGAAACACTTAGAATGTAATTTAAAATGTGATTTGTAACAATATACTCACAAACGACTAGGGGTCACTCACAGACAACCAGTGCTCCACAGACTACTCTTTGAGAAAGACTGCCATGGATCAACAACCCCTGGGGTCTGTTCCATAAAACCAGGCTTATTTTATTAATCTGTCTTATAAACCAGACTAATGAAATAAGCCTGGACTCAGCTTTTTCACACTGCAAGGTACATTACTACTCATTTTGCTCCTGTTCACTCAAACTAAAACAAACAGGATGCTACGGGATGGTTCATGATTCACATCCCATCATGTGTAGCCCCATGGGCTGTAGAGGAGATGAGTGGATGCAAATGGAGGGGATGTTGCAGGAAGGATGTGGTTAACTGCTTCACCTCACTGAGCTGAAGTAGATCCTGCTCCTGTAAATTCTAGCATGCATGACTCTTAAATGAAAGACTGTAAGCTGATTAGTGTAGTCCATGCCATGTTCACGACCCACTTAAAACACACACACTTTGATTTGCAGTTATTCAGATTACACTCTATGTAAATAGTAAAGTGGAGCTGAACAGGCCCCAAATGCACTTGTACACTGTCTTAAAGAGTAGATCATGAGACAGGGCCTTGAGTGGTTTTGTGTCATGAAGTGCACACATTTTCATTATTTTAGCCACACAAAATTCATCACCAAGAACAGCAAAATTTGATTATTTATTTTGAGACATCCTCACAACATCTCAATCCCCTGACATTTCATTATGCTATACATGGAACAGCTGGAGCTACAGTAGTGTTCAGAATAATAGTAGTGCTATGTGACTAAATAGATTAATCCAGGTTTTGAGTATATTTCTTATTGTTACATGGGAAACAAGGTACCAAAAGATTCAGTAGATTCTCACAAATCCAACAAGACCAAGCATTCATGATATGCACACTCTTAAGACTATGAAATTGGGCTATTAGTAACAAAAAGTAGAAAAGGGGGTGTTCACAATAATAGCAATGTGGCATTCAGTCAGTGAGTTCGTCAATTTTGTGGAACAAACAGGTGTGAATCAGGTGTCCCCTATTTAAGGATGAAGCCAGCACCTGTTGAACATGCTTTTCTCTTTGAAAGCCTGAGGAAAATGGGACATTCAAGACATTGTTCAGAAGAACAGCGTAGTTTGATTAAAAAGTTGATCTCCAATGCTTTAAAATGGACAAAAAAAAACAGAGACGCGTGGAAGAAAACGGAAAACAACCATCAAAATGGATAGAAGAATAATCAGAATGGCAAAGGCTCACCCATTGATCAGCTCCAGGATGATCAAAGACAGTCTGGAGCAGGGCTGTGAAATCTCAGCGGATCCGCGAGATTCCGCGGATTTCTTCATGGGGAGGGGGGTGGGATGTTAGTGATGTACTCTTTAATCGTGATCAGCACTGAGTTTTTAAAATGCTTATCGCAAAGCGTTCTCTTTTGTTACAACATCGTGCAAGTTTTCTAAGTCTGCGGACACTCATCTGTGTGTTACAGATACAAATCAGTTTCCTCGGATCTGCGGAGATTCGCAGAGGAAAAATGCCACTCAAAGCGTAGCTGTTACGACAGTTGTCATAAAGCAGGACTGGTTGGTTGCTGCGGTGACGCTGTGTGGCTCCTGTGCGGCGCTTAAGCTAAACTTAGCATGTGGATATCCCAAACTTTTAGAGCTTTCAAGTTTTTAAAAGAAGATTTATGCAGCATGTCTGTCACGGACCGACATCGCACAGAGAGAAGATGGCAAGAAAGGTTGTTTGAAAAAGTCTTTTAAGGACAAGAATCCGTGGAATCGTCGCTGGCTTCATCAACACACCTGAAAGATAAAAGAAATGGGAAAAGTGAACTGTGTTCTCTCAGGAAACATGGTAAGAATTTTTCTCTCCCTGGAAAATAAACATTCTGCTGTTCAAACAGGATTTTAGACAAGATTATGTGACTTTTTTCACTAATCTAGCCTTTCTTTCATTGTAAAATAGACATTGTGGCTTAGAATGGATTTAGGCTGCATGAATTTACACAAGAATATGTGACTTTTTACTATAAGGTATGTTATTGATATTTTACCATGATTTTCCAAATATTCTACAAGCTTTAGCTGTGGTTTTTGAAATGCTGTAACAGTCTTTTCAGTCTTCATAAATTTCATGTAGCTTAACTGTTCTGAGTTAATGCATAATTTGGTTTACAATTAAAAAGAAAAATCATTCCAGGTCTTACTTCCATGTTATATTCTGTTATTTCAACATCATCATTGACAGGTCAAATAAAAGGTTGAATACAGGATCATTTAAATATCGACTAATTTTGAGATTTGTTCTTCCAGGAGATGCTGAAAAAGTATCATTAGATAAAAATTAAAATCTGGGGCCCCACAGGGCCCTAGACCCCGGCTCCTGGGGAGCTGCCCCCCCCCTGCAAATTTTCCTCGGATTTCACAATTTAACCCTGGTCTGGAGTTAACTGTAAGTGCTGTGACAGTTAGAAGACAAAGAAGCCAAAGTTAGAAGCCAAAGAACACATCAACTGTCCTAAAGAGAAATGGAGGAATATTTTGTGGACTGATGAGAGTAAAATTGTTCTTTTTGGGTCCAAGGGCCGCAGACAGTTTGTGAGATGACCCCAAACTCTGAATTCAAGCCACAGTTCACAGTGAAGACAGTGAAGCATGGTGGTGCAAGCATCATGATATGGGCATGTTTCTCCTACTATGGTGTTGGGCCTATATATCGCATACTAGGTATCATGGATCAGATTGGATATGCCAAAATACTTGAAGAGGTCATGTTGCCTTATGCTGAAGAGGACATGCCCTTGAAATGGGTGTTTCAACAAGACAATGACCCCAAGCACACTAGTAAACCAGCAAAATCTTGGTTCCAAACCAACAAAATTAATGCCTCGCAGATGTAAAGAAATCATGAAAAACTGTGGTTATACAACTAAATAGTAGTTTAGTGATTCACAGGATTGCTAAAAAAAGCAGTTTGAACATAATAGTTTTGAGTTTGCAGCGTCAACAGCAGATGCTACTATTATTGTGAACACCCCCCTTTCTACTTTTTTTTTTACTAATAGCCCAATTTCATAGCCTTAAGAGCGTGCATATCATGAATGCTTGGTCTTGTTGGATTTGTGAGAATCTACTGGTACCTTGTTTCCCATGTAACAATAAGAAATATACTCAAAACCTGGATTCATCTTTTTAGTCACATAGCACTACTATTATTCTGAACACTACTGTATATTTGAATACAGTATCACCTGCAAAACCAGGCACTTTACCCTCATTATAACATACCAGTTTAATTCAAATCAAGGTGCAATTATTTATTATTTAGTGATGAATGTCAATGTGCTCACAGACAAGAAAAAGCTTACTGTCACTGTACAACAGCGCCTCTGTGTCATATGTACCAGATCATTAAAATGACATAACATGATGTGAGACTGGTGTGAGACTTTGAAGTTCTGATAACCTTTGGTGTAAATAATGCAGTACACTGTACTGCACATTGGTGGTACTGTGCTTGAGTGGTTCTGGTCCTATCTGACAGACAGGATGTTTTCTGTGAATATCGGTGGCTTTGAATCTTCTGTAGTCCCTTTGTCATGTGGTGTTCCACAGGGCTCTATCTTGGGCCTTTGTTGTTCTCTTGCTTCTCTCTCGTTGTTCGCTTCTGGGGACTATTTTTAGAGGACATGGAATTTCATTCCACTGCAATGCAGATGACTGCCAGATTTATTTGCCTGTGACTCAGAGGGATGTTCAGTCATTGAAACAGCTCCTGACATATTTAGAGGATATTAAAGCCTGGCTTGCCTTGAATTTTCTAAGTTTTAATGAAAAGAAAAATGTGGCGGTTTTTGGACCGAGTAGTCTTTGCGAGCCCTCTGCTGTCAATTTGGGACCCCTGGAAGCATATTTTAAACCGGTAATTCTTAATCTTGTTTTTAAGATGGCTGGTGATCTTAAATTGGACAGTCAAATTGCAGGGGTGGTGAAATCTGTTTTTTTAATCATTTGAGGCATTTGGTAACAGTGGAACCTTTTCTTTCCAGGCAGCATTTTGAGATGGCTAGTCATGCTTTTGTGTCATCACGTTTGGATTACTGCAATTCGCTCTATGTGGGAGTAAATCAGGCACTTCTCTCCCATCTGCAGTTGGTCTAAAATGCTGCAGCGCTGCTTTTGACATGAGCTCAGAGGAGGGAGCATATGATTCCTGTCCTGGTCACACTTCACTGGTTGCTGGTTCATTTTAAAATTCTTATGTTCGTTTTTAAGTTGCTCCATGGTTTAGCTCCATCTGACCCTTCTGGCCTTATTCAGCCTTATGTACCTAGTCGGTCTCTCAGGTTTGGCTGACCGGCTGCTCCTGCAAGTGCCTAGGTCGAAGAGAAAGCTCAGTGGTGACAGGGCTTTTTCAGTTGTTGCTCCCAAAATGTGGAACAGCTTGCCTCTGGGTGTTAGGGAGGCACCCTCATTGGTCATTTTTAAAGTTCGTTTAAAAACCTATCTTTTGTCCTTGGCTTTTGACACCAGTGAGACTTAGTTTAATAATCTTTTTATTTTTTAAATTGCATTTTAGTGGTTCTTTTTATTTTATTGTGTTTTAACTTGTATTATGTTTATAGTGTATAGCACCTTGTGTCAGTGCTGGCTGTTTTAAGGTGCTTTATAAATTAAGTTGGTATGGTACATGGACACATTATTTCACCATTGATGATTGATGTCTCATTGCATAGCCCTTTGTCATTTTTATTTATTTTTTTTTCTCATCAAAGAGTCAGTCTTAAAAAAGGTGCACAGTGACATTTTTCAAACTGGAGTTTTAGATGTTTTGGGGTTCGTCTTCTCATTAGTGCTAAAAATGAATGTAACTGGTGCAATACTGATTTATACTACAAACACAGCCTAACCGGCTGTGTAATATTATTGTGTGCCGCATGCTAACAACACAAGAAGAAACTGTTCCTGTCGCCACTGGACTGGCAAAAATGTCATGAGAAGCATTTGCCAGAATGTATAGGATTCCAACATACGGATAAACAGATAAACAGAAACTTTTGGAGGTGACCGATTGCACAGTTAGCTGGTTCAGTCAGTAGCGCTGCACTCCACTGAGTTATGACAAGACGACTGTCGATGAGGGGCGTTCATCCAGCAGCAACAAGTGGTTTAATGTATTTTTGTTTGCCCCGTAAAATCACATCATGTAGCCAGAGCATCTGTGATGATGCTTGTATTTTAAAGCAATTTTGCACCAATTATACTGAGTAAAAAGATGAACCCCAAAATATCTAAAAACAGAGCCCAGGTGGAAAAATGGCAGCATTCCCTTTTAAGGACGACTGGAGTTTGCAGTAATTTTATTTTATTTAAACAGGGACAAATACATTAAATATCATTTCATATGAAATATAAAACAGATGTCATGCATGCAGGTTTCTAACCAAGGCTACCCCTGTCCCTGGTTAGGCTTTTAATATTTAAACAAAAGGATTAAGAACCAAGTTAAAACAGTAGAGAATATAAAACATATGAAGACCAAAGCAATAACACAAAACAGATAAGAGGAGGAAGCGAAAATAGCACAATAAAATATTTAAGTCAGTATTCACTGACTTTTTAATTCAAAGCAGTGTCACATTGCAGCACAATGTGTTCTGGAGAGGATAGTGGACATCAATGATTTTCCATCGGAGGGTTAGAGAAGACTTTCCGATTTCATAAGTGTAATACATTTTGTTCAACAGTGCTGATTCAGGGCAGCATGGGGCTTAGTGGTTAGCACTGTTGCCTCATAGCAAGATGGGATCGATTCCCATCTGTGGCCTTTCTGTGTGGAGTTTGCATGTTCTCCCCGTGTTTGCGTGGGTTCCCTCCGGGTGCTACAGCAGCTTGTGGCTTATCTTATATGAATATAGCATCTCCCTGCAGCTCTTGATTAAGTTTTGTTCAAAATAACATTAGCTTGAAATCAACAAAGAGCTTAAAGTGGGGCAATGTTTGTCCTCCTTTTTTGGTCTCTTAAAAAAAATACAATAATAATAACAACAAAAACAGCAATAAATGTTTTCACATTAGGTAGTGATCCTGCTTATTTCAGCAAGACCATGCCATGCCACATTCTGCACGTGTTACAACAGCGTGGCTTCGTAGCAAAAGAGTGCAGGTACTAGACTGGCCTGCATGCAGTCCAGACCTGTCGCCCACTGAAAATATGTGGCACATTATGAAGCTGAAAATATGACAATGGTGACCCCTTCCTGTTGAACAACTGAAGTCATACATCAAGCAAGAATGGGAAAGAATTCCACCTACAAAGCTTCAACAATTAGTGTCCTCAGTTCCCAAACACTTAGAGTTTTGTTAGAAGGAAAGGTGATGTAACACAGTGGTAAACATACCACTGTCCCAGCTTTTTTGAAACGTGTTGCAGGCATCCATTTCAAAATGAGCAAATGTTTGCACATTAAATATCTTGTCTTTGTGGTGTATTCAATTGAATATAGGTTGAAGAGAATTTGTAAATCACTGTATTCTGTTTTTATTTACATTTTACACAACGTCCCAACTTCACTGGAATTGGGGTTGTATGTGTGTGTGTAAAGATGCATTTATGTATCTGTGTTTATGTGTGCATACATTTCTTATTTTTATAAAGAGTGGGTATTTCTAAGCTTTGCTTCTGTCCTCACCCTTTCGGTTACAGGGTATGTTGTTGAGTTGTTTTGTTATCAGTTTTTGTTATTGTTGATTTGTGTGCCGAATAAATTCATTCATTCAAGTCTACCTGGAGTAAATTTAGTTGATTAGCATGATTTGGAAAGGTACACATCTGTGTACATATAAGGTCCCACAGTTGACAGTGAACATCAGAGCACAAACCAAGCATGAAGTCAAAGGAATTGTCTGTTGACCTCTGAGACAGGATTGTCTTGAGGCACAAATCTGGGGAAGGGTACAGAAAGGGTTCAGATCCACCAGGAGACTCTTGCAAGAGCTGACCGCCCATCTAAACTGAGCGATCGGACGAAAAGGACCTTAGTCAGGGTAGTGACCAAGAACCTGATGGTCACTCTGGCAGAGCTTCAGCATTCTTCTGTGGAGAGATGAGAACCTTCCAGACGGACAACCATCTCTGAAGCAATCCACCAATCAGGCCTGTATGGTGGAGTGGCCAGACGGACGCCACTCCCACGGTTTTCTGCAACACAACACTGTACAACTGTGCTCGCTTGCCCCCTCTCTCACTCTCTCTTTAGAATGCTGAAACAACAACTGGAATGTTGAATGCTTGTGAGTATATGGCAATGTTTTCTTCTTTTTTTGTTTGTGTGTGTGTGGGGGGGCACACAACAGACTCTCAACTTTGCGATCCGATGTAACGAGCCCTGACAAGACAGCAGTGTGTCCCTCTGTACGTCTGGAAATGTGAGTGCAGTTTGCTTTTCATGTACCGTTTTGAGAACAGAGCACATTTTCACAATGCCACAAAACCCCCCAAAATGTAGGCAGAAGCGGACTGTGAGAGGCAGAAAAATAGGTTTATATAGCGGCACGGGCTACATACGTGACAGTAAGCAACCATACGCTTATGTAAGGAAGACTAGGAACGCAACCATACGCCATCGTGCACAGGGACTACGCCAAACCTGTGCGAGTTTCAGATATGCATCTGTATGCAAGCTCGGTGTGAAAGGGGCTTAAGTCACCGTGCCACCTACAGACCGTTATATTTACAGACAATGTTACCATCTTTGACAAGTCATGACTCTTTGGCTCATGCGGCAGTGTCTTAGAGCCATGTTGATGTTCTTACTTACCTTTGGACGATACCATTAGGTTCCGCATTTGCCGATGCCTTAGTCACACTCATGGCATGAGCTGCATTTTTTGCATCTTTTTCAAGCATTCTTTTCATTCCACCATCCAAAAAATACTCTTGACAGACACTGGGAAAGTAGAAGAAAACATCACTTGTAAAATACTGGGGGAGCAATGATTATATGTTGCAAAAATGCATCACACAGGTTAGGGACGTGCCATATTGTATTATTAACTGACATACTGGTAGAAATTCTCCCCACAACAGAAATTTGTCATCTCGCAATATTACCTACATACTTGAACGTTTTGTATATGCTACATGTGAATAGCTCATGCAGAATGAAAAGAAGCATGGTGGTAAGTGGAGATCAAAGCGGGTGAGAAAGAAGAGTTAAGGAGGCCATAAACTAAATGTTAATATAATGTGATGTAGCAGTATCTCAAATGTATAAACGTGATGATGAGTTGGTAAAATGACAGAAGATGTGTCAGTGTGCACTAGGGTGGTCCTTATTTTGCAAAGTTTTGAAATTTAATACTCTGTTCCCCTGAATAGGTTCCAATTGATGAGAAAAGATGCCGTGTAAAATTCTGTTTGTACAAGTTAATTTTTAGAGGTAGCCCAAAAGCCATGAAATTTTGCTATTTTCATGTTATATAACACTATACAAACTAAAGCTGGAAAAATCTCCTGCAAAGGCCATCTTAAATTTTAAGTGAGCACCAGGAGGCTTCATCGGGATATGTTGTTTGGGATGGGTTGGGGCACCATTAAGCTTTAGTTTGTATAGCGTTATATAGCTGAAAATAGCAAATTTTCAATGCTTTTGAGCTACCTCCAAAAATGAATTTATACAAACAAAATTTTACACAGCATGTTTTTTTTTTCCATCAATTGGAACCTTTTCAGGGGTCAGAGTATTAAATTTTAAAACTTTGCAAAATAAGGACCATCCTAGTGTGCGAGGAGAACAGGAGGTCTGAAGCAGGCCAGTCCCATTTATGCTCCATGCAGATGTCCAGAGTGAGGGGGGAAAACAAAACAAAACAAAAAAAATTATATCCACATCCATTTTCTAAACCAGCTAACACCTTGGCTGGATGCACTGAAAGATGTTAAATTATTTAAGTTGTACGCACAAATCAAACCAAATCAAACGATGGAAAAGGATATACGTTATGCATTTATATCATTATCACCAAAAATACTGTGATGTCTATATCATCCCAATTAAAGTCACTCTTCACTTTGATGTGTCTAAAATTGTACATGAAAGACATTTAAAGTCCCATCATTTTCAGTTAGCCATACCTTCGACACCATTCAATACGTCCTTCTCCTTCACAGTTTTTGGCCCAGTGGTTGTCAGCAAGATTTTTCATGGCAAAAGCATATTCACTAAGTGTCTGCTCATCCTCACAGTGCTCCCGCCAGATCTTCTCAAAGTCACCCACTGTAAAAACACAGAAGGATCAGGACAGAATTCATTCAAAAGGTCTCCAAATCAAACTAAACTTCTAACTGTAGATGTTAATAGGTATGTTTTTAGGTTTCTAATCCCTCATCGTGAATGCCATTATGGTAATGTTAGGCTTACAGTAATTTCTTTGAATGGTTGTTTTGAGGGCAGAATGATTGTACATCTTCACATCAAACAATCCAACTCCAGTTTGAAGGTATTCAAACCGAATGTGGTTTGACTCTTCAGAAAAATGGAAATATCTGAATTAAACACCGCCTACAATTTTGTACTTACCTCTCTCTCAAATTGTTGCTACTACATACTTATATTTTTTAACTTGTGCTTTGACCATACCCTTTTCATTCTGCTAAATGTTATGTTTATTGTCTTTTCTTCCCTAGACCTTTTAAGTCTCCATGTAGTTTACTCAGGTTTATATTTGCACTGAAAAGCCTTGCACCTTACTTTTCTCTGTATTTGTTACAATGACAATAAAGAATGTGTATCTGTAAAACAGCTAAAGAAAGTGATCATCTCCCAGGTTTGAAAACTTGCATAAAATTCAAATACTGCACTGCAGAATACAGCAGGGAAACAGTGGAATGACAGCTAAGGATGCTAAACTACGTTACCACTGTCAGTCCCAAAAAGGATAAGATGGAGTGCTCCCAGAAGTTCAATCAACAAAAACATAACACTGTAGTACATACACCAGGCCTGTATGTGACGCTGTAACGCTTCCACAACAAAAAAAACAAAAAAAAACAAAACAAAATGGAGAAGACGACCATAGAGCATGCGCATAACTAATGTAAGAGCTAATCAGTATAGCAGGCGACGCTACAAGTTTACAAAGCTGCATGCTGAGTAAAATAAAGCCTTTTAAGAGAAAGACTCCACGCTGATAGTCTGAAATGGATTTATTGCACATTTAAAGTGAAACAATGTGTTTGTATACATTTTTTAAAAACACGGTTTGGTCCACTGGCTGCTCTCCACCTCCGTAGATGAAGCAAAAGACCGCCCACTTTAAGTGAATCATGTTGAACTGTAAAAAAAAAAAAAAAAAAAAAAAAAAAAAAAAAAAAAATGCAATTCAGATTTGAATTTGAAAAAAAAAATCTAATTCAGATTTGAAAAGAGTTTTTAATCAAGAGGATGTACAGTTGATTTATCAGTGCAGCAGTCCAGTAGATGGCAGTGTTCTATGCATTTTGATCCATCTACTGGCTCCTTTCAGCTGCCTGACTGCAAAATACGTAGCAGACAGGAACCAACGTGTATGATTTTAGGGTTTACAAATGTTTTTCACTGTTACCAATTCTGAAAACGCTAGCAGACTAAATTAGCGGAACTAAATTTAGCAGAAGCTAATTTGGCCGCTGATGGTCTTTTTGAAATTAACTGAGAAGCTAATCCACTAACAAAACAAGTTAGTGTCACTAATTAGCAGTTAGCGGAACCGTGCCCACCACTGATGGTTTGGCAAAACTCCAAAACTCTTAATGTGAACAAATAAATAATTACCCGGGAAAACAGAGAACGAGGAAACACCCTAAACTTAAAAATCTGCATGATGGCACAGCACCATTGTGCCACTGCTTAGGGAGAGCCCTGCCACTATGGATATTGTTTAAAAACACAAGAGTACTTTTTATCCGATTAATGGATAAAATAATCAATAGAACTGTCATGTTCTGCCTTTGTCTGCCTGCCTGTCCTGTCTGTTTTTAACCTTGAGTGTAGTTTGCAAGTTTTTCCACCCCAGATGGTGCAGTCAGAGCCGAGGAACACCTGCTGCTCATCACCACCACACACCTGACGTGCATGAGCGGCTCATCAGCAGCGGGCTACTTAAACCCAGGCTTTCTGCTTATTCACTGCCAGATTCTTGGTGGTTTTCCATGCAGTGAAGCCAGATTCTACACTATGATCCATCCCTGATCATTCCTTGACCTCGTCTTTCCTGCCGCTTCCATGCACTCAGACGACAGAGCTTTCCACAGCTATATTCAAGGTAACCTGGCCAAATCTAATTACCGTATTAGAGCATGTTGATTTCCCTGGTGTTTCTATACACTGGCCTGCTTAGCTTCCAAGCTGCATCATCCTGGCTCTACAGCTACCTGCACAACGTCACTTTGGAACTCTCCGGCTTGCAGCTCAGAGCACGTAGCTCTGCCCCGCTTCAGTTAAGTACCTTCATGTTCTGTGGGATTCCGCTCTCATGTACTCCTGCCTGTGACTGTGCACGTCTAAGAACTGTTCCAAGAACTGTATGAACTCTGATATCAAACCACTAAAAACTTTCCAAGCTGTTTCTAAAGTCAGGTTCTGCTTAATTGGCTCTGTGCATCCCACCTGGCCCTGGATCCAGTATCCATATCCTCCAGGATTTCAGTTCTCTTTCAAGACTGGCTCAGGAACCTGCAGCACCCTAATTTCCACCACTGTTAGCGGGCTAACTCTCCACTCAGCAGACCGCCTAACCAGTGTAGCATTGTTCTTGTGTTTATTGTAAATAAAATTGCTTTTCGTTCACAACCAGTTCAGTTCCTTGCTCCCAGCGTGTAAGTCCATCACCAAGTACTGGCCAGGTCCTATCCGGACGTGTAACCATAACAACAATACTCAATTCCAAAAATATTCAATAGCTGCAGCCCTACTTACCTATTTATTGTTGACACAAACAAAACCAATGAGGAGTGCTTTTTTCTTTTCAACAAGTGCTGAGATTAAGGATTTCTGGGTGCCATCTCAACACTTTTTTGGCAGGAAAACACACACACACACACACACACACACACACACACACACACACACACACACACACACACACACACACACACACACACACAAGGCTTAACTCCAATTGGCAGCTTCTCTATGCCAACAAAGAAAGGGTGTGTTTGAGTCACTGAGCTGGCCAAGTCAGTACGATGGGAATGTCGAAAGAGCTCAGGGCTAATCTGAGGACTATCTCAGAATTCACTAACAAAACCTCAAATCATATGGATTTTTGAATTGTGGTCACAATTGAGTGTTCCAACATGACAATGACCCCAAACACACTTCAAACATGGCTATAGAATGGATAAAGAAGCTGAACATTAAGATTTTTGGAATGACCTTTCTCAAGTCCTTGATGTCAACCCTATCAAAAAACACAGACTGTGATTTAAAGTTGGATTTGTGCTAGGAAATCAACAAATTTAAATAAACTACAGCAATTATGCCATGAAGAGTGGTCCAATATCCATCCACAATTCTACCAGAAGCTTGTCGATGGGTCCCACTAGGTCAAAATGAAACTTCCAAATGACATTTAACCAAATATTGTGTGTTGCATGTACAATTTTGATCCTGTGCTGAATTCAGAAACGCTAAAATAAATTAAAAGTTGTGCACAATTTCATTATTATTCTATTAAAAACATATGCTGGACAATCATTCAAGATAGTGATACAATCTCACCATCATCTTCTGAACAGCTTTCACTGATTGCTGCCTTAGTAAATCAATCACAACTTACTTGCCGACTATGGTTTACCCAGTTGGTACAAACATTTCAAAAAGTAATCCTCCAGGCAAAGCTGCTGTTCAAACTCCACTTCATTGTTATTTCAACAAAATGCCAACATGGGTATCCAGTAGACGTGTCAAACTCAAAAATGCCATCCTCAAATGGTCATTTCATCATAATAATGCCCACAAAATCCCCTCCAGCTCATCTTCACAAACACTTACAGCTTGGATCACAGACAGTCAGTAAGAAATCCCATGACTAAGAGAAAGAGAGAAGGGGGGGGGGGGGGACTGCAGATTTACAGAAATGAAACAAGATCAGCGGTGGTAAACAACAGCACTATAATGCCAGGCCTACCAGTTCATGCCTTTCTTGTTAATTAATCATCCTAATTGTTGGTAGGACAATGTCTCTATTCTGCTCTACTGCTGTTTCCAAAACAACCAATTAGTCTCCCTTATCTCATTACAGATGGTACATTTGTGCCAATACGTATATTACTTTAATAAAAACAACAGATGCAACAACGCACAGCACCAGTCCCAAGGGCGTAGGTTTGGTCTCAGCTTTGGTAGGGACAATACCACCACCCCCAGCCCCCCTGCCCACCACCACCACCCCCTAACCCACTCATACCATTAGACGCACAAGTACAGCATAATACATAACATATGGCGACATAATGCTGAATAATTTAACACTTTATTTACATTATTAAGTGTGTAGGCAAACAAACAAATAGCTTAAATAACAAAATTGCATCCAAAATCACGAATCTATTCTATAGGCCTACACCTGAGAGAACAAGACAACAAAAAAAAAAAATACTTGTGGAGCTAACAAAAAAAAAAACAAAAAAAAGTTTTTGCAACCAAGATGTATAATCTATTCTCTTCAATAATGCAGTTGTAGGCATCTGGCAACCTAATTTGCCAAAAAAAAAAAAAAAGAAAAAAGGGGCTTTCCAATGATATATGGTGTATTACGGTAAACGTAAAATTTCAACACTGACAGCAAGCCAAGAACCCGTGCTTTCCAACAGTATGCTATATGTTGCATATATTACTGTAAAGTACGTTCGTGACTTTTGAAACGAGGGAAAAGTATGAAAAAGAGCACAAAAGTGACAGAAAAGTACAGAGACAGATAGCAAACATAAATGTAGTAATTTTTGAGGAAAAGGCAGGGTGTTAGTGTCATTTGTGATTCACAAATGACACTAACACTAAGATGTATAAACACACACACACACCTTCACAAGGTGTGTGTGCATGTTTGTGTGGGTGTGCACTGTGCAGTTTATTTTAAGTGTGGCGCACAGCATTGTTCGCAAGCCCCCCCGCCCTTCTTGTTTTTCTACACTGGAGCAGTGTTGCCAGATATGAAATATGAAACTATCGTACCAAAACCTCAAAATTATCGTATTTTGGGAGAAATTATCGTACACAAACAAAACGCATACAACGTAGCTATTTTAGCGTGTTTTTTTTTAATTTACAAAGAATTTTGTCACATTTTTAAACAGTAATTATAGTAATGGGGAAACTATGGCACAAAAAGAACGCAAATGCACAAGCAAATGCACTACCAGACTAGAAAGATTTTTTTTTTCTGTGAAGGGACACAAACGTGTTAATTACCAGACTAGAAAGAATCGAATTCAACCTCGAGGTCGCTGTCGTCATTCGATGCCATGGCTACTTGTGCAGATTTTGTTGAACACAGAAAAAATGTTGACACCTCCATAAGGAACTTGAACTTGTATATCTCTTTGCTCTTGTGTTTTGTTCGTTTGTTATTGCATTTGTTGAAATAAAGTTTCGAAAAAAAAAAAAAGATGTTGGTTGGGGAATCTTCCTGTCACGGCAGAGATTGGATGGGAACTCATTACTTTGTATGGAGAGGGGGTGGGCTTTCAAATGACTTTGTCCCGGGCGGCCAAAGCCAGCAGCAGCCCTGTGTGTGGTGTGTCTTTGATGCCGCCTGAGTGCAACGCCTGCAAAATTATTCTTGGGTGTCAGAGAGAGATGCGTGTTTGGGCAACCAACTGAAATTATCGTACATATTGGATTTTTTCCCATTATTGATCGTACATCGTAAAGAGGGCAAAACTATCATACAAATATGATAATTATCGTACATCTGGCAACACTGCACCGGAGCCACCCATCCTCTGCGCTCCGGGAGCTCCCACTTTACAAATTAAGCACTGCCTGCCACGAGATGCGCTTTGTTTACGTCCATGTGAGAAGAACGTGAGCCAATGAAATTGCAACATGGGTAACCCTGTCACTCTGGCATGTCGAAAACACAAAATGTGACGACTAAAATTATAGTATCAAGTTCGCAAAAAAATAGTGAATGATTTTGTTATATTAAAAAAATGCTAAATATTGGTAGGGACTATTTTGCCATCCCAAAATATTGGTTGTGACTTGTCCCTATGGTACATATGCAAACCTACGCCCCTGACCAGTCCATTATGCTAGATCTGATAAGCAAAAATAATTGGCAGTATAACCCACACAATCCAAAATTTATGCAAAGGGGCGACTATTACTCAGTCGGCACAGGGAGCGGACTATTAACAAAAGGATTGGTGTAAATAGTAACTGATTTCGACAGAGTGCCAAAGTGACATTGAGCAAGCTGCTGAATGCCAAATCTGGTTGATGTTGGGGCACAAGTTGACAAAGAAGAATGTTATCAAAGATATTTAATTTTTATCATAGGTACACTTCAACTGTGTGAGACAGAATCTTAAAAAATTTCAGAAAATCACATTCTATGAATTTTAAATAATTAATTTGCATTTTATTGCATGAAATAAGTATTTAATCACCTACCAATCAGCAATAATTCTGGCTCTCGCAGACCTGTTTTTTTTTTTTTTTTTTAAGAAGCCCTCCTATTGTGCACTCTTTACCTGTATTAATTGCACCTGTTTGAACTTATTGCCTGTATAAAATACACCTGTCCACACACTCAATCAATCACACTCCAACCTATCCACCATGGCCAAGACCAAAGAGCTGTCTAAGGACACCAGGGACAAAACTGTAGACCTGCACAAGGCTGGGATGGGCTACAGGACTATATACCATATATACAGGACTCCTATCTTGTTGCAGTCAAGAAACGAGAATCATCCTCTGTTCTGTTTGCAGAGCTCCAAACGCTGTGCCGATCTCTGCTGAGTCAAGTTAAAGTCCGGTCGGAATTAATAACTCCAAAGCGACTCGCCGCTTTAAATAAAATGACACCTCTTTCCGGACATTGTAACACAGACAACAAACTACAATCTAAAATTTTTTTTCCTCCCAAAATGAGACGTCCTGCATTCTTTATGAATTACAGTGATGCTGACATGCAGCGCAGCCGGCAGCAAGAGCTCAGCTCAGCGGTATGGAGTGACATTCATGCCAGTAATGTCTGAAAGGAAATGCTTTTGACAAAAACTACAGATTTTGTTTATTTCTATTTGTGGCCAGAGATCAAGGATCCACCATGTAGAGTTTATTTATGTCCAGAGTTTAAGGATCCAGTGACCAATTTCATATTTATTTACTTTAAGACTCAATAAAATGTTATTGACATAGAAAACCTGTAAAGCCTACTTTTAGTATACAGAAAATTCACAAGAGGTATTGATAAGGAATCGGGTCGATAAGCAGAATCAATAATGGTATTGATAAAATCTTATCAATACCCATCCCTAATCCTGTCCATTCTCGTCACTCCCACAGAGAATCGCAACATCTTCAGCTCCGCCACCTCCTGTCTTTTTGTTAGCGCTGCGATCTCTAAGCCGTACAACATAGCTGGTCTCACTACTGAGACCAGCTTTCTCCACCCACTACACCCTGCCTGTACTCTCTTCTTCACCTTTCTACTACACTCCATTACTTTGGATAGTTGACCCCAAGTACTTAAACTCACCTATGTTGCACTTCTCTGATGCAGTCTCGCTTATATTCCTTTATCAGCTATACCAGGGCCACCACAAGTTAAAGACTTGGAAGCAATGCTTTATAATCTGGTATATAATTTTTTAAATGATAGCGTTGAGTTGGAGTGTGATATACCCTTTTTATCATATACCTATAAATGATACGCCAATATGATTGGATAAAACACTAAAGAATAAATAGCAACACACCCTTTTCGCAGACGGATAATATTTTTCATACCACCCGAGTAATCAGCCAATCCGAACATCGGAGGGGCGCCACGACAAAGAGGTGCGGTCAGAGGAACTGTGAAATACTGGTGAGTCACTATTAATAATTTCTTACGTGTCCAACCTCGTAGCTTGATCATTAAAATTAAATTTGTTAGTTCTAAAAGCCATCATAATTATTTATAGGAAAACTTTCTATTTTTTTCTACTAAGGTTTGAACTTTGAGTGTTTACACAGGAGAGAAAAGTGAGAAAATGTTAATGCCTGTTTGAGAAAAGTGAATAAAGTGTGTAGTGAGGGGTTTTACAGCCTTAAAACATCTATAATAATTGTAAAAAATAACGCTGACTACTTCGGATTTCGCCTATCCCGGGTTATTTTTAGAACGTAACTCCTGCGGTAAACGAGGGACCACTGTATATGATAAAATCGTTATCAAGTTGTTCACCAATGAATATGGCTTTTTAGACCCTTCAGAAAACCATACAACATTCACCATTTATAGGTATATGATAAAATCGTTATCAAGTTGTTTTACCAATGAATATGGCTTTTTATGCCCTTCGGCCTCAGGGTGTATGGTTTTCTTCAGGGTGTATAAAGCCATATTCATTGGTGAACAACTTGATAACTGATAATACACAAGTGGCTGCAGCTGTGCACAGTATTTATTACATGCCAGATATTTGACAAGTAGCAATACATTAGTAGGTTTTCCATTTAACTGTGCCTTCAACTGTTACTCCAAGTTGCACAGCATTCACCTTGTTCAGTCCCCCCAATGTACAGGGAATAGCTGTACACTGGGTTGGGGTTAACAGATTGTTTGATAATAGATTTAAAAACAAAAGTTTAGCTTGTTGTGAATTAGGACAGCTTTTAATGTTAACAGTTATCTCTTGCACACGTTTGGTTTTCTTATTGCCAGCACAGTGTTTCTTTTAATAATTTATTAGAAGTTATTTGTAGCTCACCTTTTGGTGTTATTACTGATTTACAAACAGCCACAACATGCGGACCTTACTGAATAAAACTAATTTGCTTATTAGCTAATCAGCAGCTAAACACCGCTGTTAGGTCCAGAGTAATACTTAAATAAGAGGACTGGATATTTTTGCAGGAATTATGAGAGGTTTTTAGGTATTATAGCTAATGTTTAGCCACATAGCTCCAAACAGGCCCGCTCAGGCTGCTTACCTTCTATATATTTCCTGCGCAGTTTCCTGTGGACGCTTTTCACCACGCCTGACAACTTCTCCTGCTCCTTCTTACACGGCATTTGATCTGGAATCGGCAAGTAAAACCGCTCTTCGTTGTTTTTCGTCTCTCCCGTGTCGGCACTGTTCATGGAGTCCATAATCCTCCACCGAAACTGCTGCCACTTTCCAGTCGCAAACCCGACCGGCGAACCAGAGGACCGTTCAACAACGCGTACGGTGATTGGCTGTCTTTGACAAGCACGCCACAGAAATGACATGTGAACAACCAATCACTGTCCTGGAAGTGAATCAGAGGCGCTGTGTGGCGTTTAAGCACATCTTGTAAACGACACATTCTCAAAAGCATGCAAGCAAACTCATCTTCATTTATTACAGCACGACCGATTCTTCAGTTTGAAGTTGTTTAAAGCTTGTACCAGCAGATGGCAACATTTCTCAGGCTGAAGCTCATGTTCAAAGGACACAAACAATGACTGTGTGCGGAAAGACAAACTCGTGAAGAAAAATCCAAAGCTTCATGAGGCTTAACGTCAAAAGGATAATGTTCAGCGGCACTGGAGCTGAAGAAGTTGCTGTGACAGCAGTTTATGAGTAATGTTGATGCATTTTGATGAGCTTCAGAAAAATTATTTAAATTAACAGGACTTCTTTAGTAACTAAAGCCACATGCATGTATTTTAAAAAATGTGATTTTTTTTTAACAACATGTAATCATATTTGAATAACTTTCTCCTCCACAAAATAGTTTTTTTTAAATAATTATTATTACTTGCATTTCACTGCAACATTAAGTGATGTCTGCTGTACAAGCTCCGCCCCCTGCCAGTTTTGTCGAGGTAATATTGATAAAATGTACAAATGTTTTGTCAGGTACAAGCCAAGAATACAACAAAGAAACAAGCTATAGAAGTCTTCCAGCATCCACTAATCATCCAACAGGTGGCACTGTTCAGCAGGTGGCAGGCAGGCCAATGGGATATTATAAAGGCCCGGTCCCACTGGGGAGAGGATTAATTGCGCATGAATTGAGTATACAAATTTCAGGCGTTCGTTGTCATCCGCAACAAAATTGGCCAAAAATGACAAATTTCTCAGTATGAATTACGGATATATTAAGAATGTATAGCGAATATATGATGAACAATCATGGATGTATAACGCATGTATTGAGGAAACGGATTGGACGTATTGCAATTATCACAGAAGTATTTTGGATAGTATTACAGTATTACGGATGTATTGAGAATGCATTGCACACGTGTTACAGAAACAGCGGTTGTATTGCGCATGCGCGGCATCTGTATTGCGGTCAAAAAAAGCGCACTCGGGCCTTTCGGCATCACTATTCACACCAACACCACAGCCTCTGGAGCAATTGCTGGACTTGGAGAAGTTGATTGGTATGTTGTTGGATGGCAGCAACTATCACACTACATCTTTGGGGATCCAAAACTACATCTGTACATCTCCACAGCTGGACTGGCAATGACTGGCAAGTATGTCGATTTTTGTTTGTTATACATTAGCAAATTGTTCGCAAATCAGATGCAAAGTAGATGTAATACAAGCGCTTTATCTGTGGCCAATCTGTATGCATTCACTACAGCTTATTTTAGTTTGTGAAGTGAACGTGATAGGCACGCTATACGAGTATATCCATTTTACACACTGTCCCATTCCTCTGCCAATCTGCAGTACCCCGTCAGTTGCGGATATCAGTGGATAACGCGGATATACAGTGCATAGATTGAGTATGTATTAAGTATTGCGTATGTAAGGCAGCTGTCATCCGCAACCAAAATTTTGTGCAGCTCAGAAATCCTGGCAATGGAAAAACATGCCTCTGCGGATAATTGTGGACGTGTGCGGATGCCGGCCGACTCATACAAGCATGTTTCACGGATATTGCGGATGTTTAGCGAATATAAACCAATTTTGTGCACAATTCAGATGCAAATCTTCCTAAACGCCAATGGGACCGGGCCTAGTAAAAGGCACCATCATTTACATTTGTTAAACGCACTAAAAATCACTATAGTGGTTGATATGATAAGTAAGAATACATATATTTATCATTGCTCTTTGTCTGCAGTTCAACAAATCCAGTCTCGATTTCTTTCATATTATATTCTGAATGGTGAGCTCATCAACACACTACTTGATGAATTTATATTGCAGGGCCATAAGTCATTGCATTGTTTTTATAATTTTAGGAAATGATCCTTTATATCTCAGTGTAATGGCACCATTGATTCTTTAAGATATCTTTTATTCCATGATAATTTTGTAAAACCATGGTCTGCTGAGTTCACTCTTGCCAACTTACTTACTCTATCATTTTAACTGTTTTATAGTTTTTACTATACATTTTTATTGATGCATTTTACTCTTGTTTGTATGGATAGTATTTTCCCCAATATTGGGGGTTTTAATAAAGAAATGAAAATAAATAAAAAATATTGGTCAGAGGCAGTTTTGCTGGTGGCATGTAGTTGTTTAGTATTACCCCAGAGGTGTATCTTTACAATAACTTATTTTTTTGTGCATTTCAAATTCAAATACCATAATTACTCTATTAAACGTCCCGGGGGCCTGTAATTTTTGAAAAGGGAGCGTTTATTGACTGTCGTTTGCGTGTGTGTGTGCTTGCATGCATGCTGCGCACAGTACAGCCTTACTTTACGTACAGACGTGCACTGCGTGCAAGAGAAGCAGCGCAGACTCAAAACAAATGTTTTTGCATGCAATAGCTGGTACACAATTACATAAAATGACTTTGCACAAACATTGCTACTCCACAGTGTTCAAGCTAAAGGCAATGAAAGAAGCAGAAGAGAAGGGAAGCACCATGCTGCGCGCATTTTCCTAGTTGGTAGCAAATATGTCCAGGAGTGGTGTAGGAACAAATATAAGCTTGCAACCCTGGCCAAAACAGCAGAACAGCTGCCGAGTGGGGGGAGAAAAGTGCATTATCAGGACATTGAAGAGGAGCTGATAAAATGGTTCCAGGAAAGGAGAACGGCAAGCATCCACGTCACAGGGAAGAGTCTGAAATACGAGGCACTGTGGCTGCATACACAACATGGAAACCAGAACTTCAGCACCTCAAATGACTGGTGTTTGACAATTTGTGGAATGACATATCAAGTTCACGATGCACTCATGTTGATCAGCACCCAAAAGAACTGACGGATAGCAAGGTCACTTCGACTGAGTAGGACGCAGAGACTTTGGCAGAGGAGGACAATGACAGTCCTGGACACGAGCCACGAATTGTGAATTTTATGGATTGTTTGTGGTTTGTCGTGACAATTTCACTACTTGCAATGTGCCGAAAAAAAATTGGGGGGGGTTAATAGGGAGGAGGCCTTTAATAAAGTAAATACGGTAATCCAAACCTTTCAGTTTCAACTAGGAAAATAAACCCAATTATTATCAGAAATCTTAAATTGAGCACATCTACAACCCCTGGCAAAAATTATGGAATCACCGGCCTCGGAGGATGTTCATTCAGTTGTTTAATTTTGTAGAAAAAAAGCAGATTACAGACATGACACAAAACTAAAGTCATTTCAAATGGCAACTTTCTGGCTTTAAGAAACACTATAAGAAATCAGGAAAAATAATTGTGGCAGTTAGTAACGGTTACTTTTTTAGACCAAGCAGAGGGAAAAAAATATGGAATCACTCAATTCTGAGGAAAAAATTATGGAATCATGAAAAACAAAAGAACGCTCCAACACATCACGAGTATTTTGTTGCACCACCTCTGGCTTTTATAACAGCTTGCAGTCTCTGAGGCATGGACTTAATGAGTGACAAACAGTACTCTTCATCAATCTGGCTCCAATTTTCTCTGATTGCTGTTGTCAGATCAGCTTTGCAGGTTGGAGCCTTGTCATGGACCATTTTCTTCAACTTCCACCAAAGATTTTCAATTGGATTAAGATCCGGACTATTTGCAGGCCATGACATTGACCCTATGTGTCTTTTTGCAAGGAATGTTTTCACAGTTTTTGCTCTATGGCAAGATGCATTATCATCTTGAAAAATGATTTCATCATCCCCAAACATCTTTTCAATTGATGGGATAAGAAAAGTGTCCAAAATATCAACGTAAACTTGTGCATTTATTGTTGATGTAATGACAGCCATCTCCCCAGTGCCTTTACCTGACATGCAGCCCCATATCATCAATGACTGTGGACATTTACATGTTCTCTTCAGGCAGTCATCTTTATAAATCTCATTGGAACGGCACCAAACAAAAGTTCCAGCATCATCACTTTGCCCAATGCATATTCGAGATTCATCACTGAATATGACTTTCATCCAGTCATCCACAGTCCACAATTGCTTTTCCTTAGCCCATTGTAACCTTGTTTTTTTCTGTTTAGGTGTTAATGATGGCTTTCGTTTAGCTTTTCTGTATGTGAATCCCATTTCCTTTAGGCAGTTTCTTACAGTTCGGTCACAGACGTTGACTCCAGTTTCCTCCCATTCGTTCCTCATTTGTTTTGTTGTGCATTTTCGATTTTTGAGACATATTGCTTTAAGTTTTCTGTCTTGACGCTTTGATGTCTTCCTTGGTCTACCAGTATGTTTGCCTTTAACAACCTTCCCATGTTGTTTGTATTTGGTCCAGAGTTTAGACACAGTTGATTGTGAACAACCAACATCTTTTGCAACATTGCGTGATGATTTACCCTCTTTTAAGAGTTTGATAATCCTCTCCTTTGTTTCAATTGACATCTCTTGTGTTGGAGCCATGATTCATGTCAGTCCACTTGGTGCAACAGCTCTCCAAGGTGTGATCACTCCTTTTTAGATGCAGACTAACGAGCAGATCTGATTTGATGCAGGTGTTAGTTTTGGGGATGAAAATTTACAGGGTGATTCCATAATTTTTTCCTCAGAATTGAGTGATTCCATATTTTTTTCCCTCTGCTTGGTCTAAAAAAGTAACCGTTACTGACTGCCACAATTACTTTTCCTGATTTCTTATAGTGTTTCTTAAAGATAGAAAGTTGCCATTTGAAATGACTTTAGTTTTGTGTCATGTCTGTGATCTGCTTTTTTTCTACAAAATTAAACAACTGAATGAACATCCTCCGAGGCCAGTGATTCCATAATTTTTGCCAGGGGTTGTATAATGCTAATTAGCAAATTTGAGTTTCACATTTTGGTTGCAATTCCATTTAATGCCACACATTATGTTTAAATATAATCTTTAATAAATGGGACACCAATAATTTGCTTTAAAACACTAAAAATACACAAAATAAATATTCTGCTCTTATAAACTTTATGTGCCAAAATAAATAAAAAAATAAGTATTCCAGGCCCGGCTCTTCAGTCTTCCAGTCCAGTCTGATCACATCCTGGTCTCCTGTGCTCGGTCATAGGCTGCAATCCTCTCTTTAATGTGCACCAGTTTATGGTGAAGATGAATGCATTTCTTCTTATCTTCACGATATATGGGAAACCACTTCATAAAAAAAAAAAAAAACAGTGAGACATCAAACTGTGTAATTATGTCTGGTGTCAACAATACTGCAATAAAACAGAAAAAAGTCTTACTTTCTGATAGATCCTGTACTTTTCCAGTACGTCGTCCTGCATTTGCTGTGGAAACAACAGAAAAAAGTGTTAGAGACATAAATGTAATCTGTTGTCTGTCGCGTCCTGGAGAGCACATAGTCAAGTCCACGTCAGTTGATGGATACATGAACATTTCTAAATCAAGAAATATGTTTTGGGCATAATTTACCTCAGTCCCAAAGAAATACAAACAGCATGGTACTGTGTGGTAAATCTGTCTGGAGTGGCAGTTCTCAAAAACTATGTGACCATGCAAGAAGGAGACAAGTGAGGGAAGCCACCAAGGGCAACTCTGAAGATGTTATAGGCTTCTGCGAATGTGATTGAAAAAACTGGGGACAGTGCAACTTGCGTCTGTTGACCTCACCAGTTACTGAAGGAGCTTCATACAAGACAATGGATCAAGTCTCAGCAGATGTCTTTCATGCTTTGTGGCAAACTGAAGCTGAAAGTTCACATCTTTTGATGATGATCCTTTTCTGTGCCCATTTTTGTTAATGAGAGAAGTAAATGAAGTCCAAGACATATTCATTGATTGGAAATGTTCATGTATCCATCCACTGACTTGTCTTAAGAAAACTGCATGTGAAAGTGATTATATTTGTATTCAGAATAATCCTTAATGTCCAATTATTTATGGCCTCAGTAAATGCAGGGACTGGATGTAAAAACTGCTGCAATTCCTAAATGTTCAATGTGATATTTTTGTGAAAACCCTTGAATTAAAGCTAAAAGTCTACAAGCACATCTTGATTTTATTTTAACTCCATTATAGTGGTCTACAGAGATGCAATTAGAAAAACTGTCCCTGTCAAATTTCTTATGGACATGAGAGTTGGCTGCTGGTCCAGACAGTACCTGATAAGCCTCCGTTCCAGGAGGCAGCGTGTCCAGTTCAGAGGTCATCTGAACAAACCTCTCTGAGGCAGCGGCGATCCGGTCATGAATAACTTTGTATTCCTGATACTCGGCATCAAACTCCTCTTCATATTTTTGCCGCTGCTCCAGTGTTTTGACGGTGGTGTATTTGCTGAAAAAACAAAATAGAACTTATTGAAAGATATTATCCTGCTGTCATTTTTTTTTTTACCTTAATCTGTCAACAAAAAATCAACACTATTTCAACTGAAGTGTAATCAAATTATCAACGGAAAATAAATAAATGAAATAAAATAAAAAAGACTTAATTTCTTTATAGTTGTACGGCCTAGTATATGACAAAGTCACTTCCTGATTCACATTCATGAATAAAATGATTTTTAGACTCAGATTTAAAAAGCCAATGTTTCTTATGAATATAAAGATACTGTACTGTACAGGTACACCTAAAATTTATTTTAAAAGTGCTCCAGTCATGTTCTTATTGATAAATGAAATCATAGCATCTTTTTATTATTTTGTAGATGGATAAAAATGATCAGTTATTCTGGTTGTGTTGCTAATATCTCCACTAGATGGCACTGCAGAATAGTTCTGAGTCTATTATAATGCTTTTTATTAATTGATATATAGATATTCCTTGATTTGGGTTGTATTCCTATAATGACACTGCAGAACTGTTTTGAGATGTGTTTTTATTTCTAAACAACAGTTTTTCTTTTTTTCATATAAAAACTAATGATTGATTAGGTTTATATTATTCCTAATATTTCCAATTGATGTCACTGCAGAATGGTTTTATGAGTTGCCATAAAACAACATGATGTGTGTTGACCAGATGCACACATGTAAGACATGTGCTTCTGTTTTTTATTTTTTAATAAGTCACTCGGTCAGGTCAGTTGAGGAAAAGTAGGTGAGATTTTTCAGCACATCCAGAAAAGATCAAAAACAACTTGTTGATTCTGTCACTCAAACTCCATTTCTGCAGCTGATTTCTAAGTTCAAATGCCTCCTGATATGGGGAATGTAGAGTGTGTACGAGGCTGAAACACAACGTTAATTAAACTTACTTGACATAGTCGGGGAGTGGAGTCGCTGAGGTTGAAGTAACCGTCGCTTTCTCTCCCGTGTGTCCTGAGGAGAGAAAGAAAAAACACAGACACAAATGGTTCAGTCAGTCCGCCAATAAGAATGTTGTAAACACCAGCTGCATCAAGTCTAATGGAATTATTGATCACTATCTGTGATTAGAGGCCTGATCCAGGGCAGGCGGCGACATCAGCAACCTGCGAGGCAGGAGGCAACGCTGCCTGCTGAGTCTCAGGGTCAAAGGTCACCCAGATGTGGAGGCAGCGTTACACTCCTCACTTGTTACACTCTTGAATGAAACAGGATGAAATGATGAACTCTTCTTTACAGGTGTTGTCATCAACGTGTACAATTCATTCGGTTCACTGTCCCTTTTCAACTATGTGTTTGTCTGTTTTTCAACAAGATGACTCACAAACAAAGCCACTAATTTTCAACAAACTTGGTGACACGGTTTGTCCAAATGGGGCCTCATTTATACATTTATAACAGCTGTGCACACATAAAACAAGAACTGAATGATCTGCGGGCAGCACGGTGGCTTAGTGGTTAGCACTGTTGCCTCACAGCGAGAAGGTCATGGGTTCAATTCCCGCCTGTGTTTTTTCTGTGTGGAGTTTGCATGGGTTTCCTCCCACATCCAAAGACATGCGGGTTAGGTGGATTGGAATCTTTAAATTGTCCATAGGTATGTGAGTGTGCTACACTCTGTGAAGGGTTTGGTCAAACCAGAAACAGACCTTTGTGGACGTTTCCAGGGTACAGGGCTGAGCTGTGGGGGTTGGTGCACTGAGCTCCATGAGAGGGCATCTGTGGAGGCACAGGCTCAAGTGATGTCCTCTGTTTTTTCGGGTTCAGATCGTTGGACAGGTCTGACTCCGATAGGCGTTTCCTGGAAAAAAAAAGAAGTCAGTCAGTCATTTTAAAACGAGGTGTCAAGAAAAAGATAAACAACGAAATATATATGAGTCACAAAGTAAGTGGATCAGGAAGAATTATTCATTTTCATGTTGCTGCCACGAGAAAATATCTGAATATGAAAACACGCTGGAGAAAAAAAAATACTGATTTTTTATGTTCTGTTTTATGGCTTTGGAGAAATGATCTACAAAAGTCAGCCATGAAGACTGAACACAGTCCAGTCAGGGAACAAAAGAACAGAACAATCGCAGCAGATTTCACCTGTGTTGGACCAAACCTTCTGTCAATCTGCTTCCTGCAGCTCCTTCCTCAAAAAACACCACAGAACAAGCCACAATCACCCCCCCACAAACTGGTTCACACAACACTCTCGCCCATGTGATTGTCACTGAGCTGAGAACCCCCCATCTCAAATCTCTGAAATAAGACGTAGGGTGTCCTGAGAAATCAAATCCAGTTTACAACATGTATCTCAGTAGTACGATATCACACTTGGTACTCTGTTTTCTGAGTACAGCTGTAAGTGTTTTAAACTTAGCAGGGATTGTTAACAGAGAGGGGTTGTGTGTTTTGCAAACGCTGCTGGCACTTTTTCCCTCTCAAACAGAGAAAAGGTACGAGTGAGGTTGTGAAGCTCAACCTGAAGAGCTCGGCCCTGCTACTCTGAACCGTCCATGCTAATGCCGCGGAGGCAAACATTTTCCGATGCTTTGAAGTGTCCAGTAACAGATTCATCAGTGCAGAGACGGAGTCATTTAGAAGCTCCACTTTCAACGTGATCACAGCAGACTTCTACATTAACTCGGTGGCCTTTCTGTGCCAACGACAGCACCGTCAAAACACATCAATCCTTTAGTCTCTCACAAAAAGTACGATTCAAAACTCCAAAATGTTCTGCTGTAAAGCTAAAAGCAGAGTATTTCAATAAAACTAACTAAGCATCAGAGAGCATTTGTATGGGAGATGATTTTTTTTTGGGGGGGGGGGGTGACACTCACCTACTCAGCAGCCTGTCAATGAGCTGCTTTTCCTCCCTCTTGTATCCAGGCCAGTCTGTCTGGACGTGCGTGAAGAGCTCAGGCTTCAGAGCGTAGCAGTCAGCAGCTGGGTTCCAATTGCTGACCTAAAGGTCAAAGAAAAAAGAAACAATGTTATTCCAACAGCAGTAGACAGAACACAGCATCGTCTCAGAGAGAGTCTGGTTGAGGTTCTGGAAGTGTTGTACAGTCATAAACCCACGTTAAAGTTAAAAACACACCGTTCTGCCCTCAGTGTCTCTACTGAACTGGATCTATATTGTTTAACAAAATTTTATTCCTCCAGAATGATACAAACCATCCACTTTAAATTTTCAGACATCAGATCCCAGCTGGAGACACCCCACTGCTCTCCTGTCAAAACACAGTCTTCTCCTCCACAGGTAGTTAACGTACAGCCTTAATTACAGTGAACAGCGGCACAGTCTCCACCTGAAGACTGTTTTGGGACGCCAAAACAATGTGAACAAGATCACAGAAAATACAGCAAAAATAAAACTAAATCGACAAACTTTTGAGATTAGAGTTTTCAGCTGCACAACAATGATAATCTGCTAGTTAGACCAAGATTATTTGCAACAGCAGTGGTGATGGGCAGCACTGTAGTTATAAATCCTTGACCCAACATCACCGGAGTCAAAACACAGCTGAATTTTACATGAAGTTCTTTTATTTAACCAGTACGATAAATGTTCCTTTTTATATTTTCTCTTCCCTCCTCTGGTGTTTTGAGACATTCTGTTTTCTGAGAAGGTAACAAAGGTATCTGTTGTCTGTCTATTTGTCAGCTGGACTGCTCAGAACCCTGTCACCTGATGTTCACAAAGCCTGGTGACACGGTTGACATCAGACTCTAGAGTGCATCAACATTGTCACGCCCTGGATCTTCATTTATTTTAATGACAAGACCGACATAATAATGGAACCAATTTTTACAAAACCTTTGGAAAAATTGGAAGAACTAACAAAGAACCAACAAAGGAGTAGTACGTCATCACTTCAGCCCATTCTTGACACCAAAGACCACCTGCCACATGCTAACATGACAAAGTGCTACTAGTTAACATCTTGGAATAATGTGTTGGACGATGTGTTTTTGGTGTTTGAGGAGGTATGCACTATGCAGTCATATTAATGTTTCTACCTGTGGAAGGTATCTTGGCGTTTTCCTTAATGCTTGCATTTGAAAGTATTTAGTGTCTTGTCAGCAGTGTATTTACACAGCAATGTGCCAGATGTCTCACCTCCTCCAACACTGAGCTCATCTCAGCCATGTCCTCTGAATCGGCTCGCTCTCTCTCCAACCACAGCACCAGATCAGGCTTCTTGTGTGGCCTTAAAGCGAGCCGATGGATAATCCGATCTTTCAAGGGGCAGTGTGCCACCGGGCTGAGAACCTGGCTCCTCTTACATCGGGAGGGCTTGCTGCTGCTGCTGCTGCTGCATGAGCCTGGCATTAGACTCCTCTTCCTCTGGACCTTTCCAAATCTACCTGAAATCAAAACAAAAGAGGGCCAGACTGTGAATTTCAACATGAAATTTGTGAAAGATAAGGACAAGATTCTTTGAACACAGATGAGCAAAACGTTAAAGAAGTATGTCATCTACAGCCTGGCCAACATGTCCTTCCTAATCCAAGCCTAAATCCAGTTATATAAATCACACCCTAACGTTGAAGAGCAAAGACAGACAGATCTACACAGATCTGAATAGACCCCTTTCCATTCTTCTTTTTTTCCTCCTCCTCTTGATGCATCACGCAATGCAGTTTTGTTGGTCGGGCACCTGTAAAGCTGAAGCGGGATTGTTCAAATTGTCTTTTAAAAACGATGTAAACGCCTTCATTTTGCGCTATGAGGATTCTTTGGATGAAGTTACATTTGCTCACTACAATATGAAGCTGAATGGGATTGAATGGCATCGATCCTTACGAGGTAGAAGCTGGTCTTGTTGGTCACAGAAACAGCAAAACCAAAACACCAGATCAACAACTGAGCTAAATTTCACACTATAAAGATATTCAAACACATTAAATCAATTTTCACTGTTTTTACATCTTGCAATAGTTTGTATATTATTGAATCCTATATTACTTGACTCATTCTATAATTATCTACAAAAAATACTGACCAGCGATTAAATGTTCAGAGCCTTTGTAATGCTGATTGCCCGGGTCAGAGTTGACCTGAGCCAACCACAGCCTGTGTGACACGCTACAAAGCTCCTCCCTCCGAACACCACCCATGAATTCACCATTGTCCCACTTATTTCTAACTGATGCTTCACTGCTCACCGGCGCTCTATGTTTACGTTCTCTGCCTTACAACATGGAGAGACACTGGGAATCATGGGTAAACACGGCCAGAATGGAAAGGTGTCTCGTGTCATGCCAATCTCTCTACTGCTGCCATGCAAAGACTCATTTACAGTGACAAGCTGCTGTGTTGGTGTTAAAAGCTACGTTACTGAGAGTGGAAACCAGTGACGGGCTTGACAGCAGGCAGAGGGGCACAGAAACTAAAAGTCTGTTTCATCCTCTTAATTCAACTGGAAGCAGGCAGGAAATAGTTGTGCTCATACAATCGATATCTGCAGCTGAACTCTGAGCATTATACTGTAGTGATGGTTTGCATCACGTTTCCATTCAGTAAATCTAATTTACACATTTAAATTCATCGTGGCTGGATCATTTATTAAGTGCAGCACTGTCAATTTAATAGATAGTGGCACTGATGTCATGACTCAAAGAAGGACAGGCAGTAAAATAAATAAGCAAATAAATAAAACTGCCTGCAAAAAAAACACTATAATTACATCTTTAAGTAAAACTTCATCAGCATGAGACTTGTTAGTGTGATTCTGACAAAACCAAACTCACAAATGGTACTAAGAGGCAGGCTGGCACGCTGTCCAAAATAATGTGATCAAAATGACACACCGAAAGCATGAATAGCTGCAATTCAGCACTTTGATCAATTATGTGATAACTTCCACATCGTATGACAATTATACCAGCAGGATATCAGCAGGATGCAATAGTTTGGAAACTTTCTGGCAACATGAAAACTCCCTGTTATTTGTCCTTGATCCCTTCATCCTTGGAAACGACCACGTAAACTGAGATTAGAACACATAACAGCTTGGAGAGAAACACATTCATAAACATCTTACTTGGCATCCACTTGATCTGAATCGCTGAGTGTTTCCGGCTGGCTTTCTTCATCTGGGACCAGCGTTCCCGCATTTCCTGGTAGGACTGTTGTGTGGCACAAAATGTCATCTTGCCCTGAATATGGCCCTTGTTCTCCAGGTGGTCCCTGTCGTCCCTTTGGGGAGAAGCAAGAAAAGGGGGAAAAAACTTTTAAAGTTTAAATTTACAAATTGTCTGGTTCAGCTCAGTCAATTTGCCAAATGTAGTCGAGATTCTGGCAGTGCTGCGATAAAACGTGGCATCATATGACACATGCACGAATGCACACACAGATGCTGGTTATGCAAATTCAAACCCATGTTTATAAATCATCTCTTCAAATAACTATGTGTCCAGTTAAGGAGCTTAAAACACTTCTGAGCTACGGCCCAAATACAGCAGCACTAATGTTACTTTTTCATTGACCCTTTGACCCCACATAGCCACAAACGCTGCCTCGCTGTTCTCAGTTATTACTGGTCACACCTTTGTGGCAGAAGCCTCTGGGTGTTATTGGAGTCATGTCTGAATAGAACCTAATGTGTGTTATTTGCCCTAAAAGAGGGGTGAGTGACTGGTACAGCCTTGTGGTGTCAGTCTTTGAATTCCATTTGCAGATGAGTGTGAAAGCAGTTGTGAGTGCTGCTTATCCTGAGACGTACTGCTGAATGCACTCAAAGCTGGACTGTGAGTTCTCGCTGCCATCACTGGACAAGTTGAACTTGAAGATTCTTGTTGCATCAGGGTTGTCCGGGGTCGGTGCTGGAATCTTCATGTACTACACAAGAGAAAAAATGAAAAACACTTAGGAAAGTGAAATATGTATGACAAGAGTCTAAGAAAAAAGATAAAGACACTGATATGTCTGGAAAAAAGGCGTCTGAAATCATTATCATCATCATTGACCTGAATTTCTCAAAGATGTAATCTGATGTGATGTAGTCTGTAATTTAAGATCTTAAAAACTGTTCACGAATTTAATCAACTCAGCAACGTACTTACTGAAACAGATGAGTGCCACCTTAAAAAAAAAAAACTAATGCAGTACTGAAGAATAAGAATGTATAGAAAATATCCATTCATAGAAGCCACATCCTCTGCTATATCTTGAAGTTTTAATGTCTTGTTAATTAAAAGTGGATGTGTGCACATCTCAGTGGATGCTTAATAATCACATACATAGAGAAACTGTCACGAGTGTGCTCCACCACAAATCAGAACTCATTACAGTGTTCAGTTTCAGAGGCATTATGGGGAGAATGCATAAACAACTTACCACCTGGTTCTCCTTGAAGCAAATCATTGGCTGATTTGATAGTGATGTCTAAGAAGACAGAGAGGAAGAACAAAGTTATTATGAAGTCAAACATCACAGTAAAACAGTGCTCATATTTAACTTGAGCAGCTCATAGAGTGAAAATATTAAGCCTTATTCAGGAGATTTCTCAGTAACAAATGATACATGGTTGGTAAACTTTCTCATGAACTGTCAAACGGTGTTCTTATTGCTCGTCCCAGCAGACTTTAAAATGACAGCTGTGGTGATCTTTAAGTATACAGCCGCAGGTCACCAACCCAACTCCTGGAGAGCTCCTGCCTTGCATGTTGAGCAATGTTATGGTAACGGTCTGAAGAAAACTCGCAATAAAACTGATTATTCACAGGTATTATACCAAAGTGTTCCATTACTTATGCAACCCATCATCTTGGCTTTTATATTTGAATTAATTAATATCAAGTTATAGAGATTTGCTTTCAATTTGAGTTTAAGGAAGATAATTTTAGAATTATTTCTTTTTTCTATTTGAAGTGGCATAAACAAATTCAAATGTGTGAAATACCAAGCGTTCCCATACTTTTGGAGGGCACTGTATGTTAACAAATGAAACCAACCACACAAAACGAAATATATTTGGTTCATATGCTGCACGCAATAAAAGAAGTCAAAGTACATGTAAGAATCATAATGTTGTTTTGTTTGTTTTTTGCACATTTTCCATACATTCCAACCCTTTCTGATTTGGGGTGGTACCATAAAGCACAAACTTAAAAAATTTATTGTTAAGAGGATTTTGGGATAGTGTGACCCGAAACACTGTCTGTGATACTTAAATATTAATCAAAATATTCATGAACACTATCCCACGGTGGAAAACTGTGGAACCAACTGGTGCACAATGGAAATCAGATTGTCTCTGTCGTGTCCAGGTCCATCCAGGCTCTCACACCGTCTGCACCTGCTGCAGGCAGACCAGCCCTTTTATTGACTAGAGAGCGCTGCCCCCTAGTGGTCTTTTCCAGACATCATAGTCTCACCATCAGCTGTATGTTTTGTAGAATTACGGTTCAAATTAAATGAATAAATCAATCAAATCCAGGTCCTGATGACAGCTTCTTTACTCAGTTTCAGCAGCGAAATTACACAAAAATTATCTTTTAAAAATCAATTCAATGACTGTTATCCAAAATCACAGACTTTTACAGGTTTGGGTATTTTTATTCATTAATTAAAAAAAAAAAGTTTCCCTTTTTAACCTTTTTAAAAACCTGTTTACTCGTAACTGGCAAGTAAAATCCCTTTATTTTCACAGCAAAACAACAAACAGGTGGAGATATTTTCTTCAGAGTTGTTGGGAGTTGGAAATAAAATGGAAAGTTGAAGCTACAGTGCTTCTTACCTTCAGGTTCTGATAAGTTTCTAGTGTCTGGATTGCGCTGTCAGTCAGTGTAACGTGGTACATAGTTTGGTTGGTGGTGTTTTTGCTGGTTTGGGCACCAGAGAGACCATAAATGTGCTGCTGCCTCAATGCTGCCATTTTCCAACTGTTTCTTCTGGCCTCTGCTTCTGAGCACTAACGTCTGTTTTTATTACTTTGTTCAGTTACGTGCTCATACGTCACGAGCAGAGGAGGGCGGGGGTGCGTGTGGGCGGAGCTAAAACAGCGCACGTGCACACACATACGGAGCCTACTGGCCAATTAAATAAAGAACCTGATTTATCTTCAGCAGATTGCGCACAACCTGACTATTTTTGTGAGATTTTCCAGTCTGTAATCAGTCCACATAATCAAGTTGTGTGGATCAAACATAGACGACTTATTAGAACATCAACAATTTCGAGTAATAATCGAGCTGATTCTCTCATTTCCTTCTTTTTGTTCTCCAGTTAATGTAACCTTCATCCCTCCTAATCTGTGTTTGCCATGATTAGATATTTGATTTATTTCCTTTGTTTCTTTTAGTAGTTTGACTCATTCTCCCCTCTTCTATTCTGTTACTCAGATCTCACTGGAACAAATACTCAATTCAAAAAATGATGATTCTTTAATCAAAGTTTATACAAGTTGTGTGTAATTATTAGCAAACTTTTACCATAAATTTGTTCACCATTGTCATGAACAAAAGTGAACAAGAACAAAAGTGGATGGTTAACAACAGTCATGATGGATCATATAGCAATAGTGGAATTTGTAATAGTTGCATTTAAGAATAAAACATCACTTAACTAGCAACAGGAGAGTTGGTTTCCCTTTGCAATGACAATATTATTACACATAGTTTGATGAGCTTCAGCCTCATATTAGCAAAGCTCGAAGCAGCAAACACCTAAAGCTCCAAAACTATGCACAAGTAGACCGAATGAATGTCTTAAAATAGTTTGTCCAACACAAAACTCAACATGTGGCTTCACACAAGCCATCCCACTTATTATTATTATTATTATTATTATTATTATTATTATTATTATTATTATTATTATTATTATTATTATTATCTATGCCTGTATGCTGGAATACAGCATACAGGCATAGATAATTTCTTCATTACTTTCCATTTCAATCATATTCACAGGTGAAATGATCATCCACAGCCTTTGAACTGACGATTTGTGCAGTTTATAGCTGCACATGAAGGTGTTTTTTTTGGCAAAATCACAAAGAATAAAGTGGCATGCACCTGGTTAAAGAAAAGACCGTTGAGGAGCGGTACATGCGAGTGGTTATATGGTGGCCGATTTGCTTCAGGCCAGTGAGCTATCCACTGGGTCATTTCTGAGGGGAACGATTAGCCAACACCAACTGTGGTCTGAACAGTCCCCCTTTTGATCAGTCCCCCTGCTTTCACTGCGCATGTAGCATGTCGGATTTATATAGCGCGTTTCCATCTGCATCAGACGCTCAAAGCGCTTAACAAATAATGCCTCACATTCACCCCGATGTGAGGGTGCTGCCATACATAGATTTTTACAGGGGTCCCTTCAGTCTGTGACACCAGCACCAGACACAGATTTGCAGAGGAACCTTGCATTGCTCTGAGGGGCACTTTTTTTTTAGGCCAAAAGTGTAAAGTAGAGCCCAGCATGGGACTACTTTGTCCCTCAGCCACTCCTGCACACCCCGCAACCGCAGTGTGTGTGTCGCCTTTCACACCGAATGCTCCGCTGGGAGCGCACACTGTCGCTTGTCATCAGGCCTTGACGAAGCCGCCGCAGTAAAAGTTTAACCTAATCTTTTATTTATTTATTTACAAATATGAACAATACAGGTTAAACAGAACAATGGTTTGAGGTGTGCATACATAACAAAGCGGCGGGACCAGATATTTTTTGTTGGGGGGGGCTGAGGGGGAGCTGGGGTAAAAGTTGGAGGGGCTCCACAAAATGTCGTCAAAATGAACAATATATAGTAAATTGCTTTATAAATACCAAGGTGTATGTTTTAGTCACCCGTGCTTCTCTAAAATGTGGTATCAATGCACACACATATCACTTAGAATGATTGCAAGTTCAGTAAACTTGTACATAGGTATACAAACTGAATTCATTGAAATGGTGCTCAAGACAATGCATGGAATCAACCTTACACAAATTGTCTCTATCAAAGATTTATTGCCAATTTAACACAGAGGTCATAACCATTCGATAAAAGTAAGTAAAATATATAGCCTGAGAAACTTTGCTGTAAACAATATACAAAAAAGTGATTCTTTATGAAGTTTGTATACAATCTAGCCCAAGTTACATGTAAGCAAACAGCCAAAGAACACGTTACTTCAAAACTATGTGCCTGTTCTGGTGGTTGGCAGCAAATATAAGCGAAGTGCGCATCGCATCCACGCATGCGTGGGTCAAACGGGGGCAAAAATTCCAGCTCCCAAACTCACACCGCTCCCATTGAATTTCGTATACAGTAGCATTAGCGGACTGTAAAAGTTACGGCTTTTACAGGGATTGTTTCAAAGGCTTTAAGCCTTAAGCGACGCATACTCGTACAATAATGACAGGGGCGCATTGTGCTGTTTTCAAATGCTCGAACGGAATTTATAGGCTTGAAAGTTGGCTGAAAACACACGATTGCACAGCTTCGCCGAGTCCACACAAAGACGGAATGAAGAAGAAATGTGGTCGTAAACCTCTGTTCGTTCTACACAATTTCGCCACAGAAAAGAAAGATCCAGACGGACGTAAAAGACGGACTAAAATGGTAAGTTTCTTGCACACATTTATTTTGTCAATATCCTGAAACCGTGCCACCATTTTCGTGCATCGGCTTATGACTGTAATGTCGTGCCATGAATGACGTGGCGCGTAATATTGTAAAATTGACATGTTCTATAAACAAACTGCATGCATGCACATATCAGTGTATGTCTGTCAACTTATCAAAACAAACGTGACACCAAAGAAGTTATATGTGAGACTCACCGTCATTGTCGTCATTACGAAGCCGGCGGAGTAGCGATTTCTCAGTCCTGTTTAGCAAATATTGTGCAATATCCACAGTTTCAGACTCTGGACTTTGTCTACCCATCCGTCAGTTGCCTTCAAGGGGTCAGAAATTTGTTTGTCTCCAACTATCAACAAGGACTGGTCATTATCGACAGCAAGGCGCTCTTCCTCCTTTGTCGGTACTAATGGTACTTTCTGTACAGATGCAGCACACGCAAGCAAAACCAGCTCTTCTTTCCATTTCTGTCCACTGCCGTACGTAGTCCTGGTTGTAAGAGGCAATCCGTGGAGCTTCCAAAAACGCTTTAAATCGTCAACTTTCCAGCAGTTGAAATGATCCAAATCACAGCACTCCTCGCTGCTTTCTGCCACCATAGCTTGTGGGTTGGTAGCTGAAAGATTTAGCCTACCCATAATGCACCGCGCGGCCTGAGATGCGCACTTTGCTTATTGAGACATTCTCAGCGCAAAACTGTAGTTGAGATCCATAAATATGTCAGTCGCTATTCACATTATTGGCAGAATTATTGGGGAGGCTGAGGGGGGGCTTGGCTCATTATTAAGCCCCCCCTTGGCACCGCCACTGTAACAAAGAAAGGCATTAAAATAAAGAGCTTACATAAAAGGGATACATAAAGACAGATTAGAAGTTAAATTCTCTTAATATTTTGGTTTTTACAGCTTTTCCGTTAGTGCAATGTTTTAAGGTCTCTGAATAAGATTTAAAATAAGACATAAAAACAACAAAACTGTGTGTGTATATGAAATCTGGCTAAAATAATAACAAGGTTAATCAGATATGTTTTTTAATGGGGGATTCATCATTAAAGTACCTGAATAACACAAATTCCACTTTAAATTGAAGATGAATAACCAGATTTCTGTTTAAAATAAGAGAAATATTGTTGCAAAAGGCAGAACAAAAAGTACAATCAAAGAAAAGGTGAACAATGAATTCCTCAGAGAGCTGACAAAATGTACAAAGGGGTCCACATCAGGTCTGTATTTCCGCCAAGGATTTTTGACCCCCTGAAAAGAAATCTTATTGGGTACTCTTGTAGCGGAAAATTTTGATACTGTTTTACATAATACTATGTATTTTAATTATATTTTTGACTATCATTCTCATATTTGTGAAAAGGTTTGACAGTTAATTGGTCAGGGAAGCACTGAAAATACAACAAAATTCATTTACATATAATTATTTGCTGCAAGACTGATACTCCAGACTGACAAAATACATATATGTCGCTGGATGTTACTATTTAATCTTCTGATTTTCAGAAAATGTAAACATTTCTCTAATTGGATTGAGAGCAATAACCCAGTCTGCACACATTATAATTTGTCTGTCTATTAGCAAGACTATCTCAAAACTACTGTACGGATTTTGGCAAAATTTTCCCCCCACAGATAGATATTAGACCAAGAAAGACCATTAAATTTTGGAGGTGATCTGGATTCTGTATCAATATTTCACTTTAAATAGGTTTTGTAGGATTACGCCAAAACCACTTCACGGATTCTCACCAAATTTTCACCACAGATAGATATAAGAGCATGGAAGGCTCCACTGAATTTTGGAGGTGAT
The DNA here is from genome assembly GCF_902500255.1 of Thalassophryne amazonica. Classification (NCBI taxonomy): domain Eukaryota; kingdom Metazoa; phylum Chordata; class Actinopteri; order Batrachoidiformes; family Batrachoididae; genus Thalassophryne; species Thalassophryne amazonica. The sequence goes on along the minus strand of NC_047110.1, from coordinate 38,077,915 downwards.
CCGGATTCTGAATGAAGATTTCTCTTTCTATAGACTAAGTGATTTGGATCCAGATTGGCGACATCATAAATCTCTGATTGCTCTTGTTCTACATTGGTTAATGAAAATAAAAACACCTTCACATGCATGGCTACTTCTGATATCTGGGTTACAGTTTTTTTTAGCTTCATGTTTTGTTTAACTTTGTCCACAAAGAGCATCCTCACATACGTGCCCTCCGCCTCCAGATGTCAGGACTGTGTGAAGAGCTACAGAGAGATGGCATCATCTGTATATCCATTTGCTCTGAATGCAAACTGGTGTGAGTGCATTCGTAACTTCATTTTTGCTTATTGTGATGACTCTTTCTCTTTTAAAAGTTAATCATTATGAATTAAGTGAACACAGGCTTTGTTGAAACAGAATTTCATGAAAGCGAAAGGTTTAGCTGATAAAAAGTGGGAATATTTACTTCAAAGGTGTTATTCATTATAAAATAAGGGTAAAAGCACATTTGGATGAAGCACATTTTGTTATGATTTAAATTTACAAAAAGAACTGAGTTGACTGGAAAAACTGCAAATGAAAGTGTAATCCCACAATGCTTTGCGCAAAGCCATGAAGCCATTATTGTAGTTTTTAACGCGTTTTATTTATGTCATACAAACTCGCAACTCATAGATGTTTGCTTTATTGTTTACACATTTTTGTGTGGGATTCTGTTGTTATGACAAACAAATTAGAAGCAACCATCAGTGAGATTTGTGTGCTCAGCGGTGTGTAGCGCCTGTTGGAATCCAGAAAACAATGTGCTCTTATTTCTCTTCAAACCATATAAATCTTTCACCTTTTACTAAAGATTTCTGTGGAGAGAAATTAAAAGAGTTTGTTTGAATTTTTTGATGCTTTACTCATCAGTAGGGCTTTCTTATGTGTTAAAAATAATTAATATGTTAGAAGTATGGTGTTTCAATATTTCTGTTATATTCCTGATTAACTTGTGTGAGAAAAAAAGCTCTTTAACATGCACGGCTTGCTTCTGATATGTTTGTTTTTTTGGGGTGGGGGTTTCGGTTTTTATTTTGTTTTGTTTAGTTACTGGACTAATTGTCAATTTTCAACTAATCAGTACAACATAAGGTTATTAAATCATGAATTTGCCATGGTCTCCAGAAAATCTACAGTAACCCCCCCCAGGTAGGGTTCATTGAACAATTACACAGGAGTCACATTCTGAAAAATGTTCCAATCATGTTGAATTATTTGTCTGAACACAGATTCTAAAAAGGCATATTGTTTTACCTAACCTCAGGAAGTGGTCTCCTGCTGGTTCCCAGAGTCAGGACTAAACACGGAGAGGCTGCGTTTCAGTTTTATGCAGCTAAAATCTGGAACAAACTTCCGGAAATGGTTTGACAGGCCTCAACTCTGACAGTGTTCAAATCTAGGCTGAAAACAGTTTATTTTACCTGTGTATATGATGACTGAAAGTATTTTATCTGCACTTTTTCCTTTTAATGTAATTTTAATGATTATTTAGATTTTGTGAATTGACTATATCTGACTGTAAATTTATGTAACTGTAAATCACTTTGAATTGCCTTATGTATGAATTGTGCTCTATAAAGAAACTTGCCTTCCCTTCTACCTACGGTCTAATGACATATGTGACTACGTAATGCAACAACTAAGCATAACAGGTGTGAAAACCCTTCATTTATTAAACCAAATAATTTGAATCACTTGTTGCCTAGATTGGCACATCTTTGATCTGTGGAAATTTTAGAAATTGAAATTGACCTTTGTCACTATTTTTTGCTGTTTTATCCCATGATATAACTGAGCAGGCATCCGTAGCATCAGGAGGGACATCTGGCTGATGCTCATATACTTTCCCATGTCCACGCAGAAAAGAACTCCTCTAAAGAACTGAGGAAAGGCGAGTAGGAGAGGAGGAAAAGAGGTACCATGGGGCCTGTAAACCACATGCCTTTGTGTCTGATTCAGACTGGAATCAGGCTGTGTGGTGCTATTTACCCAACAAAACAATGTGTGTCAGTTATTCAGTGATCAGTTTATTATCAGCTGCTTTACTGTTATTTCTGAGCTGATGTCATGTCGAAGTAGAGGTTTAATACAGTATCTAAGGTTTGGAATATTAGGTGTTCAACTCTGGTATGCTGTGTGTAAACATTTGTAAATCAGACAAACATGATACATAATTTTGGTTTTGGGTACAACTTATCTGTTAACAAAAGGCATCTTAGAAATGTGTTTGCTGGCTGCATATTGTGTGAAAACGACATGAACTGTGTTAAAGGTATGGCAGCAATAGACCGATGCTGTGTTAACGGTACAGTGGCTTGCAAAAGTATTCAGCCCCTTGATAGTTCACGCATTTTAATTTGTTTATGACATTTCAAACAGAAAAAGTAAATCAGGCTTCTCAATATAAAAAAAAAATCTAAAATTATCTTCCTTAGATTCAAACTGAAAAAAATGTTTACAACTGATATAAATGAATTAAAAACCTAAAAGACAAGAAGATGGGTTGCATAAGTCATGCCCCCCTTTGGTATAATACCAGTAAGTAATCAATTTAATTGCCAGTTTTCTTCAGACAAGTCAGGGGATGGAAACATGAACATTTCCAAATCACTGAATATGTCTTATACAACTTCATGATGAAAAAAAGACATATGCTATGGCATATAGATAAATGTATGAATTAATTGATTTTATAATTTAGTAAAGAAACAACTTTGGGTTGTTCATTTGAATTTCTCTCTCTCTCTCTCTCTCTCTCTCTTTGTGAACTACAGACACTACAGATGACTAAAGCATGAAATGATGGAAAGAATTGTGAAACAAAAGCGCATAACAAGTGGATGGAAATGCGCATAAATGCACTCTTCCTTTTGCGGCATTAATGAAAATTCATTAGCTGTTTTTCCATCCATAGTATTACAACTCTTAAGTGAATTTTCACTAATGCGGTAAAAGGAAGAGTGTATTTGTGTGTTTCCATCCACTTGTTATGCACTTTTGTTTCACAATTCTTTGGAATTGAGAACCATCATTTCATGCTTTAGTCATTTGTGGTGTCTGTGTAACCCGTGCGAAAAATCAGGTCACTAACCCTATTTATGTAATTTAGATGCTTTCAGTGCACCTCCAGTAGGGGGCAGTGTCCCAAAACACTTAAATCAGGCATCACGTGAAGTCTGCACCTGTGTGAGACTCAACCTTGGCATTCTTCCAAGAATCTGTGGAAAAATATGGCTTTCCGTTGAGGTACTATGGATTTAAATGTTGCTAACTCAATCTGGGCACAGCAACAAGAGCTGTGCAGCACTATCCCGCCCCCCCCCAAAAAATAACACTTGGCAATGAACAGCTGTATTGGCTTGGTTTCTCAGGTGAATTCCAACAGGGAGCAGTTGGCCTGTAGTCTGGCATATTTTTTGTTAAATCTTGTGCAATTCAAACTATCTAATATTAAAATGTATGTTAGCTTTTTATGCCACATCCATAATGTTTGAGAGAAATTAACCCTTGCCAAATTATTTCTGCCAATTTTACAGGATTGAGAGAGATGTGTACATGGCAGTGACAAATGTCTTCTACAGTGTTCTTCACACGATGAAGGACATTGTGATCTGTCCAGTGAACTACACTTGTTCTGTTGCCACTATGTCTTCATTCCATGGCTCCAGGCCTCCCTTGATGTATTCCATGATGGGTGGGACAACCATTCATTGAAATCCGAGCAGAACATGTCACCCAACCAACTGTGAGAAATAGGACAACTGCAGTGTCCAGTACCGGAGCCTGATGTCCCAAATGTATGTAAAATCGGTGGTCCCAACTTCAGGTCAACATTGGGGGTTGGGGTTCATAAAAATTTGAGTCAAATGTGTTGAACCAAAAAGTAGCCATCAGTTCTCCAAAAGCTCCCATCCTTTCAGAATTTAAGATTCGGAACAGTAGTTCAAGAATTATCTATTTATTATTTATCTTAAATGTATTTGATTAATTCCAAATTGTGGTTGCAATGTTGTATGAAATAACTGATTCCATCATTTGACAAATGCATTTTACAAGTCCATTAAGAGTGGCAGAGGTGAACTTGTGTATTTTCCATAAACATACCCACATAAATGAGAGTTGTTAATTACAAACTGCATTTCAGCCAATAATTTTGTTGAATTTTAAAACACCTATTGACTGGTACACTACTGTATCTCACTATGCAACATTAACATAACACAAAAGTGTGTGTGTGTGTGTGTGTGTGTGTGTGTGTGTGGGGGGGGGGGGGGGGGTGTGTGTCAAATTTTGATTCACCAAGAGATGGCACCAGTCACTAAAATTATATAACTGCTCTGTACTACAAACATGAAAATACTTTGAGTTGAGAGATTGTTAAATTTTCCCCAATGTAAATTGTGTTAAAATGGAAACCTTCCTTTTTTGAGCCAGTTGCAAAACATGCTATTCATGTCAAAAATTGTGGGCTCTCATGTTGCTACTACTATTCACATGCAAATTTTAAATTTTAAATTAAACAGAAAATTCACTAAAGAATAACAAGCAGAGCATTGTGTATCCTTATGTCACCAACATTTCTTTGTTTCAATAGGAGCTGCACATATACCAGAGAGTCTAGTGGCTTTTAAGCTGACCACAGACCTGGTATCCATGTGCCCGTCCTTATGAGCCCACTGGATGAACCAGAAATGGACTACCTCAATAGATCCTTGTGCCCCCTCTGACTGTCATGGAATTGACATTTACATCAACACAGTTGAATGTGTGCAGGATCTCATTAACACCAGATGATGTTTCTCTGTTCCTTAACACTCAGGTTAGTTTTGGCCATTACACCCAGCTGATTATGTACATCCTGCGACAGACTGGCATCCTGTTCAGAGTGTGCCCCGCCTCACGCACTGACTGCTGGGATAGGCTCCAGCCCCTGTGACTCTTAATTGGAATAAGTGGTTTAAAGATGATTATGTGCATCATGTGAAATGCTAAGAGACTCATAGGCCTTGTCGTGATAAACTGTGTGCGTTCACTGAAGCTAAGAAAATGTTGCACCTTAAATAAATGTACAGATAAGCGTTTTCCTTTTCACCACTTAATTTTATTGCCAACAAGGGTATGGTGCTGGAAAAACATACAGTAACTGCACCAGCGTAGTCACAGCTGCCAACATACAAATGATTTAATTAAGGGGAAAAGTAAATACCCCCACAAATTCCTAATCTATGGAACTGTATTGCATTCACTGGATTTAAAAAACAAAGCAAAACAGATCAATCTTGTAATTATGAGATCAGGCAATTTTTGTGTGTTAAATCACTTCTGTACAATGGGCTTCCATACTTCCAGTCCCTCAGGAAAGATGAGCATGAGAATTCCTGAGTCATAATTGAAAATCAGCCAATTTGTAACCGCTGACACTGCACTCGCACACAAAATGTGGATTTCCCACTAAACTCTTCCTGGATGAATGACACTACTCCAGCAAGGCGGGGTATGAGGCACCCAGACTGGCATACGCCCGGCTGGGAGTGAGCGCTGCTTTGTCCCTCCAGTGGTTGGTGGGGCTGTGTGAGTAAAAGCTGGAAGTCTGGAGAGCAGCAACACGTCTCATTTTGGTGAGACACCCAGTGGTCCTCCTTGGACATTCATCCAGGAGCACTTCAGGGGAAAATCCACACCGATTAGTGTGTTATCATCGGTTCACCTCAGTCCACTTCTTTACTGAGGGACAGAAAGTGTGTGTATCTATCTATCTAACTAAATTTAGACAAGTGATCTTTTCTCGTAATTACGAGATCAGCAGTTGAATTTTTTTTATCCAGTGAATGCAATATGCTTCTGTACTAATCCTTACTTAAATACAACTAAGTTTAAGCTTTTGAGTGAAAAATCAACTTTTGAGAACTAAACGTACTGCTAAGCATTTCAAGCAATTATACTGACCACGCCTGAGTCAGTCATATGACAGGAAGTTAACCAGAATGAAATTAGTCGGGAAGAAACACTGCAAATGAATAACTACCTAATGTGAACTAATTCTGTGTAAAGTAAATCCCAACTTGTCAAGAGCCATAATTATGAAATGTTTCACTCACTGAGAACTTTTGAGCATGTCAATAAAACAATCCATGTAGGATTTTTTTTTGCTAAAATTGATTTTCTTGCCGTTTTGGATTCAATAGGGACCAGACTGTCAGAAAATGATGGGGTTCAAATTTTCAGACTGCTGCTCCCTTCTTCATGGAAGGAAAATGTTAGTACAGGAGAAAATTTGAAATAGAATTGAATAGTGTTTTAATGTACACCAACATGTTCCTTATAAGGATTGTAAAAAAGTATATATTTGCCTAGGTTCCAACCTCTAGTTAAAGTGGTATAGCCCCATAATGGTTTGTCATCCTGGAGTAAAATCTACCTGATGCTCAGATTTTCAGTTTACCCCTGTACTAATGTTTGCCCCCTTGCAAAAGAGAAGTAGGGGTCTGAGTTTTCTGGCGTTTGATACAACCAAGCACTGCATGAAACAACACCATACGTATATTAACGTTACATAATCTTGGCATTACGGTGGTACTGCTTATCGGGTAGTATTTTAACTTAACTGTGCTTTTATACAAGCTCCGCGCCACTGTGCGGCACAGAGCTCGTAGTTCCTCATAGCCAAACCGTCCGCTCCGAGTGACAACACAAAGTAGTTAAAAATAATTGAGGGCCACTTTTTCATGTCATCTTCCCACTCTGTTATGACCAGTGGGTGAGTCAGAGTTCATCCCTTTGAGCTTTTCAAAAAGGTTTTGTTTCTACCCATGTAATATCTTCCATTGTTCTATATTTAAAACACCACTCACCAGAAGTCCTAAGACAAAATGGAAATGCCTCTGTTGTAAAAGTGGGCAGGGTGTTATGTGTCGGACGCAGCTCGGAGAACCGACCAGCGTTTGAAGGACCCAGTATGAAATAAGCAGAGCACGGTACAAAGGCTAACTGAATTTAATACATAACAGTGATACAAAAGAAAGTGCGGTCTGGCGTGGTGCGCTCCCAGCAGCGCTAACGGTCCGGAGCCAGAAGCTGTTCGGACCCAAGGACCCCGCCGACACCCCCCAGGTGGCCGCAACAAACCGAGTCTGTGAAAGAAGGAACCATTATGCGAGTCCACACTCTACACACAGAGAGAACACTTAAAGGTGTACACAAACAGCAAACACTTCCTGGCTTGATTACTAATCAGCTTCCCAACCTGCAGGCATGGAACATCCAGTTCACAAAACTCCACTGCAGTGGAAGCCGATACATGACTAACATACAGCTCAATATAAAAGGTGTGAGGGACACCACATTTACTGACTGTATAAATGTTAGTCACAAAATCTAACGTACCTCAGGAAGTGTGCTGACGAGCGTGAGACCTCACCCCCTCCTCTTTCACAGACCGTGCATCAAACCCTGGACGTTCTCTGCATCCACTGATGATGAGATGGCTCCCGAGACGACGATCTCACCCGTCTGGTCACAAGGTCGAGTCTCTGGCAAATACACACTGTATACTCCAGTCTTAAATGCCACCATGTTCCAATCCATATAGATGCACCTCAGCTGTGAGTCCTGACGAGCCGCAGGTGATCAGGGTGAGGTCCTGATAACCTCAGCAACACAGCCACTCAGTCCCAAATGCAAGCCACCTGGAAGGAGAAACAAAGGACAGAAATAAAAAGGCAGCCAGGCCCCCCCAGCCATATAACAGTACCCCACCCTCACGGGAAGCCTCCCGGCGACCACACAAACCTGGCCCAGGAGAAACACCCCCCTCCAGGGACCATGGCTGGAAACCGCATCTGCATTCGTCTTCCAACAGAATGGTTGATGTCCTCTCCTCTGGCTGCATCCTGCCTTTGTTTCAGTCAGTCCCTTAGCACAGGTGTGGCCAGGAGTTCTTAAACCTGTGCAGTCAGCCTTTATCCAACCATGTTCGGTCTTTAGTCATAAAACAAAAAAGACAAACACAAACAACCAAAACATCCCCCCTCCCCAGGGGACCGTCCCATCAAACCCCGGGAAGAGGAGAAAAGAAAAACCCCAAACTTAAGCTTACAAACAAAAGTGCTAAAACACCCCCCCCCCCCCCCCCAAACGACATGTAGGGACCAACACCCCCCAGAGGACTTCCCGCCAGCTCCAGGAGTAATAACCACAGCCGAGGTCCCTCTGGGATCCAACGTCACCCACGGGGACTCCCAGCGCCTCCCAGAGGACCACTCGTCAACCCCAGGAGACGCCTCCCCTCATGACCAACGGACCCAGCCTCGGCCGACTATGGCTAGATGGACCCACAGCCCTTTCCCCCCCCAGAGGACACCACAGTCAAACCCTGAGGGCGGAAACTGGGGGGAAAAAACAAAAGGAGAAAAACACCCTGCCCCCCAGGTGCAGAGGTTACCTGGGAAACGCCCAGCATAACCAAACTGCACCACTCCAGCAACGCCGACTCTACGGCTCACCCGGCTGGAGTCAGAGGAGAAGAAAAACAAAACAAAAAAAAAAAAAGAGAAAAAAAAACCAACCCAATTACCCCCCCATGACCCCCCAGGGGACTGTCCCATCAAACCCTGGGAGGTGAAACTGAAAGAAATAAAAAGAAAGACTAACAGACTAACATACAGTTGCTCGGGTCCTTTTTTTTTTTTTTTTCCTGTTTGTTTTTTGGCAGAACTGCAGGGTCACGACCCCAGACACTAAATAGTGAAAAACAAAAAATAAAATCCCACACAAAAACCAACTCAAAAAACACCCACACAGAATGAACTAACACAAAACAAGTAAGTGATTTATACCGTCAAGCTCCAACAAATGGAACACACCTGTTCCAACTTAAGAGCTTGACGGTAATGTGACTCAGTCACCAAAAGAGGGAGCCAAAGTGCTAAAAATGAAAAACCCCCTTTGGTGACAAAAAACAGAGCTGCATCTCCGTGCGCAGCTGTGTGCAACACAACCAAAATGTGCTCAACTAAATAACGCCGGAGCTGATACAACAGACGCAGTAGTTATCTTTATCCGGGGAAACGGGGCTACAACTGTAACAGGAAGCTCAGCGACCCGTGCCACAGAGCTCCGCCGTGCGCGTTCACCCATTACAGACACACTCTTGCAGCTCCCGTTTAAACCTCTTATCCGGTCGGAGCGTGACGCGAAGCCGTCGCCAGTCACACTCCACCACGACCCACGGATAAGGCACAAACACAGGAACACGGCTGCAAGAGAGCACAAATCAGTATTCAGTAATGGGTCTCAAACACGCACCATCCGGGCGGAGAGCACCCGCAACTGATCCGGATAACTTCTGAACGTCTGCTGCCGCCTTCCCGGCGCGTTACCGTCTCTGCTACCGCTGGGTCCGTGATGTTTGGCCAGAGACTACTGTTATGTGTCGGACGCAGCTCGGAGAACCGACCAGCGTTTGAAGGACCCACTATGAAATAAGCAGAGCATGGTACAAAGGCTAACTGAATTTAATACATAACAGTGATACAAAAGAAAGTGCGGTCTGGCGTGGTGCGCTCCCAGCAGCGCTAACGGTCCGGAGCCAGAAGCTGTTCGGACCCAAGGACCCCGCCGACACCCCCCAGGTGGCCGCAACAAACCGAGTCTGTGAAAGAAGGAACCATTATGTGAGTCCACACTCTACACACAGAGAGAACACTTAAAGGTGTACACAAACAGCAAACACTTCCTGGCTTGATTACTAATCAGCTTCCCAACCTGCAGGCATGGAACATCCAGTTCACAAAACTCCACTGCAGTGGAAGCCGATACATGACTAACATACAGCTCAATATAATAAAGGTGTGAGGGACACCACATTTACTGACTGTATAAATGTTAGTCACAAAATCTAACGTACCTCAGGAAGTGTGCTGACGAGCGTGAGACCTCACCCCCTCCTCTTTCACAGACCGTGCATCAAACCCTGGACGTTCTCTGCATCCACTGATGATGAGATGGCTCCCGAGACGACGATCTCACCCGTCTGGTCACAAGGTCGAGTCTCTGGCAAATACACACTGTATACTCCAGTCTTAATGCCACCATGTTCCAATCCATATAGATGCACCTCAGCTGTGAGTCCTGACGAGCCGCAGGTGATCAGGGTGAGGTCCTGATAACCTCAGCAACACAGCCACTCAGTCCCAAATGCAAGCCACCTGGAAGGAAAAACAAAAGACAGAAACAAAAAGGCAGCCAGGCCCCCCCAGCCATATAACATAGGGCTGAATAAGGTCTGTAACTGCTTCACTTGTTTTGCTGATCAATCCAGAACCTGTGTAAAAGAGCATTAGAAGTCTGGATAAACAAAAACAGTTATTTAATAACCAAATTGGTTACAACTAATCAAATTGTTAACGGGGCAGAAGGACTGAAATTTTACCACATGAAAATTCAGTAAGGTATGTCTTCTATAATATATATATTCCAGTTCTAAGGTAGAACTATACTAGTGTATACTAAGGTATATCTAAAAAAGGAAGAGTAGAATAGAAGAGTAGAGCCACTTACACTGAAAAAAGAGAATGTTTGAACCAACTTAAAAAAGTGTTACAATTTGTAAAAACCTGAATGAATTAAGTTGGTTGAACTTAAGTTTGTAAGTTAGAGTTGATTTACGGTACGGTACAAATTTTTCTCTCTGGAAAATAAACATTGTACTGGTCAAACAGAATTTTAGACAAGATTATGTGACTTTTTTCATTAATCTAGAGTTTTTATTAATGTAGACTTTTTTCATGGGAAAAAGACACTGCGGCTTTGAGTGGATTTACAGGAATTTACATAAGAATATGTGGCTTTTTTACTATAAGGTGTGTTATTGATATTTTACCACAATTTTCAAAATATTCTACAAGCTTTACCTATGGTTTTTGAAATGCTGTAACAGTCATTTCAGTCTTCATGAATTTCATGTAGTTTAACTGTTCTGAGTTAATGCATTATTTGGTTTACAATTAAAAGGAAAATCATTCCAGGTCCTACTTCCACATCATATTCTGTTATTTCAACATGATCATTGATGGTTCAAATGAAAGGTTGAATATAGGATCATTTAAATATGCACAAATTTTGAGACTTTTTGTTCCAGGAGATGCTGAAAATGTATCATTAGATAAAAAATTAATTTGGTTTCTGGGATCCTACAGGGCCCGAGACCCCAGCTCCTGGGGGCCTGTGCCCCCCAGACCCCCTGCAAATTTTCTTCGGATTTCACAATTTTCATTTCACAGCCCTGAAAGATGCAAATAAAAATCCAAGTACCCAAAAGCTATGGACTTAAAAAGGTGTAAAAGGAGAAGCCAAACAAATACATAAATAAACAAAAAATACTAAGTGAATGTCTCTAACAGAAAAGCAAATGGGGCTCAGCAAAGAACTAAAAATGCTACAATACATAATGCGCAGTGTTGCCAACTCTCACGCATCTAACGTGAGACTCTCGCTTTCAGCATCAATCTCACGCTGTCACGCTCAAGAAATGTCACGCCAAAATAAAAATATCTCCAGTTTTTTTGGTTGACGACTAGATTAGACCAGACCAGACCACAGCACATTGTTTCTTAAAAGAGAGGATTGTAAGGCGTGCACCCAAAACAGCTGTTAACATCTGCTGACAACATTCTCACTGCAGTATTCTGTGATCACTGATTCGTTGAAAACCTGTCAACAACATCATTCAGTGTAGTAACGAGTATTAAGTTTGCAAAGCATATTCCTCTAAACTGCACTATCACCATAGCAGATTTTCTGCACTAATTTCCCCGCTAAGCTAATGGATTCCACATCCACATTTGTCATAAGCCTTGCAGGGTCTCTAATCACCTGCTCCGTGGCCTGCTGTAAAGTGTTAATGTTATCCGGAGTACCTGGAGGAGTAACAGGAAGACAGAGGTCGGGAAGGAGAGGAACAGGAGTAGCCAGTAAACCAGTAACGATCAGTATGTCTGGTAGTTCTATTTGTATTTTCAAATTGTTTTTGTTGTTGTTGTTGTTGTTTACTTTCACTTATATGCTCTGTGTGCTTCTTACCCTGTGTGCTGCTATACATTGCTGCTGGAACCTCAATTTCCCTGAGGGTGTCTTCCCAAGGGACTAATACAGTTCTATCTAATCTAATTTAATCTAACATCCTGCTGACCTCTGATTTACGCGACTGATCTTTGTCAGGGCTCTGTCTTTGCTCTGTTCCTGCGGCCAACTGTTAAACCAAAGGGGGGTATCTGATTGACGTTTCCCCCTGACAACAGAATATAAAACATGCCTGAGGAGGAGCCTACTGTATAAATGTCTCCCCAGACAGACATTTCTTGGTCATAAGTCAGTTATGATGTTAAATGGTCAGTGATGATGTTTCACCACACAACAAGCCATAGCATTCCAAATGTTTGCAATAAAATACTCCAAAATGACAAACACAGAATCCACAACAGCTAGCAGCCTCTGCCAGTGGACTCTGAGGTTTACGGTTGGGTGCTACAAGAGGCAGAGTCGCTCAGCTGAGCTGCTGTCACTCAAGGCAACTCCGCCCAAAATGATAAAGAACGTTACTGATTAAAACATCTTAAAGTAACGAGATGGAAAAAAATTCACCCCTGTACACTTGTCATGGAGGAGGAAACTACCTATAGAGATCAAAAACGCTTTTTGTACCAGGCTGTAAACATGTTTAATTCTGCTCTAAATTTGGAGATTTTAACATGGACTCCTATGGGAACGTGCTCTGTTTGGAGCCAGCATCAAGCAGCCAGTCAAGGAACTGCAACTTTTTCTTCTTCTGGTAGTACTTCATCTGAGATCATTGAAGCTTCCGCTTGGTTCGTGTATGTAATGGATACCAGTGCAGGTTTGTCCAACAAGTACTTTAGAGTTCAGTGTGAAGTTAAAATAGTTGCAGTAACATCTTAAACTAAATGTATGCCTCCTAAAAATAAAACAGCACATGATGGTTGTGCTGATTATTTAGCCTGCTGCTGCATGTGGCACTGCTACTCGATCACAGCACAGGATATATTTACACCATACCACCATAGAAATCATGGTGAATCTCATCAGCTGAGGGCTTGTACATTAGTAGTCATAAATATTTGTGAAACAAATGAATGTCTTACTGACTTTTTATTTCACCAATATGGTCTGACCAAAACAACTCAACAACAGTTTTAATCAGATTTGGACAAAATTAGTGAAAATCTTTGAGTGTTAGTGAAGTACAAAGTTTGTTTTGAAAAAAAAAAGTTACAGGTCAAGGTCAAACTCTGGACCCAAAGCTTAGAGTATACTAAGAATGATTATTTTGAGTAATTGGTTAAATAAACACTTATGGTTACTATTAAACACTAATATGAAGTACATTATATCACCTTTTGATTGGACACCTGAATACACCCTGACCTTGGGTGACCTTGAAAAGTCAAAGTCACAGCTGTTTAATCCAGTATGGAGTAAACATGGTGGAATGGTTGTGTGTTAAGGCCCCTTTGACACTTGCACACAATCTTGCGTGCCAATGAGTAAAGGTGTTGTGAACTATTGTAAACTGTACGTGAACTATACACGGCTGTGTGCCAATGTGCAAAGAAAATTTTGAAATGTTCAAACTTTGTGGCATGCATTAATTTCGTGCCACTTGCCTGAACTAGTCGTGAAGATTGCGCAACCTATTGGAAATGTTACATCTATAATAAACATAGCTTTACAGATACATTATTGAACTCATAAGAAAGGATGAAAATGTAACTGTTTTTCCAATCCACGACAGTATACAGTAGTGTTCAGAATAATAGTAGTGCTATGTGACTAAAAAGATTAATCCAGGTTTTGAGTATATTTCTTATTAACAGAGACGTGTGGAAGAAAACAGAAAACAACCATCAAAATGGATAGAAGAATAACCAGAATGGCAAAGGCTCACCCATTGATCAGCTCCAGGATGATCAAAGACAGTCTAGAGTTACCTGTAAGTGCTGTGACACTTAGAAGACGCCTGTGTGAAGCTAATTTATTAGCAAGAATCCCCCACAAAATCCCTCTGTTAAATAAAAGACATGTGCAGAAGAGGATACAATTTGCCAAAAAACACATCAACTGGCCTAAAGAGAAATGGAGGAATATTTTGTGGACTGATAAGAGTAAAATTGTTCTTTTGGGGTCCAAGGGCCGCAGACAGTTTGTGAGACGACCCCCAAACTCTGAATTCAAGCCACAGTTCACAGTGAAGACAGTGAAGCATGGTGGTGCAAGCATCATGATATGGGCATGTTTCTCCTACTATGGTGTTGAACCTATATATCGCATACCATGTATCATGGTTCAGTTTGGATATGTCAGAATACAAGACAATGACCCCAAGCACACTAGTAAACCAGCAAAATCTTGGTTCCAAACCAACAAAATTAATGCCTCACAGATGTGAAGAAATCATGAAAAACTGTGGTTATTCAACTAAATACTAGTTTAGTGATTCACAGGATTGCTAAAAAAGCAGTTTGAACATAATAGTTTTGAGTTTGTAGCATCAACAACAGATGCTACTATTATTGTGAACACCCCTTTTCTACTTTTTTTTTTTTACTAATAGCCCAATTTCATATCCTTAAGAGTGTGCATATCATGGATGCTTGGTCTTGTTGGATTTGTGAGAATCTACTAAATCTACTGGTACCTTGTTTCCCATGTAACAATAAGAAATATACTCAAAACCTGGATTAATCTTTTTAGTCACATAGCACTACTATTATTCTGAACACTACTGTATTCTATATAATTACCTTTTAGACAAGATTCCAAATGCGTTCTCCACCACACGATGAGCATGAGACACCCTGCAACTCTAGATAATTTCTCTGTGATTCTGGGAGCAATGAGAGAATGGTCTCATCAGCCACGTTCTGAGAGCAAATGTGTCAGCGGCTATGAAATTATTATTTTCTATAGCGTGGCATCAAGCAGGACAAAGCGGGACACACTGGCACAACGAATTGTGCGGCAGCATGGGGATCAGATTCGTACAAGTGTCAAGGTGCCATTAGTCAAGAATAAAGTTGTTTCATTTTGGAAAGAACTAATCAAATGTCAAGGACTCGTCCATCCATCCATTTTCTATACCAGCTTATTCCAGTTAAGGGTCATGGGGGTCAAGGCCTCACGAAAACATAAATTACAATATCACTGAATCACAAAGAATTAATTTACATGACTCGGTGTCAAAAGTGGCGTTGCACTCTGTGTGTGCCCATGCTCAGTGTAGTGTTTGTGCTTTCAAAACTGCAAAAAAAAACAAAAAAAAAAACAGTTTCAGTGATTTATTTAGTCAATATAAGCTGTTGAACACTTATAAAATGCATTAACACTCTGCAGACGTAATCTGTGTGAGCAATGGTCCAGTCTGCCAATTCACACAGTAGTAACTGGTTTCTACTCTAACAACAGGGTTAAAGTTTGAAATATAACGTGAACTTTGATGGCAAAAAGAGAAGTTGGTGAACAGTAAAATAAGTGAGAAAGAGAAGACCCTTTACAAGAGCATCCAGAGTGTGTAAAAGTCCAACCACATATTTGTTTGATGAATTCATTAAGGGTAGCGTGCGAATGACATTCACAAGGGAATTCACAAATTTTTACAAAATGCGTGTGGAGGTTCGTATATTCTCCTTGCCTGAGTCGCAGGGCATCACTTTTGTGCCAATTGAATTTTGAACTCTTCAAAAAATTCCCATGACACATTTTCTCTCTAAATAGTCACAGAGGCCTCGCAGGCATCTCAAAGTCTTCTGAATTTAGTTTCCGTGAGTCAGAAAGTGGCAACACGTGAGACAACTTCTGAGGGGTTGACAGCGCACTCCTCCTTTTATATGATCGGAGAGGAACTACGCTTCCGGAAGGGGCCGTGCAAGTCCAGGAGCCTCCAGCAAGGCAGGGTCAGCGAGCTGCAGGAGACATGTCCAATGGCGGAAGATGAGGCGCGCAATCCAGATGTATTATTTTGCTTTATTTTTTTGGGAGGACCAAAGTGCAAATACATTGAATGCTTTGTTGTGTTATTCTCTGCAGTTTCATATACTGTACTGTTTAGTTTGTGTACATGAAACCTAATAAATTAGATCACATCAAAAGACGCACACCCCCGAAGTGCTGCTGGACATAGGAAATTAGCTTTGAGTTAGCGGAAATTAGCGTGCATGATAACATCCACAAAATATCTTGTAAACATAAGTACATTCCCAATTCCAATAAAGTCGGCACGTTATGTGAAATGTCAATAAAAACAGAATACAATGATTTGCAAATCCTCTTCAACCTATATTCAGTTGAATACACCACAAAGACAAGATACGAGGTCTGTTAGAAAACTATCCGACCTTTTTATTTTTTTTAAAAAACCATATGGATTTGAATCATGTGCGCTTGCATCAGCCAAGCTTGAACCTTCGTGCACATGCGTGAGTTTTTTCACACCTGTCGGTTGCGTCTTTCGCCTGTGGGCAGGCTTTGAGTGAGCACTGGTCCACCCCCCGTGTCGGATTTTCATTGTCAGGGAAATGGCTGAGTGATTGGAGCAGCACTGAATCAATCTTCCGAATGATTTCCACCTGGCTGTCTCTCACAGTTTCTGGAAAAATTTGATTCAGCATTGCTCCATTCGCTCAGCCATTTTCCTGACAATGAAAATCAGACGCGGAGGGTGGACCAGTGCTCACTCAAAGCCTGTCCACAGGCGAATGACGCAACCAACAGGCGTGAAAAAACTCACGCATCCGCATGAAGGTTCAAGCTTGGCTGATGCAAGCGCACATGATTCAAATCCATATAGTTTTTTAAAAAAATTAAAAGGTTGGATAGTTTTCTAACAGACCTCGTATTTAATGTTCAAACTGATAGACTTTTTTGTTTTTGTGGAAATATTTTCTCATTTTGAAATGGATGCCTGCAACACATTTCAAAAAAGTTAGGACAGTGACAAACAAAAGACTGGGAAAGTTGATGAATGCTCAAAGAACACCTAATTGGAAACAGGTGAGTGATTGGGTATAAAAGGAGCATCCCCAAAGGGCTGAGCTGTTCACAAGCAAAGATTGGGTGAGGATCACCACTTTGTGAACAAGTGCATCAAAAAAATAATCCCACAGTGTAAGAGCAATGTTTCTCAATGTTCAGTTGCAAGGAATTTAAGGATTCCATCATCTACAGTCCATAATATAATCAGAAGATTCAGAGAATCTGGAGAAATTTCTATGTTAAAGCAGGAAGGCCAAAAACCAACATAGAATGCCTGTGACCTTCGATCCCTCAGGGGGTACTGCATTAAAAACTGACATCATTGTGTAAAGGCTCAGGAACACTTCAGAAAACCATTGTCAGTTAACACAGTTCATCGCTACATCTACAAGTGCAAGTTAAAACTGTACCATGCAAAGCGAAAGCCATACATCAACAACATCCAGAAACACTGTCGCCTTTTCTGGGCTGAGCTCATTTGAAATGGACAAGTGGAAAAATGTGCTGTGGTCTGATGAGTCCACATGTCAAATTGTTTTTGGAAATCATGGACACCGTGTCCTCTGGACAAAAGAGGACACAGACCATCCAGATTGTTACCAGTGTTGTTCAAGCGCAAAATACGACAACAGAGACCCCGGACTGTTGAACAACTGAAGTTGTACATCAAGCAGGAACGGGAAAGAATTCCACCTACAAAGCTTCAACAATTAGTGTCCTCAGTTTCCAAACGCTTATTGAGTGTTATTAGAAGGAAAGGTGATGTAACACAGTGGTAAACATACCACAGTCCCAGCTTTTTTGAAACATGTTGCAGGCATCCATTTGTGGATGGATGGCAGCTTCACCATCAGAGAGCCTCGTCCACAACTACCACAAAAGACTCCAAGCTCTCATTGATGTTAAAGGGGGCAATACACAGTATTAAGAACGGAGGTATGTAAACTTTTGATCAGGTTCATTTGGGTAGTTCTCGTCATTTTGATTTAAAAAAGAGGAAACACAGTTGTTTGACAATAAATGGCTTCACCCAACCACTAACCATGAGTGAAAAAAAGGTTTTTGTGTTGTCATTCATATTCTTTTAAAAATGACAAAAAAAAAGCAAAAAATTCTGCCAGGGTATGTAAACCTCTGAGCACAACTGTACATGCATATATATGTATTAAGGCGATTATAATGTCTGCATTAGTTCTACATGACATTATTTAAAACAAGAGCAATCAGACTTCTGACGTCCGCCAATCCGGATCTGGATCACCTCCAAAATTCCAGGGAGTCTTCCATGCCCTAATATCTATCTGTGGCACAAATTTGGTGAGAATCCATGAAATAGTTTTGAAGAAATCCTTCAAAGCCTGTATAACGTGAAATCTTGGCCCAGAATCCAGATCTGGATCACCTCCAAAATTGTATGAAGTCCTCCCTGCCCTAATACGTATCTGTGGTGCAAATTTAGTGAGAATCTGTGAAGTAGTTTTGACATAATCGTGCTAAAAGACAGACAGACAAATAAATAAACGGTGATGAGTTTATTATGTCCTTGGCAGACGTAACAGGAAGCCATGAAGCAGGAAATCCCCTGCACACATGTTTGTGACATTTTGGACTCTGTGACCTGATGACCTAATAGATAAGGTTATCTAGTGCCAAGTGGGTGCTTTGGTGTCAGTTGTACATTGTGTGAAAAGTTTGTGCCTATGTCAGTTAATATGAGTTAGTAGGTGATGAGCCAAAATATGGTATTGGACTTATTGACTCTGTGACCTAATTAATATGCAAGGTTACTGTTGCTATAGTGATTATTATCCTAACTGGGTAACAGCCGGGTTAGTTTGGACCCAAGGGCCTTGGAGATATAGTGGCAAATGTACAGAATTACAGACAAACATATGGGCGTATGGTGCTCTCCACTATATCTACCAATACATTGTTCAGGCAAGCGATACTAACAACATTTACACAATAGATTTATCTCAGTTTTTCTTCACTAGGTCAGGTTTTCAGTGGGACACTAGTTTACAGATGAAAGCCTCTTTAAACAGCATGAAAGCATGAAAGAGTCGAGAAGTTCCAGGAACTGATGGAGTTACTTGTGAAAAGCTTCCAAATTCCGAATTTCCAATATATATATATATATATATATATATATATATACGAGGGCTGTCAATAAAGTAATGGTCCTTTTTATTTTTTTCAAAAACTATATGGATTTCATTCATATGTTTTTACGTCAGACATGCTTGAACCCTCGTGCGCATGCGTGAGTTTTTCCACGCCTGTCGGTGACGTCATTCGCCTGTGAGCACTCCTTGTGGGAGGAGTCGTCCAGCCCCTCGTCGGAATTCCTTTGTCTGAGAAGTTGCTGAGAGACTGGCGCGTTGTTTGATCAAAATTTTCTAAACCTGTGAGACACATCGAAGTGGACACGGTTCGAAAAATTAAGCTGGTTTTCGAACCGTGTCCACTTCGATGTGTCTCACAGGTTTAGAAAAAATTTTGACCAAACAACGCGCCAGTCTCTCAGCAACGTCTCAGACAAAGGAATTCCGACGAGGGGCTGGAGGACTCCTCCCACAAGGAGTGCTCACAGGCGAATGACATCACCGACAGGCGTGGAAAAACTCACGCATGCGCACGAGGGTTCAAGCATGTCTGACGTAAAAACATATGAATGAAATCCATATAGTTTTTGAAAAAAATAAAAAGGACCGTTGCTTTATTGACAGACCTCGTATATATATCCTAATTATGGAAATTCGATTATTTATATATATATATATATATATATAAAATCTAATTATGGAATGTTCTTATGTCTCTCTATAAAGTCATGAGTGTCCTATTCACTGATGATTCACAGCTTCAGTATGAGACTCAAGTTGTAGGCTAAAATTCTCTCACCTTGATCAGACATCTTGGCTGAGTGAAATGATCTGGATCCTGTATCAGGATCCTGCACTTGTCAACAGGGTAACACAAAATGGGGGTGTGTCAGTGGTGGGGCCAAGAAATGGGGGCTCCTGATTGGATGAAAAGCGGGGCGACACAAAGCCTGGTATTTCATTGTCTTTTTTGTATCGCCTGTTTTAAAACTTGTATCACCCCAATCTTATTGTTTCCAGGGCAGTAAAATTGATAGGAAAAGTGTATGATTTATCAGCCCTATTTTTTCTTGTAAATCATGAGGGCTGGTTTACGTGTATAGGGCAGAATTTTTGTTGTTTTATATATATATATATATATATATATATATATATATATGTGTATATATATATATATATATATATATATATGTGTATATATATATATATATATATATATGTGTGTGTGTGTGGAGATATTATACAGCAAAGCATTTGAAGCCTTTATGCAGGGGAGATGGAGTTGGCTACCAATGTTTATACCTGGATTCAATTCCCAGTCACATTAACTGTCTCTGTCCTTGGACAAGACACTTCATCTTCATTGTCTCAGTCTTCCCAGCTTGGGTACTTAGTGAGGGAAGTAACCTGTGATGGACTAGTGTCCTGTCTGGGACTCTCATCCACTTCAAGCTATGATATCTAGGGATAAGCACCGGACCGAACTTTCCCACCCTAAAAATTGTTCCGCCCTGCCTTCACTGCACATGCATCATTTGGGACCAAAGCAGCTCGTCTGAGATGGACTCTCTACACCCAAAGCGATCAAAGGGAATAATGTGATTATCAGATGTCAAGATAAAACCTATTAAATCATACTAAAATCAGTTTTAAGCAGAAACGAGGCGATAATCAGTGAGTTTTTACTGACGCAGTGAAGGCAGCACAGCAGCTACACGAGCTGCAGCGCTCTGATCGCTTCCCGTCTTTTATTCTGAAATAATGCTGAATTTATGTGGAAATGATTGTTGTACAAAAGCTTCAGATATCTGTTGCTGAGAAAGATGATGACTGGAGTGCAGTATAAAGCAGAAACGAGGTGATAATCGGTAAATCACTATTGACGCTTTGAAATGACGCATGCACAGTGAAGGCAGGGCGGACTGATTTTTAGTGGGGACCGTTTGGTCTGTGACACCTGCTCCAATGGGCCTTCTTCATCCAGATCAAATTTGTGGATCACCACAAATGAGGTTTCTCCTTAGAAGCCATCACAAAAATATTCTCTGTAGTGTAAAGCCCCCGTCACACATAGCAAGAATGTGGAGGAACCACTCTGACACAGCAAATATTGCCATAATCCAACGCAGTCGGAAGGAAAGGAGGCATGGTCAGCCGTGGTCCAAACTCATCCGGACTGCCTCGTGCACACCTGCAGGATGCAGCCCAAACATATTTCAAATCAAAATCAAATCAATTTTATTTATATAGCGCCAAATCACAACAAACAGTTGCCCCAAGGCACTTTTACGTATATTGTAAGGCAAAAGCCATACAATAATTACAGAAAAACCCAGACGGTCAAACGACCCCCTATGAGCAAGCACTTGGCGACAGTGGGAAGGAAAAACTCCCTTTTAACAGGAAGGAACCTCCAGCAGAACCAGGCTCAGGGAGGGGCAGTCTTCTGCTGGGACTGGTTGGGGCTGAGGGGAGAGAATCAGGAAAAAGACATGCTGTGGAAGAGAGCAGAGATCAATCACTAATGATTAAAAGCAGAGTGGTGCATACAGAGCAAAAAGAGGTCAATAAAAAGAAACACTTTCAGACAACAGTCAGATGACACAGACTGCTATCAGACAGCACTGATATTGGAGCTGTCACTCACTCACTCACTCACCCACACAATCAAATCTCCGCTTGTCCTCACATTCCCAGTGCATGTGAGGTGTGCATGTACGTGCATAGAACAGGTGATCCGAGTGATGACTGTGTGTCCACTCAGCTGCGTGCGTGTGTTCACAATGGGTGAACGAGCTGCGTGTGCCTCTGTGTGTGTAGAACAGGTGATTAAAGCAGTGTGCGAGTGTGTGGCCGAAATGTTCACTCAGCTGTGTGTATATGTGTTCATAAACGCTGCACCAGCCACTCCGCCTGTGCATGTGGGGTGCATGTGCTCATGCGAACACAAGAGCTGTCCATTCAGAGAGAGCACAAACAGGTTGACAGCTGTCAGTGATCGCCTGCTGTTAGTCCGGTGAAAAATCCCTGTAGGTGTTTGATCAGTCTATACTTCCATTGCTAGATTTTATTTGTCCGGCTGGACTCTGTAGCTGCTGCTGATTTGTGCTGGCAGTGCGCCAACGTCCCACATATGCGCAACTTTCAGATGCAGCCAGTGGACTTTCTTTTCTCTTTTTTAAACTCTTTTTGTTGTCATTTTACTTGATATGCATCTTAACACAACTGCAGTTGGATTATCGGTGTGGGACGGCACTTCACATGGGATTTATTCATACCAGAGGTGGATTATGCTTTTGACATCTGATCGACGTTGACAGCACATAGCGCAGCCGGGTGAAAGGTACTTGACCAGCTTTACTGGAGTCATGTGCTGGGCAAACATTTCCACATCCTACCTGCTACAGATTTAGGAGGTGTACGTGTTATAATATGTGCATTACAACAGCGACATCCCGTTCAGCTGCATTGCAGCATTGCAGCGTTGCACCGAGCCTTTGACAAATTCAAATTTGTGAATTTGTGCACCGAGCCTCTTACGTGCGCACAGTGCCACATACATATTAATTACAGAACAACATTTCCTTCACCCTCCCTGGCCAGGGTCCAGTGGAGGTGGACAAATGTGGCACAACATGTCGGCAGGCTTTGCTGTGACAGATTGATCTTAGAGTTCAATCAACTGTGATCAGATCATTTCAGATGCTGTTTTGATGCATCAGAATATGTAAAATGCGGTCAGATGGTCATCAGATTATACATGGGCTGCTGTCGGATAGGTGTCCCACCTCGACAGAGCCCAGAGAGTTTTGAACATGTGCATCACACTCGGCTGTCAGAATGTTTTGGAACTTAAATTCGCCACTTTTCAGATGCACGCCAATTCATAACTCTAACCCCACTCTGTGTGACTCCGGCTATATCAATCAATCAGTCAATCAATTTTTTTATATAGCGCCAAATCACAACAAACAGTTGCCCCAAGGCACTTTATATTGTAAGGCAAGGCCATACAATAATTATGTAAAACCCCAACGGTCAAAACGACCCCCTGTGAGCAAGCACTTGGCTACAGTGGGAAGGAAAAACTCCCTTTTAACAGGAAGAAACCTCCAGCAGAACCAGGCTCAGGGAGGGGCAGTCTTCTACTGGGACTGGTTGGGGCTGAGGGAGAGAACCAGGAAAAAGACATGCTGTGGAGGGGAGCAGAGATCGATCACTAATGATTAAATGCAGAGTGGTGCATACAGAGCAAAAAGAGAAAGAAACAGTGCATCATGGGAACCCCCAGGCAGTCTACATCTATAGCAGCATAACTAAGGGATGGTTCAGGGTCACCTGATCCAGCCCTAACTATAAGCTTTAGCAAAAAGGAAAGTTTTAAGCCTAATCTTAAAAGTAGAGAGGGTGTCTGTCTCCCTGATCTGAATTGGGAGCTGGTTCCACAGGAGAGGAGCCTGAAAGCTGAAGGCTCTGCCTCCCATTCTACTCTTACAAACCCTAGGAACTACAAGTAAGCCTGCAGTCTGAGAGCGAAGCGCTCTATTGGGGTGATATGGTACTAGGAGGTCCCTAAGATAAGATGGGACCTGATTATTCAAAACCTTATAAGTAAGAAGAAGAATTTTAAATTCTATTCTAGAATTAACAGGAAGCCAATGAAGAGAGGCCAATATGGGTGAGATATGCTCTCTCCTTCTAGTCCCCGTCAGTACTCTAGCTGCAGCATTTTGAATTAACTGAAGGCTTTTTAGGGAACTTTTAGGACAACCTGATAATAATGAATTACAATAGTCCAGCCTAGAGGAAATAAATGCATGAATTAGTTTTTCAGCATCACTCTGAGACAAGCCCTTTATGATTTTAGAGATATTGCGTAAATGCAAAAAAGCAGTCCTATATATTTGTTTAATATGCGCTTTGAATGACATATCCTGATCAAAAATGACTCCAAGATTTCTCACAGTATTACTAGAGGTCAGGGTAATGCCATCCAGAGTAAGGATCTGGTTAGACACCATGTTTCTAAGATTTGTGGGGCCAAGTACAATAACTTCAGTTTTATCTGAGTTTAAAAGCAGGAAATTAGAGGTCATCCATGTCTTTATGTCTGTAAGACAATCCTGCAGTTTAGCTAATTGGTGTGTGTCCTCTGGCTTCATGGATAGATAAAGCTGGGTATCATCTGCGTAACAATGAAAATTTAAGCAATACCATCTAATAATACTGCCTAAGGGAAGCATGTATAAAGTGAATAAAATTGGTCCTAGCACAGAACCTTGTGGAACTCCATAATTAACTTTAGTCTGTGAAGAAGATTCCCCATTTACATGAACAAATTGTAATCTATTAGACAAATATGATTCAAACCACCGCAGCGCAGTGCCTTTAATACCTATGGCATGCTCTAATCTCTGTAATAAAATTTTATGGTCAACAGTATCAAAAGCAGCACTGAGGTCTAACAGAACAAGCACAGAGATGAGTCCACTGTCCGAGGCCATAAGAAGATCATTTGTAACCTTCACTAATGCTGTTTCTGTACTATGATGAATTCTAAAACCTGACTGAAACTCTTCAAATAGACCATTCCTCTGCAGATGATCAGTTAGCTGTTTTACAACTACCCTTTCAAGAATTTTTGAGAGAAAGGGAAGGTTGGAGATTGGCCTATAATTAGCTAAGATAGCTGGGTCAAGTGATGGCTTTTTAAGTAATGGTTTAATTACTGCCACCTTAAAAGCCTGTGGTACATAGCCAACTAACAAAGATAGATTGATCATATTTAAGATTGAAGCATTAAATAATGGTAGGGCTTCCTTGAGCAGCCTGGTAGGAATGGGGTCTAATAAACATGTTGATGGTTTGGATGAAGTAACTAATGAAGATAACTCAGACAGAACAATCGGAGAGAAAGAGTCTAACCAAATACCGGCATCACTGAAAGCAGCCAAAGATAACGATACGTCTTTGGGATGGTTATGAGTAATTTTTTCTCTAATAGTTAAAATTTTGTTAGCAAAGAAAGTCATGAAGTCATTACTAGTTAAAGTTAATGGAATACTCAACTCAATAGAGCTCTGACTCTTTGTCAGCCTGGCTACAGTGCTGAAAAGAAACCTGGGGTTGTTCTTATTTTCTTCAATTAGTGATGAGTAGAAAGATGTCCTAGCTTTACGGAGGGCTTTTTTATAGAGCAACAGACTCTTTTTCCAGGCTAAGTGAAGATCTTCTAAATTAGTGAGACGCCATTTCCTCTCCAACTTACGGGTTATCTGCTTTAAGCTACGAGTTTGTGAGTTATACCACGGAGTCAGGCACTTCTGATTTAAAGGTCTCTTTTGTATATATGTGACAGGGGTATAACCAACTGAAGGACTAAGCAAATCCTAGCAAAAACTACACCCTGGACAGGATGCCAGTTTATATACTCCAAGATAAAAAAAAAGTTGAATCTTCTTTCTATAGGAGATAATCTATAATCTTTCTAAAAAAAAATGAGGTGGGCTTCATAGATAATTGGCAAAGCTTCTGAGGAAAACCTGGTCTTGTTAGGAGAGACGGCATCCATCCCACTTTGGATGGAGCAGCTCTCATTTCTAGAAATCTGGCCAATTTTATTAAACCCTCCAAACCGTGACTATCCAGGGTTGGGACCAGGAAGCAGAGTTGTAGTCTTACACACCTCTCTGCAGCTTCTCTCCCCCTGCCATCCCCTCATTACCCCATCCCTGTAGAGACGGTGCCTGCTCCCAGACCACCAATAACCAGCAAAAATCTATTTAAGCATAAAAATTCAAAAAGAAAAAATAATATAGCACCTTCAACTGCACCACAGACTAAAACAGTTAAATGTGGTCTATTAAACATTAGGTCTCTCTCTTCTAAGTCCCTGTTAGTAAATAATAATTGATCAACATATTGATTCATTCTGCCTTACAGAAACCTGGTTACAGCAGGATGAATATGTTAGTTTAAATGAGTCAACACCCCCGAGTCACACTAACTGCCAGAACGCTCGTAGCACGGGGCGAGGCGGAGGATTAGCATCAATCTTCCACTCCAGCTTATTAATTAATCAAAAACCCAGACAGAGCTTTAATTCATTTGAAAGCTTGTCTCTTAGTCTTAGCCTTATAATATAAAGCGCCTTGGGGCAACTGTTTGTTGTGATTTGGCGCTATATAAATAAAATGGATTTTGATTTGATTTGATAGGCAGGCAGTGATTTGTTCTGCAAGATCTTCTGGCATGTGTCACTTCTTTAATAATCACAAAGGTGTTCATCATTACTAAAGCATTGGCTTTGTGTGCTGCTTTTACACCTACGGCGCCTCGCTTTAGTCATTATGTAGATGATTATGTGCTTTATTTTCATGGCTTTAATTAAATACTTTAAAAATGCCTCTCTCAACCATGCAACAGTAAGTTTCCAATGAGACATTTCTATTTCACACACACACTCCTAATGAACATTTCTTAATTCTCTGGTGCTTTTATTTTCTGAGTACTGTAATCACCGTCTGGCCTGTCTATCAGTAGGTGATAGTGATTTGAGCTGATTATAACTCAGGGAAAAAAGGAATGTTTTCTCTTTGACACTTGCCTGAGGAAGATCTTGCAGATCAAAACATTGCCTGTGAAGAAAAAAAGACATACGCTTTTAATCTCAGAGCAGAACAGTGTGCCGAACAGAAGAGAGCATTTTTTAGTTGTGTGCAAAGAGCAACTGTAAAATCTATTAGAGACAAATATAACAAGCTTTAAGGCCACACATCCTTTAGGAGACTCAAAACCTTTGTTCTGAAGGTCCAACAGAAAACCAGGATCACCTTGATGTATAAAGCTCTATTGAATACGTAACATAGTTTATAAAAAAAACAAACTATCACATAGCTTTATAAATCTTATAACTGTTTAACTGTTATTTTTAAATAGCTTTATAAAGAAATAAAATACACATTCTAACACATAAGAGTATTGAGCAGTTAGGGGAAAACTGAGGTTGAAATCTTAAGCACACGACTGTAACATCTTTTAGAAATGATGCCCAAATTAACACTCCAAAGTATTATCTGCCTCAAAGCTCCAACACAACCTCAGGATCATAACTATGAAACTGATGTAATTAGAGACATCAGACAGAATTAAGATACTGTCCACCTTTAAGACAGACCTCTGTCACTAAAGCCTAAATACTGTTTGGTAAAAAGAAACATGCACAGTTGGGGAACACTGAGGATGAAAGGTATTTAGCCACTTAACTACCCAAGATGATAATGATGCCCAGGTGAAGTGTTTACTCACACAGATTTGAACAAAATTCAAAGAAAACAAACCTTTTGTATGCATAGAAGAAGTCTAACATCTTTTGCTTCAACTCATGAAAAGTGGGAGTGAAAATAAAATTGCGTTATTTATATTTTATCTATTTTTTGAACTTTGATTGTCAGTTAATATTAAAGGATTATTAACCAAGCGTGAGGTCTGTACGGGGAAATATGAGACAGAGGTGTTGACAGTACAGACCTAGCATCGAGGTCTGATATCTCTGTACAGACCAAGCAAGCGAGGTTAATAATTCGTTTATAATATGGCTGTTATGCATGTAAACACGTAAACTTACAGTATTGTCCGGATATGCTGCTGATGGCGTTGAGCTCGTTCACTTTCTTCACCTCCATGAAGAATTTGCAAACAGATGATCCAGTCGTTAGCTGGGAAGCTTTCAATCTGTGTGTTTTTCCGATGCTGTTGAGATATTTATGGAGTACGTTCATGTCCGACTTGCTTTTTCTAATCGCGTTTTTAGCTTCCTGGTTTGTAAAGAAAATATGTGTTGCAGACCAATTGTAATGGAAACCGGTCTGATATCAGACCGGTAATCAGCCAATCAGAGCGTGCATAGCATCGCAGCCATATTATAAAACTAAATCTAACACCCCTGTCACAGCTTGTGGACTTAGCCAGATTATGTCGAGCATATTAAAAATGCTGGCATATGCTGGTGTACGTCTAATAAGTTATGGGTTAATTTTATATAAATTAAGAGCATGCTGATATACGTCATAATACGGTGAGAACATCGAAAAATTTTGGGCATGTACAAAAGTTTCGAGATGCCAGCATATAACTAATACATCACGCATACATGGACCATAAGTTGTAGGTATGTTATGCAATTGTTGACACACGTTACTTGTAAGTTACACACTCAGTCGAAATATGCCCACTGATGCTGTCCATTGATTGGCTCAACAACTGAACGTTGCAGTCTTCATGTGAACAGTTCAGACTGTTTCAAATATTAAAACCATTCTGAGTAAATATAAAGTCTTAATCTTATCTGTTTGTTTCAGTCGGATTCATCATCACAGCCTGACAAAAATGTATCCACATAAAGCATCCTTATTTTGTAAAACGATGTCTAAAAATACTTTAATCTCTTGTTGTGGCTGAAGAAATGTAACGTTTTAAAATAAGTCCATCTATGTTTTATCTGCTCCAGGTGCATTCTCAGCCTGAACCAGAGAACGATAGCACTTTGTGCCAGAAGACAATTAACTTATTTTAAAAGTTGAAAGTCACAGAGCCTCATTCATTCACAGCACGTTACCACAGGCATCAGTCATTTCTTCAGCATTCTGCACACGATGATAATAAATCCTATGATCTACCAAGACAAAAATAAAATACAATTAAAAAAGGTTAAATTACTTTGTTTGGCCTCTGTGTGGATCGGAGAGGCCACGCGACAGTGTACGCATGCTCAATGACGTGCTTGTCAACATCTACGTGCTCCGCCAGCCAAACAAAGGGTTCAGTTAAGCCAGATTTAACTGTTCCGACCCGTACCATACTGATCCGGACCGCTCAGTAGAAACAGGGCTGTCAGCATATGTTGGCTAAATCATCATGGTGTGACAGCTGCATAACGTATTCAATGCGTCCAGTGTAATGGGTGCATTTTTCAGACTTTGGCCTATACTGGCTAAATCGTCAAGGTGTGACAGGGCCCTAACATGTCACTTAACCAAAGTTAACCAACTAATGTCTCCTCAGTAGATTAAACTCAAAACATCTGTGAAACCAACTGCCTCTCATTTAGAAGTTATTAGCGATGCTGACTGAGGCCTACACTCGTCTGATTGCCGTGGTCTCAACATTACTATGCTTGATTGTTGGTAAAGCTATCTTAAGAATGCCAAATCCAATTTTGTTGCATTCATTTTTCCATTTTATTTATTTATATAGTGCCAAATCACAACAAAGTTGCCTCAAGGTGCTTCACACAAATACAAAAGTCAGGCATCAGAAAAAGAATCAGGCATCAGAAAGACAACAAACACAGTACAATTTGTCAGCATTAAGCAACAAGAAAAACAAAAGAAATACCAAGGTGATCGCCGGCCACCAGCCCCAAGCCTCACCAAAAGACCCAGAATCTAGATAAAGTTAAGGCCTAATAAAATGGATTAAAAGATTAAAAAGCATAGTCATGCACTATGCCAGTGTTCTGGCCATACAAAAGGGAAAATAAGTGTGTCTTACGTCTGGACTTGAAACTCTCTGTATAAACTTGGACTTATGGATGAGAAAAACTGATATAATTTTGGTTAGAGCTGGTCAGTGATCACTGTCAGAGATAAAGGTCAGATTTACACCCTCATGTTAATATATAGGAAAATGGCGTATTTTATGGCAATGAATTCAGGTTTTTTTTCTGTTTAAAAAGCCCATGTAACATTTTTGCTATATGCCTGGCTCCTTTGAAATGGGGGTGTGGTATCATTGTGCTTCTTAACATTTTTCCCTCTAGTCTTTCCTTTCTTTCTGTCTTTCTTTTAGCAGGGGTTAACCAATCTTGTCACCACTAACAGGTTGTTTTTCTTCTCGAAAACAGAGCCAAATCAGTGTTATCAGGTACAGACCTAAACAGGCAAGAAAATCATAATGGTGCGACACAACTAAGAATATTACACACAAGGTGACATACAGTAAAGTTTTTGCGACATTGCTGCAAGAAAGTGTGTCGTGCCACCGTGACGCTTTGTTGCTGAGGCTGCTCTCTTCACTGGAGGCCTCGGCTGCTGTCTCCATGTCTTCATGCTCCTCCAGAAGGTCAGAGAGATGCTTCTCCTCATCCTGTGACTCACTGATGGATGGCATGGGCGTAGACACTTTGCCTCTGCATGCAGACGGCATTCTGGCTACATTAGGATGGACATCTTTCTCCCGATTGTTGGTGTGGAAGGCCCGCAAGCAGTGCATATACAGCTCCACCTCGTCATCTGACACGGACTCCGTGGAGGTGCTGTCCTCCTCTGTTCGGTCGCTTTCAGGTTCATTTGTTGAAAGGCACGCTGCCTCCTCTGCACGGTTCGTGTATTCCGCCAATTTTGGTGGGTCATGTGAAAAATTCTCCTGTGTATTTTCTTCGTCGATGACTGTGTCTTCCATGCGCTCCTGATGCACGTTGTTCATCAGAGCGGATAAACCGTCATCATCTGAACTGTTTTCCCAACTTCCCACTTTATTTTCTCTGTCCTCTGTCACCACACCCGCCGATGCAGCGGTCTCTCTCGCTTCATCACAGGGCATTTCCTCCTCGTAATTTGGCTCTACCTGATATGTTTCACCTCCCCTGCTCATCTCTCCCCTTATTAAAACCTCCTCCTTTATCTCCTCTTCTTCTATCCTCTGAACACAGCCCTCCAACATCACGGAAATTTCTTTCACTGCCCCTTTACTATGCCCCGTTGTCTTTTGGACATCTTCCTTTTTGTTGTCCAATGCAATATTTCCGGTTTCTCCTTCTTGCACCATGTCATTATCGTCTAAATCGTCTTTGCTCTCTGCACATATCTCCTTCTCAAACCCTTCAGTGACTTTTCCTTCCTCACTCTTATCTTTTTCTGTTGTGTTTATGATTATTGACTTTATTCCCTTTTCCTCATCTTCAACCATGCTTTCCCAGGTGTTTGGAAATTCCTCGGTGGTGTCCACTGAGCTATAAACTTCCGTTAGGACTGTTTGTGTCATTTCAAACTTTGTATTTTCCATTTCCATTCTTGCTTTGGTGTCAACGGGAACTGAATTTGTGTCATCTTCACTTCTTTTTGACAAAACGTGACTTTCTTCCATAGCCTCTGGGGATGTTTCACATCTTTTGACATCAGGATCCTTTTCCTTTACCATTTCCAAATGACTTACCTCATTAGGATCCACTCTGTGCAAATCCTCAAACAGATTCTCATTTTCTAAAAGACTGATTGTTGAACTGTTCTTCTCTTCATCTGGTTTGCAGTAATCTGCTTCTTCGCAGCTCTTTCTGTGTGTCTTAGAGCAAACATGCACGGACATACTCTGAGGAGACAGAGGAGATGTTTGCAGACCGACCGCATGCATGTCACTCAGTGAAATCATTTGGCATTTGGAACCTATGAGCTCTGGTAGCTTTGTTTGTGCTGCTTCTGCTGCCGATCCTTGATGGAGGTCATGTGTCAGATGGTCTTCTGGTGTGTTCCCCTTGAGATGCCACGTGGAGAGTTGTGTAGACAATAAATCAGGTGGACAATGAGGACTCAATTCCATTTTTGCAGGGAGATGAAAAGCGTCATCTAAACATTCTCTGTTTGATTCCTCAGTCTGAGTTTTGACACTCTTACTGCTACTGGGAGCAAAAATAGCAGAGCTGCTCTCTTGTCTTTCATTTTGAGCAGGTGAGAAGTCCCTGGGTGGGCTTCCCGAAACACTTGAGCTCTGATTTCCACCTCCTGTCTTGCCAAACACCTGAGGATAGAGGGGAGCTAATGTCAAGCTGCTCTCATCACGGCTTCTTGGTGAAATTACATTGTCACCTTCTCCTGATCTGTGATCACAACTCATGTCTTGTGTGACCTCCTCATGTTTAGGGGCAGCAGTGTTTGTATTTTGGTGATATGGACTTTTTGGGGTATCTGCATCACTCCACTCACCCATTAATGAATTCACACCCTCAGATTTCTCCACCTTCTTGGTTGAGTTGCAGGCCTGTTCTGGTGGAGTATCCTGTTGTATATTGAGGTGTTTTCTTCTGCATGTTGCCAGAAGCTCCGAAACAAACGGGGCACCTAGTGATGTAACCCTTTTCCCACAAATGGGTTTGATATCTGAGTGTTTATCTATGAGCTTTTCTTCTTGGGGAACTTGTTGCACTTCAGGAAGTAGTAAATCACTTCTGCTGTCATTTTCTACTCCATCTCTTTGAGAAAAGTCGTCCATCACCTGTGCCACCTGTGCAGGTTTTTGGTGACTTTTCTGGCTGCAGGTCATTGTCCTCTCGATCTGTCCGTCAACAACAGAGATAGATTATTTGCAGCTGATGCACAAAACTGTTATGTTATAATGACATTTGTGTGTCATGCAGGAAGATGCGCTCTGACTGAAACATTGACTCTGTCTAGTTGTACAGTGAAGCATCAAATATTTGGAAATAGAAAGTTGTGCAACTCTGAAGACCAAACAGTGTGTAGGAGAGGCCAGGGACAGTTGTAATAACATAAGCGAGTTTCAGCAACTTCTATCCTGCCAGTCAGATATGAGTCATGTGACCACTACTGCAAAAAGTTAAAAAAAATAAAAATATAAAACTGCTGGAACTGACAGTTTTTATCTACAGAGATAACAAAGGAAGGCATCCATCTTCAGTCCTTTGGACAAAGATCCACAAGACTAATGTTTTCAAGATTCATGAGAGTGATGCGTGGTGTCTGGTATGATGATTTTCTGAAAAATGTTTGATTCAGCTTGAGACTCCGACGAGGGCGGTTGCATCTCCTCCATTCTCCCTTATCTCTCTGCCTTTAACCTTCAAGTCCCTACTTCACCATACTGTGAATTCCTCAAAACTATATTGGATTCTGGATCTACTGGACTACTATTGGATTAACCATGGAATTGATCAGCTGGTCTCTGAATGCTATTGACACCATTTTTTCTACAAGAAGGTCAAGACCGGGGGATCCTACCTGCCCAGATGGAATGTATCCTGCGGGCTATGTCCTCGACTCCTGGGGGTCTTGGCGTGTTGCATGCTTGGCACCTTTCTCCGTTGAGGATGTTGAGGATTTATTCATTTTTGGTCTCATGGCAGCAGGGCTGGTACTTTTTGGCTTATGTGCTGTCCTGATCTACCGGAAAATTGGCAAGACGGCGGCATCAAGAACCACGGGCCCTCGCTTGTCCGTCATGATTAACGAGGTTGGCAAAGCAGTGCATTCTCAGACTGCATTGACTTGAACTCAGACGCAAATTGGATGACACCTTGGAGCTGATGCGTGCCTTGCAGTTGAAACTGAAGGTTTCGGAGGCCGGTGAATATTCTTAATTCATAATTGGGAATATTCTTAATTCATAATTGGGATTTGGTTGTTCAAGTGGAACTGTTAAAAAGTGTTTTTCACTGCTCAGCTGCAACACTTCAGGCTATCTAGCCTCAAGGTCAATTGCCCACTGTTTACCTCCAGAGGAATTTATTCAGGCCTTGGTGAGATTATTCGGCTCCATTCTTATCTCAACCCACAAAGACAATAACTGACTTACACATGGACTGAAGCATGCTCCAGTTTCTCCTTTTACCTCTCTTCCTGCCCCCCCACAGCAGGCCCCCGTTCTTCCCAAGCTGGCAGGCAGCGCAACTTCAGTTGCAGCTGCTACCAACACACTCACATCGCCTCAATTTGGAAAACGGACTGTTTCAAGTTTAGTGCACATAAACGATGTCAAATGTATATGTGTTGTCCTAATTCTGATGTGTGCCATTATTACGGTAAACAAGTAATAATTGTGGATTAATTGCTGTTTGGATGTGAAATGTGAGTGCGGAAATCTCGTTGTTGTAATGACAATGATAATAAAAGCTATCTATCTATCTATCTATTAATTTTTTGTGAAATCTGGTAGACAGGACTATCAGGTCAAGAGAGGTCAGGCCAGGTCTAGAAGGAAGCACCAGTTCTGCACTACACAACATTACAGAACAGCCTTAGATCCTGGATAACAACCATCCAGGCAAACATCATCACCTCTTAAAAGTAACCATCTATCTGCTACAGCCAAGTAAAATGTGACTGTCCCCTTGGCCTTTTTCAGTCATTTGGGTCCACAGCACAGAGTTACTTGTGTGCTAGGTCATGCCCACAGAAACACACCAACATGACCAAGATATCATAGCTATAATTCCCTTCTATTGTAGGTGGTATGCAGCATCCGAGCCTCCTTAAGTAACTACTCCTTTTTACACACTCCAAATGGGCCCCTTCACACATAGTGCGAATTTGGTTAAAGTGTGCACGAAGTGCCCATAAAGCAGGAATCGTATGCAAAATGTGTAAATTCGTAGCTGCCTCGAATGCCTTGTACACCTGTTCCTACAACTATTCACACACACCAGCGGCTGAAAGACAGAGCAGCCCAGTCTCACGTTTTTTTTTTTTTTTTTCGTGCTACTGTCACAAAATGAGTCAAATTTTCATGACGGGGTTTTTTAGACTCACTATTACTAATCCTACTCCTACCCCAACCCTAACCTTAAAGTAGACCTGCATTGAAATAAATGCAGTCAGATCTTTGGACCAAAAAATGACTTATATTTACACAGAAGATCCTTCTGAATGTAGTAAAGCAAATCTGCAAGCCCAGATCTGTCATTCAACAGAGAAATCTTCATTTAAAAATGACAAATTTACAGCTAAAGTTTAGCCCTCCGCAAAGCTGTCATCACATCCGGGATGTTGCCAAGACATCAATCCCAGCATGCATTGCATGCGCCAACTGTAATTTGTGGATTTACATCAGTTTGCATCTCTTACAAAAGCACCTTTTTATTGTCTTATACGGAAGGATCGACTTTTTTTAAAACTTCATATTGTCTTGCGGTACGTTTGGTGAGTATACATTTCTTTTATTTTTGCTTGAAAATTATTTTGGGGAATTTTTCATACGCCCATTTGATTGAGTGGTGTCACATTGAAAATCTACTGTGTTTAGCCTCCAGTGTTACCTTTGCAGGGTATGGATGTGCGACCCGCAAAGAATCCAAGTCATTAAAAAGATTCAAACATCTCTCAGTGGCCACGGAGCTCTGCGGCTGCGATTACCGAGGCCGTGCGGTGCTGCGGACTTTTCAGCAAGATGTCTGTCCTTGCGGGCGGCCGGTCCTCCGCATCAAAACATTGAGCGTAGACTCTGGACATGTTGCCAAGTTGGCCGCACCTCCATTCAGTAGACAGGGAGGTGGTGCTGGAGTTGGCTGCAGCTCTGCACAGCAGACACAGGGGCAGTGTGAGTGGCCCGCTGCAGCGTTTACCGAGCCTGCAGACTCGGTAAGTGCATTGGAGGCAGTGAGAGCAAGGCGTTGAAGAAGAACGTCGCTGACTGTCGATGTCACCGCTGATCTGAGCATGCAGAGCTGTATCTTGCATTCATTGCAGCTTACTTTTGGATGTTGAAACCAGGATGTGTATAACAGTAACATTACTAACAGATAAAATCAATTTCAATGCGGGATCGGCCTGAAGGCGCTAGCACTCCATCTTCTGCCTCACGTCAGTGCAATGTCCTGGATGTACAAACAGTTTTAGCGGAGGGCCAAATTTTAGCTGCAAATTTGTAATTTGGGCTTGCAGATTTACTTTTCTGCATTCATAAGGGTCTTATAAATACATATCAGCTATTTCTTTCTGAGATCTGACCACATTCATTTCAATGCAGGTCTACTTTAACCATAACCTAATCCTACTCCTCCCCCCCACCCTAACCATAACCACCCCCACCCCCCCCCACCCCCGCTTCACTTTTTTCATTTCGTGCAGCCATCACGGAATGAATTACAATGAATTTGTGCTGTTGTGACGAAAATGAGGTGCTTTCGTCACAATATTACAAACCAATAGATTAATGTATATTTTGTGCTGCTGAATCACGACTTGCTGTAAGAGCAGGTTGGACATAGTGAGCGCTGTGAGAGCCCATCGAATCCTCTCGCGGCAGGTGTCGGCCAAATTCCAGCTGACACGCATGAACATCTAACACCACTCGTGTGGCACTTAGAAAATGTGTGGCAATTCGTAATATCATCACAAAAACAGTCAACAGACAACCACTTTTGAGCTGGCTGTGAAATTTGTCTAAGTGCCCCACAAGTGTGGCTTTGCAAAACAGCAACACACGTGAGGTGCCAGAGTGTCGGCTTCCCCCGCACGCACATGTACCGTGCGTGTGAATCGCGCGTGTTGTGCTCCCCCCATCCGTAAACATGTGGTGGGGGGAGCGCACTTGCATGAGCTGCTGATATATGGAAGTACAGATGGTGTGTTGGTGTGTGCACTGAACTGACAGGGGGTGTGTCCGCCCACAGCAGGTGCTGTTGGATCTGTGGCTCTGAGCATCATGGCTGAACAACACATACGGTGTTTGGATCGATATGAACTTTCAACTGTCCATGGTGATGTGCATGTGTCTGCTTGCTGTCTTCAGTGGACATACCTAAAAACATATATGGCTGTTGTGACGGGCTGCAGCGAGTGTGCGCACGGTGTGCATATTGTCAGGCTGCCCCAGGTGACAATGGACCGTCAGATCATAGCATGCAGTGGGCGATCTGACTGTCACGTCACCCACCTGAGCTCTGTTCCACATGGATGGACTGGATGCACCCGACCAGTAGATGTGGACATAACAGCGCACTGCTTCATTAATGTCATTTCATGACCGTACGTCTGTGACCATGGGTTATCTACAGAGGAACAGATGTTTTTTTTTTTTATGGTGTGTGGTTTTATGTTTTTTTAAATACATCCATCTCATTGTTGATTTCAGGCATTTTCCCACATTGTTTACAGGCCAGTGACGGTAGCGTAGTGGTAAGGTTTCAGGCTGGTAATCAGTAAAGTGCAGGTGCGAATCCCGTGGGTGGCATGTATTTTTTTTTCCACAGTAGCGGCGCGATGTGGGTCCACAGGTACCAGCTGTTTTTTATTCTTTATTTATTCCACAGCAGCAGTGCGATGTGGTTACACCTGCTTCATTTGCTTACACTGTGTTCATGCACGAGCGTGCACAAAACGTTTGCAGCAGGATCATACACGCCTGCCCGTCTGTACAATGTTTTTTGTGGTTCCCTAATTCGAACTGTTTCGCAGTAATTCGACCAAATTTGCACTGTGTGAAGAGGCCCTTACCCAGTGATCCTCCAAATAGACATAATATGAAACGCATCCAGTCGTGACCTTATGCAAGTGTCGCTGCATTCATATATGCTATGTCTTTGGTCAACTTGGGGTCAAGGTCAAATGTCACCAATCATTCCACAACCACATTACCTCCAGTGGTACCATGCACTAGAGTATACCATTATTTCTTCGGGGATTTATGGCATTTAAGCAATTCCTGCTCCATTCAAACAATTTCTGCTCCTTTCTCTGTCCCCGACCAAGGCAGCATCTCTACATCTGGAGTTGGTCCCTGGGGCCGGACTGTGGCTGCCCACTGCTCCTAGGGGTTGGATTGTGTGATGGGTTAAATGCAGAGGAAGGCAGCACGGTGGCTTAGTGGTTAGCACTGTTGTCTCACATCAAGAAGGTCATGGGATTGCTTCCCACATGGTGCCTTTCTGTGTGGAATTTGCATGTTCTCCCCGTGTTTGCATGGGTTCCCTCTGGGTGCTCCAGCTTCCTCCCACATCCAAAGACATGCAGGTTAGGGTGATTGGAAACTTTAAATTGTCCATAGGTGTGCGTGCAAGTGTGAATGTGTTTGTTTGTCTACAACCCCAATTCCAATGAAGTCGGGACGTTATGTAAAATGTAAATAAAAACAGAATACAATGATTTGCAAATCCTCTTCAACCTATATTCAGTTGAATACACCACAAAGACAAGATATTTAATGTTCAAACTGATAAACTTTGTTTTTGTGCAAATATTTGCTCATTTTGAAATGGATACGTACAACACGTTTTGAAAAAGTTGGGACAGTGGTGTGTTTACAGTTTGAAATGTGGACTCATCAGACCACAGCACACTTCTCCACATTGCTTCTGTCCATTTCAAATGAGCTTGGGTCCAGAGAAGGCGGCGGCATTTCTAGATGTTGTTGATGTATGGCTTCCACGTTGCATGGTAGAGTTTTAACTTGTACTTGTAGATGTAGTGACGAACGGTGTTAACTGACAATGGTTTTTTGAAGTGTTCCTGAGTGCACGTGGTAAGATCCTTTACACAATGATTCAGGTTTTTAATGCAGTGCCGCCTGAGGGATCGAAGATCACGGGCATTCAGTGTTGGTTTTCGGCCTTGCCACTTGCGTGTAGAAAGTTCTCCAGATTCTCTGAATCTTCTGATTATATTATGGACTGTCAATGATGGAATCCCTAAATTCCTTGCAACTGAATGAATGAATGAATGAATGAATGAATGAATGAATTTATTCGGCACACACACAAATCCGAAAGAACAGAAACATACAAATAGCATATAAACAAAGCCTGTGAGTCCGAAAGGGTGTGGGCAGAAGCAAAGCTTATCAACGCCCACCCCTGCTAGTACAAGTCCAACAATTATAACAGTCATAATAACATAAACACGAATTCACAACACACTACATATCAACACACAGACATACACTTCAATCTTCAATTACACTTCAATTCATGTATAATTATATATATATATATATATATAAAGCGCCAAATCACAACAAATTTGGCCCAAGTCACTTACTCAAATAAGGACTAACCTTACCGACTCCCACAGCAAGCACTAGGCAACTGTGGTGAGGAAAAACTCCCTCTTAGGAAGAAACCAATTGAACATTGAGAAACGTTGTTAAACTGTTGGACTATTTTTTCCACACAGTTGTTCACAAAGTGGTGATCCTCACCCCATCTTTGCTTGTGAATGGCTGAGACTTTTGGGGATGCTCCTTTTATACCCAATCATGACACTCATAATTAATGTCCTCAGTTCCCAAACGCTTACTGAGTGTTGTTAGAAGGAAAGGTGATGTAACACAGTGGTAAACATACCACTGTCCCAGCTTTTTTGAAACGTGGTGCAGGCATCCATTTCAAAATGAGCAAATATTTGCACAAAGTGTATCAGTTTGAACATTAAATAGCTTGTATTCAATTGAATACTGGTTGAAGAGGATATGCAAATCATTGTATTTTGTTTTTATTTACATTTTACACAACGTCCCAACTTCATTGGAATTGGGGTTGTACAAGCATATCCAAAGAATTCTGGTGAAGGTGTTTTTTTTTTTTTTTTGTGAAGCCCAGCTATACTTCTTCCTGCTGGAATAAAAATAGCTTAATTTGTATTTGAATTTATTTTAAGGATGACCACATGGTCATTACAATAGTCTTTCAGTCAGGCTAAAAATACTATAGGTTGCTGCAGCCCTGCTGTAGTTGCAGTACATTTTAATGTCAAAAGACATTTGTTAATTTCCTACTAAATTCACTGATGTTAGTATATCAACTATAAAGTGTAGGTTTAATTTTTCTTCTTCTTTTTTTTGAATTTTTTCAACTTTTTCTAATTTTTTGCACCCCGTTCCAACATCACTGTTGATTATATTTTTTGAAACTCCTTGTATTTGAAATCACTTCATGAAATCTTTGACTGCTCTTTGCAATAAATAAATGTATTTGTGAAACACACACAAACACACACACATTTGAGAGCCCAAATACAAAAATACAGTATTTTACAAGCACTGAGGCAGATGCATTACACTTATTCCTGGCCTCCCGTACTGTTAGTTTAGTTGAACACAGATGTTACGTTCTCTCATAAAATACACCTGAGCTCATTTTAACTTTTATGTTTGTCCTTTAAATCATAGACATATGCATTGGACAAAATTATGTTAACTTTGGAAAAAGTATGAATATTTGTGCTACTTTTGTGTTGTTTTTACAGACACTCCGTACTGCTTGTTTCATTCCAAAACTGGCAATGCTGTGTAAAATGTGGAATAAGGCTGAGCAGTTAGGAAAGATAGTGTGGTGAATAAAAATAGTGTTTTTTTTTGTTTGTTTGTTTGTTTTTTACTCACCCGTAACCCCTGTCCTTCTTCATCTGAGGCTCCTGGCTGAGATTCAGAGATTTGTTTGGTTTTCATACCGCCCTGTTCCTCACAGTGATTTGACACATCTGCACAAAAAAAGTATTTTAATTTACATGAATGCTGTCACTGCAGTTTTGGAGACATTTTTCTTTTCACAATTTGGAAAGCCAACCTTTTAAAATATCATCCTGTGATGGAGAAGTTTCCACAGATGTCAGGTTTTCAGCTGTTGTTAAGTTCTGACTGCAGATGAAATGAAATCCTTATCAGTCAGGTTAAAATGATTAGATTATATGTCTGATATCACCAATCAACAAACTTAATACATTAGGAAAAGTATTTTATGGCTGAGAACAAATGTTCTTATTAGCATATTCAGTTGCATACTTATTAACAGTGTCTTTTCATAGTTGTCAGTCCATCATATATTTTATGATGTAATTTATAAATATGCTTTGAATAAAGTCCCATTGTCACCTTTTGCCCTCCAAAAAATTAACATTGCTTCCAATGAGGAGTTCGTGTGATTGCAGGATTTTTCAAAAACATGTAACAGATTTAAATGATACACTAGCATGTGGGGATCCACAGGCTCTAGATTGGGTAGTGTTTCTAAAATAGGTAGCTGACATTTTTCAAAGGTGGTAAGAAATTATGGAAAGTTTCTATAATGACTTGGAATGGAGTGTGAGTCCAGAGTGTTTTTAGACATCTTTAGACACCACATCAATAGTTTTTAGAGGAAGAAACCAACCTTTTTATTTCCTGTTAATTACATACTTTTTTAATGTTAACTTACTATTTTAATGTATTTATAGATTGTTTAGGTTCTTGTTATCATATACACACTATTATTATTTTATATTATTACTTTTATTTTGTCATTTCATTTTTAAATGGATCACAATGGAAATGTGTTTTCACTTTCTTGTGTCATTCATGTATGTTTAACTTATTTATAATTATTACATTATTACAATTATTATTACAATTATTACATTTCATTGAACTTACTAAATAAAATCACGCACACATGCATGCATACATGTGCACAGATGCCGCTTCACTTTTAATATATAGATGATTTACCGCCCCCTGCTGGAAGGGCGTGTGAGTGCAGAATGTAATTAACATCTATTGTTCAGTGTTGTTAGCTAATATCCTTAGTTTCTCCAAAAATATTAGTCCAATTAATGTTCCATTTTCACAGCATTCATCCTTGACCCAAAATACATAAGCATCCAAAACGGCAAATGTCAGCTCTCCCCAGTTTGTCTGTGATCAAAGTTATACACATGCACGCATGCATACATGCACACAGAGGCCATTTGGCTTTTAATGTATGGATGATTTACCGACCCCTGCTGGCACCGCGTCTGAGGCTAGAATTGAATTATCAGCGTCCATTGTTCACTGTTGTTAGCTAATATCTCAATTTCTCCAAAAATATTATATTAGTCCTATCAACTTTCTGTTTTTGCACCGTTCATCCTTGACCCAAAATACATACAGTGAGGAAACAGAAAGTTGACATTGTTGTTGTTAGCTAATATCCCAATTTCTCCAAAAATATTATATTAGTCCTATCAACTTTCTGTTTTTGCACCGTTCATCCTTGACCCAAAATACATACAGTGATGAAAATAAGTATTTGAACACCCTGCAATTTTGCATGTTCTCCCACTTAGAAATCATGGAGGGGTCTGAAATTTTCATCTTAGGTGCATGTCCACTGTGAGAGACATAATCTAAAAAAAATCCATCCATCCATCCATCCATCCATCCATCCATCCATCCATCCATCCATCCATCCATCCATCCATCCATCCATCCATTTTCTTCCGCTTTATCCGGAGTCAGGTCGCGGGGGCAGCAGCTCAAGCAAAGCCACCCAGACCTCCTGATCCACACACACCTCCCCCAGCTCCTCCGGGGGAACCCCAAAGCGTTCCCAAGCCAGCCGAGAGATGTAGTCCCTCCAGCATGTCCTGGGTCTTCCCCGGGGCCTCCTCCCAGTGGGACATGCCAGGAACACCTCTCCAGCGAGGCGTCCAGGGGTCATCCGGAAAAGATGCCCGAGCCACCTCAACTGACTCCTTTCGACGTGGAGGAGCAGCGGCTCGACGCCGAGCTCCTCCCAAGTGACCGAGCTCCTCACCCTATCTCTAAGGGAGCGCCCAGCCACCCTGCGGAGGAAACTCATCTCGGCCGCTTGTACTCGCGATCTCGTTCTTTCGGTCATGAACCAAATCTCATGACCATAGGTGAGGATCGGAACGTAGATCGATCGGTAAATCGAAAGCGTTGCCCCCCTACTCAGCTCTCTCTTCACCACGACGGTCCGATACAGCGACCGCATCTATCGATCTCACGCTCCATCCGTCGCTCACTCGTGAACAAGACCCCAAGATACTTAAACTCCTCCACTTGAGGCAAGGACACTCCACCGACCTGAAGAGGGCAAAGCACCTTTTTCCGGTCAAGAACCATGGCCTCGGATTTGGAGGTGCTGATTTTCATCCCAGACGCTTCACACTCGGCTGCAAACCGCCCCAGTGCACGCTGAAGGTCCAGATTTGACGAAGCCAACAGAACCACATCGTCCGCAAACATCAGAGACGAGATTCTGTGGTTCCCAAACCAGACCCCCTCTACACCCTGGCTGCGCCTAGAAATTCTGTCCATAAAAATAATGAACAGAACCGGTGACAAAGGGCAGCCCTGGCAGAGGCCAACGTGCACTGGAAACAGGTTTGACTTACTACCGGCAATGCGAACCAAGCTCCTGCTGCGGTCGTACAGGGACCGGATAGCCCTTAGCAAAGGACCCCAGACCCCATACTCCCGGAGCACTCCCCACAGGGTGCCCCGAGGGACACGGTCGAACGCCTTCTCCAGATCCACAAAACACATGTGGACTGGATGGGCAAACTCCCATGAACCCTCGAGCACCCGATGGAGTGTGTAGAGCTGGTCCAGTGTGCCGCGACCAGGACGAAAACCACACTGCTCCTCCTGAATCCGAGGTTCGACCATCGGTTGAATTCTTGTCTCCAGTACTCTGGAATAGACCTTACCGGGGAGGCTGAGGAGTGTGATCCCCCTATAGTTGGAACACACCCTCCGGTCCCCCTTCTTAAACAGAGGGACCACCACCCCGGTCTGCCAATCCCCGATCGCCACGCGATGTTGCAGAGGCGTGTCAGCCAAGACAGCCCCACAGCATCCAGAGACTTAAGGTACTCAGGACGGATTTCATCCACCCCAGGAGCCTTGCCACTGAGGAGCTTTCTAACCACCTCGGTGACTTCGGCCTGGGTAATGGATGAGTCCGCCTCCGAGTCCCCAGTCTCTGCCTCCTCTTCGGAAGACGTGACGATGGGATTGAGGAGATCCTCGAAGTACTCCTTCCACCGCCCGACAACATCCCCAGTCAGGGTCAACAGCTCCCCACCCGCACCGTAAACAGTGCGGGTGGAGAGCTGCTTCCACCTCCTGAGGCGTCGGACGGTTTGCCAGAATCTCTTCGAGGCCGACTGATAGTCCTCCTCCATAGTCTCCCCGAACTCCTCCCAGACCCGAGTTTTTGCCTCTGCGACCGCACGGGCTGTGGCACGCTTGGCCTGCTGGTACCTGTCAGCTGCCTCTGGGGTCCCACCTACCAACAAAGATAAGTAGGACTCCTTCTTCAGCTTGACGGCATCCCTTACTTCCGGTGTCCACCACCAGGTTCGGGGATTGCCGCCGCGACAGGCACCAGAGACCTTGCGACCACAGCTACGAGCAGCCGCATCGACAATGGAGGTGGAGAACATGGTCCACTCAGACTCCATGTCTCCAACCTCCCCCGGGATCTGGGAGAAGCTCTCCCACACAGACCTGTTAATTTTTCTTTAAGAAGCTTTCTTATTCT
The DNA here is from genome assembly GCF_902500255.1 of Thalassophryne amazonica. Lineage (NCBI taxonomy): Eukaryota > Metazoa > Chordata > Actinopteri > Batrachoidiformes > Batrachoididae > Thalassophryne > Thalassophryne amazonica. The sequence goes on along the minus strand of NC_047110.1, from coordinate 38,033,713 downwards.
GCACTCTTTACCTGTATTAATTGCATCTGTTTGAACTTGTTACCTGTAAAAGGACCTGCTCAATGACCTGAAGAGAGCTGGGACCACAGTCACAAAGATTACATTAGTAACACATGATGCTGTCATGGTTTAAAATCCTGCAGGGCAGCAAGGTCCCCCTGCTCAAGCCAGCATATGTCCAGGCCCGTTTGAAGTTCACCAGTGACCATCTGGATGATCCAGAGGAGGCATGGGAGAAGGTCATGTGATCAGATGAGACCAGAATAGAGCTTTTTGGAATCAACTCCACTTACCATGTTTAGAGGATGAGAACAACCTCAAGAAAACCATCCCAACCGTGAAGCATGGGGGTGGAAACATCATACTCTGGGGGTGCTCTTCTGCAAAGGGGACAGGACGACTGCACCGTATTGAAGGGAGGATGGATGGGGTCATGTATTGCGAGATTTTGGCAAGCAAGTTCCTTCCCTCAGTAAGAGCTTTGAAGATGGGTCATGGCTGGGTCTTCTAGCATAACAATGACCCCAAACACACAGCCAGGGCAACTAAGGAGGGGCTGCGTAAGAAGCATTTCAAGGTCCTGGAGTGGCCTGGCCAGTCTCCAGACCTGAACTCAATAGAAAATCTTTGGAGGGAGCTGAAACTCCAAACCTGAAAGATCTGGAGAAGATCTGTATGGAGGAGTGGACCAAAATCCCTGCTGCAGTGTTTGCAAACCTGGTGAAAAACTACAGGAAACGTTTGACCTCTGTAATTGCAAACAAAGGCTACTGTACCAAATTTTAACATTGATTTTCACAGGTGTTCAAATTCTTATTTGCAGTGGTAACATACAAATAAATTATTAAAAAATCATACATTGTGATTTCTGGATTTTTTTTTTTTTTTCGGATTATGTCTCTCACAGTGGACATGCACCTAAGATGAAAATTTCAGACCCCTCCATGATTTCTAAGTGGGAGAACTTGCAAAATTGCAGCGTGTTCAAATACTGTACTTATTTTCCTCACTGTTACAATACCAAACTGCAAATGTCAGCTCTCCCCAGTTTCTCAGTGATCTAAGACATACACACACACACGGCAGATGCAGTGCCAGTTTGCACCTCATTGTTAGAAATGAGAGTGATTGAGGCACTTTTGGTTGAGATATTATGCAAAATACGAGGGCTGTCAATAAAGTAACGGTCCTTTTTATTTTTTTCAAAAACTATATGGATTTCATTCATATGTTTTTACGTCAGACATGCTTGAACCCTCGTGCGCATGCGTGAGTTTTTCCACGCCTGTCGGTGACGTCATTCGCCTGTGAGCACTCCTTGTGGGAGGAGTCGTCCAGCCCCTCGTCGGAATTCCTTTGTCTGAGAAGTTGCTGAGAGACTGGCGCGTTGTTTGATCAAAATTTTTTCTAAACCTGTGAGACACATCGAAATGGACATGGTTCGAAAAATTAAGCTGGTTTTCAGTGAAAATTTTAACGGCTGATGAGAGATTTTGAGGTGATTCTGTCGCTTTAAGGACTTCCCACGGTGCGAGACGTCGTGCAGCGCTCTCAGCCGCCGTCGTCAGCCTGTTCAAGCTGAAAACCTCCACATTTCAGGCTCTATTGATCCAGGATGTCGTGAGAGAACAGAGAAGTTTCAGAAGAAGTCGGTTTCAGCATTTTATCCGGATATTCCACTGTTAAAGGAGATTTTTTTTATTGAAAGACGTGCGGACGGGTCCGCGCATCGGGACGCAGCCGCCGCGACGCTCTGCCACAGGAAAAACACCTCTGTTGAAAGCCTTAAGGACAAGTTGGAACATGTCCTGCTGTTAAACAATTTCTCATATACTCACTCCACTGAAAGCCATCAAAAGCCGCCTGGATTTTACAAATGGTTATCAACACGGAGGTGTTTTTCCTGTGCCGCCGCACCGCGTCGGCTGCGTCCCGACGCGCGGACCCGTCCGCACGTCTTTCATTAAAAAAATCTCCTTTAACAGTGGAATATCCGGATAAAATGCTGAAACCGACTTCTTCTGAAACTTCTCTGTTCTCTCACGACGTCCTGGATCAATAGAGCCTGAAATGTGGAGGTTTTCAGCTTGAACAGGCTGACGACGGCGGCTGAGAGCGCTGAGCGACGTCTCGCACCGTGGGAAGTCCTTAAAGCGACAGAATCACCTCAAAATCTCTCATCAGCTGTTAAAATTTTCACTGAAAACCAGCTTAATTTTTCGAACCATGTCCACTTCGATGTGTCTCACAGGTTTAGAAAAAATTTTGATCAAACAAAGCGCCAGTCTCTCAGCAACTTCTCAGACAAAGGAATTCCGACGAGGAGCTGGACGACTCCTCCCACAAGGAGTGCTCACAGGCGAATGACGTCACCGACAGGCGTGGAAAAACTCACGCATGCGCACGAGGGTTCAAGCATGTCTGACGTAAAAACATATGAATGAAATCCATATAGTTTTTGAAAAAAATAAAAAGGACCGTTGCTTTATTGACAGACCTGTTATGTGTCGGACGCAGCTCGGAGAACCGACCAGCGTTTGAAGGACCCAGTATGAAATAAGCAGAGCACGGTACAAAGGCTAACTGAATTTAATACATAACAGTGATACAAAACATAACAAAAGAAAGTGCGGTCTGGCGTGGTGCGCTCCCAGCAGCGCTAACGGTCCGGAGCCAGAAGCTGTTCGGACCCAAGGACCCCGCCGACACCCCCCAGGTGGCCGCAACAAACCGAGTCTGTGAAAGAAGGAACCATTATGTGAGTCCACACTCTACACACAGAGAGACCACTTAAAGGTGTACAAACAGCAAACACTTCCTGGCTTGATTATTAATCAGCTTCCCAACCTGCAGGCATGGAACATCCAGTTCACAAAACTCCACTGCAGTGGAAGCCGATACATGACTAACATACAGCTCAATATAAAAAGGTGTGAGGGACACCACATTTACTGACTGTATAAATGTTAGTCACAAAATCTAACGTACCTCAGGAAGTGTGCTGACGAGTGTGAGACCTCACCCCCTCCTCTTTCACAGACCGTGCATCAAACCCTGGACGTTCTCTGCATCCACTGATGATGAGATGGCTCCCGAGACGACGATCTCACCCGTCTGGTCACAAGGTCGAGTCTCTGGCAAATACACACTGTATACTCCAGTCTTAAATGCCACCATGTTCCAATCCATATAGATGCACCACAGCTGTGAGTCCTGACGAGCCGCAGGTGATCAGGGTGAGGTCCTGATAACCTCAGCAACACAGCCACTCAGTCCTAAATGCAAGCCACCTGGAAGGAAAAACAAAAGACAGAAACAAAAAGGCAGCCAGGCCCCCCAGCCATACAACAAGACCTCGTATACACCAAATGGGCTTTTCAATATTATATTCAAATGTCCACAAAATCCACAATCCGGATCAGATCCAGATGAAACTTTGTCAGGCGATAGTGAGCACCAGTCTCCACCTCACTTTCAAATATGAGAGTGATTGGGACATGTCTGATTAAGATATAATGTAAAATATTCATTAAATGGGATTTTCAATGTTAAATTTAAACAGACACAAAATCTGTAATCTGGATCAGATCCAGATGAAACTCTGTCATTCATTAAAGAATACCATCCTACATAACACTCTCAAATACTACTACTACTACTCCAGACACATTTAACATAATGTTTGTGTTTCTTCGTTCTTTTGGCTCTTCTGTATTTTGCACTTTGGGTGACTTGGTACAGGTTTTGCATTCCGAGTACAACTCCATGTTACACGGGAAATGGGTACTAACCACTTGTCCACCATGCTGCCTGTATGTGTTTCTTAATGACTGACTGAAAGTCTTATAAATAAACATATATTCTGGTATAAAATGTTCATGTATCCATCCCTTAAGTTGTCTAAAGGAAACATGGCTGTACAAGTTAATTTAAAATTTAATGTAAAAGTAAACTCATCAGTGGGTGCAAGTAATAGTGTCGCATGCATTTTTTATTATGAAAATCTTTTGTTGTTATTGTTGAATAATTTTTGACATTTTAATACACATTATGATTGTACAAAATTTATTAATTTTACACTCATTTTGGAACCAATTTTAAATGTGGTACCTAAAATATGTATAGGGGTACCAAATATTGTGACCATTCTCAATATATATTTTAAATGGATTATGGTGATTCCTCTTTGAACACACTTCATCTAATCTAATCTAATCATCATGAATGCTGTACATGAATAGAAGGTCAGCAATGTGTGTCTAAAATCATTAAATTGCTGTTGAACTCATTATTGAAACAAACATATCTCCTGTGTCCTCACCTGACAGGCTTAAGGCAGCTTTTCTTGTTGATATTTTCCTTTTGGGATTTCTCATTCAGCTCTTTAGTTTTCTTGTGACAAAACAGTGAATAGTTCCTGTTGTTGTTGTTGGCCCAGAATATGCCCACAGGTGTCTCATACCGCAGGCAGAAGTCTACTCTTATTCCTTGTTCATTAAATGGAGGCACTAAGATGAGCTTAAACAAGAAACAGTCCGTCTCTCCATCGCTTGATCCGGGCATGTATTCCGCCAGAAGGTCAAAGTGGCTGCGCCAACTGTCCAAAGTGGTTCGCACGTATACAGTTTTAATAAAGGAGATGTTGAGGACACGAATGACACCTTTCAGTATTGTGGTCCCTGGAACTAACTCAATGTTCTCCAACTCCAATTTCTGCTGGATAACTTTCATGCAAAGCTCTTCAGAAGACAATGGAAGACAGAACAGAAGCAAAAGGAAGTATTCATCTGCATCTTTACCGTCACCATCGGCTGATTCATAGCCTTGAAGATTGGGTGTGTCCCACTGGTCAAACTCCTTAATCTGCACCAAACTGAGGCCTTTTGCATCTGCAAAGGATACTCTCCTGGAACCACACAGGGGAGGCTCAGGATCTGAGTCCTCATCAGAGACAGAGGCCTTTCTCCGCGGAAGAGGAGAAGATTTGGGCCTGATGCCGATTACCACCTCACAGTCGTCATCGTCAACATCCAAGGAGCTGAAGCCTGGAACTTCTAAGAAGTTGCAGGCCCCGGACGGTTTTGGTTGTCCCAAAAACTCCATGAGCCTCCCTGTGGGAAAGTCAGTAGGAACTGCTGTGCAGTGCTGCTGCGCAGTGCTGCTGCTTCAGTAACTGACATTCAACAGATGGAGTCAAGTTACACATGACATTGTTGCAGAGGCCAACACTATAAATAGTCTATGCTCAGGGACAGAAAATGTCATCCTCAAACACTTTTAGACGGAGAACTGTACAGACTGCATCGTGACTAAAAAAAAATAAAAAAATAATAATAATTTTCTACATGTGTTTCAATGTGGACGTTACTATATGTGCTGGTGACACGTTTTTAAGTTGGAGGACAAATTATTTTCAGGACACAAGTTTCTATGGGTTCCATGTGGAACATGCTGTCAGAAACACAAGCGCGTAATGACCAAAGCACAACCTAGGACCCCTTCACAGGGAAAGACACAGGTAAGTGATTAAAAAGTTCTTTAATCAAGAACCGCACCAGTTCAGTATATTACTTACAACATGTAAGTACAGGGGTTAGTCCATTTAACATGCAGGGGGGGTCAAACCAGGCACCAGAGTCCAGAGGGGCAGGCAAAAACTCAGAATCCAGAAACCCAGGCGGGGTTCGGTAACCAGGGAACACAAGGAGTGTGGGAAAGCTCTGCATAGTGCACAAGACAATTCAGCACTGGACACAGGAGGAGACAGACATTAACCAGACAGGAAGGTAATCAAGACGACACATAACACCTGGAGGACAACACGAGGAAATCCACAGACATACAGAGGAGGCCAGAGGTTACAACATAACGCATTACATGAGATTAGATTAGATAGAACTTTAATTAATCCCTTGGGAAGACTCCCTCAGGGAAATTGAGGTTCTAGCAGCATTCTATAGCAGCACACAGGGTAGGAAGCACACAGAGCATCAAAAGTGAAAGTAAAAAACAATTTGCAAATACGCGTATATATACAAATACAGAAATATAAATACCATAAATACTGCTCCCTACTGGTTTACTGGCTACTACTGTTTCCTCTCCTTCCCATCCTCTGTCTTCCTGTTACTCCTCCTCCCTCAGAGTGAGGAGTTGTACAGTCCCATGAGGGATGGGGCCCGACAAGTGTAACAAAGTGTTAGCTTCAAAGAAGAAATTAATTTGCCTGTTATTCAGGTTTCAGTAATCACTGAAGTTGGAGAGTAAATCTCAAGGAGCCTGTGTTTCCTTTTGCTCAAATTAAACATTGATCAGACACACCTGCTGTCTTATAACAGTGAAATGCTTAAAATCAACAAGGAGATAAACGTATGTTTTCAAAAAAAGAGAAATTAGACGATGTATGGATATGCGTGTTGGGCCGGCCCACAGCCAGCCGAAGTGCGCTGTGTGCGGCCGCTGCAGCCCCGTGCAAAGGTAAAAGATGTTGCGTCTCACGGAGGAAAGTTGTAAGCTCATGTCTGTCAAAACATGGTATGTGCTCCCAGCTGGGATGTCCAGGAGCAGAGATCTCAACAGCACCTGCTGTTGGCAGCCTTCACAACCCTGTCCCCTTGCATTTTATGCAAGTGTGCTTCCCCGCCATGCCACATGTGTGTGTGTGTGTGTGTGTGGGGGGGGGGAGGGCAAAACACACATACGCCACAGGGGTGCGACACGCGCACATGTGCGATACACATGCACGCCACGTGTGTAGCTTTTTGCAACTCCACACTCGTGGGGGCACTTAGACAAATTTCACATCCAGCTCGAAAGTGACTGTCAGCTCACTTTTCACGCTAACAGCGTGAATGACCACACATTTTCGAAGTGTCAAGCGAGTGGTGTTGGATGTTCGTGTGTGTCACCTGGAATTTGGCTGACACCTGCCACGAGAGGGATCGAATGGGCTCTCACAGGGCACACTCTGTTTTTCAGCCGCTGGTGTGCGCAAATAATTGTAGTTACAGGTGTACAAGGCATTGGAGACAGCTCTGATTTTTCACAAATGGCAATTCCTCCTTCGTGTGCTAGTTGGCTTCAATCATGTTATGTGTGAAGGGGCCCTAAGAAATTATTCGATCCACCATCATCAATAGCCTTTTTGCTTAACGATTCCCTCATTGGTCCTTCAGAGTGGCCGTTATTTTTGAGGGTGTTTTGTCGGGAAAATGATAATTTCTCTATGTTGATTACAGACCCTGCAGCGGGTCTGTAATCAACCGCTTCTGTAACGGCTCCGCTTTGAAGCTTGAACCAGTGAAGGAGTGTGCCAACTTGCTGTTTCATTGCTTCATTGCTTTGCTGCTTTTCAGAAGCGGCAAATCCGCTTCTTAACTCCTCTCAAAGCCATTTAAAGAAGTCAATCATGAGGCGCTTTTGTGCTGATTAAAGTCACTAACTGGGACTCTTGACGAGAATCGTCCTCCGTTCCGTTCACACAGCTCCAAAAGCTGCGCCGTTCTCTGCCGAGTCAAGTTAGAGTCTGGTCAGAATTAATAACTTCTAAGCGAATTGGCTTTTTAAATCAAGTGACACCTCTTTCCAAACACTGTAATACAAACAATAAACTACAATCGACTAAAACTTTTTTAAACACTTTATTTTCCTATTTTCACATTTAAAATACATAACATACCAACAACAGCAGCAACAACAAAAAATACAAATGCAGATATCAATTCCCCCACCCCCCTGAGGCTTAGGGGAAAAAAAGAAAGAAGAAAAGGGGCCACAAAACTGGACAGTCTTTTTGCAATCAGTCTGTGTTTGTTTGTTTGTTTTAATACAACAGCATTATTTCCACATAAATTCTTGAAAATGGAGCAATTGCCTCTAAATGAGCAGAGTACTTATTGTAAGGGGAAAAGTTCAATGTAGTCCATAAAAGAACTAAAGAACTCCAGGTCACAGAAAAGTCTTTGCTTCTTTTGCCTGTCTTATATCTGAGCCTTTCCAGAGGCAGAAAGCAAAGCACCTCCTTCAACCACTGTAGAAATGATGGGGGTTTCTTTGCCTTCCAGTTAAAAAGAATCAGTCTGCGGACAAGTAATGAAACCAATGACAAACTATTTGCCTGTAAGTTTGTGACCTTACAATTCAGGGGAGCTGAGCCAAAAACGGCTGTGTGGAAATCGGGAGCTATGGTCTTTTTACACAATTTGCCCTATTGACGTATCCCATAATCCCTTGCGCGCCAGAGAGCCGCTGCAGTCAAACAATATAGAGAATCCACATGATGACAATTGTAAATCAATATTATACTACAAAAATGTATTTTTTATGCTTTTCATCACGTTAATAAGAGACTGCTGCATGATACCCTGAAAACTTGCTAAAACAATTATAACAAAAATTCCATGTCTGCTACGTTTAATCTGCGTGGAATTTAATAAACGCAAACCGAATTTCAGACATATTATATATATTACTCTGGAACAAAGAGGACAAACAGTATTGTAAAGAACAATAATCAAGACATTAAAGAGCAAACTTCACTTTCTCCCAGAACGACATGATCAGGAAGCGAGCGTAGCTCACAGCAGCTCCCATTGAAAATAACAGAGAGACAGCCTGTGATTCTCGCATGTTTACATAAAACAAATGCAATAACAATGTCTATAAACCCAGAGAATATATTCACAAGAGTTTTAGGCACAATATAAAAACAGTTTACGTTGCGATGTTAATGGTGTTGTCCGTGTGCAGCGGTTAAAGTGCAGCGTGATCACAGCGTCTCAATGCAGTTCTCAATGTTACTGAGATCTCGCAGAGCGGCGACCTCTCTGAGGTTTTGCGGGATTTGAAACGTCAATAGGGTGAATAACTATTTCGAGAGGAGCAAACCCAAAACATGTGTCCCACTGAAGCTGGGCTGCATATCGAGCAGGCAGAGTTTGTTGTGAGAAAAATTCTGTCAAGTTTGTCCTTTGAGTAGTGGAGACGATGAAGTACTTTAAATTGAATGAATCCATGGCGTACACACAATGAAGAGGTGTGTACTAAAGGCTGTCCCTCCACGTCTCCTCTGACAGCACCATCCCCAAATCACTCTCTCATGCAGTTTTAGTTTTCTCTCTGGATATCTGATTTAAACCCCTGATCAAAGTGTATATCACCAAAACCTGTTTCCTCTCAAAGGGGTCGAGCTCTAAAATGTTATCTAATTTGCTTTTAGGTGGTAGGTAAGAAAATGAGGGGAACACTTTCTTAGTAAAACTACGTATTTCAAGATATCTAAAAAAAAAAAAAGAGTGGTGCATAAATTGTGGTCTTTCCTGAGTGTCTCAAATGAGGAGAATGTGTCATTTGTAAACAAGTCACTGTAAAATGTTAGTCCCTTTCCATGCAAATATTGAAATGCATTATCCAACACAGACAGGGGAACGAAGGGATTGTTTGCTACTGTAAAAAAACAACTGTCTGTTTTAATCCAAAATTTCTCCTGAACTGGAGGCAAATTTTTAGTGACTCTTTAACCACTGGATTTGTTATTTCTATCTTATGACTATATGGCAGCCCAAAATGCTTTTTTCCTCCCAGAATGAGACGTCCTGCATTCTTTTTGAATCACATTTATGCTGACGTGCACCGCAGCTGGATGAGCTCAGCTCAGAGGTATGGAGTGACATTTATATCATTAATGTCTGAAAGGAAATGCTTTTGACAAAAACTATAGATTTTGTTTATTTCTATTTATGTCCAGAGTTTAAGGATCCACTGTGTAGGGTTTATTTAAGTCTAGAGTTTAAGGATCCACCGTGTAGAGTTTATTTAAGTCCAGAGTTTAAGGATCCACCCTGTAGAGTTTATTTAAGTCCAGAGTTTAAGGATCCACCCTGTAGAGTTTATTTAAGTCCAGAGTTTAAGGATCCACTCTGTAGAGTTTATTTAAGTCCAGAGTTTAAGGATCCACCGTGTAGAGTTTATTTAAGTCCAGAGTTTAAGGATCCAGTGACCAATTTCATATTTATTTACTTTAAAACTCAATAAAATGTTGTTGACATAGAAAACCTGTAAAGCCTACTTTTAGTACACAGAAAATTCACAAGTGGTATTGATAAGGCAATTGATACGGAATCGGATCGATAAGCAAAAACGATAATGACATCGATAAAATCTTATCAATACCCATCCCTAGGCAAGATGTGAGGTGCATCCTGGACAAGCTGCCAATATATAGACAGACAAACACATTCAATTTAAATTGTCCAGTTCATCTAACTTGCAGGTCTTTGGAAATAGGATAAAGCCGGAGCACCAAGAGAGAACCCATGCAAACACAGGGTGAATGTACAAACTACAGAAACAGGACCAGGAGGAAACGGATCCTATGACCTTCTTTTTGTGGGGCAACAGTTCTAACCATTGAGTCACCATGCTGCTAGGGGGCAGATCTGTTGCTTAAATTGCTCAGGGACCATGTTTCAGCTATGCTCTTTTGAGATCCCTCCAAGAAATTTATATTTAGATAAAAACAAACAAACAAACAAACAAACAAAAAAGAAAAACAAAACTACTGAGAGATATCACATGACCTCTGTCTGCTTTCTGAGTTCACATCTGTCCTATGTCGTGTCATTGTTTAGGCTTGATAGAAGTAGTTCTGATACTGCATGGACTTCATTTATAGAGGACTCTTTTCTAATGCACTTTACAGTGATGCATCACATTCACCCTTTCACACATTCACTCAAACACACTCACATACAGACCTATGTGCCCATGCTGCCATGCAAGGCACTCAACTGCACACTGGCAGCAACATAGGTCCTTGCCCAAGGGACCTTCATGATTTTCCAGTTGAACAGGAAACTGAACCCTCTTGACTTTCGCCCGCCGCTTTGAATTAAACCATTATCTCCCTACTCACATGTTAGTAGATCACATTCTTATCATAGTATAATTAAAGCATAATGAAGCTGAGTTATACTATAATGGAGTTGATTTAACACTGATTTTGTAATAAAGCTGATTTTGAATGAGACCATTTGCACTCACTGCAGAGTCAATTTAACACTGCAGGAATGATGGGAAGATTATGTAAGAATAGATAAGATAAGAATAGTCTTTGGAATGGATGGAACCACTATGCCCTCTGCAGGAACCAAGGCGGTATCAGAAGAGTTCTGTGGATTGGTTCGAAACACACTATCAGCAGCCTTGAAATATTAATGCGGTTTGGACAGAGCTGTTCACCTGGTTGAAACAATTTTATTTGCCTGAGAGGGTGTCGGTAACATCTGGCAAACGGCTCGGCATGCAGGTCCTGATCACCACATTGTGACGATTCCAGAAGAAATCAGAACTTGGTACTTTTTTGTTGTAGTAGCTTGTACCTGTTAGTGTTTCTCCAGTCATCAAAGAGCCAGTAAAACCTTTGCCTTGGAATTGAAGCTCATAATTTCAACTCTAAATTGTACTGAAGAATTAAAAAAATAAAAGCTTTGCTTTTTCTTGTATATTATACCGTTACAGAACAAATTTATAACAGTTTTCTCACAAGGAAAAAGTGAAGATAGGTAAAATAATATCCAATAGGTGGCAGAAATTTACCTTGGAAACAATATCTACAATGCAATGATTTCCTCCTTTCAGGTTTGCTGTTGTGTGGGCCGCTGAAGAGGAGGTACTGCTGGCCCACCACCACAAGATGGCGCCCTGCTTGAAGTGCGGGCTTCAAGCACGAGAGGGCGTCGGAAGCGACCAGGAGTGACAGCTGTCACTCATCATCCGTACCAGCTGTCACTCATCCACTACTCATCACCACCACCATAAAGGCCGGACTGCAACTCCACCTCCCCGCCGAGAAATCAACTACCAATCAGGTAACTTTCTCTGCTGACTCAAAACATTGAGTAATAATCTATACTTCTTTGCAGCCGTTTTCCTGTGGTTTCCTTATCTGTGGGATTGGCATTTGGTGTGATCAGCGACGGCTTCGCTTCACACCCCACTCAGATAAGTGGTTAACTCAGGAGCTGCACGAGTGTGTGATTGGAGGTGGAGGTTCTCCCTCCTTTACTGAATACAGACTGTGGGATTACTGAGTGTGCGACCTCACACTCATCAGGACTGTCTCTGTTCTCTGCCAGCAGTACCGGGTCTGACTGCTGAAGACAGCGGCCACCTGGGGCGCAGGGCTTGGCGGCTCCGGTGTTCTTCAGCTCCGTTGGCGGTGGAAGCTGTGTGGATCCGGCTTTTCTCTCGCCAGGCGTCTTCTATCGTCGAGCCTGCCCACACGTCACCTGGTGTATGATTGACAGTCACTGTATTGTTATTGTCTGTACATCGTTGTGTGATTCACAACATTAAATTGTTACTTTTTGGCTTATCCATTGTCCATTCATTAACGCCCCCTGTTGTGGGTCCGTGACACGACACTTTCACTTTCACAACATTTGCCTTGTTAAAGTTTTCATTTATTTATTTTATTTTTGAGTGTATATTTATTGATGAGAGCAATGACAGAACCTAAAAGAATGTGTTTGCTCTTCTGCTGCTTTAAAGATAAAAAATAAATAAATTCATACATTTTCAAATGATCCTACAGTTCTTTTGGACCTTTAGAACAAATATTGTTGTTGTTGATTCCTGGGTGTTCATTTGTGTCTTCTTAAAGATGCTTAGTCTGTATGTTCCCAAGCTTGTTATATTTTTTATATAATGGAGTGTATGCTTGGTATCATGAAACATTTTGAGATAGCTAAGGAGGAACTGGACTTATGGAGATCCAAAATTTGGCTCCAGAAGCCTTGGCTTAATTCTTTACATGTAATTATTATTAATATTTTTTTTCTCTGCTGTTAAACACAAAAAGGCACTGGTTCTTCAGGTAAAAAATGTCCCAAATTAACCACACCTTATACCAGTTCCATCAATTTCTGGAATCTTTTGGAATCTTTCATGTTGTTGAAAAAGGCATTTATCTTGCTGTCTCAATGAAATTCTGACACAGTGAAGAAAAACTAAAGTAAATCTATCATGTAACAATTTTTAAAATAGTAATACAGTAGGCACTCTCACTAACAACACAGTGGAATATCTGTAGTAAGGCAAAATTAAGTCTGAAACTTTTTAAAGCAAGATTTATGGTAGCATCTTTCCACAACTGTAAATAGAGAAATAATACAGTTGTATGAATTGTTTTCTAACATCTTAGCTTAAGATGCTTTAAGCAAGCGGGAAGCTTTGATGGTCTCAGATGAAGCCCTACCGGAAGAAGAAAAAGTTGCAGTTCCTTGACTGACCACTTGAGGCTGGCTCCAAAAAGGAGCACATTCCCATAGAAGACCATGTTAAAATGTCCAACTTTAGAACAGACATAAACGTTTACAGCCTGATACAAAAATGGTTTTGGTATCTATACTACACTGGGGGAAATAATTTTTTTTTCTAACTTCTTAGTTTAACACGTTTTAAGTCCTACAGTTCTGAATAATTTTAGGAGTGGTCACTTCAAGTGACAGTGGCTGAGCCTGGTATCTCCGCCTCTCACTCTGTGATGGTAACTCAGTGTTTAATCAATACAGCTGCTAGCTGTTGTGGAGGACTGTCAGTTTTGTTTGGAGTATTTTGTTACAAACACCTGGAATAAAATGGCTTGTGCGGTGAAATGTCCTAACGGATCACTTAAGAGGCCTCTGCTGCAATATTAGCACTGAGTGAAACTGTGATAGGATTTAATGTTGTACACTAGCAGCATTAGCACTTTTAGCAGCTATTGGTAGTTTAATCTGTTAAACCCTGTTACTGCAAGATTAATTGAGAAATTAAGCAGTTCATAATTTTTTTATGTCCACACCGAAGCAAATCGTTAGGATAACCATCGTGCAGTCCACAAAGATATGATTTTATGCATTAATGAGTACAATGTCACGTAGTAGTGGTGTTATGGTTAAAAATAGTGGTTAAAGATTGATTGGACTGACTTGGTCATGAAATGTGTTACATTTCCCTGATGGTATCATGGAAAAAACAAAACAAAAACTAAACAAACAACAACATCAAAAACCGCTATCACTCGCACTCAAGACAAGCATTTATGCAGAACTCCAGCTTGCAAAAGAATGATTTTGCAAACAATAACGGACAAACACAAAGTTAAAAGTTGAAGTGCATTTAATGACCCTGGAACACAGGTGAACTGCAGCCTGGTGCACAGATGCGCACACAGGCTGGACTGTGCAGGAGTGTCTTTTTTTGGACTGCGTTTAAAAAATTTGACATCATCTTGAATATATGCTGTGAATTGAAAACCCACACTTTAAAGGGAGACATTCGCGAGGGCTGGAGGTTTGGACCAAACCCATACCTGAACTTGCATCAACATCGCGTTACATGAGCTACATGGATCATATGTGGCTTGCCATGGATCATATGCGGTGACATGAGCCATTTCAGGCTGGATGGGGCTCAAATGACAGATCAGTCATGGCTGATTAGATTCTCAGATTCAGATTCAGACAACTTTATTGATCCATAAAAGGGCAATTATGTTTACACTCCAATTACATCAGACAAGATCATGGGCGCAATTTGGTGGGGGATAGGGGGGACATGTCCCCCCCACATTTTCAACCAAGGGGGACAGAATATGGTATGTCCCCCCCCCCACCTTCTGACATATATGTGTGTACTTGAAACATGCTATGCCAGTCTTATGTGCAAACCATGTCAGTCTTATGTGCAAAACCATGTCAGAATAGTATTTTTGTTTCTGCAAGTTTGTATTTTTAGCAGCATTGACTTGTTTACAATACCTGTTTCTTGTTTGTCACATTTGGAATTTTCTGGGACTGCATTTGCATTTGAAACCAAAAATAGTTGCCTCTAGGGACTAGTGTCTACACATAAGTATCAACGGACCATATGCTAATTTACTAAATTCTGAAAGTTAGAAAAGGAAATCAGAAAAGTTATCTGGGACCTCAGAAAGCCCATCTGCAATTATTGCTTGATCTCCAAAATCAGTCTATGCAAGCAAAATTATGTTCAGTATGAGTGTTGTCATTAGTGGCACTTCGAAAATTAAATTCATGATAAGTCATTTATCCTAAACTTATGATCTGTTGTTTTTTCAAACTTTTGCAAAAACAAATCTTGAGAAAAAAAATACAGTATGCGATAGTTAATAATTATTAAGAGCCTGTTCTTTCATATTTATGAATACATTTTACCACATTGCAGTTGTTTTTTTTTAAATGAGAACACAACCTATCATTCTTTTTGAGTTCTACACATGTGGTGATACCTTATTTACACCAGGATGTTAATAAAATCAATGCTGGCTATTCTCAGAATAATGTACTTATATCCACAGTTTCAAATTGTATAAGTCAAATGGTGTCCACTTTATGGTCTTCTCAATACATTAAAATTACTGTTCTGGATGCTCAGAATGCATCTGAGCTTATCTAGAAACCGTTGGCTTCTGGTTGCCTAAAGCGGCCCCAGACCCCTGGACTATGGGCTTCAGCCCTGCGGGCCTTGTACTTTGTCCCCCCCCCCCAATTTCTAGTTCTAAATTGCGCCCTTGGACAAGATACAGCAATGAATCCACAATTATTACTTGTTTACCGTAATAATTATTTGGTGGGACCAAGGCTTTATTCTCCAATAATGACTACAGAATCTTTGATCAGAAAAACTGTTATTTGATGTTCATAAAGTATTATATTAATACATATGACTATATATTAGTATAGTTCATATAACACTTAAATGGCTGCTGTTTTGTGTGGTTGCACATGATTAAAGCTCAGCCGGAAATCACAGCAGACCACCTCAGAACATCCTGACTACACCCGTGGCCACAATCAGTTTCAGTTCGTGCTGTAAACAGAAACTATTACAAATTTGAGCTGATAAGGTAACTTTTTTCAGGTTATGAGATTCCTGTCATTATGAACTGGTATTTTTACTCTTTAATTTACTGACACTGGCTCCTCCCTCCTCAGGTAGACACATACTGTAACTCCATCATTTCTCTTCCATCCTCACTACAAACCGTGACTTGGAGACGTCAACACTGCCACCCTGTTCTCAGCCTCAGATCCACTTTAAGGTATGTGGGTTATATTCACTGCATTTTTCTTTCTTTCTTTCTTTCTTTCTTTCTTTCTTTCTTTCTTTCTTTCTTTCTTTCTTTCTTTCTTTCTTTCTTTTTCAAAATTAATACTTTGATTCAAACTAATTATGAATAATGCTCAATATTATTGGTTGTTCTCTTGCATTTGTGCATTTTTCTTTCTTCATAGCAAGTACTTAATGCCATTGTGATAATACTTCCGATGTGATTAATTATTTATGAAACTTGTCTTTCCAAAATCGTCTATACTCCATCTCCATGTCCTAAATATAAAGCTCGTGAGATGACTGTATTCTATGTCAAATCTATTTTAAACTGTGGAAATTTTAAAGTTGTGTCAGTAAATCAGCTATGACATGTCAAAAGAATTTAATGTAATATGAACAGCTTTTGTTGTAGTTTGTATTTATGCAGAGATTTGATTGATGTTCATATTCCTGTATTTTTGTGTACATATGTTTATTTATATATATATATATATATATATATACACTTATATATAATTTTGTCAAAAGCAATGGTTTGGCAACTTTACAGAGTGCGGTTCTCTAAAGTATGGTTTACACCATTTCTAGATTTGACGTGCATTCTACATTTTTATTTGCCAAAATGACAGAATATGTTTGTATTCATCACTAGTCATCCACTCAAATTACACGCTCCCTGTCCTTGAAATGTTCTGTCACTTTGTGCCAGTTATGTTTCCTGCAAAAACATATTAATTAACACTGATACAAAAATGCATACTGTTATTTTGGGTGTCTTATTATTAATATTATTATTGCTACTATTATTATCATCGTCATCATCAACATCATCATTATTATTTTGCTTTGGCTCACGTCTTGCAGATCTTGAGCTAGAATGCCTGAGTCTCGTCTGAGTCCCACGGCAGCCCGTCAAACCGCAGCCAGCAGCCTCCTCAGTCACACAGGCGACAGTGCAGGAGCTAATGGGGACTCCTGCAGTGGAGTGAGAGCTGAAAACTTACAAAGTTTGCACCATAAGCAGGTATCTTCATCCTACTCTTCCTCGTCCTCCCCCTCATCCTCATCGCCATCCTTCGTTTCTTCGTCCTCTTCATAAGTGGGAAATAGAACTGTCTTAGACAAACAGATGTCAAGAGAAATACTGAATGTCTGCTCCATATTGGACATCCCCTGACAGGACACCAAACCCAGAGCCTGCAGCTCTGTTGACAAGGGCAGCAATTTCATGAGATCTGATCTGGGTTGGGAGTCGACACACAGAACTCTGTTTGTCCTTCATTATTAGCTTGTGAGTCAGAGCCAGGGGGGTGTAATTGGCAACAGGCCTAGTCCAAACAGTTGCACATCAAAGGCAAATAAGCATGACCCAAGATAATTTTATGGTTGTCTGTTACTATTCCATTCCTGGGAATCTTCATTGTGGGGATCAAAGAACTAACCACGGTTTTATTTCCTTAATTCACTTTCATGGTGCAGTGTAAAATTTGATGTTAGTTTAATTCAAAAATTTTGAGGAAACTGATTATCTAAAACCGCTTACGTAAAGTTAAATTTTAAATATACAAGGAATAATAATTACATTATTTAAGTAAAATAAAATAGGTGGAAAGTTCTGAATGGGATTCAGTTTTTTAAGCACTTGCACTCATTCTGGTCTGTCAGCTACACTCAACAAAAATATAAACGCAACACTTTTGGTTTTGCTCCCATTTTGTACGAGATGAACTCAAAGATCTAAAATTTTTTTCACATACACAATATCACCATTTCCCTCAAATATTGTTCACAAACCAGTCTAAATCTGTGATAGTGAGCACTTCTCCTTTGCTGAGATAATCCATCCCACCTCACAGGTGTGCCATATCAAGATGCTGATTAGACACCATGATTAGTGCACAGGTCTGCCTTAGACTGCCCACAATAAAAGGCCACTCTGAAAGGTGCAGTTTTGTTTTATTGGGGGGGGGATACCAGTCAGTATCTGGTGTGACCACCAATTGCCTCATGCAGTGCAACACATCTCCTTCACATAGAGTTGATCAGGTTGTCAACTGTGGCCTGTGGAATGTTGGTTCACTCCTCTTCAATGGCTGTGCGAAGTTGCTGGATATTGGCAGGAACTGGTACACGCTGTCGTATACGCCGGTCCAGAGCATCTCAAACATGCTCAATGGGTGACATGTCCGGTGAGTATGCCGGCCATGCAAGAACTGGGACATTTTCAGCTTCCAAGAATTGTGTACAGATCCTTGCAAGATGGGGCCGTGCATTATCCTGCTGCAACATGAGGTGATGTTCTTGGATGTATGGCACAACAATGGGCCTCAGGATCTTGTCACGGTATCAATAAAATGCACCTGTGTTCTTCGTCCATAACAGACGCCTGCCCATACCATAACCCCACCGCCACCATGGGCCACTCGATCCACAACATTGACATCAGAAAACCGCTCACCCACACGACGCCACACACGCTGTCTGCCATCTGCCCTGGACAGTGTGAACCGGGATTCATCCGTGAAGAGAACACCTCTCCAACGTGCCAAACGCCAGCGAATGTGAGCATTTGCCCACTCAAGTCGGTTACGACGACGAACTGGAGTCAGGTCGAGACCCCGATGAGGACAACGAGCATGCAGATGAGCTTCCCTGAGACGGTTTCTGACAGTTTGTGCAGAAATTCTTTGGTTATGCAAACCGATTGTTTCAGCAGCTGTCCGAGTGGCTGGTCTCAGACAATCTTGGAGGTGAACATGCTGGATGTGGAGGTCCTGGGCTGGTGTGGTTACACGTGGTCTGCGGTTGTGAGGCTGGTTGGATGTACTGCCAAATTGTCTGAAACGCCTTTGGAGACGGCTTATGGTAGAGAAATGAACATTCAATACACGAGCAACAGCTCTAGTTGACATTCCTGCTGTCAGCATGCCAATTGCACGCTCCCTCAAATCTTGCGACATCTGTGGCATTGTGCTGTGTGATAAAACTGCACCTTTCAGAGTGGCCTTTTATTGTGGGCAGTCTAAGGCACACCTGTGCACTAATCATGGTGTCTAATCAGCATCTTGATATGGCACACCTGTGAAGTGGGATGGATTATCTCAGCAAAGGAGAAGTGCTCACTATCACAGATTTAGACTGGTTTGTGAACAATATTTGAGGGAAATGGTGATATTGTGTATGTGGAAAAAGTTTTAGATCTTTGAGTTCATCTCATACAAAATGAGAGCAAAACCAAAAGTGTTGCGTTTATATTTTTGTTGAGTGATTAACTCCGCCAAGTTGGAGGAGGATATGTTATTGCCCCGTTTGTTTGCTTGTTTGTCTGTTTGTGTGAACAGCCTGGAGCCCACAATTTTTCATATATCATTATGATTTTTTTTTTTTTAACTAAAAATTCATATCCTGATAGGCAAGAACTGATTTAATTTTCAAGGACAAAGTCAGGAAAAATCTTGGAATATTGGAAAAATCCCAGTCGTTAACATTGAATACATTTTCAAAAATTCATAAATGTATCAAAAAAGATCAGATTTCTTTCATATTTGACAGCTTTATGTATGATGATATCTTTTATTGACTGACAAAATTTGATCCTGATCTGATCCAGATTACAGATTTTGTGGCCATTTAAACTTAACATTAAATGTATATTTTAAATTATATCTTAATCAAACGTGCCCCAGTCACGCTTATGTTTGAAAATCAGGTGCAGACTGGCACTCACTGTCGCCTGACAAAGTTTGATCCGGATCGGATCCGGATTGTGGATTTTGTGGACATTTGAATTTAATACTGAAAAGCCCATTTGGTGTACATTTTGCATTATATCTCAATCATAAGTGCCTCAATCGCTCTCATTTGTAACAATGAGGTGCAAACTGTCACGCTCAATGAATACATTTGATTCACGTTTGATCTGTATTGCAGATTTAGCTTTGATTCTTTTTTTCATTGAAAAGCCCTTTTGATCTATATTTTGTATTATATTTTAGCTTATGAAAAGTAAGTAAGCTTTATTTATATAGCACTTTTCACAGACCAAGGTCACAAAGTGCTTCACACAATATAAATAGACAATAAAAACAACACATATAAATATAGAACAATAAAATAAATTGACACTAAAATGCCAGTTTAAAAAAACGTGTCTTTAGTTGCTGTCTAAAAACATCCACAGAATCTAGTGAGCGAAGAGAACAGGGAAGCTCATTCCAGAGGCGAGGTGCCACAGCTTTAAAAGATCTGTCCCCTCGAGTTTTAAAAGCCTCTTCTAACAGGACTTTGATCTTGAAACATTTTTACAAGGTAAAAATTTGTGGACTTGTCAACTACTGCTGGCGGAGGTTTGCACTCTGAGTGTGGTGCTCTAGTTTAAAATATAAATGTAAACCAGATTTGGACACGGTCTTTACACATGCTGTTCCTCAGCAGGATTGGGACTTGGATCACTTCAGGCATTTAGTGTCTTTATACGCACGCTGACATAAAGGAGTCTTCAAGGACTGATTCGCCAATGTTTTAGTTTTTGAGCGACATGCTCTACAATCTGCTCTATTACTCCAAAGCAGTATATGTTCTTTATAGAAATGTATGTGTCCCATGTTGTTTTATTTTCATTGTTTAATTATGTCCCACCTGAGTCTGCATTGAAACCACAAAAAGGAAGAAAAGAACATTAAATCACTTTCCTAAACAAGTGTAACTAGGGCAGTGCAGCCCATTTCCTTCTGTGTCATGTTGTAAAATGCTTAGACATTATCATTATCATGAAAGTTTAGACATTATCATGTTAATTTCAGTTGATTTAATACAGATTGACTACATTTCTTTTACTTAAAGAAAATAACATTTTGATGGTTCGGTAATTACCTAAATGTAAACAATCTGAGGTAAACTGTTTGCTCAAAATGTTTGAATAGAACTCAATTTTCAATTTTCATAGAATGTATGTGTCTATTTAGTTTAATATCCTGTTAGTTTTTTGTGTCATTTAGCTTTATATTCATTTCGCTTTCACTTTTATTCAGTTAATTTGATGTCCACTTAACTTTGTATTCAGTTAGGTTTTATATTCAGTTAGGTTTATATTCACTTAGCTTTAGCTTTTATTCAGTTCCTTTGATGTTCACTTAGCTTTATACTCACTTTGCTTTCTAGTCTTTAGCTTTGTATACAGTTAATTTCATGCTCGCTCTGTTTCATATTTAGTTAGCTTTATATTCAGTTAGCTTTCCAGTCTTTAGCTTTTATTCAGTTCCTTTGACATTCATTTAGCTTTATATTCACTTAGCTTACTAGCCTTTAGCTTTGTATACAATTACGTTCATGCTAGCTCTGCTTCATATTTAGTTAGCTTTATATTCAGTTAGCTTTCCAGTCTTTCACTTTTATTCAGTTCCTTTGATGTTCACTCAGCTTTATATTCAGCTTTCTAGCTTTAGCTTTGTATACAGTTAATTTCATGCTCGCGCTGCTTCATGTTTAGCTAGCTTTATATTCAGTTAGCTTTTATTAGCATCAGCACATACGTAGAAAACACGTGTAATTGTACCTTTTCATACTTTGCCTTTATTTGGCAATGACCAGCAATGCTTGTCAATCATTTATTACAATCATTTATAAGCAGTTATATAATAGTACTAAAGACAAATTTTGCCTGCTATTTTATCTAACCGGACCCGACTTCTTCAATTTTGCATTTTTGATGCAAATTGGGGCCAAAAATTGGCAATGGGTGACCACCATAGCACAAAATCAGCACTGTCTGTATTGAAGTGTGTGCTAGTGCTGTAATAATTTCAGTGCTTATATTTAAAAATAAATACATTTCAGATGAAATGACACATTTCTCAAATATGAAAGTATTTTTTTCCTTTCTTTTTTAATATTACCCAGAATTGAACATGTTTCATTTTGATCAGTTGTTTGAACAAAACAATCTTAAGGTGACATTTTGGGCTCCGAGAAATTTTGATGAAATTTTTAAAAAAGTGTTTTGCAAACTAAAATATTTCTTACAAAAATGCTTTTGTTGTAGCTCAGTGCAGTAATTTCTTCTTGTACAAAGATTAATAAGTGACAGTGTCACACTGTCACCACTGCCTCAGTCCAGCTGCCAGATGTGATTTCTGTCTTAAAAACATAAAAATGACTTGTGATATGAAAGGTTTTTAGCCTAAAACCAGAAATATTATTATGAAACACTATTTGCAGTTCAGGTTAAGTACTGATTTAAAAAGTGATGGCTTCCACCTATATTTCATTTACAAAATCCACATTCACATTCAGTCATCTGCACTCGGACAATGATGCCCACTGTATGTCAGCTTCTTCACTACACCCATGAAAAAACAAATTTAAAAATCCAGTGCCAGATACACAAAGTGTAAATCCAAATCATACTTGAGAAGGCAAAGCAAACCATTGCAGCAGCTTCACTAAAGTGGGAATTCTTCTTGCTTCTCCTCTGGAGTGGAAATAATGGAGGTATTATCTCAAAGGATTGATGGTAAAATTGCAAACGTGAACTCCCCGATGTTTTCTCCTTTCATTACATCCTGCAGGCTGCTAAAATATTACTCCAACACATACGTATGGTTTCACTGAAACATCAAGAACATCAGTTGCAGCATTATATCTAATAAAATATAACCTCTGAAAAATTGTGAAGTGGAACTTTAAAAAAGTCAGTAAATTGTTCAATTAGCATCATGTGATACTTTAAAATTTCAGTACTAAATGTTTCAAAATACTGTTGTGGTAAAAGCTGGTGCTTCTGCAGGACAGTCACTGTTGTTTGTCACTCAATCAGACCAGTTATTATTCTGTGAGTGTGTGGCTTCATTAATACCCATAAACTTCTATTAGGAGTCACAACAAGCGTGTAATTGTGCTGCCTAATTAACTGCTCTCCTATCTCATTTAAGGTCAATGACACAATCTAATATGTTGATGTTCACAGAAGGATGACACCACTGTTTTGTAATTGGTTTGGAAGGATTCCCATTCACTGGTTATTACTGTTTAACACTTGACACTTGCATTCTTGATCAATCACCCTCACATTCAGTCTGTGATCCACATTTGTGATTTTCTCGCTGTTCTCCTGTGCTAAAGGTCCTTCTGGCTATGATGGCTCCCCAGCAGCTTCTGTCAGCGAGTCAGCTGCAGGTTCTCATTCAGCACAAGCAGCTTCTGCTCCAGCAGGTATTAATTACCATTATACAGTAACAGTATATGCTGATGCACTGTGCGGTGCTGGAGCACAGTGGACTCTGAGCTTTTCTCATGGGTGCAGGAATGCTTTGAAAAGATGAGGGGACAACTTTGACCTGGTCTATCAATTTCAAATGAAAAATAATAAAGTGAACATTTGTAACTTTGTAAATTTTTGTAAATTTGGAAGGGCATCCGGCATAAAACCTGTGCCAATTCAACATGCAGATTCACCTTGGATTTGCTGTGGCTACCCTGAGTGCAAATTATTATTATTCCTTGCACAAGATGACTCTCAAATCACAAATCAAACCATCCATTCATTAATTTAGTATATCTGCTTATTCCAATTAAGTGTCATGGGACAGTGGCTGGACTCTACCTCAGTAGTTATTGGTGAGCTACACCCTGGACATTTTGACACATATGTGCCCTATTGACGTATCCCATAATCCCTTGCGTGCCAGAGAGTCGCTGCAGTCAAACAACATAGAGAAGGACAATTCTCTGTGTTGATGACAATTGTAAATGAATAATATACTACAAAAATAGTTTTTTTATGCTTTTGCTCACATTAATAAGAGACTGCTGCATGATACCCTGAAAACCTGCTAAAACAATTACAAATAATCTGTGTCTGCTACATTTAATCTGCGTGTAATTTAATAAACGCAAACCGAATTTCAGACATATTATATATATTAGTCTGGAACAAAGAGGACAAACAGTATTGTAAAGAACAATAATCAAGACATTAAAGAGCAAACTTCACTTTCTCCTAGAATGACATGATCAGGAAGTGAACGTAGCTCACAGCAGCTCCCATTGAAAATAACAGAGAGACAGCCTGTGATTCTCGCATGTTTACATAAAATAAACACAATAACAACATCTATAAACCCAGAGAATATATTCACGAGAGTTTTAAGCACAATATAAAAATAGTTTTACGTTGCGATGTTAATGGTGTTGTCCGTGTGCAGCGGTTAAAGTGCAGCCCGATCAGAGCATCTCAGTGCAGTTCTCAATGTTACTGAGATCTCACGGAACGGCGACCTCTTCGAAGTTTTGCGGGATTTGAAACATCAATAGGGCGAATAGACAACCACATTACCACACACTCTCACTAGTCAATTTAAAGTTCCCAATTCATCTAACCTGCATGCCGTTGAAAGTGGGAGGAGTCCCAGAGGGAGGGGCCCATAGACATTATATATGTAGATGCCTCATAACTTGCTGCAACATAATCCAGCATCGCTGCCATATTGGATGAGTCTCTTCACAATAGGCTCGCACCAGAATCAACCGGAGTCAATGGAGAGTGAGCAAATTTGCTGGTATTTTGTGCTGCTTACGGTTGCAATAAAAAGAGAAAGAGAATGGGAGAGACAGAGAGAGTGCCCCAGATAAAAAAAGATTTAAACTGACACAGAGCTGTGCTCCACTCCTGCAGAATTGTAAAAAAAAAAAAAAAAAACAACAACAACAAACAAAAACAAACAAAAAACATTAAAATTACATGCATGAGTCCAGGAGTCCTGATGTCCTGCAACTGTGGACAGGTTGGCAGCAGCAGCGGCTGTTCCTCTCCGATCATCGCTATTGTGGTGTGCTCCTCTGCAGCTCGTGCGTGCAGCCCCACTCCCCCTTGCCTTCCCTTCCACAGTTCTCTCATGAATCTCTCATGTTAGAGTCGTAGCAAGTACATTCAGAGGGTCGCAGGACAGCAGATGGCTTTGGGAGCATACTGGGAGGAGCCTTGTTGTCTTGCCAACTGTGAAAAATTCAAAAACCAGGCGCGATGCTGGTGACGCCCTGCGAGTGAAGCAAGGAAAGAGTGCCACCCACCAAACGTGTGGAATGAAGCAATTTCACTTGTAATTGTGATTTGCAATTCGGAATTGTGCATTTTAAGATTACAGTTTGAAACTTTGAGCATATAATTTTCATATTCCAAAAGTTCATTTGAAATGTGGAGGTACTTTCTGTGTGGCCTCTGGTGACAATGAAAGGTCATCACCATTAGCATGGCTTTTTCCTTAGTTTCCATCTCATCTATTTTTCTCATAATTATACAAATCTTTTCAGGTGTTTGTTTCTGGGTATAAAGGACACCTTATAAAACCCCTGATGATTAGCTGAAATGAATTCTTAATTACATTTTACCATTAGGTAACAATAAGTGTTGTTGTAAGGCTGCCATGGAAAGAGATTATGCTGAACTTGACAAACTTATAACAAGGAATGTGAGTACACTTGAGGCAAAATATCACGGCAACTGTTGGGTGCTCTACAAGAAACCAAGACAAGCTGCTTCAAAAGATCAATGCTGCTCTCGTGAGCAAGAAGATAAATTTTTGCTATTGCAGAAGTCAAAATCTGTTTTGAAAGGTTCCAAGGACTGACCAGGGCCCACTGTTGCACTTAACTTCACCATTAATTTATTATTGGCATCTTGGGAGTGTCAAAGGATTATAGCCTATTCCATATTAGGAAGCATTTGGAAGTTCTGGCACATTTCTTTCTTTTCCTTAGGGCAATAGTCTTGTGGACCTGGAAAAAAGTAATTTCCACAATTTGTGAATTTTAATAAATAATAAATAGAATTCTGGAACTCAGATTAAAACTGTGACCTGTATCTTTCTTGTGAAGCAGCTGCAGTGTTAGGGTTATAGTTTTGAGACTGTGGTTATCTTCATGAAGACAAAATATACTTATATTGTAGATATGATTATAAGGATGACTGGAGGGACACTAATCACCAAACTATTGATATTTAGGTAAATATCTACCCAAGGTCACCTGAGGTCAGATACAAAATGTCTTCACATCTGAAAAGAGTTTTGGTTGTGTTCATGAAAGTTTCATGCTTTTGTCATAAAATGCACACTATCTTTCATATATGAGCTTATCTGCCCCATTAAAGTCTTTTAGAGACTAAACAACTTAATTAAATATCTTGGCATCCACCTTGAAATGTAATTGGGTCCCCCTCAGGCTATGGCTGACCTCCCTAAATTTCAATAGTTTTTGAGTAATTCTGATGCCGTAAAGGTGCAAGAGGAAATATAACCTCCTTGATGGTAGTAGAGTAAAATGTAATAATAAATAAAATGAAGTCACTGACATGTTTATCCATCCACACTTACCAACACTGAAATAAATGGTCTGTTGATATAATATGATATAAATACCTACATCGGTTGCACATGATCAAAATACAGTAGTGTTCAGAATAATAGTAGTGCTATGTGACTAAAAGGTTAATCCAGGTTTTGAGTATATTTCTTATTGTTACATGGGAAACAAGGTACCAGTAGATTCTCACAAATCCAACAAGACCAAGCATTCATGATATGCACACTCTTAAGGCTATGAAATTGGGCTATTAGTAAAAAAAAGTAGAAAAGGGGGTGTTCACAATAATAGTAGCATCTGCTGTTGACGCAACAGACTCAAAACTATTATGTTCAAACTGCTTTTTTAGCAATCCTGTGAATCACTAAACTAGTATTTAATTGTATAACCACAGTTTTTCATGATTTCTGATCTGCGAGGCATGGAGTCAACCAACTTATGGCACCTTTCAGCTGTTATTCCACTCCAAGATTCTTTAACATTCCACAATTCATTCACATTTCTTGGTTTTGCTTCAGAAACAGCTTTTTTGATGTCACCCCTCAAGTTCTCAAATGGATTTACTGTAGGTCCGGGGATTGGGCAGGTTACTAGTGTGCTTGGGGTCATTGTCTTGTTGAAACACTCATTTCAAGGGCATGTCCTCTTCAGCATAAGGCAACATGACCTCTTCAAGTATTTTGACATATCCAAACTGATCCATGATACCTGGTATGCGATATATAGGCCCAACACCATAGTAGGAGAAACATGCCTATATCATGATGCTTGCACCACCATGCTTCACTGTCTTCACTGTGAACTGTGGCTTGAATTCAGAGTTTGGGGGTCGTCTCACAAACTGTCTGCGGCCCTTGGACCCAAAAAGAACAATTTTACTCTCATCAGTCCACAAAATATTCCTCCATTTCTCTTTAGGCCAGTTGATGTGTTCTTTGGCAAATTGTAACCTCTTTTGCACGTCTTTTATTTAACAGAGGGACTTTGCGGGGGATTCTTGCAAATAAATTAGCTTCACACAGGTGTCTTCTAACTGTCACAGCACTTACAGGTAACTCCAGACTGTCTTTGATCATCCTGGAGCTGATCAATGGGTGAGCATTTGCCATTCTGGTTATTCTTCTATCCATTTTGATGGTTGTTTTCCATTTTCTTCCACGCGTCTCTGGTTTTTTTTTGTCCATTTTAAAGCATTGGAGATCATTGTAAATGAACAGCCTATACTTTTTTGCACTTGCGTACAAGTTTTCCCCTCTCCAATCAACTTTTTAATCCAACTATGCTGTTCTTCTGAACAATGTCTTGAATGTCCCATTTTCCTCAGGCTTTCAGAGAAAAGCATGTTCAACAGGTGCTGGCTTCATCCTTAAATAGGAGACACCTGATTCACACCTGTTTGTTCCACAAAATTGACGAACTCACTGACTGAATGCCACACTACTATTATTGTGAACACCCCCTTTTCTACTTTTTTTTACTAATAGCCCAATTTCATAGCCTTAAGAGTGTGCATATCATGAATGCTTGGTCTTGTTGGATTTGTGAGAATCTACTGAATCTACTGGTACCTTGTTTCCCATGTAACAATAAGAAATATACTCAAAACCTGGATTCATCTTTTTAGTCACATAGCACTACTATTATTCTGAACATTACTGTATGACCAAATAACATAATTTTCTTGTTTGTAATTGAGCAACATAAGTGTAGATTTTAATTTAATATACAATGACAGAACCCAATTTAACAGTTTTGCTTATTGAAACAATTGTAGGAACAAATGTGCTTTTATCAGATTTTTGTTGTGATAAAAAAACTACATACAATTGTGGATGGAAACCCTTGAAACAAAGAAAGGGCAACAGGAATTTGTTTAAAATCTGTCTTAGTGCAGCCAGTTTGATGTAAAATTCTACAGTTCAATGTATTTGTTGTTTGATTAATTTTGAGTTGTTTGAGAATCAAGGAATTAACTAAACATAAATAATTTGTTATAAATCATCTAGCAACATCTGAAAGAGTTTTACAAGAAACAAGAGCAGATCCGCCTGCAGCTGCTTCAACAGCAACCCAGCAAGAACGTCAAAGAGGTAAGTTTTTAATTAATTAATGAATTAATTAATTTAATATTGACTGAGAACACTGACAAACTTTAAAACGTTTAGGCGGTCTCTGACCAACACAATAATAAAATGAATATGATGTATTTTACAGTGTTAGCAGAAATATATTTATTATTTTCTTTGTTTCTCATTCTTGTGAATTTCTGGCATTGGCTGCTAAAATATTTGATGGTGATTTTTTTTTCTTCTGAAGGCCAAGTAGTATAAGTCATAAATCACAGCACCTCTATGGCATGAAACAGAGTTACAACTACTTTTTGTTCCAGTATCGTCCAGACAGCTCAGTATTGTTAATGTTCATGATATCACTTATTTATCTGTTCTTGCTGAGTGACATATACAACGGAACAAAATCATCATATCTGGTTCTCTGAGTTTCATTCACATATCAGTATGGTACAATAAAACTTCATTTGGCCCCTTTACTAATTTGACAAATATAACTTTAATTAAATATTACTGACAGCTTCATTAATCCTGCATGATGACTTAGAGATAGTTTTATATTTTAATACATGTAAAGATTCTCTTCTATGATAGCAGGGATCAGAAACAAGAAGAGTTGGATTACATAAATGAACATTATTAAGTCACAATTAAACTGTGTTCAGGCTTTGTATCCTTACTGTCTCCATTTTTTAAATAACACATAATTAAAGCATGGTTCACTTCATATTTGAAATGCGTGTCATTCCACCTCCACTGCAGCATGAGTTGCAGCATCTCAACACATCTTTACTATAAAACCTGAACAAATTGGATCAAATCCAATTTAATCATGATCAAAATGTGACTTTGAGTGGATTGAAATCACTGATGTGGCGATGAGATTATAAAGAGGACTGATTCAAAGCCAAACACCACATATTTGGCTGTGTTATAAACTATGCTGATGCTTAAACATCAGTGTATTGTGGATCAAAGCACCTGGTGGTGGCAGCAAACATGTTAGGTGCTGATATTTTTTCACCTGTCAGAGAAAAGGCAGTAAGATGTCATTTTTCTCCCCCTGCAGGCTGCACAGAAGCTGGTGTTCCAGCAGCTCCAGCAGCAGCACCTCCTCAGCAGGGTGCAGACACCCATCCTGTCCTCACCCGTCCTCTCTCCAGGTCACTCCTCTCTCCATAATTTTATCATAAGGGGTTTATAACTCTTCTTTGTTTGTGGCAACTGTAATTATTTCCATTGCAGTGACTTAGACATCTATCTATAAAGCAAGAAACGTCTGTGCAACAAAAAGTCTAACCGCATATTTGTTCCATCTTCCTAATAAACCAGCTGATTGTAATTAGTTAAACTCTTCAAGCAGGTGGATGAGCTCATTACTGAGATCACCTGTTTTAGGTGCACAGGTAGAAGCAACACATGGGAGGGTTTTTACTTTCTGCGTCCGTGTGTGTATGTGGCTTGCATATCTCTCTGTCTCAGCTTTCAGATATGGTTTGCACATGGCATGATGATGTGCATCCTTTATTCTGAAATTTTTTGGGATTAATTTTCAAAATCTTTGACTATTTTGACATCGAAACATCAGTACTTCCAAGATGGCGCCCTCTGTGGCGTCGCTGTTCTGCAAAACCTCCGTTTGTATACTGTCAGAATTTCCGGCGAAATTTGTTTCCATTGTTCACTTTATTTTGTCATATAAAACATTATTTTGTCATATGTTGGAATATATATATATATATATATATATACTAACAAATGTACCAGCTTCCAAAAGAAAGCTTTCAAAGCATTTTGAAGTAGCAGCTATAACAGACACACTGAGCTCTTATTTAAGGAGGTTAAACATCCCTTTTAAAGTCCTAATAATTATGAAATGACTGAATCTGTAGTGTAATGAAAATGGATGTAACTTTTAATTTTTTCTGATTGTTATGAAGTTGTCAGTAAAAATTATCTATCACAAAACCAGGTGGCAGTAAAAGACATTTGCAGCAGTGACAACGCCACCTAGTGTATACTGAAGTATGATGGGTATGACAGATTATAATAAATTATGAGAATACATGAAACTCAAGGCAAGACTGGAAAGAAATTGTAATAAAACATGCTGACATTTGTTTGCAATAATTAAGAAACTATGCTTTCACAAAACTATGCTGTTTTTATGTATTTTTTTTTGTTGGGCCATGCACGAGCACTATTTTCGGCATCAAAACGGGGCCCGTAATAGCTGGTGCAAATACAATGGCAGATTTAGAATCTGTGGCTGTTTCTGCCCTAGAAAACATCTTCAGATCATTTTCAATGACCTACCTTGATGAAATACGGACGAAAAAAAAGCAGTGCTCAGTGACAACGCATTGAATGTCATACATGGAAGCTGGACGGATTCATACTCGCAAGGCAAAAACGGCATTTGGCGGTATATCACAGATCGGTGGTTCTAATTAACAGCAAAATGTGGGCAATTAAGGGGGTTTGTGAGACATGACGTGCATCCGTAACTACAGAGAATATATTATGGCTTTATTTTGACATGAAACACGCTCCTGTCATTCTGTGACCCTGTGGTAAAATGAAGCGCACCCTTTCTTCTTCTATGGCATTTAATGGCAGTCGGCATCCTTATTGTTGCATTGCTGCCGTTATAGCAGTACTAAATGTTCTCGATGAGTCCAGTGTCTTTCAAATATTTAAAAAGCCAACACTTCTCCCTTTCACTTGACCTTATGGCTAACATACTTCCTACAGAAACTTCTTTTAGGCCTTACAATTGATTTTTTTCAGTTTTTACTATTTAATACATAAACCATTCAAAAATGACGGGATATAGATTTTAAAATAAAATATTTTGGAGGGACAATTAAAGCTAAATACAGTACAGGTATATTCATTGGTTAGGATTTTTATATTTAGATTACAACTGGTGGCATTTCAAAGCGCTGCATTCTGCTGATGGCATTTCACAACACTTTATTAAGAATTCATTTGGTCTGGTGGTGGTATTTTGCATTATTATGCGGTATTGATCTGGTGATGGTCTTTTTTAATGTAGTTTTTTTAGGTACCAGTTTTCTATAGGTATACAAACTTCCTACGGGCATGGCACTAGTGTTGCAAATCTGAGGGAGAATCAGAGAGCAATCTGTCGTTAATGTATTCACGCTACAAGGAGCCCAATACACACACGTCTGCATCAATGTGCAACTGATAAGTCTGTGGCTACATTTCAAGTCTTAGTACTCAATTCCAGTTTTTGTAGGTCCAATGGCATCTTTATATCATCACAGTCTGCATTGTGTGCATGTGACTGGTATGTGACATATAACACAGTTTTCATTGCCCTCCAAATTGTGTAAATTAAAGTACCGAATTGAAAATATGTTTGTGGAAACACGTGTATAGAAAAAAATTCTAAAATATTATTAATATGTTTTTATGCTTGCATATATTGGTTTTTCAGGCGATTGATAAAAACCTTCTTTAGACTGCAATGGAATCACTTTTCCCACTGTCACATGAGGTACAGGAAGAATCACATGACATTCAATATGCATGACACAGACGAGAAAGAGAGCTTGTTAAACATAATAAGCAATGATATTTCAGCAATATTAGATAAAAAAAAAAAAACACAGAAATAGCAGTATTTAGCAGGAGGTACCCTTTTTCTGTCATTATGATTGGAATTACAGTTCTTGCGAGAGCCTCAACAATGACAGTTCCCACAAGATGACAAAATCCAGCTGTCGCATTCCATCAATCAATGGAAACATTGTCATTTCACTATTGTATTTTGTATACGTTCTGAAATTATTTCATGCAGAATAACACATCACCAGATTGCAAAACAAAAATTATGCTGTAATAATGTTCCTCAGTGTGCTGTAAAGGCAAGCCAAACAACAACAACAACAACAAAACTATTAGGATGAGAAGGGTTACCAATATACTGAATTAAGCTTGATTCTTGGTCATGCTACCTGCCTGAGTCCTTTGACAAGATACATTATGTCAGTCCACCCAGCTGTAAATGATTACCAGCCTTGGTTGGGGAAGCAACCTGCATTTCCTGCTATAGTGGGGCGGCATGGCAAAGCAATTGTGCATTTTTGGATAAAAGCATCAAATTTGTCACACATATTCTGAATTAAATAATGTTTATTTTCAGATATGGGGTCATCCTGGAGCTGACCTCTAATGAGCTACAGGGGTCAATAAAGAATAAAACAGGGGTCAAAATTTTAAAATGCTCCAATCATGTTGAAAACTATACCACATTATTTGTCCAATCATAACAATTCTAAAAAGGTATAGTTTGGACTATCTATGACTGAATGTTCTGGAGTTATGGGGTAACTCCTTCCGGTTTCGGTGTCTTTCGTGTTATGTGTGAAGGGGCCAAAAGAGATGTTCATTGTGTTGAATGCTGAATGTAGAATTATCAGCATTTCTGCATGCATTATAGCCAGGCATGCACATAACTGGTGCTCATGGTGCTGGTGAATGATAAAAATACATGATGTGCAGCAGAAAACACAAAGGCAAGTGCTTTTCTTGCAATATGTCATTGTCACTTTCATCCTGAGAAGCACTTCCTTCTGTGTTCTGTTGTGGATTATTTATTTTCCGCACGGATTAGCACCATGAGCACCAGCTATTTGCACACCTGATTATAGTGCTGAACTTTACAGTCAGGGCACAAACAGCATTGTTTCCTCCCTGGTGTGTGCCAATGGGCTTTGCAGTGTTAAAGCTCATGTATCCCAAACTTTTCAAATGTAAATTACTATCATAAATATGAGTTTTATAGATTCTGATACAGAAAAATCAATAATCAACATCAGTCGGCATCATAGACCCCAACTGAAAATATTTTTTGGTGGGTTGAATTCAAATAACCTTTAAAACTAGTTATGACATGGTTGTAAAGTGTAAAAGTAAGACACTCCCTTGTTTTTCTATTCGAGGTCACCGCAGTAGAAGGTGGATCTGCACATTGATTTGGCACAGGTTTTACGCCGGATGCCCTTCCTGACGCAACTCCACATTACCTTCATTACGTTCTGCACTGAAACCAAAAAAAGGAAAGAAAAAACAAGAGTGATATAGAAAAATTAAAAATACAATTGGGGTCCAGACAGACCCCAGCTGTACTGACGATCGCGAATGAACGGGTTCAGAAAAGGATTGATGATTTTTCTTTTTTTTCTTTTTTTTTACATGGAATATCTGTTCAGGAAAAATGTTTCATCAAACACAGACTTGGTCTTTCTGAGTGATCAAAGCACCAATTCAGCTTTCTAATTCTTGTGGTTACTGAGGTACAGTAAGGAGTTATATCACTGTGGTCCAAAGTCAACAATTACATAAAAAACTTCAAAGTGTTCCACTGGAACCTTTAGAAACTGGACATGAAACATCATGGCCACAATAATACACAGAGAGGAATAGGTGTAATATAGTGCATTATACCTATTGATTAAGGGGGTGGGAGTTGATAACCAGGTCTCCAAGTGCTGTCACTCACTTGCAGTGTTGCCACAGTTACTTTGAAAAAGTAATCCAATTACTGATTACTCCTTGAAAAAGTAACTTAGTTACTTTACTGATTACTCAATTGTAAAAGTAACTAAGTTAGATTACTAGTTACTTTTTTAGTTACTTTTCCCAGCTGCCGACAACAACCCTCTGCCACCTCAACATGACAATGATACCTGTTTTGCCAAAACTTACTTTATAGTCACCCTTTCTTGACTTCAATGAAAATAAATACTTGTTTTATAAAAAGTAAAATAAAGACCTCTTTCTTGACCTCATATTTAACTGTTGACAGCACTGTAACAGTAAAACTTGCAATTTCGAACCTACATTGTTTATAAATGTAACTATTAAATTCATTCTAGCATTTTTCTAACATTTAAATTCTCTCTAAATATTTTACTTGTTGAAATTAATATTATTTTAAGTAGTATTAGTAGTTGTAGTAAAAAAAAGGCTTCAAAACTGGACCTTTAATCTAGGGGTGTTGTGAGGGGGGCACATCCCTGCCCCACGCCCCCATTCCATCTGGATTCGCCCCTACTTTGGCGTTTGAGCACAAAGAATGGATAACATTTATTTATGCAGAAAATGTGACCAGATTTACAGGTAAGAAAGTTTTATTGTGTTTTCACATCATGTGGTCCTCAGAAAGAGAGTTTAGGTGCATTTGAGTGGAAAATAGTGTTAGTTGTTGACGCGTCGCGGAGGATCAGCTGTTTTAACGACCAGATACGGAGCGGCTCAGCTCAGCTCTAAATAAAGGAGGAAAAAAAGTATAAAAATGTCTTTGTAAAGCTCAGTGCAGGTGTGCTGATCACCCTGCTTTAAGAGGAGACGACGAGTCGAGCAGCTGCAAAAAAACGTGGATGATAAGCTCACAGCTCGCTTAAAGTGGGCAGTTCAGTCGAACCCCGACCTCCTGCCCACAGACCAAGTTTAATGCTGCTATCAACCCACAATGAAAAATAATAGTAACGCACAGTGACATGGAGAAGTAACTTTAATCTGATTACTGATTTGGAAAGATTAACGCGTTAGATTACTCGTTACTAAAAAAAGTGGTCAGATTAACCGGCATCACTGCTCACTTGACTCAACCTTTAGAGGAGGAAGAAGAAGAAGCAAAACAAAAAACAACAAACTGGTTTGCATTCCAAATGTGACACAGATCTGTCCACTTGAGCAAGTGATGTGAATGACTCCAGTCCCTAAAGAAAAATAAAAGTAAAATCCTCTTACACTGAAGTGACAACATAATAATGAAGTGCCACTGTGTCATTAATGTACAAGGTCTGTCCATAAAGTATCGTACCTTTTTATTTTTTTTAAACTATATGGATTTGATTCATGTGTTTTCACGTCAGACATGCTTGAACCCTCGTGCGCATGCGTGAGTTTTTCCACGCCTGTCAGTGACGTCATTCGCCTGTGAGCACGCCTTGTGGAAGGAGTGGTCCCGCCCCGTCGTCGGATTTTCATTGTCTGGAAATGGCAGAATGACAAAATGCCAAGCGCCATTGTGGGCCGTCCTTAAAGCTGTAGTAACACTCCTTATTCTCTGTGAAGCCCGTAAAATTTTCACCAAAAGCCAGATATATTTTTCGAATGGTTTCCAGGTGCCAGTCTCTAACAGTTTCTGAAAAAATTCTGATGGAAAAAACCCCCAAATCATTCCGCCATTTCCAGACAATGAAAATCCGACGACGGGGCGGGACCACTCCTTCCACAAGGCGTGCTCACAGGCGAATGACGTCACCGACAGGCATGGAAAACTCACGCATGCGCACGAGGGTTCAAGCTTGTCTGACGTGAAAACATATGAATCAAATCCATATAGTTAAAAAAAATAAAGGAAAAGGTACGATACTTTATGGACAGACCTCGTATAATTAGCTCCTACCAAGAAAGTAATCTTTTCATTGGCATTTGTCTGCTTGTTTGTTTCACTTACAGAAGGATAACTCAAAAAGTAATAATACATTTTTTCAAAAAGAATAAATTTCAATGAAATTTGGTGAACAGACAGATAATGTAGTAGGAAATAAGTGATTCAGTTCTGGCGACAATCTGGAATATATTCTGGAACTGAGATCCAGAACAATATTTGCCACATAGCAACATTTAACTCTAAGGGCCCCTTCACAGATAGTACAAATGTGGTCAAACTGTGCATGAAGTGCACATGAAGCAGGAATCGTATGCAATACATGTAAAATTGTAGCTGCCTCTAATGCTTCATACACCTGTTGCTACAACAACAGTTTTCACACACCAGCAGCTGAAAGACAGCGTGTGCACTGTGAGAGCCCATCAAACCCTTTCGTGGCAGGTGTCGGCCAAATTCCAGTTGACACACACGAACATCTAACACCGCTCGCATGGCACTTAGAAAATGTGTGGTCATTCGCACTATTAGCATCACAACAGTTAGTGGATGATCACTGTTGAGCTGGATGTGAAATTTGTCTAAGTGACCCATGCAGTGCTTAATTTGTAAATCATTAGGTACTGGAATGCAAAGTACATATGACAGCACGGCAATGACAAGATGGACACAGGTCCCGGAACGCACAGAAAACAACATGTGAATGGCCACTTCTAGAGCTGTGGCACTTAAAAGCCTCAATTTCAGGCAACATCCCTTTTATAAACAATTAACCAATATTTAGGTTATACTCTGCAGGGCACATGCAACTGTCCGCACCAGGAGGGACTTAACAGGTTTACGTGTAAAACATTTAAAAAAATCAGAGCTTACAAAAGGTTACACAAATCTTCCATTTTTATTTAAGGATTGGCACGGCGGCCTACGAATGCAAAGTATGCTCACCATTTAGTTGTTCAAAATACTCCACATCACCAGAACTGATCTGCTGTCCAAACAGTTGTGCATCCCATCCCTGACCTCTCGCTGCACGTCCCACACTCCTCTTCTCCACGCTCTCCTCTCCCCCTGAACCTTCCAAGCTAGCTGTCCCTGTTCCCACCTCTTGGTCCAGCTTGCTTGTTCCTTGCTCCAGGCTAGATGCTAAGGCACTAGCCTGTTGGTGAGTGATGCTGCTGCTCCCATCGCCAGTTGCTTTAAGTCGTTTTGAGGCATCTCCCTCATCCTTTTTCTTAAAAAAGGACATCAAACTCATCTGTCGTTTAGACATGTTGTTGTTTTTTTTTTGGAAATGAAACACGCTCCTCACGTGCGAATTTTCTAGGTTTCCGTTTTGTTCCTGTTGGGGCGTGGTTTGTGTGCCAAGCAACAAATCTCCGACTCTCAAATAACACTGAGTTTTAATAAACGACATGAACTTATGAAGATTTGTTATTTAAATAAAATGTATCAATCAATTATTATGTTCTGGCAGGATCCGGCTCAAATTAACCCCTGGACCCATGAGTGTGGCTTTGCAAACAGACACAGTGACACATTGGTGTGTGTGCTGAACTGACAGGGGGTGTGTCTGCTCACAGGAGTGGCTGTGGAGATCTGTGGCTCTGGATGTCACAGCTGGGGAACATATAACGTGTTTGGATGGACATGAACTAACAACTGTCCACTATGATGTGCGTGTGTCGCCTTGCTGTCCTCATGTGGACATACATAAACACATATATCACTGTTGCAATGGGCTGCAGTGAGCGCACGCCTGCCAAGCACATTGACAGGCTACCCCAGGTGAAAAGGACCGTCAGATCATAACACGCAGCGGTGCCATGTGAATGTCACGTCACCCATGTGAGCTCTGTTCCACATGATGTGTGTCTGTCCTGCAGTGTGCCGTCTACAAGACATATGTGTTGGGCCAGACACGCGTGCAGGGCCGGTTGGACACGCCGCCAGCAGATGTGGATATGATAAGAGTCCCCTGCTTCTCATTCATGTCATTTCATGACTGTATGTCTGTGACCATGGGTCATCTACTGAGGAACAGACGGATCATACTTGTATTCCCTGCTTGATAACAGGGATTCAATAAAATGCGGTGTTTATATATGGTGTGGGCTTTTATTTTTTCTTAAATATGTGCATGTCCTTCTTGATATCAGCCATTTTTCTGCACCTTTTACAGGACAACGATAGCTCAGTGGTAAAGTTTCTGACTGGCAATCAGAGCTTTTGGAAATTGCAGGTTCGAATCCCGGGGGTGGTATGTATTTTTATTTTTTCACAGCAACTGTAACCACATCACGCAGCTGCTCGCACTGTGTTCCCA
Source organism: Thalassophryne amazonica (assembly GCF_902500255.1). Lineage (NCBI taxonomy): Eukaryota > Metazoa > Chordata > Actinopteri > Batrachoidiformes > Batrachoididae > Thalassophryne > Thalassophryne amazonica. The sequence goes on along the minus strand of NC_047110.1, from coordinate 37,995,417 downwards.
TGTACACAAAACCGTCACAGCAGCGCTGTTCACGCCTGCCCGTCGGCTCAATGTTTTTGTGGTTTGCTCATACGAGCTGTTCCACCGAAGTGAAGGGGCCCTAAAATTTGTCAGCGGATGTTGCTGAAATTTAGTAAGTACAGGAATAATGTCCAAGAAAAAAAAAGGAATTTTATTTTGAATTTGATCCCAAACATAATTTCAGGATCAAGGCCACATAAATGTATGTGACCTTGGTGGAGGTCTGTGCTGTGACAGCCTTATAGCTTTGCACCACAGACAGGGCACGGAAAACTTGACTAAACTTTGGAGGTGATCCAGATCTGTATCCGAACTCTTTGTCAAGATTTCACAGGCTTTTAAGGATTACGTCAAAACTACTTCACAGATTCTCATCAAATTTGCATCACAGATAGATATTAGGGCATGGAAGACTCCACTGAATTTTGGAGGTGATCTGGATGCGGATTGGCAGACATCAGAAATATATGATTGCTCTTGTTTTGTTGTGTGTTTCAGCTGGTTTTACTTCTGCAGAGCTTCAGCAGCTGTGGAAACAGCTGGCAAATGGACTAACTGGCGATAAAAGTCAGGCGAGGGGACACCGGGTCTCTGCGGTAAACGGTATAAAGGCGACGAATGTGGCAGAGAAACAATCGGGTGGCCAGCAGTCTCCTCCCTGCAGGACAGAATGGTATGATCTGTTTGTGCTGTAAACACTTTGTTAGAGTTCAGACGTTACTGCCTTTTTGTAGACATCAAACACTTGTCATCTGTTTACTTTTTTCTGTCAAAGTGTGGGTGTTTGCTTCTGCTGCAAGACTTCACTTTTAATTCCCTACGGGATGATACATCTTGTTTTGTTTGTTTACTTTGTGTTCCACCAACTCAAGCGGCTTTGGTAAAGACATGTCTACATGTCCCTAATCAAAAGTAAATAAGTTTCCGTTTATTTTCCACCACTCCCCGCCACCTTTAGCTGTCATTTTCTCCTACATGACAAACAAACAAAACAGCCTGATATCTGCTCGACTGCTCAGTAACGTTTCATCATGGCAGTGCTTCCTCTCTCCTCCTACTCATGCAGCTCTGCCAAAGCTGATCACACTGCCACGCCCACTCACGCACTCTACAGTCATGGTGTGTGTAATTGGCCTGGATGTGAGTCAGACTGCAAAAACTTCAGCCAGTTTATCCAGTAGGTTCTCAACACTTTTCTTTTTTTTTTTTTTGCCACATCCTGTGACAGCGTGGAGTTGTACGTTTGCGGTTTAATGGCCGTGTGTGTTTCAGGCACATAGGAAGTGAGCACTCTCTGGATGACAGAAGTGCAGCCCAGTGCAGAGTCCAGGTGCAGGTGGTTCAGCAACTCCAGCTTCAGGTAGATTTTTTTTTTTTCTATCTGAAAACCCACATAGCAAATGTAACGGGGCAGGTGGACCTCCAGAACAACAGATCCATGTTGTAGTGGCCCTACCAATCAACGAATTTCAATCTCAGAATTTGTAGTTTCAGAAAAAATTTGAATGGTTTGTCTGTGACATTGTGTTGGTGAATTTTAAATGACACAATAACAATATTTGGGAATGTGGTATGGTGCATCCAGAAAGTATTGACAATGCTTCATTTTTTCCACATTTTGTTATGTTACAGCCTTATTTCACAATGGAGTAAATTCATTGTTCCCCTCAAAATTCCACTCACAACCCCATAATGACAACATGCAAAAAGTTTTTTTTTCTAGAAATTTTTGCAAATTTATTACAAATAAAAATCTAAGAAATCACTTGTAAGGTGTAAGGTGTAAGGATTCACACCCTTTGCTCAATAGTAAGTAAGTAAAGTTTATTTGTAATGCATAGTCTCCTTTTGTCTTCAGTCTTGCCCTCGGTACAACCAACAGGTTCTGGTCCGACGACCTCAGAGACGTCCTTGTCACATACTGGCATCAACAAAGGTGCACCAACAAAGTATTGTTGATGCATCTTTGGCAGCAATTACAGCCTCAAGTCTTCTTAAATATGATGCCACGCACCTATCTTTTTGTGCAGTTTTACCCATTCCTCTTTGCAGCACCTCTCAAGCTCCATCAGGTTGGATGAGGAGCGTCGCGCACAGCCATTTTCAGATCTCTCCAGAGATGTTCAATTGGATTCAGGTCTGGACTATGGCTGGGCCACTCAAGGACATTCACAGAGTTGTCCTGAAGTCACACCTTTGATATCTTGGCTGTGTGCTTAGGGTCAGTGTCCTGCTGAGAGATGAACCGTCACCCCAGTCTCTGGTCAAGAGCACTCTGGAGCAGGGTTTCATCCAGGGCATCTTTGTACATTTCTGCATTCATCTTTCCCTTAATCCTGACTAGTCTCCCAGTTCCTGCTGCTGAAAAACATTCCCACAGCATGATGCTGCCACCACCATGCTTCACTGTAGGGATGGTGCCTGGTTTCCTCCAAACATGACACCTGGCATTCACGCCAATGAGTTCAATCTTTGTCTCATCAGACCAGAGAAGTTTGTTTCTGATGGTCTGAGAGGCCTTCGGGTGCCTTTTTGGCAAAGTCCAGGCAGGCTGCCATGTGCCTTTTACTAAGGAGTGGCATCTGTCTGGCCACTCTACCATACTGGCCTGATTGGTGGATTGCTGCAGGTTGTCCTTCCAGAAGGACAACTGGAAGGTTCTCCTCTCTCCACAGAGGAATGCTGGAGCTCTGACAGAGTGACCATTGGGTTCTTGGTCACCCCCTTGATGAAGGTCCTTCCTTCCCAATTGCTCAGTTTAGATGGGCAGCCAGCTCTAGGAAGAGTCCTGGTGGATCCGAACTTCTTCTATTTACGGATGATGGAGGCCACTGTGCTCATTGGGACCTTCAAAGCAGCAGAGATATTTCTGTACCCCTCCTCAGATTTGTGCCTTGAGACAATCCTATCTCGGAGGTCTACAGACAATTTCTTATATGTAGACAGGTGTGTGCCTTTCCAAACAACTGAATTTACACCAGGTGAACTCCAATTAAGCTGTAGAAACATCTCAAGAATGATCAGTGGAAATAGGATGCACCTGAGTGCAATTTTGAGCTTCATGGCAAAGATTGGGAATACTTATGTTCATGTGATTTCTTAGATTTTTTTTATTTTTAACACATTTGCAACCACCCCCCCCCCCCCCAAAAAAAAAAAGATTTTTCACAGTGTCATTTCAATTTTCAATTTCAATTTACGAGGGCTGTCAATAAAGTATAGGTCCTTTTAATTTTTTTCAAAAACTATATGGATTTCATTCATATGTTTTTACGTCAGACATGCTTGAACCCTCGTGCGCATGCGTGAGTTTTTCCACGCCTGTCGGTGACGTCATCCGCCTGTGAGCACTCCTTGTGGGAGGAGTCGTCCAGCCCGTCATCGGAATTCCTTTGTCTGAGAAGTTGCTGAGAGACTGGCGCTTTGTTTGATCAAAATTTTTTCTAAACCTGTGAGACACATTGAAGTGGACACGGTTCGAAAAATTAAGCTGGTTTTCAGTGAAAATTTTAACGGCTGATGAGAGATTTTGAGGTGATACTGTCGCTTTAAGGACTTCCCACGGTGCGAGATGTTGTGCAGCGCTCTCAGGCGCCGTCGTCAGCCTGTTTCAAGCTGAAAACCTCCACATTTCAGGCTCTATTGATCCAGGACGTCGTGAGAGAACAGAGAAGTTTCAGAAGAAGTCGGTTTCAGCATTTTATCCGGATATTCCACTGTTAAAGGAGATTTTTTTTTTATGAAAGACGTGCGGACGGGTCCGTGCGTCGGGACGCAGCCGGCGCGGTGCGGCGGCACAGGAAAAACACCTCCGTGTTGATAACCATTTGTAAAATCCAGGCAGCTTTTGATGGCTTTCAGTGGAGTGAGTATATGAGAAATTGTTTAACAGCTGGACATGTTCCAACTTGTCCTTAAGGCTTCCAACGGAGGTGTTTTTCCTGTGGCGGAGCGTCGCGGCGGCTGCAAGCCGACGTTGCAATCCGTCTGCACGACTTTCATTAAAAAAACTCCTTTAACAGTGGAATATCCGGATAAAATGCTGAAACCGACTTCTTCTGAAACTTCTCTGTTCTCTCACGACGTCCTGGATCAACAGAGCCTGAAATGTGGAGGTTTTCAGCTTGAAACAGGCTGACGACGGCGCCTGAGAGCGCTGCGCGACGTCTTGCACTGTGGGAAGTCCTTAAAGCGACAGTATCACCTCAAAATCTCTCATCAGCCGTTAAAATTTTCACTGAAAACCAGCTTAATTTTTCGAACCGTGTCCACTTCGATGTGTCTCACAGGTTTAGAAAAAATTTTGATCAAACAAAGCGCCAGTCTCTCAGCAACTTCTCAGACAAAGGAATTCCGACGAGGGGCTGGACGACTCCTCCCACAAGGAGTGGTCACAGGCGAATGACGTCACCGACAGGCGTGGAAAAACTCACGCATGCGCACGAGGGTTCAAGCATGTCTGATGTAAAAACATATGAATGAAATCCATATAGTTTTTGAAAAAAATAAAAAGGACCTATACTTTATTGACAGACCTCGTATTTTAATTTATATAGCACCATATCACAACAAAGTTGCCTCAAGGTGCTTTACACAAGTAAGATCTAACCTTACCAACTCCCAGAGCAAGCACACAGGTGACAATGGTAAGGAGAAACTCCCTATGATGAAGAAACCTCAAGCAGACCAGACTCAAAGGGGTGACCCTCTGCTTGGGCCATGCTACAAACATAAATTACAAAACAATTCACAAAACGAAAATACCGGAAATCCTGCCGGTGCACAGGACAGGAGGGTTTCAGAAACAGACACCACACCCATCTCTGGATGGAGCCACACCTCAAACATTGAGAAAAAAAAAAGACAACAGTCAGTCAACAGCACAGTTTGTCAGCATTAAGCAACAAGAAGAACAAAAGAAATACTAAGGTGATCATTGATCACTAGCCCTAAGCTTCACCAAAAGACCCAGAATTTAGATAAAGTTAAGGCCGTGGCATGCTCCATTTCCTAATAAAATAAAAAGAGCAAAAAGCATAGCAACATACTATGCCAGTATGCTAGCCATACAAAAGGGAAAATAAGTGCTTCTTAAGTCTGGACTTGAAAGTCTCTACAGAATCTGACTGTTTTATTGATGCAGGGAGATCATCAGAACAGGGGCAAGATAAGAGAAAGCTCTGTGACCCGCAGACTTTTTATTCACCCTAGTGACACAAAGTAGTCCTGCACCATGAGAACGCAAAGCCCAGGCCGGTACGTAGGGTTTGGTTAGCTAAGTAGGGAGGTGCCAGTCCATGAACAATTTTATAGATAGTAGCAGAACCTTAAAATCTGTGCTCACTGGGACAGAAAGCCAGTGAAGAGATGCCAAAATGGATGTAATGTGGTCAAATGTTCTGCTTTGTGTCAGAAGTCTGGCAGCAGGATTTTGAACCAATTGGAGAGCCCTAATGCTGGACTGCGGTAACCCAGAAAATAGAACATTGCAGTAGTGCAATCTCGAAGAGCAAACACATGAATCATGGTCTCAGCATCAGCCATAGACAGGATGGGACGAATTTTCACTATATTTCACAAGTGGAAGGAAGCAGTCCTCATAATATCTCTAATGTGGAGGTCAAAGGACAATGTAGGATCGAAACTTACCCCTCACTTGTCAGTGTGATGTATGACACACGAGCCTCGGCTAAGCGTTAACTGGTCAAATTGATGCTGATGTCTCACTGGACCAAGAAACATCATGTCAGTCTTATCAGACTTTAAAAGTAGGAAGTTGCTAGACATCCAGCTTCTCACTGATGCAAGGCAATGTTCTATCGATTTTATGTGGATGAGATTACCAGCAGTTATCAGCATGCATAACTGAGTATCATCAGCATAGCAGTGAAAGGTAATCTCAAAATGCCACAATATGTGCCCAAGGGGTGCTATATAAAGGGAGAAAAGCAGGGGGCATTATCATGGGGTATTGTGGGGTATTATGTGTGGAATTTTGAGGAAAACCATGAATTTCAATCATTTTGGATTAAGGCTGTAACATAACAAAATGTGGGAAAAGTGAAGCGCTGTGAACACTTTCCAGATGCACTGAATGTAAGAAGAAAACTCAAGTGAATGTCAAGTAGTATAGAAGTATTCCAATATAAAGTCAATGGGTCATAAATGGTAAATGGTAAGTGAACTGCATTTATATAGCACTTTTCCATCTGCAGACACTCAAAATGCTTTAACCCCACTCGGTCATATTAGTCGCTAAAAACAAAAACAAATCCTAGTCTGATGGAAGTCTGATGGAAGGCATGTGGGGTGCTACTACTGAACGAGGTACAGCCACATTGTGCAACAATACAACAGTATAAAAAAAAGCACTCTTCCAGAGGAGGCCAAAGTTGTAGGTATAAAATGCTGTTATTGGCTCACCTTTGGTAAGCCAATATGGAGTATCAGCATCCATGTCAAATAATCATAACCTACAGTGAATGCCCTATGTGGTAATAACAGAAACATAACGAAAAATTTCTAGATGTATTTCTGCTCCTAATAAATCTCTCAATCAACCCCCCCCCCCCGCCCCCCCCGCCCCCCCCGCATCTCCTCCCAAAGCTCTGCAAAGAACAGGAGCGTCTGCGAGCGATGATGGCTCACCTGCACATGCCGTCTTTAGAATCCAAGTCGCTCCACGCGCCTGGGTGCCTGCAGCTGCCACAGTGTGACAGAGCCACTGACCCACTCAGTGTGCAGGTAAGTCTGCAGGAACATCTGCACAATAGAACCAAAGCAAATAAGCTGTAACCTCAAAGACATTGTAGAGCTGTAAGCAAAACGGCACATAATGTGTGATGGAGAATGACAGAGCAGTGTGTGGTTGTGACCTCATCTTCTGCAGTGTGTGGCGCTGGATCCCAGCAGCCTGTAACTGGAGTTTAGTGCTGTGACCTGGTGAACATTTTCAGATGAATGAGCAGCATAAATATAGTGGGACTTAGTCAGAAGCAAAGTGTAGTATTTGTATTCCATCACAAGTTCAGAAAAAGTATGACATTTGAGCATGTTGTATGAGTTAGAACTTTAAAATCATAGTATATTTAAATTTATTTATAGAGGACTTAAAACTGCTTTTACAATGAGCTGTACATCTCACAAAACAACACAACTAACAATTAAGCCAAAATGGGGCTCTGTCTTGCTCAGCATAAAGCAGCACACACTGCAGTGTCACTACATGCACAACAAGAGCACTGCGCTCGTAGATCATATCCACCAGCACTAGTTTCCAATTCCCCAAATTTTTACTTTGGAAAAAATTTTCAAGGTTAAAATCCTGTTAGAAGTGACTTTTCATAAGATAAATTAGATGTGATCAAATGTCAGGAGTATGTACTTAGTTCATGCACTTGAAGTTTTTTTGTGGTGTTTTCAGTTTCTGAATTATTTTTCAGTTAATTTTCACAGAACATTGGTTACCTCTGCTATGCACAATTTGTCATTGCTTTTTACACTTGGTTTCTGACTGATAACTAGAAGGTAAACAAACAGGCATAAAATTGGAACCTCCATCGAATTTTGAGAGAAATGATAGTGACTGAAGCACTTTTGACTGAGATATAATGCAAAATGTACACCAAATGGGCTTTTTAGTATTAAATTCAAATGTCCACAAAATCTACAATCTGGATCAGATCAGGATCAAAACTTTATCAGGCGATAGTGAGTGCCAGTCTGCACCTCACTTTCAAATATGAGAGTGATTGGGATGCCTTTGATTCAGATATAATGTAAAATATACATTAAATGTTTTTTTTTTTTAATTTGCAGTACGCATTATCAAATGAAATTGTTATGCATGCTGTAGATTATGCTTCCGTTGTCTGCTTCTACAAGCATTTTTTTATTTTGCAAGATGTTATTTAATGCAACTACGTGTTTCTTGAATTAATGCAGGTTTTCTTTTAAATCTGGATTTTCTGCATTTGCTAATGGTGTTTTAATATGGATGTTTTTTTTGTTTGGTTTTTTTTTTTGGTATAGAAGTAGTCTTGGATCTTTAACTTCAACTGATGAAAGAAATGGGAGCCAAAACAAAAATGTGACATTCATATTTTTCTTCTGTAACGTGAGCCAGAGTGAGGGAATTAAAATTTGTAACATGGTGAAATAGGACTTTTTTTTTTTTTACTGATATTCACCCCACTTGAATTTATTACATTTTGGGCCAGTTCTGTCTTTATTTTGTAATATTGCAAGCTGACATGTTTTGGTGCTTAATGAAGATATGCACATAAAAGAGAAACCTTTTGATTTCTGAATGTGACTGTCGTTTCTCGCGTGTGCGGCTGTTGGCACCAGATGGCTGTTAGGATGTTTTCAGAAAACAAACATGCTCTGGTAATATGGAAACTAATCATTGATTAATCTTGTGAATATTGCACCATAATCACAACACTCACCAAATAATTTCACCCTACAATTAACAATAATTGGTTTCCTTCTCACAAAATTAGCGGGATCACCTTCTGAAGAGGCGATGCAAATCACTTTGTTATGCTCCCCCTGTGTTTTCTTTCTGTCAGAGCGTCGTTCCACATGCTGTTTTGTTAACGTGGATTGTCTCTCTATGTCAATCTCAGCTCAGCTCCGTGGCCGGCAGCATGCCCTCGCTGAGCCCTTCAGACTCAGCCCGGGTGTCGCCTCCACCTCCGGCCTCCTTCAGCACCTCATCCCAGGCAGGTGTAGAAGAGTCGGACACTCCGACACCATGCACCGCTGTTATGAGACGACAGCGTCAGTTGGCCCGGTCTTCAGGTACACTCCAGTCGCTTTTACAGTCTCACAATGCAAATTAGTGCAGCAGATAACTGAAACAATCCTTCACTTGGTGATGCAAGCATTAGATTTGACATGAATGTTCTTCATAAATCAGTGTTTGAGAAAAAAGTGCTGGCCACTTGAAAATCCAATATGGTGGCCAGGTAGGGGTCAATGAAGAATTGCACAGGGGTCAAAATCTAAAAATGCTCCAATCATATTGAAAGCTATACCACATTATGTGTCTGGTCACAACGATTGCAAAAAGGTATAGTTTGGATGATCTATGACTGAATCTTCTGGAGTTACGGGATAAAAACAGCAAGAATGGTTTCAGTTTGTATAGTTAAAGTTGCCCCAATTTTGGTAAAACGTGGTGCAAATTATTGGTTGAACTAATAGGATTAATAAATGGAATAGTTTTGACTGTGTTGAATGCTTGGTTTGCAAAGTAAATGTCAAACAATGTCGACGTCCACTGGATTCTATGGCATGTGACAGATGTTACCCTGTAATGTGACAACTGAGCATGACACATGGTGCAAACTATTTCTTTTTTAAACCTTATTAACTCAACCAATAATTTGCATCACATTTACTTTATCTTTATCTTTTGACCCCTATACAAACTGAAACTGACCTTTGTCACCATTCTTGCTGTTTTTACCCCACAACTCCATAACAGTCAGACATAGATAGTCCAAACTATACCTTTTTGGAATATTTATGATCAGACAAATAATGTGTTATACTTTTCAACATGATTGGAGCATTTTTAGAATTTGACCCCTGTGTAATTCTTCATTGACCCCTACCTGGCCACCATATTGGATTTTTAAGTGGTCAGCACTTTTTTCTCAAACACTGATTTATGAAGAACTTTCATGCCAAATTTGATGCTTGCATCACCAAGTGAGCAATTCTGGCCAGAAATCATACTTATCTGCTTCACTAAATGCACAAAAACACATTCACCTGTTAACTGCATTCACTCTTCATTTTAGAACACGAGTACGACCTCTACAAGAACTCAGACGTCAGACCGCCTTTCACCTACGCAACGCTGATAAGACAGGTCCAGACACCGATCGGAATTAGAAGTGAAACCGTCACCACTGTTGTTTCATCTCTCAGTTTTTCTTCTGTCTCCATTCACAGGCGATTATGGAAGCGTCAGATATGCAACTCACACTCAATGAGATATACAACTGGTTCACACGGACGTTTGCTTATTTCAGGCGCAACGCAGCCACTTGGAAGGTATTGCACGTGCAGTTCATTATGTCGGAATTGCAGGATGTCATACTTGATTGATTCCACATGTACGCCATAATGACTCCTTCACTCTGATTTTCTCTGGATCAGAACGCAGTGCGACACAACCTGAGCCTGCACAAGTGTTTTGTACGTGTGGAGAATGTGAAGGGCGCTGTGTGGACAGTGGATGAGGCAGAATACCAGAGGAGACGATCACAGAAGATCACAGGGTACAAGTTCGAAGCCATGAGTGAGAGGGAGCGCAAATGTACTCACATTAGTCAGTCTTTTTAAAATTTGGATGCATGTGTGAAACACGTCAATGGTTGCTTCACAGCCGTGGTTCCCAAACATTTTCATTGGAGACCCCCCTGATTGTATCTAGGAAAGCTGAACCCCCTACTCCCCACCCTATACAAATGGTTCAAATCCAAGCCTGACTGGAAAATCACTAAGGGTCCTTGGGCAAGGTCCTTAATCCCCTAGTTGCTCCTGGTGTGTAGTGAGCACCTTGTATGGCAGTACGCTGACATCGGGGTGAATATGAGGCACTGATGTGTAAAGCACTTTGAGCGTCTGATGCAGATGGAAAAGCGCTATATAAATGCAGTCCATTTAACATTTATTCCAATATTTGTTTTTTGCTTTGACCAAAAAGAACTATAATTATATTTTTCCCATGTCCTCTTTGGTTCATGCAAAAACAAACAAACAAACAAAAAACGATTTATTTAATTACTATTGGTATTCAGTAAGTGAGCCACTATGACTGAATGTACCATGTGCACTTCTAATATTGACAACTTCACAGCACGCAAAACCTTTTGCTTAACCCCAAAAGGGGTCTTGGGCCTCAGGTTGGGAACTAAGGCTTTACAGGAAGAAGGCTGTGGGTTTGGTTCCACCAGCGTTATTCACACCTATGACTTTTAAAGGCAGAATTTATAGATATTAAAATTAAATGAGGGAATTTCTTTTGGAAGAATGGTGTTCTATCCCTCCAGCAGAGTTCTACAGACTTGTAAAATGAATACCAAAACACAATAAAGTTGTTCTGGCAGCACGTGGTAGTCCAACACCAAGACACTTTTTGTTGTTTTTATGTCCACCAAGGACATAATAAAATCATCAGTGTTTATTCATTTGTCTGACTGGATCAGTATGCAATTATTGCATTATGTTGTGGAATCTGCATCCAGGTAAAGTTCGGTGTTGCAGCTCGAACGGTGCCCCCCCCAAAAAAATTGGTCTGCCCTGCCTCCACTGCGCATGTGTCATTTTGGACCACAGCAGTTCGTCTGAGAGGGACTCTCTTCACCCAAAGCGATCAAAGGGAATAATGGGATTATTAACGACCAGATGAAAAGATAAAACCTCTTAAATCATTCTAAAGACAGTTTTAAGCAGAAACAAAGCTATTTTAAGCAGAAACAAGGCGATAATTGGTGAAATACTGCCGACACTCCGAAATGACGCATGTGCAGTGGAGGCAGGGCGGACCGTTCGATCTGCGACACCAGGTCATGATGTAAATCACATATTTTTTATTTTGAGTCCTTGTCAACCGTTGGCAGATGTCAGAAATGTCAGATCGTGCTTGTTTTCCTTTAATTTGTCACCCGCCTGTAATTTTGTCTTGTCTGCTAAGCCTCATGAAATCTATTATAAACACTGAAATACTGCAGTAAATATATGCCAAAGGTTTTTGTTTCCACATTTTGCTGAATTATTTGCAGACAAAAGTGTTTTCATCTCAATCTATGACCTTTTGGCATGTTATTGACACTGTATCTCCACAAATTAGCCATTAATTTGATATTTGCTGCTTTTGTTATTTTGCAGGGGTCCGCCACTGATGAAAGGCATATCGTCCGACCTTGATTTTGGGGCTGTCCTGCAAGCCAACATACAGGTGAGAGTTTTTATCATCACTTTTAACAGTGGGAACAGCCTATGCCTCCATTTCTCCTGGTCTGAGTGAGTTGAAACATTCTTACTGTTTAATAAACTGGCTGATCTTCTGTGTAGACAACAATGACTGAGGCACCATCTGCAGGGTTCAGGAAGGAATCTGTAAGCAGAGGCTCCGAGAATCAAGAGACCAGCGCATCAGACATCCACAGTAACTCAGACTCCTTTTCACAACTCCAGCAGTGAGTTTTCTTGAGATGAAGTAAAAGTGTTGCCCAATAAAATATGCTAATTGCACGACTATACAGTAATGTGCACGATTTTCACTCCCTCCAGATGTTTCTTCATTAACAATGAAGCACGGAATCTCCATGGCCAAGAATCTGCGATGATAACAGCAAAGGCAGTGAGTCTGCAGCATGACGTCACTGATAATGAAGATCAGCTGTTCAACTTTGACTGATCTTTAACAGTGGACGTGTATCAGAATTCAAGGATAACTTCACTTTATACATTCCCAGTCATATCATTCTGAGCGTTGTGCTCACGTTTACCAATTGGTTCATATGTAAGAACTCCTTTTTTGAAAAACTGAGTGAATGGAAGCACAAAATAACACAAGCAACCTACATTGTGTGTGTGTGCCACTGAAGAATGAACAACAAATACTGTCAGCGAGTTCAATTTTACATGACAAGCACCATTCATGGGTAAATAGTCTATATAGAAAACGAACAGCATCACTACCATCATATCTTAAATGAATGAATAATTGAATTTATCTTGAACACATAAAAATAGAAAAGAAAAAATATACAATTTCATGAGAACATTTAACAAACATACAAAATAATACTACCAAAGTTAACAATTTAAATATAAAAAAAAATACATGTTTGAAAAGGCTCTGTGACCTTAAATGGAGTAAGTGGTTGAAGATGAGAGAGTGAGTTAGTGTTTGAAATGGAGCAGGAAGAAGGTTTCACTTATTTGTTCCTGCACCTTTTTCATCTAGTCACAATTCCATACCCAGCCAATATATATACTATCGCTATATACAATCCAGGCAGCATGGTGGTTTAGTGGTTAGCACTGTTGCCTCACAGCAAAAAGGTTGTGGGATTGTATCCTACTGGGGGCCTTTCTGTGTGGGGTTTGCATGTTTTCCCCATTGTTCATGTGGGTTCCCTTCGGGTGCTCCGGCTTCCTCCCACATCCAACGTCATGCAGGTTAGGTGAATTGTAAACTTAAAAAAAATGACTAGGTGCCAGTGTGAATGTGTGTGTTTGTCTATCTGTGGCTCTGTGACAGACTAGTGTCCTGTCCAGAGTGTACCCCACCTGATGCTCTATGTCTGCTGTAATAGGCTCCAGCCCCCAGTGATCCTTAATTGGAGTTAACGGTTATAGAAAATGAATGGATGGATATAAAACACATACAGTAATAATAACACATATTCCACTTCCTATACAATGCAAATGCACATTTTCCCAAACTATATACAACCCTTACAATACCTATAACAACAGTTAACACCCATTGGCTTCCACATACCTCTTTACTAATTTTTTTAAATTGTTTAAAAAGTGATTAATATTTGTTCTCTGCTTTAGCTCCAGCTCCAAATTATTTCACAAATTCAGTACACAGACTGATAATTATAAAATGCAATGATTTAATAACTACACAGTGTAATTGTACGGTTCTATAAACATGGTATGAGACCATTTCGAGCTGTACTGCAGGTTCCCTGTTGATTATTCATGTATTTCCTTTTCATCGGTTTATTAGAAAAGGGATTTCTTTCATATGGCACAATTATACAGAAGTGATTGGATCAATCAGAAGCTTTGTTGCTAACAATGTTTTAAAAATTGACAGCATTTATGTGTTCATGGTCAAACTGCTTTACAGTTATGCTGTTTGCACAAACATTCTGATGTCAGGGTGCTGCCATGTAATGCCCCCAGTCAGTATACACGCCGACCAACCTGGGGATTAAGGACCTCGCCCAAAGGCCCTTCATGATTTTCTGGTCTGGTGGGGATTTGAACTGAGGACCCTCTGGTCACAAACCCACCCCTTTAACTACTTGACTAAGATGTTAAAAACATAAGATTACCCTTTAAATAATCACCTTTGTTGATCATTAAGGAACACAAATTTGAATCTTGGATGTCATGCACCCAGACACTCAGATAGATAGATGATTACGAAAGTAGATGATTAAGAAAGCAATCATCTATCTGCCAAAACCATGTATCACATGGGTGTCTCTTGGCACTGGTATTGTTTCACCAACCCAGCTCACATTTATTTTACTGATTGGGGGATTTAGCCAAGAACCTTCCCAACATGTGGGCCACCACTTCCCAGTTTTTCACTATAAATTATCTTTGGATTTTGCATTGTTGGTCTGATAAAGCAAGATATTTGAAAATGTTAATTTGGTTGATGAAAAATTTTTTACAGGATATTTTCTGGAATTCTGTACATGTTGATGGTTTGATTCATAATAAGTTATTCTCTGATTTCTCTGAAATATATGTTTATGATAAGTGTTAAGGTACAACAAAAAAAACTATACAATATAAACAAAAAGTGATTAGAAAATGAATGAAAATGAAATAATCAAAAGCTAAGATACATAAAACATTCATTTTGCACAAAGCAAATCTAAAGATGAAATAAAACAGTAAAACCTAAGTATATAACAACAATAAAGTATGGTGTTTAACACATCTGGATTTTGAAAATGTGCAATTCACAGTTTAAAAATAAATGCATAACCTAACTGAACATTTTGTCAAAGGTCAATATCATGACAAGCACAAAACACAAAAGAAGATGGAAACTAAAACTAAAACCCGCTAACTCAATTTCTGAAACTGAATTGTTTTTATCCTGGTAAACCAGTCTACCTTTTAATATGTTGGGATTATTTCTGACTCACAGGAATAGAGGTTGTAAGTATTTGTTGCTATAATCTACAAATAAACAATAACAACTTAAACAGAGTCAATGCCGTTTCAGAGCACAAGTGTGACATGTGATTTATTTTCCATTTGTGTGTTGCAGTTCTCTATTGTCTTTGTATAGCTCACTGAAGTTGGTTTTACTTGTTTGTAGGAAAAAGTAAAATTGTTTCTTGTGTGTACAAGTATTTTGTATTCCCCTGTGTGTACCAGACGAACACCAAGCCCTGAAAAATCCTGTAATTATTCCACTTTTTTAATAAGGATTTTGAGCCTATAATAGACATTAAGTACACAGCAATGTGATTGTCATTGTACATTTAAAGTGTGTTATTACTGTGTAATAATATATGTATGTTTATTCTCATGTAATACTTTTATAATTTATTATTTTCAAACGTGTTATTAAAGACATTGAAAACCATTTGTGTCCCAACTGAAATCTTTACATGTAAATGTAGATCAATTTAATCTTGATAATTATTTATGTGTCTTTGCAGCTGCTGCAATCAACAAATAAATACATTTTCAATGATAAACTTGTGTTATGTTTATGCATACAAAAACAGGCTGTTACTGTGTAATGGAAAAATAACATTATTTCGCACTGTGAAAATTGTAAACAAACTCACAAATGTGATACGCAATCTGGGCCGATTTTCATGGTAACGGTCTGATATGGGAAATATCAGGCCGAAAATCAACCAATCAGAATTTAAATTAAAATTCTCTTTATGAATACAGCTGCTTGTCTCATGAGGCTTACTGACACTTCCTTGTGTGTTTTAGTTTACCACATCATAAAGCACAGTAAAACAGCAGTACTCATGAGAAGACATATTGTATTTCCATCAAGGGGCAACAATCCACCTTAACAAAAATCTGCCCTATACTCGTAAACCAGCCCTCATGAGATACAAGAAAAAATAGGGCTAATAAATCATACACTTGTCCTATCAATTTTACTGCCCTGGAAACTGTGGCAATAAAATCAGGGCAATACAAATCTTAAAACAGGGCGATACAAAAAAAGACATTGAAAACACCAGGCTTTGTGTCGCCCCGCTTTTCATCCAATCAGGAGCCCCCATTTCTCAGCCCCACCAATGACACACCCCCATTTTGTGTTACCCTGGTGACAGGTGCAGGATCCTGATACAGGTGTTGTGTGGGCCGCTGAAGAGGAGGTACTGCTGGCCCACCACCAGAGGGCGCCCTGCCTGAAGGGCGGGCTTCAGGCACGAGAGGGCGCTGCCGCCTCAGGAACAAGCCGTGGTGACAGCTGTCACCCATCATCCGTGACAGCTGTCACTAATCATCCACATCTGGAATAAAAGCAGGAAGACACCTCCACCACACTGCCGAGATATCATCTTCATCTAGAGGTAATATCCTCAGCCTTTGTGGTAATATTGAGAATCTGTTTATTGTGAGTGTTTGCAGGAGTTCCGGTCCTTTTGTGGAGGCTGTGCAATACGGCACTCTTTTTCCTCTGAGGACGCGCTGCAAGTATTGAGTGAGAGGTGGAGGTGGAATTCCCACCAGGATTATTGCTGGGTGTTCACACACCCACACTTGACTGTCTTTGCTTTCTGCCAGCAGTACCAGATTCGACACACTGAGACGGTGGCCACCTGGGGACTTCGGGACTTGGCGGCTCCAGTATTCCTCGGGTTCGGTGGTAGTGGAAATCGTGTGGTTCCGGTTCATTTCCAGACGGGCGTCTCCTATCATCGAGCCTGCCCACATGACACCTTTATTGATTGACTTTGCACATTCTGTAATCTGCTGTGTTTGGTTGTGTCATTCACAACAGTAAAGTGTTATAATTTGACTCCTTCGATTGTCCGTTCATTTACGCCCCCTGTTGTGGGTCCGTGTCACTACACTTTCCCAACAGGATATCTCGGCCAGCGTCATGGACTCCGAGGGGCGTCACCAGGCTGTTGAACAACCAATGGGAGAGCAGGGAGCGCAGGCGTCTGCAGGAGGCGTGATTGGTGAGCTACAGCACATTCTCACCGCCTTTACGGCTCGGATGGATCAAATAGCCGAGCAAAACATCCTCGTGAACCGCAGGGTGGAGGCTCTCTCCGTGCAAGTGGCGGCGAGCGCTCAGGGCGCTGCTGCAGCTCCTCCTCCTGCCGACCCTGTGCTGGATATAAATGTTCCAGTAGTGGTTCAACAACCCCTCCCACCATCCCCTGAAGCATACATAAGCCCTCCTGAGCCGTACGGAGGTTGTGTGGAGACATGCGCGGACTTTCTTATGCAGTGTTCGCTCGTCTTCGCACAACGTCCCGTCATGTACGCGTCAGACGCAAGCAAAATAGCTTATGTGATCACTCTGCTTCGGGGAGAGGCACGCGCTTGGGCTACGGCGCTTTGGGAGCAAAATTCACGGCTCCTTCACACGTACACTGGATTCGTGAGGGAGTTCAGAACTGTGTTTGATCACCCTCACAGAGGAGAGACCGCTTCAACAGTGCTGCTGTCAATGAGACAGGGACGCCGGAGCGCAGCCGCTTATGCAGTCGACTTCCGCATCGCGGCTGCGAGGTCCGGCTGGAATAACGCTGTGTTCCACGCCGCCTTTGTAAACGGACTGTCGTCAGTCCTAAAGGAGCACCTAGTGGCCAAGGATCAACCGCGGGAATTAGATGGGCTTATTGATCTCGTTATACGATTAGACAATCGGTTGGAGGAACGCCGTCAGGAACAAGACAAAGGACGTGGCCGGGCGCGCGCTGTCCCTCTTCCTTCCGGGTCCGAGAAAGGTCCGCCCTTCCCACGCTCCCTGGCCTCTACGTCCCGTGGGGCGACAGCTCCCCCTGCTGACGAAGCTATGGACACGAGCAGGGCCACATTTAGACCACCTAATAGACAGAGGAGGTTCCACGCGGGGCGTGTTTTGTTTGTGGCTCAATGGAGCATCAATTGAGCAATTGCCCCGAACGGTTAAACACCAACGCCCGCCCCTAGAAACTGGGCTTAGGGTGGGCCAAGAAATTCACGTGGGACACACACATATTGCCGCACGACTCCCAGTTACAATCCTTAGTGGGGATTTAACCCTTCAGGCCCCAGCACTGGTAGACACAGGGTCAGACGGTAATCTGCTAGACAGCAGATGGGCCAGGGAGGTAGGGCTCCCTCTGGTGGCACTACCTACACCATTGCAGGTGCGAGCACTAGATGGCACCCTACTCCCTTTAATCACACACAAGACACCACCAGTAACTCTGGTAGTGTCAGGGAATCATAGGGAGGAGATTGAGTTTTTTGTGACTCCTACCTCCCGTGTGATTCTGGGGTTCCCCTGGATGATGAAACACAATCCCCGGATTGATTGACCGTCCGGGGTGGTGGTACAGTGGAGCGAGACCTGCCATCGGATGTGTTTGGGATCCTCGGTTCCTCCCGGTTCCCAGGCTAAGGAGCAGGTCAAAGTTCCCCCCTATCTGTCGGCGGTGCCGGTTGAGTACCACGACCTTGCTGACGTTTTTAGCAAGGATCGGGCACTCACTCTTCCCCCGCACCGTCCGTATGATTGTGCCATCGATTTGTTGCCAGGCGTGGAGTTCCCGTCCAGCAGGCTGTACAACCTCTCCCGACCTGAGCGCGAATCAATGGAGACCTACATCCGGGACTCCTTAGCTGCTGGGCTGATCCGTAACTCCACCTCTCCGATGGGAGCAGGTTTCTTTTTTGTGGGCAAAAAAGATGGCGGTCTTCGTCCATGCATTGATTACCGGGGGCTGAACGAGATCACGGTTCGCAACCGATACCCGTTGCCTTTGTTGGATTCTGTGTTCACCCCCCTGCATGGAGCCAAAATCGTCACAAAGTTGGATCTTAGGAACGCATACCACCTAGTTCGGATCCGGAAGGGAGACGAATGGAAGATGGCATTCAACACCCCGTTAGGTCATTTTGAGTACCTGGTCACGCCGTTCGGCCTCACTAACGCCCCCGCAACGTTCCAAGCTTTGGTTAATGACGTCTTGTGGGACTTCCTGCACCGATTCGTCTTCGTATACCTGGATGATATACTCATCTTTTCTCCGGACCCTGAGACCCATGTACGGCATGTACGTCAGGTCCTGCAGCGGTTGTTGGAGAACCAGCTGTTTGTGAAGGGCGAGAAGTGTGAGTTTCACCGCACTTCTTTGTCCTTCCTGGGGTTTATCATCTCCTCCAACTCCGTCGCCCCGGATCCGGCCAACGTCGCAGTGGTGAGAGACTGGCCCCAACCTACGAGCCGTAGGAAGCTGCAACAGTTCCTCGGCTTCGCAAATTTTTACAGGAGGTTCATTAAGGGGTATAGTCAGGTAGTTAGCCCCCTGATGGCCCTGACCTCACCAAAAGTTCCCTTCACCTGGTCGGATCGGTGCGAAGCCGCGTTTAGGGAGTTGAAACGCCGGTTCTCGACTGCACCGGTCTTGGTGCAGCCCGATCCTAGTCGCCAGTTTGTGGTTGAAGTGGACGCCTCTGACTCAGGGATAGGAGCCGTGCTATCCCAGAGCGGAGAAACCGATAAGGTTCTTCACCCGTGTGCCTATTTTTCCCGCAGGTTGACCCCAGCAGAGCGGAACTATGACGTGGGCAATCGAGAGCTCCTTGCAGTGAAAGAGGCTCTTGAGGAGTGGAGACACCTGCTGGAGGGAGCGTCAGTGCCTTTCACGGTTTTTACTGACCACCGGAACCTGGAGTATATCAGGACCGCCAAGCGACTGAACCCCAGGCAAGCCCGCTGGTCACTGTTTTTCGGCCGTTTTGACTTCCGGATCACCTACCGCTCCGGGACCAAAAACCAAAGATCGGATGCCCTGTCCCGGGTGCATGAATGGGAAGTCAAGACCAAGCTGTCGGATCCACCGGAACCCATCTTACCGGAGTCCGCTATCGTGGCTACCCTAACCTGGGACGTGGAGAAGACCGTCCGGGAGGCCCTGGCACGGAGCCCGGATCCCGGAACAGGACCAAAAGACAGATTGTATGTCCCACCAGAGGCCAGAGCTGCCGTTCTGGACTTCTGTCACGGGTCCAAGCTCTCCTGCCACCCAGGGGTGCGTAGGACCGTGGCAGTGGTCCGGCAGCGCTTCTGGTGGGCGTCCCTGGAGACTGATGTCCGGGCTTACATCCAGGCCTGCACCACCTGCGCCAGGGGCAAGGCGGACCACCAGAAGGCACAGGGACTCTTACAGCCACTTCCTGTGCCTCACCGCCCCTGGTCCCACATCGGTCTGGATTTTGTCACGGGCCTCCCACCGTCCCGGGGACACACCACCTTTCTCACGATAGTGGACCGGTTCTCCAAGGCGGCCCACTTCGTGGCACTCCCGCAGCTCCCGTCGGCCCAGGAGACAGCGGATCTCCTGGTCCACCATGTCGTCCGGCTGCATGGGATACCTACAGACATCATTTCGGATCGTGGTCCCCAGTTCTCCTCGCAGGTGTGGAGAAGTTTCTGCCGGGAACTGGGGGCCACCGTAAGCCTCTCGTCTGGGTATCACCCACAGACTAACGGACAGGTCGAACGGGCCAACCAGGAGTTGGAGCAGGCCCTTCGGTGCACGATCTCCGCACACCCGACGGCTTGGAGTGAACATCTGGCCTGGATCGAGTACGCTCATAACAGCCAAGTGTCCTCTGCCACTGGCCTCTCCCCGTTCGAGGTGTGTCTGGGGTACCAACCCCCTTTGTTTCCTTTGGTGGAGGGAGAGGTCGGTGTGCCCTCGGTCCAGGCCCACCTGCGGAGATGCCGTCGGGTGTGGCGCACCACCCGTTCGGCCTTGTTGAGGGCCCGGACGAGGGCTAAAGCCCATGCAGACCGTCGACGGTCCCCGGCCCCCGCATACCAGCCCGGGCAGGAGGTATGGCTTTCCACCAAAGACATTCCATTACAGGTCGAGTCCCCCAAATTGAAAGACCGCTTCATTGGACCCTTCCCCATCCTCAAGGTCCTCAGTCCTACCGCAGTGAGGCTCCAACTCCCGGCCTCACTGCGGATCCATCCGGTCTTCCACGTCTCCAGGATCAAGCCGCATCACACCTCACCCCTCTGTGCACCCGGTCCGGCGCCGCCTCCTGCCCGTATTATCGATGGGGAGCCGGCTTGGACAGTTCGCCGGCTCTTGGACATCCGTCGAATGGGCCGGGGCTTTCAGTATTTGGTGGACTGGGAGGGGTATGGACCCGAAGAACGCTCCTGGATGAAGAGGAGCTTCATCCTGGACCCGGCCCCCCTGGCCGATTTCTATCATCGCCACCCGAACAAGCCTGGTCGGGCGCCAGGAGGCGCCCGTTGAGGGGGAGGTCCTGTTGTGTGGGCCGCTGAAGAGGAGGTACTGCTGGCAGACCACCAAAGGGCGCCCTGCCTGAAGTGCGGGCTTCAGGCACGAGAGGGCGCTGCCACCTCAGGAACAAGCCGTGGTGACAGCTGTCACCCATCATCCGTGACAGCTGTCACTAATCATCCACATCTGGAATAAAAGCAGGAAGACACCTCCACCACACTGCCGAGATATCATCTTCATCTAGAGGTAATATCCTCAGCCTTTGTGGTAATATTGAGAATCTGTTTATTGTGAGTGTTTGCAGGAGTTCCGGTCCTTTTGTGGAGGCTGTGCAATACGGCACTCTTTTTCCTCTGAGGACGCGCTGCAAGTATTGAGTGAGAGGTGGAGGTGGAATTCCCACCAGGATTATTGCTGGGTGTTCACACACCCACACTTGACTGTCTTTGCTTTCTGCCAGCAGTACCAGATCCGACACGCTGAGACGGTGGCCACCTGGGGACTTCGGGACTTGGCGGCTCCAGTATTCCTCGGATTCGGTGGTAGTGGAAATCGTGTGGTTCCAGTTCGTTTCCAGATGGGCGTCTCCTATCGTCGAGCCTGCCCACACGACACCTTTATTGATTGACTTTGCACATTCTGTAATCTGCTGTGTTTGGTTGTGTCATTCACAACAGTAAAGTGTTATAATTTGACTCCTTCCATTGTCCGTTCATTTACGCCCCCTGTTGTGGGTCCGTGTCACTACACTTTCCCAACAACAGGATCTTGATCATTTCATTCAACCAAGATGTCTCCCTAGCCTCCCTAGCAGGAAGAATTCTACAACTTGAGTCTCACACTGAAGTTGTGAAGAAGTTAGTGAAGAGGACACTCATGACTTTATAGAGAGACATAGGAACATTCCATAATTTACATATTTACATGATTTACCTGTATTATTCATTCTACATGATTCATGTGTATGATTATTTTTCTTTATTTTTGTTGTAATATGTGATAAATAACTTATCACATGTCTGTTTATGTATCATGCCCTGATGTATCTGTATCAGCCCTTGTCCTTTGGACTCGGGCTGACACAGATACAATATATGTAGAAATGATTCTTGTACAAAAGCTTCAGATATCTGTCACTGAGATAGATGACTGGACTGCAGTTTTAAGCAGAAACAAGGTGATAATTGGTGAACTGAGGCTGATGAGGCATGCGCAGTGAAGGCAGGGCAGATTGATTTTTAAGGGGGACTGTTTGGTCTGTGACACTGGCAGAATGGAGCAGGAATATGCTGCATGGGGGGGGGGGGGGGGGGGCATGAGGACAGGACGAGCACTGTGGCTCCCCTTGCAGGATCTCAAATGACATCCAACCTATGACATGATCACTTCAACCAGGGCTCCCTGATGAACGCATAACTATAGTGGATGTGATTGCGTGTGATCATATGGACAGCACATTGCCGATGTGCACACCCACAGCTGTCATGAACGGTAATAGGCACCAGTCTGTGGTGGTTCACATACACCTTTCTTTCACTTGCTCTCCCTCAGCCTCTAGGAGATCAGCTGGCCAGTGGTCAGTGACACACACCCTTGTACACACCAGCAAGGCGATCACATGAATAGCTCACAGCTTTACCCTCACCAGGATGTGGGGCTCATGACCTGGCCACACTGTGTTCCACGCATGTCCTGGCTGTCAGTTAATGCTCCACATGATGGACGGACTGTGTGGATGTTGTCGTCGCATGTCACATGGCGTGACGCAGAGTGGGCTGTCGCGCTGTCCAGTCAGATGGTGCGCTGGCCACAGAACACAGCATCATATGGGGTTTATATGGGATCAATATAGGATTCATATGGGATGATGCTTTTGTGAGCTGATGGTGGGACCTGTCAGCAGGAAGGGATGTACAGCACAGGGTGCTGCATAGTTGGTGTCTGCCCAGTGCTGTGACATGCACCTGGAGCCATTCCACAGCTGAGTTTTTATTTTGATCTCTGCCCATGCTGTAGTATAACCAGCAGGAGACCACTGATGTGGTCAGTGAATTTGGTGGCACCGCACCTGACTTTATTGAATATTTTTCTTTTGTCTGTTTTTGTTTTTGCACTTTGTAGACGGTCCCTATGCTTCTGTTTTTCAGCCGCCTACTCGCTCAGATCAATGTTATTTTCCCAGCTCACAGGACGGCTCATATGGATACAAATAAGGTTGTAGCTCGTTGTCTACCTTCATCAATATTCATCAATATTTCTCTTAAGATTATTGAGCCATGAACTCCAAATCTGTGAATATCTTTCTAAGTTTTCTGGAGTCTCCAGGAGAGGTTTCTGTGCTCCCTGAGATTGACACCTGCATTACTGTTTGACAGGTGTACCGTCCCAGTCAAAATCCACATGAATGGCTAGTGAATGAATGATATTCACTAGCCATGTGACTCTCATTACTGACAATGATTCAATACGCACCTTGATACACTACCAGGGATACGATACCTGACAATACTGATGATATGATGCAATATGATTCACCCTTGTTCCAGATTTGATGCGATTTGACTTGTATTTGATGGCAATTCTTTTCCTCACAATATGATTTGATGTGATATGATTAGGGATGGGTATTGATAATATTTTATATATATCAATGCCATTATCGATTCCGCTTATCGGCCTGATTCTTTATCGATTCCCTTATCAATACCTCTTGTGAATTTTCTGTGTACTAAAAGTGGGCTTTACAGGTTTTCTATGTCAACAACATTTTACTGAGTCTTAATAAATAGTAAATAAATATGAAATTGGTCACTGGATCCTTGATCTCTGGACATAAATAAAAATCAATAAAATCTGTATATGGTCACTGGATCCTTGATGTACATGGTGGATCCTAGATCTCTGGACATAAATAGAAATAAACAAATCTGTAGTTGTTGTCAAAAGCAATTCCTTTCAGATATTAATGACTCAAATGCAACCCCATAGACTCTGAGCTGAGGTCTTCAGCCGGCTGCACATCTGGTTTTCGTTGGTTGTAGTTTATTGTTTGTATTATAACATTTGGAAAGAGATGTCATTTGATTTAAAACAGCGATTCACTCTGAAGTTATTAATTCCATTGGAAATCTGTGCGGCTATTTGGAGCTGTGCACTTAGTGCCACTAAACAGAGAATATTGTTATATTATTATTATATCATCATCATCATTATTATATTATTTCCTTTACCTGATGGACAAGTTCAGTTTATGCACCGGCCTGGTGCTCACACCAGTGGACCTGCCGCTTCTGAAAACCAGAGAAGACAGAAGAACCAGTGAACTGCAGCCTGCAATCAACGTAGAGAAATAATCATTTTCTTGATAAACGCCCTCAAAAACAACAACCGCTGCGGTGTCCCAAAGTGTCCATGGTGCATTCACTGTGCTTCAGAAAAAAATCTATGCAAGCAGGCAGCAACACAATTTCACCCGTCAATTGAATCGATGTACACTGAATGAATCGATGAAAAAAAATATGTGTTTTATGTTTTTGTGTGAATTTAGGTCCATTGTGTTAATTCAGTATCTCAGAATGAATGAAAAACTGTAAAGTCACACAAGTGAGGTTGTGCTGAAAAAAATGATACCAAACAAGGCAAAGTAAACTTTTTTAAGGTCAATTATGAAGGTAAAACCAAAAGTAGTCAAAAACAGCTAATTATACCCTGGATCCCAGAAGATTAATCTTGAGCTGCACCAAACTTTAATCATCTTTGGCACTTGCCAATAAATGTAACTGAACTTGGATGATGTATTTTTGAGATATCCTGCGACAAACAAAAAGCAAAAAATGACGATGAAAACATAACCTCCTCTACAGAGGTTATAATTGCACAGACCTTGACCTGATTATTCTTCTGGGCTCATGCACTTGAAGCACATCTCAAACGCATTTAGTGAGATATCGGAAGAGTGAGTAATCAGTTAAGGATGTCATTATTTACATTTGGTAGGAAATAACCAAAGCTCACATCGTGAGATTCAACATAGCATCATCACTGATTTGGGACCGGTGGTTGAAATAAACATTTCAAACAGGTTTGATAAATACTTTTTTTTCTTTTCGATTTCGTGCAGAGATATCCAGGCAAGTTAAAACAGAGACAAAAGGCTGCCTGGTGGAGGAAGTACATTTGATGGCTAAACAGTCTTTAACAGTCCTCTCTGATGATCACCGTAAAGTAAACTGCCATAGAATTTACAAAATAAAGAACAAAGACCTGAGATTTTTCAGCTCTCTGAGTTTGAGCTGTTTGACTAATGCAGTAATTGTCTCAGCTGATAACGACTTAGCATTGTGCTGTTGTCTCTCACGGCTTCCTTTGATACACTGTCAACCCACTCGATGACATTTTCCTCTGATTGCCTCTGCATGCGCTGCGTTCACTGACTGGAAAGTTAGCGTGCTCCAGACAACTTCACAGCTTCACTTACGTGTGGCTTTGATGTGCCACGTACTCGCTGTGAGGCGACGAGCTGACATGTTTTCAACACAACACTTTTGACAAACACTTAGTCAATAGCTCCCCAAAAACACTGCTCTCTGTCAGTGTCTCATCATGATAAAATTGTGTCACCCGTGACTCCAATTCGTTCATCAATGCATCTGCGTGAAATGTAAATGTTAATTTGCTTACAAATACCAACATTGTTATTTATTTATTTTTTTAAGGTGGTGGATGTTTGATATGCATCACATTGCAACAGACGTAATGTCAGATTAATTGAAAAGCCTAACAGCACTCATTAGAGGACATTCTTACACCAGCAGCCAACAGTACACAAGATTGTATCTTGACTGAGAGCCAGACTAAGTGTGTTGTTTCTGTCAGAGGACAAGGTGAATAAGTACTGTATTTTTGGACATAATGTGAAATAACTTTCAATATATTTATAGCTGCTACCGAGTTCACACTCACACCTATGGCCAATTTTTAAAGTTTCATTTCACCTAACCTGATCTTCGGAAGTGCCAGCTGAGCACCCAGAGGGAAGGCCACACAAACATGGGAGAACAGGCAAACCATCCAGAAAAAGACCACGTAGGAAGTGATCCCAGGATCTTCTTTCTGTGAGGCAACAGTGCTAACCATGAAGCAAATGTGCTGCCCTATCATGCAGGCCTGCATTTTGAATGGACTTTGCCGCGGGAACAGGCCCACTGATGGCACTGCCGAGACCTTCAATCAATGCTGACCCTGCACCCCAAGGCGCCAGACTGACCTCAGGATGCCCTGCCTGTTGCTCCAATGACTGGAGACACTGCCTGTGTTGGAAGCCTCATGTGTTGTGGAATTGGATGCACTAAGATTAAAGATCCAAAATGAACTGCTTTTTAATTTCAGTGAAAGACTGTTTTTTGTTGATCCTCTGTTTTTTTTTTTTTTTTCTATTTTCTGACTCTTCTGTCTGTTAAGAAATTCAGGTAAAATTTGTAAAAAACTTGCAACTGTTAGAATGGCTTAAGCAGTGGGTCACCCCTCTGGGTCTGGTCTGCTTGAGGTTTCTTCCTCATTATCATCAGAGGGAGTTTTTCCTTACCACTGTTACCTGTGTTCTTTCTCAAATGGGTTGGTAAGGTTAGACCTTACTCATGTGAAGCACCTTGAGGCAGCATTGTTGTGATTTGGCTCTATACAAATAAAATAAATTGAAATAAATTGAAATTGAAAAAAAGGTAGTGTAAGACATACTGACACTATCTCTCTTTGTGGAACAACTATAAAATGGTAGTTACATCCAGTTAGAGATAAAGCTACTCTAAAAACTTGGTCTTAGCATCAACTGGTCTTAGACTGAGCTCATGCATATTGGAAATGGCCTGTATCCTCCACTCTTCTATTTTTACAACACCACTGCAAACATATTTGTTCACCTTCAAATACCTTGTCTCAACATTCTCCAAAACAGGTGACCTAAAGTCAAAGATTGATTGGAAATGAGTACTGGAATCTGTAGTCATGCACTCACCATGCGGACATCAAGACAGCTCCAAAATTATAAAATTTCACATTTATAGTGCCTCATTGGTGTCAGTTCTCCTGTATGGATCTGAGACGTGGCTGCTAAACAACACTTTGTGTTGTGTGGGCCGCTGAAGAGGAGTTACTGCTGGCCCACCACCAGATGGCGCCCTGCCAGGATGGCAGCGTTTGGGCCTCTAGAGGGGGCACTGGCCTTTTTGGTGCCACCAGGTGTGCACCGTTAGGCTGTCATCAGCTGTTTTCCATCATTCATCACTTCATCCATAAAAGCCTGGGGGACACACCATAACTCTGCCGAGTTATCAGCTTACCAAACAGGTAAACTTAGCCTTTTGTGCCGTTCGCACATTCATTGTCACTGAAGTCTTTGCAGTTGTGATTATATACTTGCAGCTTGGAGCCGAGTTTGTGGGAAGTTTGGAGGAGTTGGCGTCTCCACTCCTCACTTCTTACTTACTAAGTATAACAATTGACACTGCACGTTTTCCAATTTTCCTCTGCACTCTGGGAGTATCTGGATTTATTCCTTCAGGAGGATTACTGAGTTTTTGCTGACTGTTTGCTGGGTGTTCACACACCCATCTAATCTGTTTTTGCTCCTGCCAGCAGTACCGGTCCGACAGCCTCGAGCGGTGGCCACCTGGGGGTACCAAGACTTGGCGGCTCTGGTGTGGTGGAGGCCTCCGGCTGGCGGTGGAACTCCATGGGTCCCGGCTCTTCTCTGGATAGGCGTCTCCTACCCTCGGGCCTGCCCATGTGTCACCATGATTATTAATTGGACTCAGCATATTTGGAATCTGTTTGCACCTTTTGCATAATAAATTGTTATTTATTGGTATTCCTATTGACCGCTCATTTACGCCCCCTAATGTGGGTCCGTGCATTCAGTTTCTCAACACTTTGGGGGCCAAGATAGGCAGTTCTGGCAACAGAGCCCCAGGAAGATTGATAGCATTCAATGGTTCCAACACACAATCATTGAAAAAAGTCAAAGAGGACCCAACAGCCAGGGTCTTGTTCACAAGAGAGGGATAGATGGAGCGTGAGATCGACGGACGGATCAGTGCAGCATCTGCAGTGATGCGGTCGCTGTATCGGACCATCGTGGTGAAGAGAGAGCTGAGCAGGGGGGCAAAGCTCTTGATTTACGAATCATTCTACGTTCCACCCTCACCTATGGTCATGAGATTTGGCTCATGACCGAAAGAACAAGATCGCGAGTACAAGCGGCCAAGATGAGTTTCATCCGCAGGGTGGCTGGGCGCTCCCTTAGAGATAGGGTGAGGAGCTCGGTCACTCGGGAGGAGCTCTGAGGTGCCGCTGCACCTCTCCTCTTGCAGCAATGCAAAGAGTCCAATGGTACCGCCACATCCTGCGCCTCCATCTTGAATATTTAACTACCTTTGAACCCTGTCAGGTTTGCTGGAGGAGTCCCCTGTAACTGCTGGCTGGATGTCCTAAGGTGGAACATCAGGACAAGTAACATCATGTTAGACCAATTTCAACAGCTTGCACAGGATAGAGCAACATGGAAGACTTTGGTAACCCAGTTAGCTTTACACACCATGTGGAAGAATGCTAAGAAGAAGGAGAAGATTGGTGAACAGTGTCAGAATTCCAGCACATCATTTGTAATTCCTCATTTGTAAAACTGCAAAATCAGTTATTGAGCTGTATCATGTCCAGCTGTGTATTATTCCCTCATTTCATCAATGAGTTGTCCAGTTATTTTTGGTCCCTTAAAAATGATACACCACACACAAAAGTGCTGTAATTCTGAGACAATTCATTTAACGTGAATGAATTAATACTTAGTTACAACTGTGTCGCTGAACGACGGTCCCCCAAAAATTGGTCCCCCCCAATGATGCGGGTTCACACGGATTAACCACCTCGTTTCTGCTTCAAACTGCACTCATCATCTATCTCAGCGACAGATACCCGAAGCTTTAGTACAACCATCATTTCCACATAATATTCAGCATTATTTTATCATAAAAGGTGGCGGAAGTGATCAGAACGCTGCGGCTAAATGAGCTGCTAGCTGATGCGTTCACTGCGCATCGGACATTTCAAAGCGTCACGGAATTTCTGTTGGGAAAGTGTAGGTACACGGACCCACAACAGGGGGCGCAAATGAACGGACAATGGATGAGGTCAAATAACAACACTTTACTGTTGTGAATGGGCACAACAAATACAATCAGATTACAACAATAGACAAAAGCCAAATCACAAAAGGTGTCGTTGTGGCAGGCTCGAAGATAGGAGACGTCTGTCCAAAGCAGAACCGGAACCACACAATTTCCTCCGCCACCAGACCCCGGGAATACTGGAGCCGCCAAGTCCCGAACTCCCAGGTGGCCACTGCCTCCGCGTGTCGGACCTGGTACTGCTGGCGAGGAACAAAAGAACAATTAAATGTGGGTGCGTCTGCACCCAGGAATCCGTACGGCAGGAAAACTACCTCCACCACTCGTTGGAAAAGGAGTCAGCTAAACAACTCACAAAAGTCACAAAAGATCACTGTTAACCAGTCAGCTGAGCACGTTACCTTCCAGGTAGAACGATATCTCGGCAAAGAGGTGGAGGCGTCGTCCTGCTGATATTCCCCTGCTGATCAGATGATGGGTAACAGCTGTTGCAGGTGATGCGTGACAGCTGTCACCCTGGCTGCTCCTGTGAGGCGACTGCGCCCTCTCCTGCCTGAAGCCCGCACTTCAGGCACGGCGCCCTCTGGTGGTGGGCCAGCAGTACCTCCTCTTCTGGCGGCCCACACAACAATTTCGCCTCGTTTCTGCTTAAAACTACCTCGTTTCTGCTTAAAACTGACTTTAGAATGATTTAAGAGGTTTTACCTTTATCATCTGATGGTTCTAATCCATAATCCATTTAACTGCTTTGGGTGAAGAGACTCCATCTCAGACGTGCTGCTGTGGTTCGAAACGACGCATGCAAAACGGGGACCGATTTTTAGGGGTGGACCATTCAGTCTGCGACACCGGCAGGCTGCACTATGAACTAATTTTCCTTATATGCTTTTATTTCAAATAGTTGCAAAAGACAGTTAAAACTGCACTGTCAATGCACGCACACACACACACACACACACACACACACACACACACACACACACACACACACACACACACACACACACACACACACACACAACACACACACACACACACACACACACACACACACACACACACTCATTGTGGGTTTAGTGAGAGAAAACACAAAATGATCAACATTATTTTACACGTAGTAAAAAATCAAGACACTTCTAAATCACTTTCTTGCATTCATTTGAATTTTGAACACTAACAGCGGCTTTGACATCTTTAGGTGTGCCTGTGTGTCTGTGTGTGTGTGTGTGTGTGTGTATGGGGGGCTTGCATACATATTCATCTGACACACTCGTGAGGTATGTGTCTCCATTGTGCGAGCTGATTAAAAAAGCTGAACAGAGAAAGGCAGGCCACGTGCTGTTTTGCAGTCAGTGGGGATGTACAGGGGAAAGGGTGTGTTTTTGAGTCACCGACCAACAGCAAAACACACACAAACACATTCTCCTGAGCGGTGACTCAGCCCGGAGTGTTGGGGGGGGGGGGGTTCTGACCTCTGCCTGGACAAAAGTAGCAAGCTGAAGCAGGTGAACAAAGTCTCAGACAAATCCAAAGCAGTCATGTTCTTCAGACGTGTCACCAGGAGTCCATTTATCTGCAGACGAGCCGGACCAAACCAACAATATGAATGAAGGCAAGTACGAATGATCTGAACTAGAAAAGCAGGCAGCATTTCTCTTTCAGGTGCTGCTATTTCTTTAAGTATCTTCATAACAAAAACGATTCCAAGGATTCAATATTTTACAATAAATAAATAAATCTTTATTGTCAGATAGGCGAAGCCTTTAAAACATCACAGAAGGTCTTCAGTGACATATTAAATTATCTGAAGGTGAGCAGATTTTTGACATCACCCCGACATTGAAAAAAAAAGCTACATTTTATATTTTATCTCGTCCCTGTGAAATACGCACACAGCTGTGTGTATGTCAGATATATTTTAAAAACTTTTGTGTTGTTGCATTTTAAAAATTATAACTTAATAAATTAAATGCGACTTGGTGATTAGCAGACCTAAAGCACATGAGCTGAACAGGCAGCTGTATTTTACAGTGTCGCCTCTTTGGCTTAGTTAAAAAAAATTGTGGAATCATTTATTTGACATTTTCTAAAGTGAATTAAGGGGTGTGGCTTATAATTGGCTATTTTTGGCTCATTTTCATCCTGGGGCCAGTGGGATGAGACATAAGGAGTTCATCTGGATACTTAGAACAATATGGAGATTAAGGACCTCGATCAAGGGCAGCATAGTGGTTTTGTGTTTCATTAGGTAATTGTACATGCGTATGACCCTCTGTTCCCAATGCTGCTTCTTTAACCTTTTGGCCACTGCCTCGATTTTATGCTACAGCTTCCTCTTAGGATCACTCAGTTGTTCCACTCAATCTGGAAAGTAAAACATTAAAAAAGGTCCATATTTATGTATTCATTAAAAATTTAAAACAGCAGGACTCAAACTACAACAGAAATGAACACAAATTACATCTCATTTATCTTAATTTTATTTGCTTACTTTTCCTGTAATGTCTTTCTCCCATGTGTCCACGCTTTGCACATATGAATAATATGCATACCAAACTGTCCTGGACCAAACACACTCTGTAAGCTGTGAAATACATATATTCTTTTAATAACTAACTTACTGCTCAACAGACAGCAGTGTGAAGGTCTGAATCAGACACCTGCCCTTTTCTACATACATATGTTACATACATATCATACATATATCACATATGTTTGTGCTTCATGCACACTAACTGTGTTTATTTCTTCCTATATCTCTATGGGTGTGTATATATGTCTGACCATGTTGGATGAATGTCAATCTTTTTTCTTAAAATAAATGCATTTGCATGTCTCTTTGTATCTCAATGTCAACCATGTCTGAACAAATGTACACTTTGTTAAAACTATGTAAGAGTAAGTACACCTCTTTGTACATCACACCTTCAAACACAGCCTCATATGACCATCCATGAAAAATCTACTTAAGCTCTACTTAAGCTTAAGCTACTTAAGTCAGTTCCATAAGTATTTGGACAGTGATGCTTTTTTTTTAAAATTTTTTTATTTTTTTTTGTAATGTCGTGACTACAAAACTACAATGGAGTTGAAATGAAACAATCAAATGTCCTTTTGGTGTCAATTGTCAGCTTTAATTCAAGGGGTTTAACAAAAATATCATCCTAACCATTTCGGAATTACATCCATTTGTATTCACTGCACAAAGTTATAGTTGTCTAACTTCTCATCAAAATATCAAATCTACAGTTACAAGATAAAAATGACAAAATGCACAAAAGTTCAATAAAATATAAGGACTTGATTTAGATTATTTAGCTTGACCTTATTTAAAGAAATCTTAAGTAAATTTTCACACAAAACTTGCACGATGCACAGTTTCTTCAATGTTATACAGCTTCACAGTGGAGCAGAGAAGGATTTTTTTTAAAAGGTTGGAAATTTCAGACAGTTTGCAGAAGGCATATGGGAGACAAACATCAGTGTGGCCCATTTTCATGTATGAAAGTCTGAGTAGTGACATTCATGTCTCTCTGTGCTTGGCCTTTGAGGTTGAGAAAAGTTTATGGAGTCATGGGGTCATTGGAGAGAGGCATGTGGGTAATGGTAATTTTTGTTTTACTGTGTGGTTGTGAGAGGATGCTAACCAGTGACCTAATGTGAGAACTGTAAGTCTTTGAGGTTCTTCACAGGATCCTTGCATATCATTGGAATAACTTTTGCTGGAATGATTGGTAACTTGGTGAATGAGTGGTGAAGGCAAACTCAGATGAGATGCTTTGTGAAGGAATTTCAGCTTCATCACTTTGGCCATGTGGCACACCTCTTTGGGCCTGCAGGTGCCTCAGCGTTGAGGACCCTAGCAACTGGAAAAGGCCAAGAGGATCCTCAAGTATCACCTGCCTGTGAAAGATAAACGGCTACTTTTGGGAGGTGGTGTGGCAACATGTGGCACCAGAGTGAGCTCCTAAACCTGACCTGACACTGTGTATATATCTGTAAAAGTACCAACAGATCTAACATTACATGACTATGCTAAACAATTTGAACAGTTATTGTGAGCACTACTGATTAGTTTTATGGGGTTCGCATTTCATTTTGATGTCAAAATCCAGTTATTGTGCAATGTGAAACTTTTAAGCTAACACAGCTTTCCTCTGATATGTTTCAAGGCAGCCCATCTGTTAAATCACAGGAAATCCCTTCAGCACGTGAACAAGTCAGCAGAGGAAATAACATCCACACTGACCTTGTCACCAGTAAGTGGAAAGTAAATGTGAGTTTTGATTAGTAGTTAGATTATGAAAATATGCACAAGTGCTGGTTTTATTTCTCAGCTAACTATACATGTATATGGCAAAATAGTAATGACTATAACAAAAACAACAAATTGGATGAATGACCTTGGAAATACAGCAGGTAAAATAAGGATTTAACACGTCATTTTTCTTAGTAAATATATTTCTAAAGGTGCTACTGACATGAAAGTTTCACCAGATGTGAGTAACAGCCCCGTAATGCACACATACAAAAAAAACAACAAAAAAAACAAAACAAAAACAAGCACAATTAAGTACAGAAATTAAGTTATGTGTAACAATGTGAAATGACACAGGAAACGAGTATTGACCACATGAAGAAAGGGAGGTGCA
This sequence comes from Thalassophryne amazonica, assembly GCF_902500255.1. NCBI lineage: Eukaryota > Metazoa > Chordata > Actinopteri > Batrachoidiformes > Batrachoididae > Thalassophryne > Thalassophryne amazonica. Next base: position 37,961,313 of record NC_047110.1, on the reverse strand, counting down.
AAAAGACATGAAAGACATGGAAAGCCAAGATACCTGCTGTAATCTATCAATAATTAGAAAGCAATCCTGCTCCTTGTCTGTGCAAAGTAATATCAGCTGGTTCCAACCTAACAGATGGCTTATAAAAAGGTGTCTTATTAACATAGTAGCACACAAGAAACATCTCATGATGAGTAAACGCAAAGAGCTCTCTCAAGAACTTTGCAACCTTATTGTTGCAAAACATACTGATGGCATTGGTTACAGAAGGATTTCTAAACTTCTGAATGTTCCAGTGAGCACTGCTGGGGCCATAATCAGGAAGTGGAAAGAACATCATTTCACCATAAATGGGGTACGACCAGGTGCTTATCGCAAGATTTCAAATGTTGTAACAGCATTTTCTGTGTGACGCAGCGATGTTCAGCAGCACTTCGGGGTTGTGTGTCCTTTGATTTGAGTTGATTTATTTGTCAATAACATTGTAAGTCCCTTCTGCTGTTTTTTTTTTTTTTCACTCCAGACATTTAGCAGAAAGATTTCCCTGGTTTAAAGACACACATGTGCGCTGTTGAAGCTGGAACTGAGCAGTGTGTCATTTAATGAAACCATGTTGTCATATTTCCTCAGTGACTGTGCATCCCTCACGAGCTTATCGAAGAGAGAGAGAGAGAGAGAGAGAGAGAGAGAGAGAGAGAGAGAGAGAGAGAGAGAGAGAGAGAGAGAGAGAGAGCTTGACAGACAGAAAGAGCGAGAGAGAGAGAGAGAGACAGAGAGAGAGCTCTCCAGATAAAAACAGATTAAACACAACACAGTGCCATATGCTCTGCTACTCCAGAACTGTGCACCTCCATAAGAAACAAAAAACATACATTAAATGCATAATTCCAGAAGTCCTGATGTCCGCAGCACCTGCGGCCATGCTGGCAGCAGCTCAGGTAGTTCCAGAATCAGTTGTTCCTCTCTGATCATCTCTGCTGTTGTGGTGTGCTGTCCTGCAGCTCACCCAGCTGTCCCTCCCCCACCACCACCCCTCCCACAGTTTTTTCATGAATCTCATGAATGTCAGGAGTCACAGTGAGTTAATTCAGATGGTTGCATGACATGGTTCTGGGTGCACACTGGGAGGAGCATTGTCACTTCGCTAACTTTGAAAAATTCAAAATCTGACAGCGCCCTGTGAGTGAAGCAAGGGAAAAGTGCCTTCCAGCATATGTTGTGTGAAATGAAGTGATTTCCCTCACAGTCGCTGTTCGCAGGCTGTCGCAGCCTAGTGAGATAGGACGCTAATACCTCTCAGACCCAGTCTAGTATTCTTAAAAATCAGGCAAATGTATACGTAGCTGCATAAGCTCTGGTAAATGCGGGCGTGTTCGGGCTTCATTTGCCCTGCATTGTGTCACCCATGCTCCACCTCTCTACCCATATATGGTCTGGCATTGCAAACACACACACACACACACACACACACACACACACACACACACACACACACACACACACACACACACACACACACACACACACACACACACACACACACACACACACACACACACACACACACACACCTATAGCGCTATATGATTTTACTGGGACTCTGCTCTTCACCTCATTTGCCTTTTTGTTCATCCATCTTTGTGATCACTGGACTCTATATGTATATTGTTGCTTTGCTGCAACATTTCTGATTTTATTATTTTACTTTGAATTTTAATAATATCTGGGTAAAAGCAAGGCTTAAAAGGTTAATCCCTAAATGATATTAAACGCTTTAATTGAAGCTGCTTTATTTAAATCCAGAAGCAGACCGGTGTTCTGTCGAGATGAGGTTCCTCGCGTAACTGCACTTGTGCACTGAAAAAATTACTTGACGAAGTTCGCAAATAAATGTATAAATTGTTCATCCGAATGTAGTAATGTATAAAATCTACTCACTATAAAACAATAAGTATTTTTAACCTGGAGTTAGCTTATTTCGACAGGCAAAATATACATATACATACATTTATGCTCCTAACGTAAAATACAGAAAATGTTTTACTTACTAGGCTAAAAATACACTGAATACAATTAATAAAAAAAAAAAAAAAAACTTTGACGGAAAAAAACAAAAAACAAAATGCGCATGTGCAGTTGCACGTCGAGTGAGTTGCATCATCTGCACATGTGCAGTTGCGCGAAGAACCTCATCCCGACGGGTGACGTCTTCAAGTACGGGGTAGAGCGATGTGCGCATGCGCAGTAGCGCGGCACACCTCATCTCCACGTTCACCTCATCTCGACGGGACACCGGTCCAGAATTTTGATATTATTGAATAATCTTTACCCTCCAGAAATTGTATCATTACACCTGCAAAACATGATGTTATATTATCTGGTATACACTCACCGGCCACTTTATTAGGTAGACCTTGTTGGACCCCTTTTTTCATAACATACGTTAATTCTTCATGGCATAGACTCAACAAGGTGTTGGAAACATTCCTCATAGATGTTGGTCCATACTGACATGACAGCATCATCCAGTCGCCCATTCAACAAGTCTTCATCTAACCTCTGACATCAACCATGCATTTTTCCCACACAACTGCTGCTCACTGATTATCTTTTTCAGATAATTCTCTGTAAACCTTAGAGATGGTTGTGTGTGAAAATCCCAGTAGATCAGCAGTTTCTGAAATACTCAGACCAACCTGTCTGTCACCAACTACCATGTCACATTCAGAGTCACTTAAATCTCCTTTCTTCCCTATTCTGATGCTCTGTTTGAACTTCAAGTTGTCTTCACCAGATCCAGAGGCCGAAATGCGCTGAGTTGCTGCCATGTGATTGGCTCATTAGCTATTTGTGTTAACAATAAATTGAACAGGTGTATCTAATAAAGTGGCCAGTAAGTGTAATTTCAATATACAGTTGTATGTAAACGTTTGGGCACCCCTGATGATTTCCATGATTTTCCTTTATAAATCATTGGTTGTTTGGATCAGCAATTTCAGTTAAATATATCATATACCAGACAAACACAGTGATATTTGAGAAGTGAAATGAAATTTATAGGATTTACAGAAAGTGTGCAATAATTCTTAAAACAAAATTAGGCAGGTGCATACATTTGGGTACCCCAACAGAAAAAAAAAATCAATATTTAGTAGATCCCTCTTTTGCTGAAATAACAGCCTCTAAACACTTCCTATAGCTTCCAATGAGAGTCTGGATTGTGGTTGAAGGTATTTTGTACCGTTTTTCTTTACAAAACATCTCAGGTTTGTTGGTTTCCGAGGATGGACAGCCCGCTTAAAATCACACCACAGATTTTCAATAATATTTAGGTCCGGGGACTGAGATGGCCATTCCAGAATGTTGTACTTGTTCCTCTGCATGAATGCCTTAATAGATTTTGAGCAGTGTTTAGGGTCGTTGTCTTGTTGAAAGACGTAGCCCCGGCACAACTTCAACTTTATCACTGATTCTTGAACATTGTTCTCAAGAATCTGCTGATATTGACTGGAATCACCCTCAACTTTAACAAGATACCCAGTACCTGCACTGCCCACAAAGCCACACAGCATGATGGAAAAACCTCCAAATTTTACTGGAGGTAGCAAGTGTTTTTCTTGGAATGCTGTGTTCTTTTTCATGCATACCACCCCTTATGTTCAAATAACTCAATTTTAGTTTCATCAGTCCACAGCCCCTTATTCCAAAATGAAGGTGGCTTGTCCAAATGTGCTTTAGCATACCTCAAGTGACTCTGTTTGTGGCGTGTACACAGGGCTTCCTCTGCATTACAGCATCATACAGCATCTCTTTGTGCAAAGTGCGCTGTATAGTTGAACGATGCACAGAGACACTATCTGCAGCAAGATCATGTTGTAGATCTTTGTCGCAAGTCTGTGGGTTGACTATGACTGTTCTCACCATCCTTCACTTCAGCATATCTGAGATTTTTCTCGGCCTGTCACTTCGGGCCTTAACTAGTACTGTGCCTGCAGTCTTCCATTTTCTCACTATGTTCCTCACAGGGGAAACTGACAGCTGAAATCTCTGAGATAGGTTTTTGTATCCTTCCCCTAAACCATGATGTTGAACAATCTTTGTTTTCAGGTCATTTGAGAGTTGTTTAGAGGCTCCCATGTTGCCACTCATTAGAAGAGATGCAAATGGCCATCTTAAATACCCTTTCTCATGACTGGATTCACCTGTGTAAGGAGGTCAAGGGTCAGTGAGCTTACCAAACCAAATGTGTGTTCCAGTAATTAGTGCTAAATGTATTCAAATCAATAAAATGACGAGGGTGCCCAAATTTATGCACCTGCCTAATTTTGTTCAATTATTGCACACTTTCTGTAAATACTAGAAACTTAATTTCACTTCTCAAATATCAGTGTGTTTGTCTGCTATATGATATATTTAACTGAAATTTCTGATCCAGACAACCAATGATTTATAAAGGAAAATCATGAAAATTATCAGGGTGCCCAAAAGTTGTATTTTGCATACATCTGTATGTGGGTCTGGGGGTTGAAAAAGTTCAAAATGTGCCTAATCATTTGAACACACGAAGACACGTGCAGTAATGATACAACAAATTCTTTCTGTCTGTTATCCAGCTCAGCCTCAGCTTGATGTTGATCCTGCCACACAGGCCTCACCAGAGGCTGCAGGACTCACCAAACCCGGCTGCTGTGCCTCGCCGCACCTCACTGTGCTAGATCTAGCACTGCAGCCCGTCTCCTCCGGTGTGAAACAGCAGCGGCACTCCAGCATGCCTGTGCCCAGTGGAGTGATGGGGCGGAGTAAGAGGAGCGGCTTGGTCAGCTCCCACCGCCCTCCTGCTACAACCAGCGGTAAGCTCCGGCATGGCGGCTCTCATCCATGAGCCCACACTGTCAGTACAGGAAAATCAAAGGCGTTTGAAATGCATCAAATGAATGATTATCCTGTTGTCATCAGTGACAATCTGTCTTTGTGCACAAAGGCGCTGTAAAAAGTTTCTCTTGAAGACTTTCACACTGCACTTTCGATCAGTTTCATCAAAGCCTTTCTTGTTTATCATTGTGTTCATGTTGTTATCGCTGTGAAGTTCTGCATTAAATCAACACAGGAACCTCACATAATGCTCCTTTTTCATCTACACATAGACATTAGCATAAGTTATGTGCAGAAGAAAGTATAATTCAGGCAGCTGAGGAGGAGAACGCTGGACCTCACTCCCCAGGGAATTCTGCTGTCGCCTTTTCATTTACTTTCTTGAGTAAACAGGATAAAACAGCTCGATTTGCATGAACTCACTCACTATCTGCTCCTCGTGACTGTGAAAACAGCGGCTGAGTAACAGCGTGACGGTTTGGACTGCGAGAGCAGCACTAAAACACACCGGCGGGGTTAATGTATGCAATTTCATATGCCGCTAATTTGGAAAGGAGAGCAATTATCTTTTGACAGCTTCTACCGAGTTGTTGTTCATCACCGGGAGCCTCTGCAGTCTTTTTTTCTTTCTTTTTTCCCCTGAGGACTGAACAAAGCCCTGTGATTAAATAAACACAATCACACTGGATCACTACAGCAGATGACTTTCACTTGTAACTTGTTCATGGCACAACAAACAAACACGTTTGAGATTAATTTGGGGTTAATCGAATCATTAATCCCTATTATTAAGAACACATAGAAGCTTTTTTGTTTGTTTGGTTGTTTTAAACTGACTCTGGATCATCACATATATGTTTTAAAATCTGTTTCTCCACAGATTTATGTGTTCACCTGGTGCTGGTGTGTCTGTGGTGTCAGTGCTCCGTCCTCCTCCGAGGCCTGTTGGAGGGCTGCTCCTCCTGTTTAAATGCCCTCTGCACCTGCTGCTGTAACTGCTGCACCCGCTGCTGTTCTGCCATCCAGGATGCGCATGTGGAGCCTCTCAACTGCCACGCCCACTGTCACTCTGTCATGTTCGAGTCCTGCTGTGAGCCTACTGAGTGTCTGGAGTTTTGTTTGGAGTGCTGCAATATTTGCCATCATAGCTAATGAGGAGCAGATTCAATAAGAAGTTGGGTGGACATAGTATGGTCAGGTCAGGTCTCGTAGCGTGTAATGGTGCACTGTGTGCTCACATCCACCATATTATAGAATCACCTTGGGTCCTAGATGGCAAGCAGCCAGGCTGACAACTGGTGTATCCCCACCGTTCCAAATAACCATGTACAGTATTTTTCTGAATATATATTCCACCTGAAAATGTGTCTTATCTGTTCAAAAATGTCATGAAGAGAAAAAAGACATACAGTATATACGTTTGTTTCATGCAACAAGAAGAAAATCAAATTTAATTGCACCTTATTTGTTTATGATGTAAATACCATGTCAGCAAGCAGAAGCTAACACACTAATTAATGCTATTGCATGAGGCACAAAGAACGCAGAGTAAATTGTTTCTTGTCACCACTGAACAGAGAAAAACATTAGAAGTGCCTGGATGCACAAAACACTTCAATGCGAGGCTAAATATGTGCACATTTACCTCACTAAATGTACATAGCCTTTTTAAAATGACCAATTATTATAGTATTAGTCTTACCTTAGCCCAGTGGTGTCCAAAGGACTTTTCAATTCAATACTTTATTGTCATTGCCATAATAACAGTTATAAATGACACGAAATTTCGATGGAGCCTCAAACAACAGCATAGTAGCTTATTCATGACATAATAACTTATTCGTGGGTATGAATATGTTTGTAAACTTTCATTATTAAGTAAGGCACAGAGAGACAGCTCAGCATCTTAGTGCACAGTAGAACAGAGTAAAGTGCATATATATAACGGGGGGGGGGGGGGGGGGGGTCCCAGTAAACAGGGATGTTGGGGAGTGTCGAGTGGCTGCTGCAGCAATGCAAAAACCAATTCACAGTTATTGTAATGGTGGGATGTGACATTTAGTGATGGCGGGTGATGACAGAGAAGGAAGGGAAGGGAGAGACTGCAGGTGTAGCAGCCTCACGGCCTGGGAATACAGACTGCGGGCCATTCTAGAGGTTCTAGCACGTGTGGACCTGTATCTTCTCCCTGAAGGTAACAGGTGGAATAGGTCATGTGCAGGATGGTAACTGTCCTGAAGGATGTTGTACACTCGTCTAAGGCAGCGGCTGGTGTAGAGTGTCCTGATCTCTGGAATGGTAGTCCCGATGATCTTCCCCGCTGTCCTCACCACTCGCTGGAGAGCCTGCCGGTCAGCCTTAGTGCAGCTGGAGAACCACACTAAGAATCCGTAGGTTAGCACACTGCTGATAGCACAGTTGTAGAAGTTAATCATTAGCTGCTGAGGAATTTTGGCACATTTTAGTTTCCTCAGAAAGAAGAGGCGTTGTTGGGCCTTTCCTACAACTGCAGCTGTGTTACTGTCCCAGGACAGATCCTCTGTCACCGTCACGCCTAGGAATTTGAATTTGGAGACCCTTTCCACAGTTTCACCGCCGATGGAGAGTGGAGAGTAAGTGCGTTGACCTTTTTTGCGAAAATCCACAATTATTTCTTTAGTTTTCTTAATGTTCAAAACCAGGTTATGATTGTCACACCATGATGCCAGTTGTTACACCTCATCTCTATATGCTGCCTCATTGTTGTTGTTTTGTTTTGGTCATCACTATGAGGCAACTCAGGAGAAGAAAACGGGGAACCATCTAGGCCGTATACAGTAAGGATGGGACTCTGTTGAGTTCAACTAAGGAGGTAATCCAGTGCTGGAAGGAGCACTTTGAGGAACTCCTGCATCAGATGAGAGCGCCCTCTGTAGTAGAGACAGAGCTGGAAGCTGATGTGGGATAATCATGAATTTTTCTGCTGGAAGTCACTGAGGTAGTCACACAGCTTCACAGTGGCAAATCCCCGGGGGTTGATGAGATCCATCGAGAAATGACAAAGGCTCTGGGTGTGGAGGGACTGTCTTGGATGAGATGTCTCTTCAACATTGTGTGGAGGTCTGGGACAATGACAAAGGAATGGCAAACTGGGGTGTTGGTTTCCATGTTTTAAAAAAGAGACCAGAGAGTGTGTGTGCCAATTACAGGGGCATCACACTACTCAGCCTCCTTGGTAAAGTCTACTCCAGGCTGATGGAAAGGAGGGTTCGGCTGATAGTCGAAACCTCAGATTGAAGAGGAACAATGCGGGTTTCGTCTTGGCCGTGGAACAACCGACCAGCTCTTCACTCTCACAAAGATCCTGGAGGATGCCTGGGAGTACACCCATCCAGTTTGCATGCATTTTGTGGACTTGGAGAAGGCGTATGATCGGGTACCCTGGGGGATACTGTCGGAGGTGCTGCGTGAGTATGGAGTGAGAAGGTCCCTTCTCAGGGCCATCCAGTCTCTGTACACACAAAGGGAGAGCTGTGTTTGGGTTCTTAGTAGTATGTTGGACTTGTTTCCGGTGGGGGTTGGCCTCCGCCAGGGCTGCGCCTTGTCATCAATCTTGTTTGTGATATTCATGGACAGGATATCAAGGCATACTTGGGCAGAGGAGGGTCTTGTTTACGAGCGAGGGGACAATGGAGCATGAGATTGGTGAATTTGCCATTGACAGTGCAAAAGTAAAGGAAAGGAATCAAGTTTTTGACTTTCATGTCATGGTACTTCAATTACAACCCTAAATCACAAAAAGTTGAGATGATATGGAAAATGAAGAAAAAAACATGCAGTGATTTTTACATTTATTTAGACTTCTATTTCATTACCGATGGTATGAAGCCAAGATATGTATTTCATGTTTTATTTGATCAACTTAGTTACATTTCTTAATATACATCCATTCCTGCATTTCAGGCCTGCAAGACATTCTGAAAGAAGTTGGAAAGCTAAAGCATTTATTACTTTGTAATGTTGCTATTCCTTATCACAACACTTAAAAGACATTTTGCCATTGAGGATACCAAGTGATGAAACCTGTCAGGTGTTATTTTGTCCCATCCTTCAACATACAAGGTGTGCAGCAGCAATACAGGTCATCATTGTTACATTTTTCATTTCAGAATTCTCTACACATTTCCTACAGGGGACAGGTCAGGACTGCAGGCAAGCCATTCTAGTAACTGTACCCTCTGCTTCCAAAGCCACACCATTGTAATGTTTACAGAATGTGGTTTTGTGTTGTCTTAAGGAATGCATGGATGTCTCTGAAAAAAATGTCATCTTGAAGGCAGTATATGTTGCTCTGAAATCTGTGTACTTTTCTACATTAATGCTGCCATCACAGAAGTGTAAATTACCTTTGCTAAAGGTATTGATGCAGCACCATACCATGACAGACCCTGGCTTTTGGACTTGTTACGGACAAGAGTTTGGATTGCCCTTTTTGTCTGTGGTCCACAGCACACAGTATTCACTTAGTCCAAAAAAGATCTAGAATACTGATTCATTTGACCACCATCTGTGTGATGGTCCAATCCAGATGTCTCAGATTCCAGAGAAGTTGATGTTACTTCTGGACAAGATTAACATAAGGCTTATTTTTTCTAAAGTTTTAAGTGGGATTTATGAATCTTCAGATTTCAAAACACAGGAACAGATGTTATTCAATCTTTTGTGCAAGCATTACAATAGAGCTGATGGTAAACTAACACTGAAGTTATTGGTTTTGGCTGGGTGACAGAAGGGGTTATCAAATGGGCATCTTCCTTCTTCAGCTTTTCATTGACAATGCTTCCAGATGGCATGACACCGGATTCCAGTTTCCTGCACCATCCTAGCCTGATACTTTTGGAAGCCAGCAGGGATCTTTCATCCACAGGCTGCTTCTCTGTATCTGATGGAGCTATAATGGTTACCTACAAACTCTGACAACAAACTCCCAGATTCCTGAGCAACGCGGTGGTGGATATTGCCACAAGGCCTCTGCACCCCGCTTATACAGAGTGAACTTGAGCACCCAAGCCATGATGTTTTGCCTCAGTGGTCAACTCAGTATAAGATAGGTGTTTTCTCCCATCAACTGAGTCCTCCCAGGGTAAAGTGTGCTCAGTGATGAAGATGTTTCTGTGATTGGGGGCGAGAGTATCAGGTCAGGTCTTAGGGTTGTGGTAACTTGGAAGGGAAGACAAACTGTTGGCCAGTATTGACCAACATCTTCCAGTTGCTGGCCAAATGTAGCTGGTCTCACTCTGATGGTCTGGCGTTACTCTTGCAAACCATAGTCCCCTTTACAGTCAAAGGACATTTTCTCTAAAGGGTTGACTGTTGCCAGTTTGGAGAGTTTGCTACAGCTGCCTATTTTCTAAGGTGGATATGAGGTTCTTTAGGACCTGATTGTGACACCATCCTTGGGTGAGGCTAACTTTACACTCTATAAGTATGTGTTTGAGGGAGGCTGGCATGTGGCAGAGGGCACATAGTGGCTCTTCACCCACCAACTGATGCAGGAAGGGCATTGTAGGTAGTTCTATTGGTAATCCTTGTTTTCATGGCCCACACATCCCTCCAGCTGCTGTACCTTCCTTCTACACTATCCCATTGTATCCACTCTCCATGTTTCCCGAGGGAGACCGCCTTAGCCCACTTTGTGGCCTGCTTTTAACTGCGCACTTCCTCTATTACCATTCTCTTCCTTTGTAGTACAGAGGCCTTACTCCAAACTGGGTGGCAAGCTGTAAACCCCAAACATCCTCTTGCTTTTATATTTTCCACAATATCAACTTGTATAAGTGCTGCTGCTGCCTCAACTACTACTCTGGCTCTGTCTCTATTTGCACCCAGCTGCCAATGTTGATGCACTAAAAATAAATAAATAAATAAAATAACTTGCTCAAAACAATTATGTAAAGTATTTCCACCCAAGTAAAGTTAATATAGCCAAAACCAATTTTGCTGAGTGACCTAAGTGTAAATTTGTTGGGCCAACATGATGAATTTGCATTACTGTTACTCAATTACCATGGTTTACGCCAACTAGATTTGAAAGCGTAAATGTAGACCCAAGTGTAAATTTCTTCAGTCAACATGATAAATTTGTGTTACTGTTGCCCAGTTACCATGGTTTAGGCCAACTAGATTTGAAAAGGTAAATGCAGACCTAAATGTAAATTTGTTGGGTCATCATGATGAATTTACATTTCTGTTACTCAATTACCATGGTTTAGGCCAACTAGATTTGTAAGGGTAAATGTAACAGACCCAACAAATTTACGTTTAGGTCACTCAGCAAAATTGTGTCTGGCTATTTTAACGCATTTTACTTTGGTGGAAATACTTTCCATAATTTTGTTATGTTCACTGAGCACTTTAAATTTTAAGTTGTTGCATGTTATGTTAAAGCTGCATGATTTGAATGTGTTCACCCATAAAACTTGATTCTATATCACAGAAGCTACACATTAGACTTACATTCATGTAACATAAAAACCAACATGGGTGTTGTTGGTTTTTTTTTGAGTGTGCGTTACTAATCTCTATATGTTGTTTGACTGCAGCGACTCTCTGGCGCGCAAGGGATTATGGGATACGTCAACAGGGCGAATGTTAGTCTTCTATTTATTTTGACACCGGTTATATCAGACGGTTATCTAATTACAACTTGGCTTTTTTTTTTTTTGAAAATGCCTTTTTTACAAATAAAAAAATGGCATATTTTACAAAAGCACATTTATCTGTAAACACAGGCACACGACACACCTCACATTAATGTATTGGTTTACATAGAATGAATCATCCAATCAGTGTGAGCAGATGCACATTTTACCCAGAATGCCATCTGTCTGTGTTTGTTACAAAACTTCAGAATTAGTGCATTATTCAACATTAAAAGATATACGTATGTTATAACTTTGCACAAATGACAGAAGTGACATTAATGGAGTTATTCTATCAGTATTAATTTTATTTATACACCAAACCATAACTCAGCACTGCTTTTTTTTCCAAGACCTCCGCCTGATGGCAGTGCTGTGATTCTGTAGAGAGCTGAGCTTTGCGGCTCCTCTCAGTTGCTTCTGTGCAGGAAGCCAGGATGCTCAAAGACAGAAGTGCTGACTCGTTGTTTGGGTCTGTTGTTGCTTTTGATGCTTCCAAAAGTGATTGTGGTATTAAAACTCAAAATCAGCTTGTTAGTAGTTGTAAGTGTACCAGAGGCAATAATGGAATTTATCGGTTACCAGTTATCTGTAACTTCCGATACATTTTTGGGTGGTTTATTGTTTTAACTTTATCGAAGATAACTTTTCAATTATCTGATGATCTGTTATCGAAGTTAATTTTTTTGGTTATCTGTGCCCACCACTGCTACTCACTATCAAATCAGCATCACCTGGAGTCCCGTATCAACGTGCAGTGATGACAAAGATTTTCTCGAGTAATCCCCTGCCCATGTGTTTATATCAGTTATACAGTTACAATGGCAGTTCTTGATGCAGTGCTGTTAGAGGGATCAGAGATGACAGGTGTTCAGCTTAAGCTTGTATCGTTGCCCTTTATGCACTAAATATAAAAATATTTAATGATATTAAATGATATTATGCACTGTAAATCTCTTCTTGTACTTCTTTGAGGAACAGAAATGTTCTTATTCTCCACATAAAATAAGCATGTGCACAAAATCATCACTAGATTCATGACATGTGTACCAGCCAGTTTTGTTCTCATCACTGTATGAATGTCATCTATTTGGTGTTTCATGAAGAAAGTCCACATTAGAGGTCTCCAACTGGTTCAAAATGTTGCTGCCATGGTTTTAACAAGAAGCAGAAAGTTTGACCACATTATGCATATTTTGGTGTCTCTTCACTGGCTTCCTGTCTGTGTAAGGTCGGATTTCAAGGTTCTGTTACTAACCTATAAAATTATTCATGGACTGGCACCTACTTAGCTGACCTAATTACACCCTACATACCGTCCTGGGCTCTGCATTCTCAGGGTGCAGGACTACTTTGGGTCTCTAGGGTGAATTAAAAAGTGTGCATTTCACAAAGCCTCTTGTCATGCACCTGTTTTGTGGAATGATCTCCCTGTGGATATAAAACAGTCAGATTCTGTAGAGACATTCAAGTCCAGACATAAGATGCTTCTATTTTTCCCTCTCGTATGGTTAGCACACTGGTATGGTACGGAACTATGCTTCCTATTCCTTTAACTCATCTTATGAGCAACAGAACAGGTCTCAGCGTCACTTCATCTAAATTCAATCAATCAACTTCAATCAACTTTTTTTTTATATAGCGCCAAATCACGACAAACAGTTGCCCCAAGGCGCTTTATATTGTAAGGCAAGGCCATACAATAATTATGAAAAACCCCAACGGTCAAAAGGACCCCCTGTGAGCAAGCACTTGGCAACAGTGGGAAGGAAAAACTCCCTCTTAACAGGAAGAAACCTCCAGCAGAACCAGGCTCAGGGAGGGGCAGTCTTCTGCTGAGACTGGTTGGGGCTGAGGGAAAGAACCAGGAAAAAGACATGCTGTGGAGGGGGGCAGAGATCGATCACTAATGATTAAATGCGGAGTGATGCATACAGAGCAAAAAGAGAAAGAAACAGTGCATCATGGGAACCCCCCCACAGTCTACGTCTAAAGCAGCATAACCAAGGGATAGTCCAGGGTCACCCGATCCAGCCCTAACTATAAGCCTTAGCGAAAAGGAAAGTTTTAAGCCTAATCTTAAAAGTAGAGAGGGTATCTGTCTCCCTGATCTGAATTGGGAGCTGGTTCCACAGGAGAGGAGCCTGAAAGCTGAAGGCTCTGCCTCCCATTCTACTCTTACAAACCCTAGGAACTACAAGTAAGCCTGCAGTCTGAGAGCGAAGCGCTCTATTGGGGTGATATGGTACTACGAGGTCCCTAAGATAAGATGGGACCTGATTATTCAAAACCTTATAAGTAAGAAGAAGAATTTTAAATTCTATTCTAGAATTAACAGGAAGCCAATGAAGAGAGGCCAACACGGGTGAGATATGCTCTCTCCTGCTAGTCCCCGTCAGTACTCTAGCTGCAGCATTTTGAATTAACTGAAGGCTTTTTAGGGAACTTTTAGGACAACCTGATAATAAAGAATTACAATAGTCCAGCCTAGAGGAAATAAATGCATGAATTAGTTTTTCAGCATCACTCTGAGACAAGACCTTTCTGATTTTAGAGATATTGCGTAAATGCAAAAAGGCAGTCCTACATATTTGTTTAATATGCGCTTTGAATGACATATCCTGATCAAAAATGACTCCAAGATTTCTCACAGTATTACTAGAGGTCAGGGAAATGCCATCCAGAGTAAAGATCTGGTTAGACACCATGCTTCTAAGATTTGTGGGGCCAAGTACAATAACTTCAGTTTTATCTGAGTTTAAAAGCAGGAAATTAGAGGTCATCCATGTCTTTATGTCTGTAAGACAATCCTGCAGTTTAGCTAATTGGTGTGTGACCTCTGGCTTCATGGATACATAAAGCTGGGTATCATCTGCGTAACAATGAAAATTTAAGCAATACCGTCTAATAATACTGCCTAAGGGAAGCATGTATAAGTGAATAAAATTGGTCCTAGCACAGAACCTTGTGGAACTCCATAATTAACTTTAGTCTGTGAAGAAGATTCCCCATTTACATGAACAAACTGTAATCTATTAGACAAATATGATTCAAACCACCGCAGCGCAGTGCCTTTAATACCTATGACATGCTCTAATCTCTGTAATAAAATTTTATGGTCAACAGTATCAAAAGCAGCACTGAGGTCCAACAGAACAAGCACAGAGTGTCCGAAGCCATAAGAAGATCATTTGTAACCTTCACTAATGCTGTTTCTGTACTATGATGAATTCTAAAACCTGACTGAACCTCTTCAAATAGACCATTCCTCTGCAGGTGATCAGTTAGCTGTTTTACAACTACCCTCTCAAGAATCTTTGAGAGAAAAGGAAGGTTGGAGATTGGCCTATAATTAGCTAAAATAGCTGGGTCAAGTGATGGCTTTTTAAGTAATGGTTTAATTACTGCCACCTTAAAAGCCTGTGGTACATAGCCAACTAACAAAGATAAGTTGATCATATTTAAGATTGAAGCATTAAATAATGGTAGGACTTCCTTAAGCAGCCTGGCAGGAATGGGGTCTAATAAACATGTTGATGGTTTGGATGAAGTAACTAATGAAAATAACTCAGACAGAACAATCGGAGAGAAAGAGTCTAACCAAATACCGGCATCACTGAAAGCAGCCAAAGATAACGATACATCTTTGGGATGGTTATGAGTAATTTTTTCTCTAATAGTCAAAATTGTGTTAGCAAAGAAAGTCATGAAGTCATTACTAGTTAAAGTTAATGGAATACTCAGCTCAATAGAGCTCTGACTCTTTGTCAGCCTGGCTACAGTGCTGAAAAGAAACCTGAGGTTGTTCTTATTTTCTTCAATTAGTGATGAGTAGAAAGATGTCCTAGCTTTACGGAGGGCTTTTTTATAGAGCAACAAACTCTTTTTCCAGGCTAAGTGAAGATCTTCTAAATTAGTGAGACGCCATTTCCTCTCCAACTTACGGGTTATCTGCTTTAAGCTACGAGTTTGTGAGTTATACCACGGAGTCAGACACTTCTGATTTAAAGCTCTCTTTTTCAGAGGAGCTACAGCATCCAAAGTTGTCTTCAATGAGGATGTAAAACTATTGACGAGATACTCTAACTCTCTTACAGAGTTTAGGTAGCTACTCTGCTCTGTGTTGGTATATGACAATAGAGAACATAAAGAAGGAATCATATCCTTAAACCTAGTTACAGCGCTTTCTGAAAGACTTCTAGTGTAATGAAACTTATTCCCCACTGCAGGGTAGTCCATCAGGGTAAATGTAAATGTTATTAAAAAATGATCAGACAGAAGGGAGTTTTCAGGGAATACTGTTAAGTCTTCTATTTCCATACCATAAGTCAAAACAAGATCTAAGATATGATTAAAGTGGTGGGTGGACTCATTTACTTTTTGAGCAAAGCCAATAGAGTCTAATAATAGATTAAATGCAGTGTTGAGGCTGTCATTCTCAGCATCTGTGTGGATGTTAAAATCGCCCACTATAAGTATCTTATCTGAGCTAAGCACTAAGTCAGACAGAAGGTCTGAAAATTCACAGAGAAACTCACAATAACGACCAGGTGGACGATAGATAATAACAAATAAAACTGGTTTTTGGGACTTCCAATTTGGATGGAAAAGACTAAGAGACAAGCTTTCAAATGAATTAAAGCTCTGTCTAGGTTTTTGATTAATTAATAAGCTGGAATGGAAGATTGCTGCTAATCCTCCGCCCCGGCCCGTACTACGAGCATTCTGACAGTTAGTGTGACTCGGGGGTGTTGACTCATTTAAACTAACATATTCATCCTGCTGTAACCAGGTTTCTGTTAGGCAGAATAAATCAATACGTTGATCAATTATTATATCATTTACCAACAGGGATTTAGAAGAGAGAGACCTAATGTTTAATAGACCACATTTAACTGTTTTAGTCTGTGGTGCAGTTGAAGGTGCTATATTATTTTTTCTTTTTGAATTTTTTTGCTTAAATAGATTTTTGCTGGTTATTGGTGGTCTGGAAGCAGGCACCGTCTCTACGGGGATGGGGTAATGAGGGGATGGCAGGGGGAGAGAACCTGCAGAAAGGTGTATAAGACCACAGCTCTGCCTCCTGGTCCCAACGCTAGACAGTCACAGTTTGGAGGATCCAAGAAAATTGGCCAGATTTCTAGAAATGAGAGCTGCTCCATCTAAAGTGGGATGGATGCCGTCTCTCCTAACAAGACCAGGTTTTCCCCAGAAGCTTTGCCAATTATCAATGAAGCCCACCTCATTTTTTGGACACCACTCAGACAGCCAGCAATTCAAGGAGAACATGCGGCTAAACATGTCACTCCCGGTCTGATTGGGGAGGGGCCCAGAGAAAACTACAGAGTCCGACATTGTTTTTGCAAAGTTACACACCGATTTAATGTTAATTTTAGTGACCTCCGATTGGCGTAACCGAGTGTCATTACTGCCGACGTGAATTACAATCTTACCAAATTTACACTTAGCCTTAGCCAGCAATTTCAAATTTCCTTCAATGTCGCCTGCTCTGGCCCCCGGAAGACAATTGACAATGGTTGCTGGTGTCGCTAACTTCACATTTCTCAAAACAGAGTCGCCAATAACCAGAGTTTGATCCTCGGTGAGTGTGTCGTCGAGTGGGGAAAAATGGTTAGAGATGTGCATGGGTTGACGGTGTACACGGGGCTTCTGTTTAGGGCTACGCTTCCTCCTCACAGTCACCCAGTCGGCCTGCTTTCCCGACTGCACGGGATCCGCCAGGGGGGAACTAACGGTGGCTAAGCCACCTTGGTCCGCACCGACTACAGGGGCCTGGTTAGCTGTAGAATTTTCCACGGTGCGGAGCCGAGTCTCCAATTCGCCCAGCCTGGCCTCCAAAGCTACGAATAAGCTACACTTATTACAAGTACCGTTACTGCTAAAGGAGGCCGAGGAACAACTAAACATTTCACAACCAGAGCAGAAAAGTGCGGGAGAGACAGGAGAAGCCGCCATGCTAAATCGGCTAAAAGCTAGTAGCTACGCAACCTAGTGGATTCCTAAAAACACGCAAAGTGAATAATGTGTAAATAATTTAGAGGTGATTCAGCAGAAAGAGTGCTTTAGTTAAGGCACCAGACAGGCCATGAAGCAGCACAAGTAACGCACGGCAACAGCGAACGCACGACAACGGTGCAAAAATAAAATAAAAATCCACTAGACAGGCTGTGGAGCAGCACAGGTAACGCACGACAACAGTGGTAGAAAATAAAATAAAAAATCCACTAGACAGGCCGTGGAACAGCACAGGTAACGCACGACAACGGTGGTAAAAAATAAAATAAAAATCCACTAGACAGGCTGTGGAGCAGCACAGGTAACGCACGACAACGGCGGCAAAAAATAAAATAAAAATCCACTAGACAGGCTGCGGAGCAGCACAGGTAACGCACGACAACGGTGGCAACAAACAAAATAAAAATCCACTAGACAGGCTGCGGAGCAGCACAGGTAACGCACGACAACAGTGGTAAAAAATAAAATAAAAATCCACTGGACAGGCTGCGGAGCAGCACAGGTAACGCACGACAACAGTGCTAAAAAATAAAATAAAAATCCACTGGACAGGCTGCGGAGCAGCACAGGTAACGCACGACAACAGTGCTAAAAAATAAAATAAAAATCCACTGGACAGGCTGCGGAGCAGCACAGGTAACGCACGACAACGGTGCTAAAAAATAAAATAAAAATCCACTGGACAGGCTGCGGAGCAGCACAGGTAACGCACGACAACGGTGCTAAAATAAAATAAAAATCCACTGGACAGGCTGTGGAGCAGCACAGGTAACACACGACAACGGTGCTAAAATAAAATAAAAATCCACTGGACAGGCTGTGGAGCAGCACAGGTAACACACGACAACGGTGCTAAAATAAAATAAAAATCCACTGGACAGGCTGTGGAGCAGCACAGGTACGACAACAGTGCTAAAAAATAAAATAAAAATCCACTGGACAGGCTGTGGAGCAGCACAGGTAACGCACGACAACGGCGGCAAAAAATAAAATAAAAATCCACTAGACAGGCTGCGGAGCAGCACAGGCAACGCACGACAACGGTGGCAACAAACAAAATAAAAATCCACTAGACAGGCTGCGGAGCAGCACAGGTAACGCACGACAACGGTGGTAAAAAATAAAATAAAAATCCACTAGACAGGCTGCGGAGCAGCACAGGTAACGCACGACAACAGTGGTAAAAAATAAAATAAAAATCCACTGGACAGGCTGCGGAGCAGCACAGGTAACGCACGACAACAGTGGTAAAAAATAAAATAAAAATCCACTGGACAGGCTGCGGAGCAGCACAGGTAACGCACGACAACGGTGCTAAAATAAAATAAAAATAAATTCAGGGTCTGTTAGTGAAGCTTAGGGCTAGCGGCCGCCAATCACATTAGTATTCTGTCTGTTTCCCTGTCAATTTACTTATGGTAACCTCATACCTTTCATGCAGTTTTTCTGGCTGACTGATTCTGTTCTTTTTCTCTCTGTCCGAGGCACTGACAACACCACTGACTGATCCTGGCCCAGCACCACCAAGGCACCACACTGACATTGGGTTGCCATGCCTGTAGCCTGTAGCTGGACATTATATAATAGAGACCCAAGATGGACTCTCCTGCATTTTCAGTTAAGGTCTCTGTTTTTGTTGCTTGTCCGTTTGTAAACAAACTTTTGTACAATCTGTAAAAACCTTGTAACTGTTAGAATAGCCTAAGCAGAGGGTCACCCCCCTGGGTCTGGTCTGCTTGAGGTTTCTTCCGCATTATCAAAGGAAGTTTTACCTTACCACTGTCGCCTGTGTGCTTGCTCAGGGGGCTTGGTAAGGTTAGACCTTACTCATGTGAAGCACCTTGAGGCAGCTTTGTTGTGATTTGGTGCTATATAAATAAAATAAACTGAATTGAAAGTGAGAGTTCTGTAAGGAAGAAAGTTGACAGACATCAGTTATGACAAGAGAAGGCCCAAAGGTAAATAAAAACAAAAGAATTTCACAACAGCGGAAAGTGAAATAACTCTGTTGAAGTTGGAGGCAAGTAAAGTTGGTCTTTCCCTGGTTTGTTGTCCACAGTGATATGTTAAAAAGGAAAAGTGGCAGTGACTGATATGGTGGTTACTGAATGGTCTGTCTCCTGACGTTCGGATGGTTTTGTCAAAAAACAAATAAACAAATCACAGACCAGAATAACTGTAAAGAGAATTAGGTGAAGGAATACAATCATTAAGTGGCATTTGTTGGAGGAGTGACTGAGAAAGTGATGATCTACCAAGAACTGTCACCCATAAGTAATTTATTTAAAATTATTAAGATGATGTTTGCATTGTATTGCGTTATGCCCGTGTTTGCGTTGGTTCCCCCTGGGTGCTTTGTCTTCCTCCCACCTCCAAACACAGACTGGGTGAATTGGAAATTTTAAATTGACTGGGGGTTTTGTTTCTGTGTAGGCTCTCAGTTGTCCAGGTGGTTTCCATAGTAGAGAAGCTTGAATGAATGAATCCTCGACTGGACTGGATGGCTTCATCCAATCATGCATACAAACCCTGACTGTTTGTTTGTGTATATGTGGTCTTGTGATAGATGGGCATCTAGTCCAGAGTGTACCCTGCCTCACGCCCTATGACTGCTGGCATCAGCTCCGGCCCCCCATAACCATAGATTGAACTATGCAGGTATAGAAAATAATTGAATACCCTGAATGTGCTTTAATACGCCACAAATTCATAAAATAAACTACAGATTCCCTGTTTAATTGCAGTAGGAAATGTTGGGAGTGACAAATCAGTTGAACATTTACTCAAATTGCATAGTTGAACATTTTAATGATGACAACAAATGATGAGGATTAAAAAGTTTCAAGTACATGGTTACGTTATACATTTGGTCAGCAAATTTGTGAATTACACAATTTAATAATATTAAATTGAATTAATAATAAAGTCTTTTAAACAAAAACATGAGTAAAGTGTTCATATGCTTCACTGAGGGTGTTTTTTTTTCATATTTTATGGGGCAACTGGGCCTTCATCATTTGTGCATATACATAGGGCAAGGAAGGACTAAATTTGTTCGCAGAGTATGAACAAATGTAGATAAGAACATACTGATGAATCCCAGATTTGTAAGTACACACTGGTTATGAATAATGCCCATCGTTTTTAAACATTTCAATAATTTTCTAATGCATTTAATGACCAACTAGAGGTCTTCTGCCATCTTTATTCCTCAAAGACCCGTTATTTTGTGGCTACTGTTTTTTTTTTTAAGGAAATCATGATTGCAATCATCTCTTACATCTGTTGTGTGGGCCGCCAGAAGAGGAGGTACTGCTGGCCCACCACCACCAGAGGGCACCCTGCCTGGAGTGCGGGCTCCAGGCACCAGAGGGCGCTGCCGCCTAACAGGAGTAGCCGGGGTGACAGCTGACGCTCATCACCCATGACAGCTGTCACCACTCATCTGATCAGCATCAGTATATCAGCAAGACGTCATCTCCACCTCTTTGCCGAGATATCGCTCTACCAAGGAGGTAACGTACTCAGCCAATTGTGTTATCGTCTGACAATAATACTTTGTTGCTTGTGTGTAGGACAGCTGGAGACTATATTGGACTTTATTGGATAAGTACTCACATTCCTACACTACAGTATTTTTCTGACGAGAGGTGGAGGTGGTGTTTCCACCCTACGTGCTGCTGGGTGCAGACGCACCCACATCTGACTGTTTCTGTTCCTCGCCAGCAGTACCGGATCCGACGAGCGGAGGCAGTGGCCACCTGGGAGTTCGGGACTTGGCGGCTCCAGTATTCCCGGGGTTCGGTGGCGGAGGAAATCGGGTGGTTCCGGTTTGACTTGGACAGACGTCTCCTATCTTCGAGTCTGCCCACACGACACCGTTGGAATTCGGCTTATACTTGGACATTGTAATCAGTTGTGTTTGTTGTGCGTGTTTCACAACAGTAAAGCATTGTTATTTGACTTCCTCCATTGTCCGTTCATTTGCGCCCCCTGTTGTGGGTCCATGTTCCTACACTTTCCCAACAGGATATCTCGGCCAACGTCATGGATCCCGAGGGGCGTCAACCGGCTGTTGAACGGCCAATGGAAGAACAGGGTGCACAGGCGTCCGCAGGAGGAATGATCGGTGAGTTGCAGCGGATCCTCACCGCTTTCACGGCTTGGTTGGATTTAATAACCGAGCAGAACGTCCTCCTTAACCGCAGGGTGGAGGCTCTCGCCGCGCAGGTGGAGACACGCCCCTGAGGGCGCTGCTGCGGCTCTCCCTCCTGTCGACCCTGTGCGTAACAGTGACGTTCCACAGGTCGTTCAACGACCCCTCCCACCTTCCCCGGAAGCATACATAAGCCCTCCAGAGCCGTACAGAGGTTGTGCGGAGACGTGCGCGTACTTCCTTATGCAGTGTTCGCTCGTCTTCGCACAACGTCCTGTCATGTACGCGACTGAGGCTAGCAAGATAGCTTATGTAATAAACCTGCTTCGCGGTGAGGCACGCGCTTGGGCTACAGCGCTCTGGGAGCAGAATTCACGGCTCCTTCAGACATATGATGGGTTTGTGAGGGAGTTCAGAACAGTGTTCGATCACCCAAATAGAGGAGAGACCGCTTCAGCCGTGCTGCTGTCAATGAGACAGGGGCACCGGAGCGCAGCTGCCTATGCAGTCGACTTCCGCATCGCGGCTGCGAGGTCCGGCTGGAATAGCACTGCCCTCCATGCCGCCTTTGTAAACGGACTGTCATTGGTTCTAAAGGAGCACCTGGTGGCTAAGGACGAACCGTGGGATTTAGATGGGCTTATTGATCTCGTCATACGATTAGACAATCGGTTAGAAGAACGCCGTCGGGAACGAGACGAAGGGCGTGGCCGGGCACGCGCCGTCCCTCTCCCTTCCGGTTCCGACCGCGTTCCACCCTCCCCACGCTCCACGGCCCCTGCACTCCGTGTGGTCACAACTCCCCCTGCTGACGAAGCTATGGACATGAGCAGGGCCACATTTAGGGCACCAGATACACAGAGGAGGCTGGCCCGCGGAGCGTGTTTTGTTTGTGGCTCGATGGAGCATCAGGTAAGAGACTGCCCCGAGCGGTTAAACACCAACGCCCGCCCCTAGAAACTGGGCAAAGGGTGGGCCGAGACATTCACGTGGGACACACCCACATTGCCACACGACTCCCAGTTACGATCCTTTATGAGGATTCAACCTTGAAGGCCCCAGCACTGGTGGACACGGGCTCTGAAGGGAATCTGTTAGACAGCAGATGGGCCAGGGAGATAGGGCTCCCTCTGGTGGCGCTTACCTCGCCTGTGCAGGTGCGAGCACTAGATGGCTCCCTACTCCCTCCAATCACGCATAAGACACCACCTGTAACTCTGGTGGTGTCAGGAAATCACCGGGAGGAGATCGAGTTTTTTGTGACTCCTGCTACCTCCCGTGTGATTTTAGGGTTCCCCTGGATGTTAAAACACAATCCCCGGATCGACTGGCCGTCCGGGGTAGTGGTTCAGTGGAGCGAGACCTGCCATCGGGTATGTTTAGGTTCCTCGGTTCCTCCCGGTTCCCAGGCTAAGGAGGAGGTCAGAGTCCCGCCCAATCTAGGGATGGTGCTGGTGGAGTACCACGACCTTGTAGATGTGTCCAGTAAGGATCTGGCGCTCACCCTTCCCCCCCACCGTCCATACGATTGTGCCATTGATTTGGTTCCAGGCGTTGAGTTCCCATCCAGCAGGCTGTACAACCTCTCACGACCTGAGCGCGAATCAATGGAGACCTACATCCGGGACTCTTTAGCCGCCGGGTTGATCTGGAATTCCACCTCCCCGTTGGGTGCAGGTTTCTTTTTTGTGGGTAAAAAAGACGGCGGACTTCGTCCATGCATTGATTATAGGGGACTGAACGAAATCACGGTTCGTAATCGATACCCGTTGCCCCTGTTGGATTCAGTGTTCACGCCCCTGCATGGAGCCCGAATATTCACTAAGCTAGATCTTAGAAATGCGTATCATCTGGTTCGGATCCGGAAGGGAGACGAGTGGAAGACGGCATTTAACACCCCCTTAGGTCACTTTGAGTACCTGGTCATGCCGTTCGGCCTCACAAACGCCCCCGCGACGTTCCAAGCTTTGGTTAATGATGTCTTGCGGGATTTCCTGCACCGATTCGTCTTCGTATATCTAGACGATATACTCATCTTTTCTCCGGATCCTGAGACCCATGTCCGGCATGTACGTCAGGTCCTGCAGCGGTTGTTGGAGAACCGGCTGTTTGTGAAGGGCGAGAAGTGTGAGTTTCACCGCACTTCTTTGTCCTTCCTGGGGTTTATCATCTCCCCCAACTCCGTCGCTCCTGATCCGGCCAAGGTTGCGGCGGTGAGAGACTGGCCCCAACCCACTAGCCGTAGGAAGCTGCAACAGTTCCTCGGCTTTGCTCATTTCTACAGGAGGTTCATTAAGGGCTACAGTCAGGTAGTTAGCCCCCTGACAGCCCTGACCTCACCAAAAGTTCCCTTCACCTGGTCGGATCGTTGCGACGCCGTGTTCAAGGAGTTGAAACGGCGCTTCTCGTCTGCACCCGTTCTGGTGCAGCCCGATCCTAGTCGCCAGTTAGTGGTTGAAGTGGACGCCTCGGACTCAGGGATAGGAGCTGTGCTTTCCCAGAGCGGGAAGACCGATAAGGTCCTTCACCCGTGTGCCTATTTTTCCCGCAGGTTGACCCCGGCCGAACGGAATTATGACGTCGGCAATCGAGAACTCCTTGCGGTGAAAGAGGCTCTTGAAGAGTGGAGACATCTGTTGGAGGGAACGTCCGTGCCATTCACGGTTTTCACTGACCACCGGAACCTGGAGTATATCAGGACCGCCAAGCGGCTGAACCCCAGGCAAGCCCGCTGGTCACTGTTCTTTGGCCGTTTTGACTTCCGGATCACCTACCGTCCCGGGACCAAAAACCAGAGATCGGATGCCTTGTCCCGGGTACATGAAGATGAAGTCAAAACGGAGTTGTCGGATCCACCGGAACCCATCAGGCAGTGTGGTTGTCTACCAAGGACATACCCCTTCAAGTGGACTCCCCTAAACTACAGGACCGGTATATCGGTCCGCTCAAAATCGTCAAGGTCATCAGGCCGCAGTGAGGCTTCAGCTTCCGGGGCTTCCAGTATTTGGTGGACTGGGAGGGGTACGGACCTGAAGAACGCTCCTGGGTGAAGAGGAGCTTCATCCTGGACCCGGCCCTCCTGGCCGATTTCTACCGCCGCCACCCGGACAAGCCTGGTCGGGCGCCAGGAGGCGCCCGTTGAGGGGGGGGTCCTGTTGTGTGGGCCGCCAGAAGAGGAGGTACTGCTGGCCCACCACCACCAGAGGGCACCCTGCCTGGAGTGCGGGCTCCAGGCACCAGAGGGCGCTGCCGCCTAACAGGAGTAGCCGGGGTGACAGCTGACGCTCATCACCCATGACAGCTGTCACCACTCATCTGATCAGCATCAGTATATCAGCAAGACGTCATCTCCACCTCTTTGCCGAGATATCGCTCTACCAAGGAGTTAACGTACTCAGCCAATTGTGTTATCGTCTGACAATAATACTTTGTTGCTTGTGTGTAGGACAGCTGGAGACTATATTGGACTTTATTGGATAAGTACTCACATTCCTACACTACAGTATTTTTCTGACGAGAGGTGGAGGTGGTGTTTCCACCCTACGTGCTGCTGGGTGCAGACGCACCCACATCTGACTGTTTCTGTTCCTCGCCAGCAGTACCGGATCCGACGAGCGGAGGCAGTGGCCACCTGGGAGTTCGGGACTTGGCGGCTCCAGTATTCCCGGGGTTCGGTGGCGGAGGAAATCGGGTGGTTCCGGTTCGACTTGGACAGACGTCTCCTATCTTCGAGCCTGCCCACACGACACCGTTGGAATTCGGCTTATACTTGGACATTGTAATCAGTTGTGTTTGTTGTGCGTGTTTCACAACAGTAAAGCATTGTTATTTGACTTCCTCCATTGTCCGTTCATTTGCGCCCCCTGTTGTGGGTCCGTGTTCCTACACTTTCCCAACAACATCACCTGTTTGAAATAACATTTTTTACATTTATTTTTTACCTCATTATTAGCCCAAAATTGATTCTGTCCCAGCTTTTTTTGGAACATGTTGCAGACCTGAAATGCTGGCATGGACATATGTGAACAAATTAAATGAAATCTACCACAGAAAACATGAAATATTTTGAGTTCATATTATCTACAATGAAACAGAAGTCAAAGGAAACGTAAGGATCACTGCATTTGTTTTCATATCCTCCCATCTTTTGCTGATCGGCAGTTCTAAGAGGTAAATATAGCAGAATAAAGTTTTTAAATTACTATCGCAATCACATGTGAAGAGCCAACAATAGTCTACAGATCCATTTCAACAAGGCAAGCAAACCAATCAATTGCCTGTGGCACCGAGCTGGCCTGGGGCCCCAGACCATGACTGGCTATGAATTTTATGCAACGACAAACTGTGGGAGCACCCCTTTAAATTTTGTGACAGTCAAATGCAGGAAAGTGGAGCAATCAGAATCCACTTCAAGCTCCCCCACAGTAGCAGTCGTGTGACACAGCTCAAATCGACATGTGAGGTGTAAAGTCCAGAGTAGAGAAAGATGCGCAGGACAATTGTGCGGTGGAGCTCATCTCGATGGGTACGAGTTCATTTTGACGGGATTCGGGACAATGGCAAAATATAAAACTTCATAAACTTCAGAAATCATGAAGCACAGTTATCTGTCAGGAAGCCAGAAAAGAAAGAAGAGAAAGGAAGAGGAAGAAAAAAAAAAACAGGACAGTGCTGTGATAATTTACATTGGACAAATTAGGCCTATGTGCCAACAAAATCTAAAGTTTATGTTAACTACCTTCCTGGCTGTGTTATATTAACCCTGTTGCATCTTTATAAACGATTAATGTCAATTTAAATTTCAATTTCTATTTATTTTCCTTTATATAGCGCCAAATCACAACAGAGTTGCCTCAAAGTGCTTCACACAACCTTACCAACCCCCAGAGCAACAGTGGTAAGGAAAAACGCCCTCTGAGGAAGAAACCTCAAGCAGACCAGACTCAAAGGGGTGACCCTCTGCTTGGGCCATGCTACAAACATAAATTACAGAACAATTCACAGAACAATTCACGGACGAATATACAAGAAATGCTATTGGTGCACAGGACAGGAGGATCGCCAACACAAATACAACTCCTATCTCTGGATGGAGCTGCACCTTAAACAGAGAGAAAAAACAGAATCAGGCATCAGAAATACAAAAAAATACTGTATAATTTGCCAGCATTAAACAACAACAACAAAAAAACTGAGAAATACTAAGGTGATCGCCAGCCACTAGCCCTAAACTTCACTAAAAGACCCAGAATTTAAATAAAGTTGAGGTTGCAGCCAGCTCAATTACTAATAAATCAATTAAAAGAGTAAAAAGTGTAAAACAAAACTGTACCAGTATGCTAGCCATATGAAAGGGAAAATAAGTGCGTCTTAAGTCTAGACTTGAAAGTCTCCACAGAATCTGACTGTTTTATTGATGCAGGGAGATCATTCCACAGAACAGGGGCATGATAAGAGAAAGCTCTGTGACACGCAGACTTCTTATTCACCTTAGGGACACAAAGTAGTCCTGAGAACGTAAAGCCCAGGCCGGTACATAAGGTTTAATTAGGTCAGCTAGGTAGGGAGGTGCCAGTCCATGAATAATTTTATAGGTTAGTAGCAGAATGTCCACTTGTGAACTGAGTTTCCCAAAAAGTAATTGACTGAGTCACGCTCAGACACCATCCTTGGTCTCACATCACCCTCTGCTGGACTTTTATGAGCACAACACCCACAGACTCATATGTAGACATACAAACAAACATAATATCTACAATGCCACATCTCCTCCCCCTTAAGTTAACAGTTTATACCGGTTCACATTTAAATATTACTTTTGTTAATAATTTATTTTTAATAACATTTTTAAAGTATGTTTGATTGAGTTACTTTGCACATTTTTTAAGTATTTTGAGTTTATGGTTACTACACAATTTGCACTCTATATGTTGGTTATTATGGGATGGTGGTGGGGTTTTGCAAATGTTCAAATGCACTGTTAAAGAAATATTTTGTTGATGTAAAGTGTGATCTTAAATGGCACATGTCTGCTGTGGTTTGTGTAGGTTTTAGGCAGACGGGGCGATGTGGTAAGACGTAGGGGGGCCTCCAAATCCATTTTGGCTTGGGGCCCCAAAATGCCTTGAAATGGCCCTAATTGTCAATGAACTGTGGCCGGATATGAAAAAACACAAGAAAAATCATAAGATTTCAGCAAATGCCGGTGACAGGATGTACAAAAGCACATGCAGCCTTCAGGCTTCACTCCACAGAAGTGGCTTTTATTTAATGACTTTGACCTCTGAACCAGACGGTTCTTCCTCTTTGCTCACTTCAATATGGATGCTCATGTTATTAGACTGAAGGTCTGACTTCTCCCTGTGCAGCTCTTTGAGCTCAGAAACAAGGCAATACAAAAACTTGTCATCTTTTCCTTGAATCCTTTTTCACTGTAGACACCTGAAGTGCTTAGAACATAAATCAGTCCCCGTTCACTCACAGTCTGCAAGATCCTTTCATGTGTTCATACTAGATGACATCAGAGCGGCAGCGTAAACAGCCAAAAATAAAACAAAGCACTGATAAAGACGATACTGTCAATCTGTCCAGGCGAGCCAAGAGGCTCATTTAAGTCATGTTAGAGCAAGTAAATCAAATTTAATCATCTCTTTTGCTCACGACACATTTAAATTCTGTTTGTGACAAGTAACGGCGGCGTATAATTTAGAGCACAGTGACCAGATGCCAGCAAATAAACACTCAGCTTTGTTTCACTTGTCTCTTTCAGTTTTTTTTAAACCACATATGACATTTGCTTCCACAATTCAGCATTTACAAAGAAATGATTTTCTCACAGTAAATTCATTATGTTGAAGTTGTTAAAAAAACAAATGCGTCAGGCTGATTTGTTTCTTCAATTTTGATATGTTTAACACTAAAACATTGATTATGAAACAAAAGACAGTGTGTCTGTAAGTAAAGTTCATTCATTCATTTTCTGCCAGGTCCGGGTCATGGTGGCAGCAGGCCAAGCAGCTCATCCCACATTTTCCTATCCTCAGCCAACTCCTGTAACTCTTCTCAGGGGATCTCGAGGCATTCCCAAACCAGCTGGAAAATATAATCCCTTCAGTGTGTCCTGGGTCTTCCCCGGGACCTCCTCCCTGTTGGACATACCTGGATGGAAGACCTCCCTAAGGAGAGGACCACGGGTTATTTTTACTAGATGCCCGAACTGCATCAGCTGGCTCCTTTCAATGTGAACAAGCAACAGCTCTATTCTGAGTCCCCCTGAGTAACAAAAATTGTTACAAAGAGTGTCAAATTAACTTTGGCAGAACAGTTAATCTTTATAATATTGACCCTTTCCCAAAATGGTAGGTAGAGTGGATACCATCTCTTCACATCTGTCTTAATTTTTTCCAATAATGGTTCAACCGGAAAGGTGCACTCCCTGCTGAAAATTCGTGATGCTGCATTCAAAGACAGTGATGCAACAGCACTCAGAGCAGCCAGAAGGAGCCTGTCGGCGGGAATAAAAAGAGCTAAGTCCACATATGCCCTCAAGGTTCAAGGCCACCTCCAATCTAACGACTCACGGAGCATGTGGAGGGGCATCAAATGCATCACAGATGACAAAAACAATGTAGCATAGTGCTCTGCAGACCCAGCGCTCCCGGACACTCTGAATGCCTTTTAAGCGCGTTTTGAGGCGTCCAACACCACCACCCCCTCCCGAGTCCCTCCCTCCCGCAAAGACACCCCCTCCAGTCAGCAACATCACTACAGCTGAGGTGAGGAACGAGCTGCAGAGGATCAACCCCCGAAAGGCCCCGGGCCCTGACGGACTACCAGGGATGGTCCTAAAAGACTGTGCACACCAGCTGTCTGAGGTTCTGGTGGATATATTCAACACCTCTCTGTCCCAAGCCAGAGTTCCGCCGTGCCTCAAGACATCAAGGATAATCCCTGTGCCAAAGACCTCTGGACCATCCTGCCTCAACGATTACAGGCCAGTCGCACTCACCCCCATCACTACAAAGTGCTTTGAGAGGCTGGTGATGAGGCGCCTGAAGCAGACCATCAATGTGACTGTAGATGAGCACCAGTACGTGTACAGGCAAAACAGGTCCACAGCTGATGCCATCTCCACCGTGGTGCATCAGGCCCTCTCCCACACAGAGAACAAGGACTCCTATGCAAGGCTGTTGTTCCTGGACTTCTCTTCCGCATTCAACACCATCATCCCGCAGAAACTGGTTTCCAAGCTGGCTGAACTAGGAGCCCCCTCAGCACTGTGCAACTGGATCATGGACTTCCTGACTGGGAGGCCACAGAGTGTCAGGATCAACACCACCTCATCCTCCACCATCATCCTGAACACTGGCTCACCCCAGGGTTGTGTGCTCAGTCCACTGCTGTACACATTGATGACCTTCGACTGCGGAGCCCAGCACAAGAATAATCTTGTTGTTAAGTTTGCAGATGATACAACAATGATCTGGCTCATTAGCCAAGGGGATGAGACAGTGTACAGGCGAGAAGTGGAGAACCTGACACGGTGGTGCAGAGACAACAACCTCATCCTCAACACCCAGAAGACCAAGGAGATAATTGTTGACTTCCACAGGTCAGACCCCACCACCCCCTCTACATCAACGGAGCAGTGGTGGAGATCGTCTCCTCCATCAGGTATCTTGGAGTCCACCTCTCCAACACTCTCACCTGGCACACCAACACCACGGCTGTCATCAAGAAAGCCCACCAACGTCTCTATTTTTTTGAGGAAATTGGGAAGGGCCGGACTGAACACCGAGGTCCTCAGGGCCTTCTACAGCTGGGCAGTGGAGAGTGTCCTGTCCTGCTGCCTCCCTGTGTGGTATGGTGGCTGCACGGTGGCGGACAAGAAAGCGCTGCAGCGGGTGGTGAAGTCTGCACAGAGGACCATCGGATGCAGCTTACCACCCATTGGGGACATCTATATCTCCAGATGTAGAGACAGAGCCACCTGCATCCTCCAAGACTCCACCCACCCTGCGCACAGTCTGTTCACGCCCCTTCCCTCTGGAAGGAGGCTGTGCAGCATCCAGGCAAAAACATCCAGACTGAAAAACAGCTTCTACCCGAATGCTGTCAGACTGTTGAACAGTTCAACATCCACCACCAAACTGAACATTGCACTAACATGCACATTGTCACCTTCTTAATACTCTAACACTGCTGCTGCCGACCCTGTGCCTTGTATATATATTCTACGGCCACAGGGGTGCGCATATTGTACATTGCAAAGTTTATATTGCAAAAGTCATACAATAGGTTAGGTTAAAAAAAAAATTGTCCCAGTTAACTACACCAAGACCTGGAGAAACTGCATTTCGTTCTGCCTGTAAGGGTCAAGTGACAATAAAAGTGAGTCTGAGTCTGAAAGTTACATTGCACTATTTCTCTTATATGTCTCGGGAATAAAATTCCTAAATATTTAATACTATTGGTGGGCAATTGAAATGATCCACCTTGAAATAATGTTTTTGGACAGTATGTAGTCAAGGGGAGAGTTTCAGACTTTGACCAATTTACTCTATATCCCCCAAAAAACTGGAAAAGGATGCTGTAATTCCAAGTAGAGAGGGACTGGATTTGGATGGATCTGTAATTAATAACAGAATCTCATCCGCATATAGCATGTTCTGTTTACATAACTATTAAAAAAAGATATGGGAGAAGGAAGATCAAGTTCAGCCTCTTTACTGAGTGTTGTTCTGAACATACATGCATACCATATCAATGCGCAGTGCGTAATAACACTTAGGATTGCCCAGTGGCTTGAACATATTAGTCCCCACTTAAAATAGTCCCTATACAGGACAACGTGATTTTGTGTGTGCTTCCTGCATATAAATTCCAGGGATATTAGGGTCTTTATGAATTGCTGCTGCAAGAGGTTCCAGTGCGAGACAAAACAGTAGTGGAGAAAGCAATGAACCTTGTTGTCTTCCATGTCCCAACTTGAAATATGAGGAAATTATACCATTAGTTTGTACTGCTGCTTGAGGTACATTGCATAAAAGTTTTGCCCATCTCAGAAGCGTCTGCCCCATGGGTTAAAGCAATAAATTTTCATCGGACTGAAATTTTTTTCTGGCAAAAATCAATGCCAGCAATTCCCTAAAATGTGGCATAGTGGGGGCACACACTGTTTTTTTCCCTCAATAATACAATAAACACATTATACAGTATACAAATCTATTCTAAATAGCCTCTAAGGAGAAAGAGACAAAGCATAAAAAGAATGCAAAACCTGAACTTAAAAGGTACATGAAAGGGTGGTGGTGGTGGTGGGGGGGGGGGGTGTAGTCTTGATTCTGGAGAATCTGGAGGTGCTCCCCCAGAAAATGTTTAAAAGAGCAAGTCAAATTTTGTATAGTCTGGTGAATTTTAATGGGGTTGAAGCCCTCTGAAACAAAGAAAACTCACTTCAAACTGTCAAGTAAAAACACAGTATTGATTATGGGGGGTCTGGAGGTGCTTTCCCAGAATTTTTTTTAAAAGAGCAAGTCAAATTTTGTATATTCTGGTAAAATTGAATGGGTTTGAAGCCCTCTGAAACAAAGAAAACTCACTTCAAACTGTCAAGTAAAACACGGTATTGATCATGGGGGGTCTGGGGGTGCTCCCCCAGAAATTTTTTGAAAGAGTAAGTTCAATTTTGTATATTCTAGTGAATTTTAATGGGTATGAAGTCCTCTGAAACAAAGAAAACTCACTTCAAACTGTCAAGAAAAATTCTTTGTCTAGTTGTACAGATATAAAATACAAAATTAGGGACTAAAGCAACTGACAACGTTCTGCTGTGCACAAAATAACACTGTCACCCGTTTTGAAAATGCATGCGCACTGAGAAACTCAACACTGGCTTATTCACATTTAATCATTAAAATGCTCTCAAACTAGGGCTGCAACTAACGATTATTTTAGTAATCGATTAATCGGTTGATTGTTTTTTCAATTAATTGTTTTTTATTTTTTGTTTTTTACTTACATGTGAGTTTTGCCATTATTTAAGTGAGTTCTTATTAAAAGGCCTTTATCATGCAACATCAATGTCTGAGCTTGTAATAAAGTTATGTTATATTCTCGCCAAAAACATACCTGGTGTAGTGTTTTTTTTTTTTTTTTTTTTTTGCACATACATACATCACCGACACACCACAGAGATTTTCATCAGGTTTCACTCGATTATCAGAATTTCTAGATGCCTACAGCAACTATCTCAACCACTGACAACATATTACAGCAAGAGTCCACAAAAGTATTTTCAAGGCCCGACTAAAGTGTAATATGTTATATTTAATAAGATATTTTCATAAAAAAAGACACAAATGTGCAGTTTACGGCATTTTATTTTTTTTTCTTGTGTAAAAATAGGTTAGATGTGGTTTGACCGAAACAAACTGTCATTAAACTTAAATAAAACAGGGATGAAGTGGAGGTGTAAGAGTCACTAGGTGTTCACAGGAAACAATTATTTCTATATTTATTTATGTTCATTGTTAGTTGGTTTAATCTTTTCTGTTTTATTTTATCAGATTCTTTTTGTCTGTTTCTCTAAAACTGTATTGTGGCATTATTGGTTATTATTACTATTATTGTTGTTTTTGCTATTATTATTATTGATATATAAATAAAAATAAATGAATAAAATATTACAATTTCTAATACATTTGACTCTTTTACAGCTTAATGCTAACTTTAACATTGAAAACGCCATAGACGTATTAGCATCGGTCCCTTTTTAAGTTATAAAATACATCTATCAACTGTTTCAGAAGACCATAACAAGTTTAACATAAAAAGATAAATTTTACTCACAGATATATGATCTTTATGGTTTTAGTGGGGAAAAATTAAGATAAAGTGAAATAAAACAAAGAACTGAAGCAGCAGATCGAAGCATTGCTTCATTGGTTCAAGGCAAAGCCATGCCCTGCTCTACTTGGGGAAGGTCTGCCAATGTTCCCACAAACACAGGGAGGAGAAGGACTGTGGCTTAAAGCAAGCAGGAAACAGAGTGGAGAGGAGTGAAAATTCACACAGTCCCTTCCTCCGCAGTCCACGCTGACATTGCTGCTGCTTTGATTAGCGCAGAATGGGATGTTGCTTTGACAGTGAGAGTATCATATTTCGGCCCCAAAACACGCATGACACCACGTGCGCCCGCGTATGTGTGGTTAAATTTTTCAAATGACAGAAATCCGTTGTGGTGACAGAGAACTTTAACTCATGGCCTAGTAGGTTGGACACAGGGTTCAGGGGATGGGCAGAGAAAGGAATAATAAATATAAATCAGTTGTTTGATGGAGGAACATTAAAATCATCAAGATAAATATGATCTAAGTTCAAAAGCTTTTTAGAGGTATTTACAATTAAGAAATAATGACCCAAAAGGAATGGGATGCCTAGCTCCTCCTTTTGCAGAAATAACAGCCTCTAAATGCTTCCTACAGCTTCCAATGAGAGTCTGGATTCTGGCTGAAGGTATTTTTGCTATGGACTGATGAAACTAAAGTTGAGTTATTTGGACATAACAAGGGGCGGTATGCATGGCTGAAAAAGAACACAGCATTCTAAGAAAAACACTTGCTCCCTACAGTAAATTTGGAGGTGGTTCCATCATGCTGTGGGGCTGTGTGGCCAGTGCAGGTACTGGGAATCTTGTTAAAATTGAGGGTCACATGGATTCGTCAATATCAACAGATTATTGAGAACAATGTTCAAGAATTAATGACAAAGCTGAAGTAGTGCCGGGGCTGGATCGATCAACAACAACGACCCTAAACACTGCTCAAAATCTACTAAGGCATTCATGCAGAGGAACAAGTATCAATCAATCAATCAATTTTTTTTATATAGCGCCAAATCACAACAAACAGTTGCCCCAAGGCGCTTTATATTGTAAGGCAAGGCCATACAATAATTATGTAAAACCCCAACGGTCAAAACGACCCCCTGTGAGCAAGCACTTGGCTACAGTGGGAAGGAAAAACTCCCTTTTAACAGGAAGAAACCTCCAGCAGAACCAGGCTCAGGGAGGGGCAGTCTTCTGCTGGGACTGGTTGGGGCTGAGGGAGAGAACCAGGAAAAAGACATGCTGTGGAGGGGAGCAGAGATCGATCACTAATGATTAAATGCAGAGTGGTGCATACAGAGCAAAAAGAAAAAGAAACAGTGCATCATGGGAACCCCCCAGCAGTCTACGTCTATAGCAGCATAACTAAGGGATGGTTCAGGGTCACCTGATCCAGCCCTAACTATAAGCTTTAGCAAAAAGGAAAGTTTTAAGCCTAATCTTAAAAGTAGAGAGGGTGTCTGTCTCCCTGATCTGAATTGGGAGCTGGTTCCACAGGAGAGGAGCCTGAAAGCTGAAGGCTCTGCCTCCCATTCTACTCTTACAAACCCTAGGAACTACAAGTAAGCCTGCAGTCTGAGAGCGAAGCGCTCTATTGGGGTAATATGGTACTACGAGGTCCCTAAGATAAGATGGGACCTGATTATTCAAAACCTTATAAGTAAGAAGAAGAATTTTAAATTCTATTCTAGAATTAACAGGAAGCCAATGAAGAGAGGCCAATATGGGTGAGATATGCTCTCTCCTTCTAGTCCCCGTCAGTACTCTAGCTGCAGCATTTTGAATTAACTGAAGGCTTTTTAGGGAACTTTTAGGACAACCTGATAATAATGAATTACAATAGTCCAGCCTAGAGGAAATAAATGCATGAATTAGTTTTTCAGCATCACTCTGAGACAAGACCTTTCTGATTTTAGAGATATTGCGTAAATGCAAAAAAAGCAGTCCTACATATTTGTTTAATATGCACTTTGAATGACATATCCTGATCAAAAATGACTCCAAGATTTCTCACAGTATTACTAGAGGTCAGGGTAATGCCATCCAGAGTAAGGATCTGGTTAGACACCATGTTTCTAAGATTTGTAGGGCCAAGTACAATAACTTCAGTTTTATCTGAGTTTAAAAGCAGGAAATTAGAGGTCATCCATGTCTTTATGTCTGTAAGACAATCCTGCAGTTTAGCTAATTGGTGTGTGTCCTCTGGCTTCATGGATAGATAAAGCTGGGTATCATCTGCGTAACAATGAAATTTAAGCAATACCGTCTAATAATACTGCCTAAGGGAAGCATGTATAAAGTGAATAAAATTGGTCCTAGCACAGAACCTTGTGGAACTCCATAATTAACTTTAGTCTGTGAAGAAGATTCCCCATTTACATGAACAAATTGTAATCTATTAGACAAATATGATTCAAACCACCGCAGCGCAGTGCCTTTAATACCTATGGCATGCTCTAATCTCTGTAATAAAATTTTATGGTCAACAGTATCAAAAGCAGCACTGAGATCTAACAGAACAAGCACAGAGATGAGTCCACTGTCCGAGGCCATAAGAAGATCATTTGTAACCTTCACTAATGCTGTTTCTGTACTATGATGAATTCTAAAACCTGACTGAAACTCTTCAAATAGACCATTCCTCTGCAGATGATCAGTTAGCTGTTTTACAACTACCCTTTCAAGAATTTTTGAGAGAAAAGGAAGGTTGGAGATTGGCCTATAATTAGCTAAGATAGCTGGGTCAAGTGATGGCTTTTTAAGTAATGGTTTAATTACTGCCACCTTAAAAGCCTGTGGTACATAGCCAACTAACAAAGATAGATTGATCATATTTAAGATCGAAGCATTAAATAATGGTAGGGCTTCCTTGAGCAGCCTGGTAGGAATGGGGTCTAATAAACATGTTGATGGTTTGGATGAAGTAACTAATGAGAATAACTCAGACAGAACAATCGGAGAGAAAGAGTCTAACCAAATACCGGCATCACTGAAAGCAGCCAAAGATAACGATACGTCTTTGGGATGGTTATGAGTAATTTTTTCTCTAATAGTTAAAATTTTGTTAGCAAAGAAAGTCATGAAGTCATTACTAGTTAAAGTTAATGGAATACTCAGCTCAATAGAGCTCTGACTCTTTGTCAGCCTGGCTACAGTGCTGAAAAGAAACCTGGGGTTGTTCTTATTTTCTTCAATTAGTGATGAGTAGAAAGATGTCCTAGCTTTACGAAGGGCTTTTTTATAGAGCAACAGACTCTTTTTCCAGGCTAAGTGAAGATCTTCTAAATTAGTGAGACGCCATTTCCTCTCCAACTTACGGGTTATCTGCTTTAAGCTACGAGTTTGTGAGTTATACCACGGAGTCAGACACTTCTGATTTAAAGCTCTCTTTTTCAGAGGAGCTACAGCATCCAAAGTTGTCTTCAATGAGGATGTAAAACTATTGACGAGATACTCTATCTCCCTTACAGAGTTTAGGTAGCTACTCTGCACTGTGTTGGTATATGGCATTAGAGAACATAAAGAAGGAATCATATCCTTAAACCTAGTTACAGCGCTTTCTGAAAGACTTCTAGTGTAATGAAACTTATTCCCCACTGCTGGGTAGTCCATCAGAGTAAATGTAAATGTTATTAAGAAATGATCAGACAGAAGGGAGTTATCAGGGAATACTGTTAAGTCTTCTATTTCCATACCATAAGTCAGAACAAGATCTAAGATATGATTAAAGTGGTGGGTGGACTCATTTACTTTTTGAGCAAAGCCAATAGAGTCTAATAATAGATTAAATGCAGTGTTGAGGCTGTCATTCTCAGCATCTGTGTGGATGTTAAAATCGCCCACTATAATTATCTTATCTGAGCTAAGCACTAAGTCAGACAAAAGGTCTGAAAATTCACAGAGAAACTCACAGTAACGACCAGGTGGACGATAGATAATAACAAATAAAACTGGTTTTTGGGACTTCCAATTTGGATGGACAAGACTAAGAGACAAGCTTTCAAATGAATTAAAGCTCTGTCTGGGTTTTGGATTAATTAATAAGCTGGAATGGAAGATTGCTGCTAATCCTCCACCCCGGCCCGTGCTACGAGCATTCTGACAGTTAGTGTGACTCGGGGGTGTTGACTCATTTAAACTAACATATTCATCCTGCTGTAACCAGGTTTCTGTTAGGCAGAATAAATCAATATGTTGATCAATTATTATATCATTTACCAACAGGGACTTAGAAGAGAGAGACCTAATGTTTAATAGACCACATTTAACTGTTTTAGTCTGTGGTGCAGTTGAAGGTGCTATATTATTTTTTCTTTTTGAATTTTTATGCTTAAATAGATTTTTGCTGGTTATTGGTAGTCTGGGAGCAGGCACCGTCTCTACGGGGATGGGGTAATGAGGGGATGGCAGGGGGAGAGAAGCTGCAGAGAGGTGTGTAAGACTACAACTCTGCTTCCTGGTCCCAACCCTGGATAGTCACGGTTTGGAGGATTTAAGAAAATTGGCCAGATTTCTAGAAATGAGAGCTGCTCCATCCAAAGTGGGATGGCTGCCGTCTCTCCTAACAAGACCAGGTTTTCCCCAGAAGCTTTGCCAATTATCTATGAAGCCCACCTCATTTTTTGGACACCACTCAGACAGCCAGCAATTCAAGGTACAGCGTTTTGGAATGGCCATCTCAGTCCACAGACCTGAATATTATTGAAAATCTGTGGTGTGATTTTAAGCGGGCTGTCCATGCTCAGAAACCAACAAACCTGAGATGTTTTGTAAAGAAGAATGGTCCAAAATACCTTCAACCAGAATCCAGACTCTCATTGGAAGCTATAGGAAGCGCTTAGAGGCTGTTATTTCTGCAAAAGGAGCGGTACAACCGATTTAAAGATGTCTGCACAACGGTGGAGAGTGCACCGCGCTCCAGGTGGCCATCAACATGCTGAAATGTCCAGATCATTTCCAAAGTGAACGCTGTGGTGATGTGGGACCATCGTGTGACTATCCAAGAAATTGCGGAAGAGGTGGACATCAGCACTTTTCGGCACATTCCACTGTGACAGAAGATTTGGCCATGAACAGAGTTGCAGCGAAATTCATGGCGATGATTGATGGCGGAGCAAAAGCACCTTTGTGATGAAGCCTCACAGGACATGTTGTGACATGCCCACCTCTTCTACAATTTCTCGGATAGTCACACGATTGAAAAGCCACCGAAAGCCGTCTGAATCTTCCGAATGGTGGAAGAGGTGGGCATCATTTTTCGGAGTCCAGCATGTCCTGTGAGGCTTCAACACGAAGGTGCTTTTGCTCCATCAGCAGCTTCGTGCCGAAGCCATCGCCATGAATTTCGCTGCAACTCTTTTCATGGCCAAATCTTCTGTCACAGTGGAATGTGCCGAAAAAGTGCTGATGTCCACCTCTTCCGCAATTTCTTGGATAGTCACACGATGGTCCCACATCACCACAGCGTTCACTTTGGAAATGATCTGGACATTTCAGCATGTTGATGGTCACCTGGAGCGCGGTGCGCTCTCCACCGTTGTGCAGACATCTTTAAATCGGTTGTACCGCTCCTTAATCTGTGTGATGCCCACAGGATCGTCACCGAAAGCCGTCTGAATAATCTGAATGGTTTCCACCTGGCTGTCGCCCAGTTTCTGGCAAAATTTGATGCAGTCTCGCTGCTCCAGTTGTTCCGCCATTTTCCTTGCAAAGAAAATCCGATGAGAGACTACACCCGTCTGCACACAAAGGCTGCTTACAAGCAAATGACGCAATCGACAGGCGTGAAAAAATTCACGCATGTGCACGAAGGTTCAAGGTTGGCTCATGCAAGCACACGTTATTCAAATTCATCAGGTTTTTGAAAAAAATAAAAAGGTCGGATACTTTTCTAACAGTCCTCGTATAACAGACAAACACAGTGATATTTGAGAAGTGAAATGAAGATTATTGGATTCACAAAAAGTGTGCCATAATTCTTTAAACAAAATTAGGCAGGTGCATAGATTTGGGCACCCCAACAGAAAAAATACATCAATATTTAGTAGATCCTCCTTTTGCAGAAATAACACACAGCGTTCACTTTGGAAATGATATGGTCGTTTCAGCATGTTGATGGCCGACCGGAGCGTGGCTCGCTCTCATCCATTGTGCGGCCGTCTTTAAACCGGTTGTACCACTTCTTAATCTGTGTGATGCTCATAGCATCGTCACCACAAGCCGTCTGAATAATCTGAATGGTTTCCACCTGGCTGTCGCCCAGTTTCTGGCAAAATTTGATGTGGCGCTGCTCCAGTCGTTCCGTCTTTTTCCTTGGAATGAAAAAATGCCGAGTGCATGACACACACCTCACACAAAGGCTGCTTACAAGCAAATGACGCAATCGACAGGCGTGAAAAAATTCACGCATGCGCACGAAGGTTCAAGGTTGGCTTATGCAAGCACACGTGATTCAAATCCATCAGGTTTTTGAAAAAAATAAAAAGGTCGGATACTTTTCTAACAGACCTCGTATGATATATTTAATTGAAATTTCTGATCCAAACAACCAATGATTTATAATGGAAAACCATGGAAATCATCAGGGGTGCCCAAGCTTTTGCATACAACTGTAGTTGCGTCAGGAATTCCATCTGGTGTGAAAGTTGCTTTTAATGCACAGTTGAACAAAACCATGGTGCAGTATTCATGGTATGCAGCCACGCCTGGAGGAACAAAAGGGTTTAGGGCTGTCCCACTGTCAAATCGTCAAGCGACGCGTCGCGCGGAATTCCTCTGCACGTCTGTCTCAATGTGCCGAAAAAGTGCTGATGTCCACATCTTTTCACAATTCCTCTGCTAGTCAGATGATATCCCGGATAAAACACAGCGTCCAGTTTGGAAATGAATGGCACATTCCACTGTTACAGGAGTTTTTGTCACGGAAAGATGAGCGGAGGCTTTGCGCGTCGCGGTGGTGCCGCATGGTGCAAAGCAACGCCGTGATGAAGCCTCACAGAACATGTTCTAGCATGTCCAGGCACATCCACAATTTCTCGGATAATCACTCGATGGAAAAACCACTGACAGCTGTCTGAACGCCATCTCAAAGCCGTCCTGTGAGACCAAAACGGAGGTGTTCCTTTGTCTCGCTCCATCAGCAAATCGGTCGTGACGCGCGAAGCCTCCGCTCGGCTTTCCATGACAAAATCTCTTGTTAAAAGTGAAATCTGCCGGAAAATGGTTGATGTCCAGCTCTTGTGATAACCAGAGAAAGTGCACACGATGGTCCCGTCTCCACAGAGCCATCCGTTTAGAAATGATCCAGTGGTTTGTGGCTCTCGATGGCGGCACGGAGCACGGCGCACCGAGCGTCCTTAAAGCCATCCTTAAACCTGTAGTAACAGTCCTTATTCTCTGTGAAGCCCGTAAAATTTTCACCGAAAGCCAGATAAATTTTTCGAATGGTTTCCAGCTGCCAGTCTCTAACAGTTTCTGAAAAAAGTCTGATGGAAAAAAAGCCCAAATCATTCCCCCATTTCCTGACAATGAAAGTCCGCCGAGGGGGGTAGACCACTCCTCACTCAAAGCCTGCTCACAGGCGAATGATGCAACCGACAGGCGTGGAAAACCTCATGCATGTGCACGAGGGTTCAAGCTTGTCTGACGCAATCACACGTGATTCAAATCCATATGGTTTTTGAAAAAAATAATGTTGGATACTTTTCTAATAGACTTTGGATTGTATGTGTCTGATGTGTGGTTTCCAGCTCAATTTGCTGTCTATAACACCTAAAAATTTTATTTCTGACACGGTATCTATATCAACACCGTCTATATATTTTTTTTGGTTTAAGTCTTCCTTATAGTGTCCAAAGAACATGACCTTGGTTTTATTTAAATTTAGTGAAAGTTTATTAATATCCATCCATAATTTTAATTTATATAATTCATTATTTATAGTAAGTATTAGGTCATGATAACTGTCACTAGAGTACAATATATTTGTATCGTCAGCAAACAAAATTAATTTTAATAACTTTGAGACACCAAATATATCATTTATATAGAGATTAAATAGAACCGGACCCAATACAGAACCTTGTGGGACTCCACACGCAATGTTCAAATATCCAGACTCAAATTCACCCATTTTCACAAACTGTTGTCTTTCTGTTAGATAGCTTTGAATCCAACTCAAAGCCACTCCCCTAATACCATATCTCTCCAGCTTTTTTTTTACTAAAATTCCATGGTTGATAGTGTCAAAAGCTTTTTTTAAGTCAATGAAAATCGCAGCTGCATATTTCTTTTTATCTAATTGATTTGTGATTTCCTCAACTGCTTCAATTATTGCCATTGATGTCGACCTTCCGGACCTAAAACCATATTGACTTTCATCAATTATATTGTGTTTCTCAATAAAATTCTCTAGTCTTTTATTGAAGAGTTTCTCTAATATTCTAAATTATCTAACTGAGGGAGTAGAGAGACCGGTCTGTAGTTGGTGAAGATGTGTTTGTTTCCGTTTTTAATGAGAGGTATTACTTTAGCTATTTTAATTTTGTTTGGAAATGTTCCTGTCTGGAATGATAGATTGCATATATAAGTTAATGGTTTTGAAATGGTATGTATAATTCTTTTTAACACAGTCATATCTATGTCATAACAATCCATAGATGATTTATTTTTGCATTTGTTAACAATATCTATTAGCTCTTTCTCAGTCACTCCAGACAGGAACATTGTACTTGAAACTGTATTCAACTGTCGGGTCGGGTTGTCAAGTTGATTATCCATACCCGTAAACATTTTACTCGCTAAGTCTGGCCCAACATTTACAAAAAAACTATTAAATTTATTAACAACATTGCACATATTATAATTATCATCGTTATTATCAATAAAATAATCAGGATATGAATGATTATTTTTGTGTCCTTTGATAACACTATTCAAAATTCCCCAAACCTTTTTAATGTAATTTTTCTTATTATGTAATAAATTGGTATAATATAATTTCTTGCTAGTTCTCATAATTTCGGTCAATTTATTTTTATAGCTTTTATATCTATATTCAGATTCCACAGTCCTTAATCTAACAAATTCTGTGTATATATTGTTTTTCTTTTTACAAGCATTTTGCAATCCGTTCGTCATCCATGGACATTTTATTACTCTATTGTTTTTACTAATTTGGTGAATTGGACAGCATTTGTTATATATTGCAGTAAAGATTTCTAAAAAAATATTAAATGAAACATCTGCATCACTTGCACTATACACAGTGTTCCAGTCTTGCTCTAGCAGATTTTGATGAAGAGCATTAATAGTTTTTTGGGGTGCCTTAGAGGTGCTAAAGTTGTCATCATGTACTATAAAGACAGGTAAATGGTCGGTAATGTCACAAATCAGCAGACCACAAGTATTTGTACACTCCATATTGTTTGTGAAGATATTATCAATGAGCGTAGCACTGTGAGATGTTATTCTACTGGGTTTGGTGATAGTTGGATAGAGGCTCATACTGTACATCCTATTAATATATTCATCAGTTGGTTTGTGATTATTTGGGTTAATCAAATCTATATTATAATCCCCACAGATATTTTTTTATTACTTAATACTGAGAATGTATTTTCCACCCAGTCTGTAAATATTTCTAAACTCGACCCTGGTGACCTGTATATGCAGCTAACAATAATATTTTTCTTTTTTCCGTGGATTATTTCTATGGATATGCATTCTAATATGTCATTTATTGTCACTATCATACTTTCTATTACTCTAAATTTAATGTTTTTATGGACATATAAAGCAACTCCACCTCCCATTTTGTTTGTTCTGTTTACGTAATTCAAGTTATAACCCTCTAATTCAAAATCTATGCCTTTATCATCATTAAACCATGTTTCTGAAATTGCAATAATGTGAAATGGCTGCGTGAACTGTTGCAAAAATT
The DNA here is from genome assembly GCF_902500255.1 of Thalassophryne amazonica. Classification (NCBI taxonomy): domain Eukaryota; kingdom Metazoa; phylum Chordata; class Actinopteri; order Batrachoidiformes; family Batrachoididae; genus Thalassophryne; species Thalassophryne amazonica. Next base: position 37,917,763 of record NC_047110.1, on the reverse strand, counting down.
CTTTGATGGAAGCGAAATTACTATACATACGAGGTCTATTAGAAAAGTATCCAACCTTATTATTTTTTTTCAAAAACCATATGGATTTGAATCACGTGTGATTACATCAGACATGCTTGAACCCTCGTGGGCATGCAAGAGTTTTTTCACGCCTGTCGGTTACGTCATTCGCCTGTGGGCAGTCTTTGAGTGAGGAGTCGCCCACCCTCTCGTCGATTTCTTCATTGTTTAGGAATGGCTCAGAGACTGCTGCTTTGTTTGATCAAAATTTTTTCAAAACTGTAAGGCACAACTGAGTGGACACCATTCAATAAATTCAGGTTTTCGGTAAAAATTTTAACGGCTGATGAGAGATTTTGGTCTGGTAGTGTCGCCGTAAGGACAGCCCACGGCACCTGACGGCGATCTGCGCTTCGAGGTGGCAGCGTTTCGCCGTTTCAAGTTGAAAACTTCCACATTTCAGGCTCTGTTGACCCAGTAAGTCGTCAGAGAACAGAGAACTTTCAGAAGAAGTCGGCATGAGGAGTTTATTCGGACATTCCATTGTTAACGGACATTTTGTAATGAAAGAACGTGCGGGCAGAGTCGCATGTCGGGCCGGACCCGACCGCGGGGGGGTCGCGACAGGAAAAACCCCTCCGTTGGAAACCTTAACGGACAAGTTGGAACATGCCCAAGCTGTTAAACAATTTCTCAGTTACTCACTTGTTGAAAGCCATCAAAAGCCGCCTGAATTTTACAAATGGTTTTCAACACGGAGGTGTTTTTCCTGTCGCAGCGCACACAGATTCGCCGAGTCGTCACGGAAACGACTCGGCGAATCTGTCCTGGGTGAATTAAGCCTTAAATTAGGATGTTTTCAGGTCGAAACAGGAAGCCTGGAAGTGCTGCACGACGTCCTGCTCCGTGGGAAGTCCTTACAGCGACAGAAACACCCCATAATCTCTCATCAGCCGTTAAACTTTTCACCGAAAACCATCTTAATTTCTCGAATAGTGTCCACTCGGATATTCCTCACAGGTCCAGAAAAAATTTTGATAAAGCAACGCGCGCCGTCTCGAGCAGCGTGTGAAACAAAGGAATTCAGCCGAGAGGGCGGGACCACATCTCACTCAAGGCCTGCCCACGGGGAAATGACGTCACCGACACACGTGAAAAAACTCACGCATGCGCACGAGGGTTCAAGCATGATTGGTGTAATCGCACGTCATTCAAATCCATATAGTTAAAAAAAAAATAAAAGGGTCGGTTTATTATCTAAGAGACCTCGTACTCCTAATATTAAAGTGAATAATTGAGAACTTGCCCTCAGAATTAACATAATTATTAAAATCATCTTCACAAAAGTACTTGCAGTCAGTTGTGTTAGATAGTAGAAACAGGTTGTTATCAGGATCTAGTTCATCTTCCAAATCAAATGTCTTATGCTCAGTGTACTCAAAAGGTTTCAACTCCACATGATCATAGTCCAGAATCCTTTGCTGTATACTAATAGTCGATGAATGGTTGTTGGATGTCATTGTATGAGACAACTAGGGATGTATTACTCATTCATATTTTTTAAGATCTTCTATATCTCTGATGAGCAGAACTTTAGCTTCCTCAGGTGTGCCATTAAGTCTGATGTATACTTTGCAGTTCATAATCCATTTATTCTGTATTTTGTTTTGTCATCGTAGGTCTCTGGCTTTCCGAGCATTGTCCGCATTCCTTTTTGTCAGATGATCATTCAAGTAAACATTCGTGTTCTTTAGCTTTCTCCCATGTTTAATGAGTGCAATTTTGTCTTTCCTGTTCACAAACCTCATGATGACCGCTGGTGTGTTGTTGTCTCTTGCTGGTAGAGGGTGACAAGCTTCGATAGAGTCCACGTCCAGCTGAATGTCCCTGGTCGCCAGAAAAGCTGCCACCTGTCCCTCCACGGAGCTCACCTCCAGCTCGCCCGATCCGTCCTCGCTCCCCGCTCTAACCGCATGTGCGTATGACCGGGGCTTCAACTTAAACCCGGTCACAATTGCGTTGTTCATTCTCGTATATTGTTCCAAATCATCAACTCTCTGCTCCAGCACAGCGTTCTTCTTGTCCCTCTCCTCAACCTGCGCCCGCAGCTTTGTGACTTCCTCCACAAGCTTCAAAATTTGGTCTTGTTTCGATTTAACATCATACATATCCAGTGTGAGAGAGTCCAGTGCTTTCCTAAAATCCTTGTTCTCCTCCACTGCTGGGTTTTTCATCGACGGCATGATAGCATGTTGTTTTTAACCGCACTTAGCTGTTAGCCGCGCGCTCCACTCAACCGATGGTAACAATCAACAGTCTCCGCTCAAAGCGCAACCAATTCAATTGTCCGCAATCCTTACTTGTTCTCTTTTAATCCAAACTCATTATCAGTAATCCAAAATCGAAATCCCAAAACACACTTTTCAATTGATTCACAAGAAATTCACACAATCTCAAACCGCGCTCAACCATTAGCAAAGTGATATCACTTCCTGTCTTCCTGACACTCTTGTCAGGATGACAGGATTTATTGTGCCAATTATGGCACAATAAATCCCTTCTGAGGTTCTCAATATTAACACTGGTTATTTTCCCAATAAAATGTACAGTTTTTGTTTGGTGCACACTGTCCGCTGATGATTGAAAAGCTACAACATCAGAAATAAGTATTCCACCTGTTATATTCGCCACAATGGCATTTGTTAATATGTTGTCAATGAGTGTTGATGTGTTCATAGTTATCCTGGTTGGATGTGTGATCACAGGATATTGTTGTGTGTTGGGGGGGTGTGGCTGGACATTTTGGTGTTCTTTTCTTTTCTTTGCTCCCCAGGTGGTATGAAAACTGATTTGTCTGTGGAGAAGGTGCTGGCTGAAGAGTCCTTCACCCTCATCAACGTTATGTGCAGCACCTGTGGATGGTGCTCACATGCAACCTTAAAGACTTTCAGCTGAAGCAGATAATTAGCGTTCTGCATTTAAGCCATGTGTGATTCAAGCAGAATTGCCGGGAACTCGACCTTGTGATGTTCGTTTGTGAGACGCTGAGGACCGCGCCTGGGTTTGACATCGTGCCTGTGAAGGAAGAAGGGTGAGGGACACATGCTGTCAGCACACATCAGAGGTGAATAATTGTTTGACTAATTGTTGATAGTAACTTGGTATTTTGTTACGCAGTATATTTGAATTGTGATGAGAATTGTGCAGCTCGTTTCTCACTGCCGTGGCGTGCGGACAACTGATCCTCCACCTGTTGTGAGAAGCTGCTCATTTACATAAAGCTTAAATACAGACCTGAATGTGTTGCTGATAGTGTGTGCCTTTTGAAGGATATTGCTTGTAACTGCTGACTTACCTCACCTCTTCTATCCTTCGCAGAGAATCGGTTTGTCGTGTCCACCTGCGGGGTGTTTGGCGGTAAAAGTGAGTCCAGAAGCGCCGGGCCTCGATCCTTTTGGCCGCTGGAGAGCGTGCCAGCCTTCACTCCACCAGACTGACGCTGTTTTAGTTTGTACACGTTGTTATGCACCAAAGGGTGGAAGAAATAAATTGTTTTGTTATTGGAACCGCTTTCTGGTTATTTTAGCGCTGGGTTCCGTCAGACGCAGGTCCGCTCCTCAACCCGCGTCGACACATAACAGATATAGACCCATACAAAACATAGAGTTTATGAATTCAGTTATTTGTAATTGACCATAAGGGTTTTAAAAAATCAATATTAAAGTCTCCACAGACAAACAAAAGCTTGTTATTATTAATTGTGTTGTATGTCAGTCATCCTATCCACAAAAGAATTGATATCTGATCCTGGAGCTCTATAAACACAGCTTATAATTATATTTTTGGATTTTTTACATTTAATTTCAACTGTAACAGATTCCATGATACTTTCCAAGGAAAATGACATCCTATGTATAATTTCACACTTGTATTAATGAAATAAATAATCATAAATTGTAAATTTATGTAAATTTGATAGCTTAACTATGTTCATATTTATTTTGATAGCACCTGTACCTGGATGTGTTGCTGTATGTGGTTAAATGACTTTAAAAAATGTTGAAAACATTAAAGGTCCATTCAGTAGTCCAGTGCAATTACACCCAAAATGGCGCCATGTTCTGAGTTGATGCCACTCTCCAATCAAGGCACTCTACTGCTCGCCTCAGCAAGGGATTGTGGGTTTGAGCCCCAGCCATGTCTGGTGTCTGCAGAATAGTGCAGTGGAAGTGTGATGGATCCAGAGACCAATGGATCAAACCCATCCTCTGCTACATGATTACCTTTTCGACACTCTTCTCTCCCATTCTCATAGACGTCAACTCACAATGTGTAAATGATACAGATTTCTTTCCATATTCACAACTTAAGATGTAAGCATAAAGTTGAACAGTATCCTTCTTTGTATGAAATCTCACACATGTGGTTATGAGACTTCATCAAAAAACAGAAAGAAAAAAAAAATCCTTGTGTGAAAAATGTCAACACTGACAGTTTTATTTCAGCACAAGTTGAACACAGGCTCTTGCTGTGCTACTAAACCTACAGTCAGCTACAGTTGACAAAAAAGGCTGCCTATGAATATAATCAGGAGCATCAGTGAGCCTTTGACGACAAACTGTCATAACTGGTATATTCAAGAAGTGAATTTATGTTTCATTATTTAGTGAAGTGAAGAATAAATGCAAACATTTTTGGCCAAACCAAAGTGAAATTAATTTTACAGATGGAATATTAAACAGCTTTACACACACACACACACACACACACACACACACACACACACACACACACACACACACACACACACACACACACACACACACACACACACACACACACACACACACACACACACACACACACTCACACACAATCATATTCCATACCCACTTACTCCAATGAAGGGTTATGGCGGGCAGGAGCCTATCAGTACCAGCAGAACCAGTCAGTTCCACAGGTGAAATGTTTTTTGCAATTTTATTTTATTGCATAATTTTTGGCATTTTAATTTTTTATTATTTTGCATTTTGAAAACAGAATTACAATGTTGAGAATAAATTTGAAATGTCAAGAATAAAATGAACTTTTGAGAATAAATCAAAGTGTGTAGCAGTTTTCCTGTGCATGCAGATTTTTAAGAATGTTTATGACCTTAAGTTCTTCTGGAATCTTGAACTTCCATAAGTCGATGTACTCCACTCAGTTGTTTGCCCTGGAAGATTTTATCGTTGCACTACAATGAACACACGGCCCTTCACAGAGCCTTTGTTGAGTCAGATGGCTGGGAAATCCCAGACAATCTTACTCTGAGGACCTGTTACAGGCTTCATCTGCCTTAACAGTCGTTGGGTTACAAGCCATCACCTCCTCCACCTGTTCCTCCATTGAAGAGTTCTTTTTTCACCAGATTCCTATTAGGCATCTCATTTTCAGGGTTTCTGTTGGACCTTCATGGTTACCGTAGTTGCCACGGGCTGCACAAAGTCCCCTCTGTATTTTACCCCAACAGGCAATCTCCTACATGATCTTTTATGCAGGTGTCATGATGAGGACTAGAGGTTGGATTTTGGTGTATGCCGTAGAGTCCCCATGAGCATAATTCTTTCTAGGATCTTCTTTAACCATTTTGTGCATCACTTCTGTGGCTTCACAGAAGTCGATGTACTCCACTCAGTTGTTCGCCCTGGAGGATTTTCTTGTGCAGATTTTTAAGAAGGTTTATGACTTTTTTTTGTCTGCATCATGGTCTTCTGGAATGTTGAACCTCCATACAGCTTCATATCAGAGTAAAGGGTTTTTTTACACTGTTCTATGTGCCGTGGGCCTGTACAAAAGTCCACACAATCTGAATGGTACATGAAGGTTCTTGACTCAAGGCTCCTTACAGATCCCCATCTCATCAACATTGTTATCCTTATTTGATGGATGACCGTTTCTGCAAAATATGGCCCTGGCCACACTGGAGAAGAGATTTTGATTTGTGTATAAGCTTGGACGAATTTGTTGCACACACAGGAGAAAATGTTTTCAATTGTCTTCCAAGGCTTGATTTTATCTCCATCTGTGGTCTCAGGAGAAAGACATTCTTGAAGTATGAGATCATCATCAGGGTCGACAATTGATGGATCACCTCGAACAGCTCCATCATTTTCACTCGGGGTTTCAGTGGTCCCATCAGTGAAAATTAGGCATTTTTTGGAAGGGTCACTGACTGAACCTCTTGGAGAGTCATCCTTGTCCCCAGTGAATACTGTATTGTTGATGTGGTTCACAACTGTTTTTTTGTTGAAACTGCTATCGTCCAAACTTGTGTTACTGGAATGTATAGTCTGCACCATGTGCTGCTTGGTGATGAAGTTATGCTCTAGAGCCTCGGTAGGGGTAATTCTCTCATTATGATCTGCCTTTATCATTTTGTGCAGTAGGTCCATGAATTCACAAAAGTCTAGATAGTCTAGCCAATTATTTGCCTTGTACCAGTTTCTTTTCTTGTACAAACATTTTAGAATTCTTTTAGCATGTTGATCTGGAATCTTGAACCTCCACTCATCCTCATATTCTGTTGAAGTCTCAGGGTCTCTGGCATCATCCAGTGAGACTGGCGATGGCTGTCTACAGGTGTCTATGATGGCCTGTAACACATTACTGTCGTAACAATGGAAATGCCCTATCAACATAGCCAACATTACTCTACCTAGAGAATCCATATCATGGCTATATGACAGGTGACCTTCTGTTGATGATGCAAGTTTGGCACAACCAAAATCGATTAACTTCACACTGAATGGTTCGTTGTCATGATCTACAAACATAATATTTCTCAAAGTGATGTCACAATGAACTATCCCAACAGTCTTCAGGGCTTCTAGGGTCTTAAGCATCTGTTGCATGATGTACCTTATGTCATTCAGGGAGAAGCATGTGTGCCGCATAAAATCAGAAATACTCTGATCTAGCAACTCAAATACGAGGTAAGAGTGTGCGTCATATTGGAAAGACTCATAAAACCTAATCAAATTGTGATTGTCTGGATCAAGATGTTGAATTTTTAACATAATGTCATTCTCTTCTTTGGTAAGGGTATCATCTTGAATCTTGATAGCTACTGGGGTTCCAGTTTGTACAATCACACCTCTGAATACTTCCCCAAAACAGCCCCGTCCGATCATGTTTCCTCTTCTATAGTCATATTTGTTGCCGCAAATTAAAGACGGATCAGGTTCCTCCTCGTAAAATAAATTCAGGTCACTGTCTGTGAAGTGAGACATTTTTTCTAGCAATGAACCAGCTGACGTTGAAAAGTTGTTCTCTTCACTGGTTTTGAAGTTGAAGAGTTTAATATACTACATTGACAGTACTTTAATCATCTGTAAAATATTTAATATAAGAAAAGATGTGTAAGTATAGCTTTCATAACATTAAAGTACAGATGTGTTTAATCTCTATTCCTATATTGAATTCTGAACATACAGAATTGTACAGATGGAATTCTTTATCTTTTATCTTGGAAAAGAACTTAAAGTTGCATGTAGGATTTAGGGGTGTTTATTTGTAGAAAAGAAATGTAACTATTAATTAGATAATTCAATGTTTTGAAATTAGGATGAGCCCCAACTATTCTATGTACTTTGTTCCACAACATTTGTAGTTTAAAATACAAAGAACTAGTAAACCTAGTCAGCTACAGTTTACAAAAAAGGCTGTCTATGAATATAATTAGGAGCATCAGTGAGCCTTTTACAACAGTCTGTGGATCTTTATCACAAACTGTCATAACTGGTATATTCAAGAAGTGAATTTATGTTTCATTATTTAGTGAAGTGAAGAATAAATGCAAACATTTTTGGCCAAACCAAAGTGAAATTAATTTTACAGATGGAATATTAAACAGCTTTACACACACACACACACACACACACACACACACACACACACACACACACACACACACACACACACACACACACACACACACACAACACACACACACACACACACACACACACACACACACACACACATTCAATCATGTTCCATACCCACTTACTCCAATGAAGGGTTATGGGGGGCAGGAGCCTATCAGTACCAGCAGAACCAGTCAGTTCCACAGGTGAAATGTTTTTTGCAATTTTATTTTATTGCATAATGTTTGGCATTTTAATTTTTATTCTACGTTATTTTGTATTTTGAAAACAGAATTACAATGTCAAGAATAAAATGAACTTTTGAGAATATATCAAAGTGTTTCGTGACAAGAAATGATTTACATGGCTGATTTTCACAGATTTGGCAACTTGCTTCTGACGGATTGTTTGTTGCTGTGACGACACTCTGAAGTTCAGACAGTTGTATACGCTTCTTCTATTTCTGTTTAGCACTCTTCTGGTTATTAATTGTATCTACTCTGAACGTTATTTAACAACAGTCCTGTTGTGAATCGCTAGCAGTTAGCATTCGCTAGCTAGGTCGACCTCTCTCGTTACTTTTATAGCTGTTTCTTTTCTACACATTTAATACTTCTGTTCATTTTTCAGTTGAACTGCTGTGAATTTTAAGTAATTATTTTACTCCTGTGTAAAATCTTAGGAGCGGCTAGCATTTTTGCTAGCGGTTAGCTTGCGTTAGCTATTTCAGACCCCATCATAATTAGCTGCGTTTTTACCTGTTTAATACTTCGGTTAGTTTTTCAGTGTAACTGCTGTAAATTTTAATACATTTATTTGCGTCTGTGTGAGCCTTAGGATTGGTTAGCTTATCCATTATTGGTTAGCTCGTGTTTGCTTGGCTACATTCTTGAATTCTTAGTGCACAAAGTGCACTACAAATTCTACTTTACACCCTCCGTAAATCCTGCGTGATGTTGGAAGATAGGGTGGCTCTCTTAGAGAGCCGTGTCCGTAAGTTAGAGCAGCTTCTTAGTGCAGTAGAGTTAGGTGTTACGAGCACTCCAGATGAGGTTAGTGTTGGGGCCGGCTAGCGAGCCCATTAGCATCAGCTTAGAAATGCCAGCTGGTGGAGGACGGCTTTCGGACTGTGGTAGGTGGAGGAAGTTCCGTAGGGCTTGGTGCCCGGTGTGGCATCCCGATCACACTCGCGTGAACTGTGAATCGGTTCTCCCCCTTGGATTTGCCAGATGTGAATTCTCTGAGCCCACAAGTGACTTCCATTCCTGTCTCCAGGCCGAAACACCGGACTTTAGTGAAAGGGATTCTATCACCTGCAAAGTCAGGTTACAGACGCCGGCTGACGTTAAATGTATTCCTGGGGCAGAGCTCCCGACATTGCATCTCATCTTAGGGTGCTGACGCTGCAGAAGGGAAGACAGATGAAGGAACATGACATGAGATATAGTCACATAGTTATTCACGTTGACACCAATGATATCAGGATGAAGCACTCAGAGGTCACAAAAAAATGGACATAGAGAGGACTTGTGACCTTGCCAGAAAGATGTGTCAGCATTGATTAATAGTCTATGGTCCCCTTCTCTCCCGGGGTACTGATGAGGCATTTAGCAGGCTGACAGCGTTAAATAGGTGGCTGGCGCAGTTTTGTAGACAGCAAGGCTTTAGCTTTATTGATAACTGGCCTTTGTTCTGGGGCCGCCGTGGCTTGCTGATGCCGGACGGCCTCCACCCTACTGGGGAAGGCGCCGCCATCTTGTCCGCAAACATAGCTAGAGCTCTACAGGGAGGGTAACATTAGGAATCTACAGCAGGCCACGGAGCAGGTGATTAGAGACCCTGCAAGGCTTATTGACAAATGTGGGTTTGGAATCCATTAGCTTAGCAGGGAATTTAGTGCAGAAAATCCACTATGGTGATAGTGCACTTTATTTGCCAGGGAGGGATTTCAACAAGTTGAGACTGTGGCCTGCTTCCATATCGTGTCCATACAAATCATAGAGGGATATGCTTTCCAAACTTAATACCCATTACTATATTAGATGATGTTGAAATTGAGGATGGCCCAGTGGTTGTTCCAGCAATAGCAAGGATTTTGTGTTTGCTACCTACAACGCACGTGGAATGTCTTAAACCTAAACCTACTTCTAGCCATCTTATAATGCTACTCTGGAACCACCCTAAACCCAAACAGTTCAACTGTCAACCCCACTGAGGTCCTTAGACTGGGTCTCATTAACATAAGATCACTGTCCTCAAAATCATTGTTGATCAGTGATCTAATTATTGATCATCACTTAGATATGATTGGGCTATGTGAAACCTGGCTTAAACCTACAGCTGTCCTCCCCTTAATGAGGCCTGCCCACAAGCATATACATTTAGTCACGTCCCTCGTGATGCGAAGCAAGGCGGGTGTGTTGCTCTTATTTATAAATCTAGGTTTAGCTTATTAGCTGTTGGGGGTTACGAATATCACTCGTTTGAGGCATCTGATTCTCCACTCTGCTCAGGATATTACACATTGCCAAGGTCATAAAAATAAAAATCAGTTGTATTACTTTGTCACTGTATATAGGCCTCCTGGCCCATATTCTGAATTCTTAGATGAATTTGGTGCATTCATCTCTAACTTGTCAACTAGTGTAGATAACATTCTGATCATTGGTGACTTTAACATTCATATAAATAAGCCTTCTGATCCCCTCTGCAAATCATTATGGAAATTGTGGATGCATTAGGATTTCGGCAATGCATTCAGGATTCGACGCACATTAGCGGAAATACCCTGGATCTGGATCGCACGTGGTATTGCTGTCACGAATATTGACATCATGCCTCCTACATCTGTGGTGTCTGATCACTCACTTATTAAGTTTACAGTTTCGCTGCCATGTTTAGTGGAACAACAACCTTATATATCATTACGGCGATGCATCAACTCCTCAACTAAGACTGAACTCGAAGCTAGACTGCCTGATGTCTTAGCTTCACATTTGACAAATACCCAGTCAGTAGACAGACTTGTGGATAGTTTAAACTCAGTGCTCAAACTACACTCGACATGGTTGCACCACCTGTGTTAAAACCACGCTCCCCCAAATCACAGTCACCTTGGTTCAATGATTATCTGCGTGACCTCAAGCATAAAGCAAGAGGTCTAGAACAGAAATGGCGTAGTTCAAAATTAGAAGTATTTCACCTTGCGTGGCGTGATGCTATCTTAGACTATAAGCATGCATTATTGGCTACAAAGCGGACCTACTACTCTGATTTGATCAACAAAAACAAGCATAACTCAAAGTTCTTGTTCGACACGGTGGCAACACTTTTGCATGGACAACCACCTATAGTTCGCTCTTCTTTTACAGCACAAGATTTCCGGATTACTTTGGGAAGAAAATAGAAGACATCAGGTTAAACATATCCCGGCATGCCTTAATCCAGCACTACACCCTGCTATTGATGTGGGTGCCACTACTGAGGTATTACCTAGATTTACAGAATTTGACAGTATCTCACTTCGCATGCTGACAAAACTCGTAATGTCAACAAAAAGCACACCTGTTTATTTGATCCTAAACTAACAAAACTGTTTAAGGACCTGTGGCCCACTCTTGGGCCGAGTGTGCTGGAAATTATTGATCTTTCTTTAACTTCTGGATCTGTTCCTAAATGTTTCAAAACTGCAGTGATTAAACCATTACGTAAGAAACCTAATCTTGACCCTAGTGTGTTGACAAACTATCAGCCATATCAAATCTATCATTTTTCTCTAAAATTCTGGAAAAAGTGGTGTCACTGGCAGTTTGTAGACTATGTTACTGAGAATAATCTCTTTGAGCCACTGCAGTCTGCTTTTAGAAAATATCATTCCACAGAGACGGCTCTCACTAAAGTGGTGAATGATCTTCTGCTTACAATGGATTCGGACACCACTACGGTTCTGTTGCTGTTAGATCTCAGTGATGCATTTGATACAGTGGATCATCATATTCTACTTGATAGCTGGAAAATCATTTTGGGATTACTGGGAGTGCCCTTGCATGGCTGACGTCATACTTGACCAGTCGTTTCTCACTGTGTTTGTACAGTAACACTACCTCTAACCTTAGTAACATGAAATTTGGGGTTCCACAGGGTCTGTCTTAGACCCCCTGCTTTTCTCCCTTTGAATTGGACAACGTTTGTTATATATTGCAGTAAAGATTTCTAAAAATATATTAAATGAAACATCCGCATCACTTTCACTATACACAGTGTTCCAGTCTTGCTCTAGCAGATTTTGATGAAGAGCATTAATAGTTTTTTTATTCTCTTGTATATAGGTTTTTGGGGTGCCCTTACAGGTGCTAAAGTTGTCATCATGTACTATAAAGACAGGTAAATGATCGGTAATGTCACAAATCAGCAGACCACAAGTATTTTACACTCCATATTGTTGTGAAGATATTATCAATGAGCGTAGCACTGTGAGATGTTATTCTACTGGGTTTGGTGATAGTTGGATAGAGGCTCATACTGTACATCCTATTAACTATTCATCAGTTGGTTTGTGATTATTTGGGTTAATCAAATCTATATTATAATCCCCACAGATAAATATTTTTTTATTACTTAATATCCGAGAATGTTTTTTCCACCCAGTCTGTAAATATTTCTAAACTCGACCCTGGTGACCTGTATATGCAGCTAACAATAATATTTTTCTTTTTTCCGTTGATTATTTCTATGGATATGCATTCTAATATGTCATTTATTGTCACTGTCATACTTTCTATTACTCTAAATTTAATGTTTTTATGGACATATAAAGCAACTCCACCTCCCATTTTGTTTGTTCTGTTTATGTAATTCAAGTTATAACCCTCTAATTCAAAATCTATGCCTTTATCATCATTAAACCATGTTTCTGAAATTGCAATAATGTGAAATGGCTGCGGTGAACTGTTGCAAAAATTCTTTGATGGAAGCGAAATTACTATACATACGAGGTCTATTAGAAAAGTATCCAACCTTATCATTTTTTTTCAAAACCATATGGATTTGAATCACGTGTGATTACATCAGACATGCTTGAACCCTCGTGGGCATGCGAGAGTTTTTTCACGCCTGTCGGTTACGTCATTCGCCTGTGGGCAGTCTTTGAGTGAGGAGTCGCCCACCCTCTCGTCGATTTCTTCATTGTTTAGGAATGGCTCAGAGACTGCTGCTTTGTTTGATCAAAATTTTTTCAAAACTGTAAGGCACAACTGAGTGGACACCATTCGATAAATTCAGCTGGTTTTCGGTAAAACTTTTAAACGGCTGATGAGAGATTTTGGTCTGGTAGTGTCGCCGTAAGGACGGCCCACGGCACCTGACGGCGATCTGCGCTTCGAGGTGGCAGCGTCTCGCCGTTTCAAGTTGAAAACTTCCACATTTCAGGCTCTGTTGACCCAGTAAGTCGTCAGAGAACAGAGAACTTTCAGAAGAAGTCGGCATGAGGAGTTTATTCGGACATTCCATTGTTAACGGACATTTTGTAATGAAAGAACGTGCGGGCAGAGTCGCATGTCGGGCCGGACCTGACCGCGGGGGGGTCGCGACAGGAAAAACCCCTCCGTTGGAAACCTTAACGGGCAAGTTGGAACATGCCCAAGCTATTAAACAATTTCTCAGTTACTCACTTGTTGAAAGCCATCAAAAGCCGCCTGAATTTTACAAATGGTTTTCAACACGGAGGTGTTTTTCCTGTCGTGGCGCACACAGCGCCGAAAACATTTATTGTGCCAATTATGGCACAATAAATCCCTTCTGAGGTTCTCAATATTAACACTGGTTATTTTCCCAATAAAATGTACAGTTTTTGTTTGGTGCACACTGTCCGCTGATGATTGAAAAGCTACAACATCAGAAATAAGTATTCCACCTGTTATATTCGCCACAATGGCATTTGTTAATATGTTGTCAATGAGTGTTGATGTGTTCATAGTTATCCTGGTTGGATGTGTGATCACAGGATATTGTTGTGTGTTGGGGGGGTGTGGCTGGACATTTTGGTGTTCTTTTCTTTTCTTTGCTCTCCAGGTGGTATGAAAACTGATTTGTCTGTGGAGAAGGTGCTGGCTGAAGAGTCCTTCACCCTCATCAACGTTATGTGCAGCACCTGTGGATGGTGCTCACATGCAACCTTAAAGACTTTCAGCTGAAGCAGATAATTAGCGTTCTGCATTAAGCCATGTGTGATTCAAGCAGAATTGCCGGGAACTCGACCTTGTGATGTTCGTTTGTGAGACGCTGAGGACCGCGCCTGGGTTTGACATCGTGCCTGTGAAGGAAGAAGGGTGAGGGACACATGCTGTCAGCACACATCAGAGGTGAATAATTGTTTGACTAATTGTTGATAGTAACTTGGTATTTTGTTACGCAGTATATTTGAATTGTGATGAGAATTGTGCAGCTCGTTTCTCACTGCCGTGGCGTGCGGACAACTGATCCTCCACCTGTTGTCAGAAGCTGCTCATTTACATAAAGCTTAAATACAGACCTGAATGTGTTGCTGATAGTGTGTGCCTTTTGAAGGATATTGCTTGTAACTGCTGACTTACCTCACCTCTTCTATCCTTCGCAGAGAGTCGGTTTGTCGTGTCCACCTGCGGGGTGTTTGGCGGTAAAAGTGAGTCCAGAAGCGCCGGGCCTCGATCCTTTTGGCCGCTGGAGAGCGTGCCAGCCTTCACTCCACCAGACTGACGCTGTTTTAGTTTGTACACGTTGTTATGCACCAAAGGGTGGAAGAAATAAATTGTTTTGTTATTGGAACCGCTTTCTGGTTATTTTAACGCTGGGTTCCGTCAGACGCAGGTCCGCTCCTCAACCCGCGTCGACACATAACAGATATAGACCCATACAAAACATAGAGTTTATGAATTCAGTTATTTGTAATTGACCATAAGGGTTTTAAAAAAATCAATATTAAAGTCTCCACAGACAACAAAAGCTTGTTATATTAATTGTGTTGTATGTCAGTCATCCTATCCACAAAAGAATTGATATCTGATCCTGGAGCTCTATAAACACAGCTTATAATTATATTTTTGGATTTTTTACATTTAATTTCAACTGTAACAGATTCCATGATACTTTCCAAGGAAAATGACATCCTATGTATAATTTCACACTTGTAATTAATGAAATAAATAATCATAAATTGTAAAATTATGTAAATTTGATAGCTTAACTATGTTCATATTTATTTTGATAGCACCTGTACCTGGAGTGTGTTGCTGTATGTGGTTAAATGACTTTAAAAAATGTTGAAAACATTAAAGGTCCATTCAGTAGTCCAGTGCAATTACACCCAAAATGGCGCCATGTTCTGAGTTGATGCCACTCTCCAATCAAGGCACTCTACTGCTCGCCTCAGCAAGGGATTGTGGGTTTGAGCCCCAGCCATGTCTGGTGTCCTGCAGAATAGTGCAGTGGAAGTGTGATGGATCCAGAGACCAATGGATCAAACCATCCTCTGCTACATGATTACCTTTTCGACACTCTTCTCTCCCATTCTCGATAGACGTCAACTCACAATGTGTAAATGATACAGATTTTCTTTCCATATTCACAACTTAAGATGTAAGCATAAAGTTGAACAGTATCCCTTCTTTGTATGAAATCTCACACATGTGGTTATGAGACTTCATCAAAAACAGAAGAAAAAAAATCCTTGTGTGAAAAATGTCAACACTGACAGTTTTATTTCAGCACAAGTTGAACACAGGCTCTTGCTGTGCTACTAACACTACAGTCAGCTACAGTTGACAAAAAGGCTGCCTATGATATAAATCAGGAGCACAGTGAGCCTTTGACGACAAACTGTCATAACTGGTATATTCAAGAAGTGAATTTATGTTTCATTATTTAGTGAAGTGAAGAATAAATGCAAACATTTTGGCCAAACCAAAGTGAAATTAATTTTACAGATGGAATATTAAACAGCTTTACACACAAACACACACAACACACACACCACACACCACCACACACACACACACACCACACACACACACACACACACACCCACACACACACACACCACACACAACACACCACACACACATCATATTCCATACCCACTTAACTCCAATGAAGGGTTATGGCGGGCAGGAGCCTATCAGTACCAGCAGAACCAGTCAGTTCCACAGGTGAAATGTTTTTTGCAATTTTATTTTATTGCATAATTTTTGGCATTTTAATTTTTTATTATTTTGCATTTTGAAAACAGAGAATAAATTTGAAATGTCAAGAATAAAATGAACTTTTGAGAATAAATCAAAGTGTTTAGTGACAAGAAATGATTACGTCATTAGAATAATACTTTATTATTAATTACGATATACATCGATCTAATACATACAAGGAATATGAAGAGACTGTGGTGAAAACTGGTTGTGTTGTGTGAGAAAAAATAAAATAAGGGAGAAAATGAGAGGAGGAAGTTTTTATATATTTTCTGAATTTATTGTACAATTGAATTTTTATTATTTTTATTATTTTATTATTAAGTTATGCTGTCACGCTTCATGGAGGGAATTCGTCAAGATACTCCAGCCAGTTATTCACTGTGTAGCAGTTTTCCTGTGCATGCAGATTTTTAAGAATGTTTATGACCTTAAGTTCTTCTGGAATCTTGAACTTCCATAAGTCGATGTACTCCACTCAGTTGTTTGCCCTGGAAGATTTTATCGTTGCACTACAATGAACACACGGCCCTTCACAGAGCCTTTGTCGAGTCAGATGGCTGGGAAATCCCAGACGATCTTACTCTGAGGACCTGTTACAGGCTTCATCTGCCTTAACAGTCGTTGGGTTACAAGCCATCACCTCCTCCACCTGTTCCTCCATTGAAGAGTTCTTTTTTCACCAGATTCCCATTAGGCATCTCATTTTCATGGTTTCTGTTGGACCTTCATGGTTACCGTAGTTGCCACGGGCTGCACAAAGTCCCCCTCTGTATTTTACCCAACAGGCATCTCCTACATGATCTTTTATGCAGGTGTCATGATGAGGACTAGAGGTTGGATTTTGGTGTATGCCGTAGAGTCCTCCATGAGCATAATTCTTTCTAGGATCTTCTTAACCATTTGTGCATCACTTCTGTGGCTTCACAGAAGTCGATGTACTCCACTCAGTTGTTCGCCCTGGAGGATTTTCTTGTGCAGATGTTTTAAGAAGGTTTATGACTTTTTTTGTCTGCATCAGGGTCTTCTGGAATTTGAACCTACATATAGCTTCATATCAGAGTAAAGGGTTTTGTACACTGTTCTATGTGCCGTGGGCCTGTACAAAGTCCACACAATCTAAATGGTACATGAAGGTTCTTGACTGAAGGCTCCTTACAGATCCCCATCTCATCAACATTGTTATCCTTATTTGATGGATGACCGTTCTTCTTCTGCAAAATATGGCCCTGGCCACACTGGAGAAGAGATTTTTGATTTGTGTATAAGCTTGGGACGAATTTGTTGCACACACAGGAGAAAATTTTTTCAATTGTCTTCCAAGGGCTTGATTTTATCTCCATCTGTGGTCTCAGGAGAAAGACATTCGTGAAGTATGAGATCATCATCAGGGTCGACAATTGATGGATCACCTCGAACAGCTCCATCATTTTCACTCGGGTTTCAATGGTCCCATCAGTGAAAATTAGGCATTTTTTGGAAGGGTCACTGACTGAACCTCTTGGAGAGTCATCCTTGTCCCCAATGAATACTGTATTGTTGATGTGGTTCACAACTGTTTTTTTGTTGAAACTGCTATCAGTCCAAACTTGTGTTACTGGAATGCTAGTCTGCACCATGTGCTGCTTGGTAATGAAGTTATGCTCTAGAGCCTCGGTAGGGGTAATTCTCTCATTATGATCTGCCTTTATCATTTGTGCAGTAGGTCCATGAATTCACAAAAGTCTAGATAGTCTAGCCAATTATTTGCCTTGTACCAGTTTCTTTTCTTGTACAACATTTTAGAATTCTTTTAGCATGTTGATCTGGAATCTTGAACCTCCACTCATCCTCATATTCTGTTGAGTCTCAGGGTCTCTGGCATCATCCAGTGAGACTGGCGATGGCTGTCTACAGGTGTCTATGATGGCCTGTAACACATTACTGTCGTAACAATGGAAATACCCTATCAACATAGCCAACATTGCTCTACCTAGAGAATCCATATCACCGCTATATGACACGTGACCTTCTGTTGATGATGCAAGTTTGGCACAGACCAAAATCGATTAACTTCACACTGAATGGTTCGTTGTCATGATCTACAAACATAATATTTCTCAAAGTGATGTCACAATGAACTATCCCAACAGTCTTCAGGGCTTCTAGGGTCTTAAGCATCTGTTGCATGATGTACCTTATGTCATTCAGGGAGAAGCATGTGTGCCGCATAAAGATCAGAAATACTCTGATCTAGCAACTCAAATACGAGGTAAGAGTGTGCGTCATATTGGAAAGACTCATAAAACCTAATCAAATTGTGATTGTCTGGATCAAGATGTTGAATTTTTAACATAATGTCATTCTCTTCTTTGGTAAGGGTATCATCTTGAATCTTGATAGCTACTGGGGTTCCAGTTTGTACAATCACACCTCTGAATACTTCCCCAAAACAGCCCCGTTCCGATCATGTTTCCTCTTCTATAGTCATATTTGTGCCGCAAATTAAAGAGGATCAGGTTCCTCCTCGCAAAATAAATTCAGGTCACTGTCTGTGAAGTGAGACATTTTTTTCTAGCATGAACGCAGCTGACGTTGAAAAGTTGTTCTCTTCACTGGTTTTGAAGTTGAAGAGTTAATATACTACATTGACAGTACTTTAATCATCTGTAAAATATTTAATATAAGAAAAGATGTGTAAGTATAGCTTTCATAACATTAAAGTACAGATGTGTTTAATCTCTATTCCTATATTGAATTCTGAACATACAGAATTGTACAGATGGAGTTCCTTATCTTTTATCTTGGAAAAGAACTTAAAGTTGCATGTAGGATTTAGGGGTGTTTATTTGTAATGTAACTATTAATTAGATAATTCAATGTTTTGAAATTAGGATGAGCCCCAACTATTCTATGTACTTTGTTCCACAACATTTGTAGTTTAAAATACAACGAACTAGTAAACCTAGTCAGCTACAGTTTACAAAAAAGGCTGTCTATGAATATAATTAGGAGCATCAGTGAGCCTTTTACGACAGTCTGTGGATCTTTATCACAAACTGTCATAACTGGTATATTCAAGAAGTGAATTTATGTTTCATTATTTAGTGAAGTGAAGAATAAATGCAAACATTTTTTGGCCAAACCAAAGTGAAATTAATTTTACAGATGGAATATTAAACAGCTTTATACACACACACACACACACACACACACACACACACACACACACACACACACACACACACACACACACACACACACACACACACACACACACACACACACACACACACACACACACACACATTCAATCATGTTCCATACCCACTTACTCCAATGAAGGGTTATGGGGGGCAGGAGCCTATCAGTACCAGCAGAACCAATCAGTTCCACAGGTGAAATGTTTTTTGCAATTTTATTTTATTGCATAATGTTTGGCATTTTAATTTTTTATTCTACGTTATTTTGTATTTTGAAAACAGAATTACAATGTCAAGAATAAAATGAACTTTTGAGAATATATCAAAGTGTTTCGTGACAAGAAATGATTTTACATGGCTGATTTTCACAGATTTGGCAACTTGCTTCTGACGGATTGTTTGTTGCTGTGACGACACTCTGAAGTTCAGACAGTTGTATACGCTTCTTCTATTTCTGTTTAGCACTCTTCTGGTTATTAATTGTATCTACTCTGAACGTTATTTAACAACAGTCCTGTTGTGAATCACTAGCAGTTAGCATTCGCTAGCTAGGTCGACCTCTCGTTACTTTTATAGCTGTTTCTTTTCTACACATTTAATACTTCTGTTCATTTTTCAGTTGAACTGCTGTGAATTTTAAGTAATTATTTTACTCCTGTGTAAAATCTTAGGAGCGGCTAGCATTTTTGCTAGCGGTTAGCTTGCGTTAGCTATTTCAGACCCCATCATAATTAGCTGCGTTTTTACCTGTTTAATACTTCTGTTAGTTTTTCAGTGTAACTGCTGTAAATTTTAATACATTTATTTGCGTCTGTGTGAGCCTTAGGATTGGTTAGCTTATCCATTATTGGTTAGCTCGTGTTTGCTTGGCTACATTCTTGAATTTCTTAGTGCACAAAGTGCACTACAAATTCTACTTTACACCCTCCGTAAATCCTGCGTGATGTTGGAAGATAGGGTGGCTCTCTTAGAGAGCCGTGTCCGTAAGTTAGAGCAGCTTCTTAGTGCAGTAGAGTTAGGTGTTACGAGCACTCCAGATGAGGTTAGTGTTGGGCCGGCTTTTGTGTTTGCTACCTACAACGCACGTGGAATGTCTTAAACCTAAACCTACTTCTAGGCATCTTATATATGCTACTCTGGAACCACCCCTAAACCCAAACAGTTCAACTGTCAACCCCACTGAGGTCCTTAGACTGGGTCTCATTAACATAAGATCACTGTCCTCAAAATCATTGTTGATCAGTGATCTAATTATTGATCATCACTTAGATTGATTGGCTATGTGAAACCTGGCTTAAACCTACAGCTGTCCTCCCCTTAAATGAGGCCTGCCCACAAGCATATACATTTAGTCACGTCCCTCGTGATGCGAAGCAAGGCGGGTGTGTTGCTCTTATTTATAAATCTAGGTTTAGCTTATTAGCTGTTGGGGGTTACGAATATCACTCGTTTGAGCATCTGATTCTCCACTCTGCTCAGGATATTACACATTGCCAAGGTCATAAAAATAAAAATCAGTTGTATTACTTTGTCACTGTATATAGGCCTCCTGGCCCATATTCTGAATTCTTAGATGAATTTGGTGCATTCATCTCTAACTTGTCAACTAGTGTAGATAACATTCTGATCATTGGTGACTTTAACATTCATATAAATAAGCCTTCTGATCCCCTCTGCAAATCATTTATGGAAATTGTGGATGCATTAGGATTTCGGCAATGCATTCAGGATTCGACGCACATTAGCGGAAATACCCTGGATCTGGATCGCAGGTGGTATTGCTGTCACGAATATTGACATCATGCCTCCTACATCTGTGGTGTCTGATCACTCACTTATTAAGTTTACAGTTTCGCTGCCATGTTTAGTGGAACAACAACCTTATATATCGTTACGGCGATGCATCAACTCCTCAACTAAGACTGAACTCGAAGCTAGACTGCCTGATGTCTTAGCTTCACATTTGACAAATACCCAGTCAGTAGACAGACTTGTGGATAGTTTAAACTCAGTGCTCAAAACTACACTCGACATGGTTGCACCACCTGTGTTAAAACCACGCTCCCCCAAATCACAGTCACCTTGGTTCAATGATTATCTGCGTGACCTCAAGCATAAAGCAAGAGGTCTAGAACAGAAATGGCGTAGTTCAAAATTAGAAGTATTTCACCTTGCGTGGCGTGATGCTATCTTAGACTATAAGCATGCATTATTGGCTACAAAGCGGACCTACTACTCTGATTTGATCAACAAAAACAAGCATAACTCAAAGTTCTTGTTCGACACGGTGGCAACACTTTTGCATGGACAACCACCTATAGTTCGCTCTTCTTTTACAGCACAAGATTTCCTGGATTACTTTGGGAAGAAAATAGAAGACATCAGGTTAAACATATCCCGGCATGCCTTAATCCAGCCACTACACCCTGCTATTGATGTGGGTGCCACTACTGAGGTATTACCTAGATTTACAGAATTTGACAGTATCTCACTTCACATGCTGACAAAACTCGTAATGTCAACAAAAAGCACAACCTGTTTATTTGATCCTAAACTAACAAAACTGTTTAAGGACCTGTGGCCCACTCTTGGGCCGAGTGTGCTGGAAATTATTGATCTTTCTTTAACTTCTGGATCTGTTCCTAAATGTTTCAAAACTGCAGTGATTAAACCATTACGTAAGAAACCTAATCTTGACCCTAGTGTGTTGACAAACTATCAGCCAATATCAAATCTATCATTTTTCTCTAAAATTCT